>NC_135239.1:159931671-160564171 GCF_051348905.1 Ranitomeya variabilis | reverse complement strand
AGTGTGCCTGGTTGCTTCCAAAAGAAGCCATAGAGTGATTTGCGCATATGGAAAGCAATGGGTTCTGTCCACCCGTCATAAAGCTTAAGAAAGAGCACTCCTTCCCTGCTAGGTATCTCATCGGCGTCATCTATAATAAATAGGTCATCATCCCGCAAGTTGCGTAGACGAGCAATCCCGTTGTGAGTCAGAAATGTCCGCAGATAGTCGTCCGCTATCCACCCATCTTGTTTCCCACCTTCAGGGAAGTGGTCCAGAAACACATACACCACTTTGGATTTAATGTACTCAAATGTGCCATTGAGAAGCATTTGGCGGAATACGAGGGGACGCGGCTCCCCATATGCTGTAAAGTTTGATTCACATATTAAGAAAACATCCACCGCCCCCTCCAGCTCTCGGAAGCGTGTCTCCAGCAGATCAAATTCATGATTTATATTGATGGCATTGATAACACGGCGTGGCTTTAGCCGTGGGGTTAATCGATCCTTTGTGGGGAGATTGGAGTGTTGAACAACTGTTGGCACCCCACAACTAGGTCCGTGCCAGCCTGGTAAACAAACACATTCCACCCATTTCCTTCGTTTCTGTGTTTGCTGCTGTGACTGTCGGGAAATGCTAGGCAAAGCCTTGCGTGGAGAAGACCGTTCTGGCTTTTCAGAGGGCAAGCGGTCTAGTGACTTTGTTCCTGGTTTGAAACATACACCACCAGACTTAGTTCTCACAAAATATTCCGTTGTATCTTCCAGCAATACAAATTCCTTATGGTGCAATTCACCTGTGTTAAAGCCTTGACTTTGTCCTGAAGGAGGAGGCCTGGGTTGCAGCACAGCAGCCTCCGGAGGCCGATAGTAGCCAGGGGTGCGTAGAACCTGGATGCCATCATCAGACCGTTCTTTGTGTTGAGGTATTAGAGGCCGAGACTCCCAAAAGAAGCCAGAAATGAAATTTGGACTAAGAGAGACCAAGTCCTTTGACAGTGAAACATAAGATAGGGCTTTCAGAAAGTGGAGAACCGAGATTACACACAGTCCAGCCATGCAAAGGAGCAGGAACATCTTGTGCCACCTCATCTTCATCCTGTCAATGAAGCAGAAACAACAGTCATTAACCGGATCAGCAGCATTTGTACAATCCAGTTATATCAAAACTAATGTTTACTGTGAGGACACTACTAGGCTAGAGGCGAGAAAACAAGAGCAAACATTATAGACTGACATTTTTGCAGGCCAAATGCTCGCCTCCACCCATACGTATGGGGGGAAAAGAGTCAGCTTGAAAAAAAAGTATACAGCTTGTTTAAAATTCAACACAACCGACCCTTAATTCCCCTGGTCATCTGCTCTTGGGGAAAAACTGGGGTCCTTCCTCCCAATACACATGAGATGATCGGCCTTTCGCCATACAACTCAATGGGATCAGTTGACATTCATCTGGCAAAATTTACTGTCTTCTGCAGCTTTGTTGCGTAAACAGGAACAGAATGAGCAGAGTCATTTCCTTATCATTTGTGGGCGAGTAAATTAATGACGGCTCGGCTGTACTACAGGGGACGTATACAAGGAAGGATATATGTGCTACACACAGATAAAGCTCTGTATACATCTCTCCTTCCACAACGACCAATGTGTATGCTGGGAGAAAACTCCATGTTAGTCTTTTGGTTAATGGGGACCTATGAAAAATGTTAAGAGTGGCGTTTTGGCCTCCATACTGTTGATGATTAAACTGTACAGGAAATCACAGCAGCCTTCATTGCTACGGGATCGGAAAAGTTGTTATTCTGGAACGGCGAGGTCTGTAATTCTTTTTAGTATTACAGAACATTTCCTGCCGTCTCTCTAGAATATACAGTGGATTATATACATACAGTGCGTTTCATACAAAGACAAATTAACTGACCGAAAAGTGACTTGTCAGGCATGAGCAACCACTAACATATCTGTCTATATACCTAGGCAGTTATACCCAACTAGTAAGCGAGCAACCGCAACGTGACACAAACATATGTTATCTAACAAATGTGTTCCAACAGGAATGTAGAATTTGGTCTTAAATAAAATAAAATAAAAAAAAATAGGAAGAAAGTTCTCATCCGTTAATTCACAGCACAAAATTCTCTGCAAAAAGACGTAAAAAACAAACAAACAATCTGAAATTATATATTTACTTCCACCTCTTACATCCACTCAGAACAGATTCATAGGAAACCTGTGTGTTACATTTCTTTCCGAAAGTGTTTCCCTTGCGCAAACCTTTTTTTTTTTTAAACACAAGAAGTCAGCCAAAGTTCTCACACAAACATCATGTAGTAAATTCTTCAGGTCCAATAACCATTTATTCATACCGTATGACGGAAACATTTTACAGAAGCGCTAGAAAATGTAAGAGACGGAACCTAAACCCTTCACTGGCCCATGTGGTAGCGTAATGGCTCCATCCACGACAGACACAGAACCACTTTAGGCTTCTTTCACACTAGCGTCAGCATGGGGCCATCGCTATGCATCTGCCCGACGCGCGTTGTGAAAGTGATGCCTGACGTGGGCAGCAGAAGCAGTCTTACGACACTTCCGCTGCCCCATTGTAAGCTCCGGGAAGGAGGGGGCGGACCGCATGCACGGTCGAAAATGGCAGATATGACGCGCAAAAAAAGTTACATGTAACGTTTTTTTCTGCCGACGGTCCGCCAAAACACGACGCAACCGTCGCACGATGGTTGCGACGTGTGGCCATACGTCGCTAATGTAAATCTATGGGGAAAAAACGCATCCTACGGATGCGTTTTTTCTCCTAAACGACGCATTGCTACGTACAGCTAACAACGCTAGTGTGAAAGTAGCCTTAAAGAGGCTTTTGGCAGGAGAAAGACAGACAAGTGAACAAAGGGTTAATCTAGAGCTCCTCATCGTCATCCCCAAGTATCCAAGTGTGATTTCAGGGAGGTGGAAACTGCAAGTGTATAGTGACTTTGCACAAATTTGTTGACTTACTTTTTGTTTGTTTTTTCGTTTTAATTACCTTTTTAATCTGCCATGCTGAGGGTCAGACTGTCCATACCAATGACTGATCGGAAGAGTTGGAGGGGACGCGTGACGAGATTTAGTAGTAAAGTGGTTAACTCGCAGGTACTACACTAAGAAGGTATAGACTGGAAGAATTAAGAAAATGTGTAGGTATTTCTCAGTGTAATCTACCAAACTTACAAATATGGAACAGAAGGAGTTGGTTGCATTAGATTTAGTTAAAAAAAAAAAAAAGCGTAATAGCGCTTATAATTCCCTTTAGGCTGGATTTACCCTCAGTTTAGCAGCATTTTTATTAAAGTTTTAAACAGCTTTTTTTATAAAGCCAAAACATGCTGAAGACAGATGTTCCTTTCAGTGAAAATTATTGAAAATTCTACATTACGTGCTCTGTCCTCCAGCCCACCCACCAAAACAAAAAAAACAAAAACATTGTCCCCGTCCACAGCATTTCCTCCCCGCTCTTTACACAGAATTCTCTGTACAGTGCGTAAGTATAATTTACAAAGCTTAAAAACTCTACAAGAGGTTTGGGTATCCTCAATAAAATAGGGCGAGACTTAACCGAAATGCCACTTTCTGCACCCAGCCTGGCACAATGGTGTGGCCTAGATGGCACACTGGGTGCCAAAAATTACTGGCATTACTGGCATGGAGTAACCAACTTATTAGTGGGGTAAACAGACCAGACAGCCTAAAGGTACCTTCACATTAAGCGACGCTGCAGCGATAGCGACAACGATGCCGATCGCTGCAGCGTCGCTGTGTGGTCGCTGGAGAGCTGTCACACAGACCGCTCTCCAGCGACCAACGATGCCGAGGTCCCCGGGTAACCAGGGTAAACATCGGGTTACTAAGCGCAGGGCCGCGCTTAGTAACCCGATGTTTACCCTGGTTACCAGCGTAAAATGTAAAAAAACCAAACAGTACATACTTACATTCGCGTCCCCCGGCGTCCGCTTCCTGCACTGACTGAGCGCCGGCCCTAACAGCAGAGCGGTGACGTCACCGCTGTGCTGTACTTTCACTTTCACTTTACAGCGCTCAGTCAGTGCAGGAAGCGGACGCCGGGGGACGCGAAGGTGAGTATGTACTGTTTTTTTTTTTTACATTTTACACTGGTAACCAGGGTAAACATCGGGTTACTAAGCGCGGCCCTGCGCTTAGTAACCCGATGTTTACCCTGGTTACCAGTGTAAAACATCGCTGGTATCGTTGCTTTTGGTGTCAAACACGACGATACACGCCGGTCTGACGACCAAATAAAGTTCTGAACTTTAACCAACGACCAGCGATATCACAGCAGGATCCTGATCGCTGCTGCGTGTCAAACTAAACGATATCGCTAGCCAGGACGCTGCAACGTCACGGATCGCTAGCGATATCGTTTAGTGTGAAGGTACCTTAAAGGTGAACCAAAGTTATCAGGGCGGCATGAACCACTGATAAATATTGGTGCATTTTAAGACAGTCTAGTATAAAATGTACACATCTAAAAATGATGTATTAATATAGAAAACTATTTAGAATTGAGAGTCCTCAGTGGTTGATACCTTTTAATGGCTAACTGAAAAGATGGTAACAAATTGCAAGCTTTCGAGACTACACAGGTCTCTTCATCAGGCAAAGGCTAAAACAAATTCTGAAGAATCACATATTTATGCACAACATAGTATAGAGGAAAAAAAAAAAAAAGGGGGAAAAAAAACCATGGATAAGCTAGGTGACATGAAGCAGAATTACCATGGGTGATAAACAGTTACGTCCATAAATGTTGGGCCAATTCTTAGATAAGGATTGTTTTATTGTCCTTTATGGACGTAACTGTTTATCACCCATGGTAATTCTGCTTCATGTTACCTAGCTTATCCATGGTTTTTTTCCCCTTTTTTTTTTTTTTTTCCTCTATACTATGTTGTGCATAAATATGTGATTCTTCAGAATTTGTTTTAGCCTTTGCCTGATGAAGAGACCTGTGTAGTCTCGAAAGCTTGCAATTTGTTACCATCTTTTCAGTTAGCCATTAAAAGGTATCAACCACTGAGGACTCTCAATTCTAAATAGTTTTCTATCTACTGGCTAACACGGTACCAAGATATATTTCTTTCCTGTATTAATATAGATTTATGAAAAAAAAGATTTAAAGAATTAAATGTTTAGTCCTTAGAAGAGACATCTGAGGGGGGGGGTATAATTAACTTTTCAAAGTACGTAAGTGACCCATAAAAAAAAAAAAAAATTGTCAAAGTTGTCTAAAAAAAACAACACAGTAGGGCACTCCCACCATCTGGAGAAAGAAAGGTTCAATCTACCATGAGAACTATTAATCTATGGAGTAGTCTAGCTCAAAAATTAGAAAAAAAAAAAAGTTTAAAAATAATTTGGTCTAAATTTTTAATCAGTCAATAGACACAGGCAAACTTCATTACTCTTTAGGGCAGACTAGATCATGAATTATGGATGTACCTCAGTTGAAATCTATGGACATGTGTCTTTTTTCAACAGTACTATGTAAATATGCCTCAAATTATGTAAATGTTTCCAGAGGGTCACATAAATATACAAAATGATATAGTGATCAAGGCTCTTCACTTCCTGTCAGTAACTGGGTAGAAGAACAGTAGAGACAACGTGACCCCACACACAAGCAGCTTCTGAACACCTTCTGGATCAGGACTTTTTTTTTTTTCTTTTGCTTCCAGGACAAGTTGGAAATTTGAATTGCACTTTAATTGAATTCGTGGAAAAATCTTCCCAGTGTAAGGTCATGGTAACCCAACGCTAGATTTGTTTTTTCAATTTTGTTTATGCAGCGCTAATTGATCAGGAACAATGACCTGGCGACAGGATTCTAAACACATGGCTCTTTCATTTTTTATTTTAGTTGAAAGCAATACCCAACAGAACAGACTTTTTGTTTAAAAGAATGGTAACAGGCAAACGTCATTCCATAACCATTTTGTTCTTTGCCTGACAAGCTGTGTATATACAGTAGATACAATTTTGTAGCACATGAGGCTTAACATTGCCTCTTATTGCATTTTGCTCTTGAGGTGCACGGTCCTAAAAATGACAAATCTGGCGTTTTGCTTTTTTTTTTTTTTTTTTTTATGTCTACATGGTTATAGGTGCAAAAATATTTTTCTCTTCTGGATTTTTATTTTTGAATTGGCAAGAAAGGCAAAGAAACATTTAAATATAGGTGTTTAAAAAAAAATAATAATGAAAAACATGTTTGAATTAACTTACTTTTTTTAGTCCTTATAAAAGGGATATGAACCTGCAGTATATAATAAAATGTAAGTTCTGCTATGACACGAACATCCATGTGAACTGAGATGACAGAGATTGGTTCCTGCTTCGGTAGACCCCAAGCTGCCATAGCAACTCATTGGCACCGATCGTGTGGAGGGAGTGCCAATGGATAACAGTCCACATGTGTATCAGATACTACGCCAGTAGCGATCTGAATTAGCACAGGTTACTGTTAACAGCACCTGCCCAATACAGTGCTCCCAAGTGTGCATAAAGAATTAAATAGGGGCTCCAGGAATAGGGAAAAAAAAAATACGTCGTTTAAAAAAAAAAAAAATTCCAAGATACCTTTTTATAGTTTGCAAATAACAATAATTTTTCTACAGAGGTAATCAATACAGAAATAAAATGATGGTTACCTTGTTTGGCAGAAACCTCTCCTAGAATGTTACTAGTACAAGTCCCTGTGAGCATGTGCAGTAGGAAGCTCTGCTGCTGAGAGCTAGAGATGTCGTGACAGCATTGGGGATAGGTCATCTCTACCTCAAAAGTAGCCACTTGGCAAGTAGAAGACAAGATGGACAGCAGTGTGAGCAGCCTCTTCTTACCTCAACAACCCATGTATCTTCTGCATTAGATCAGATGGAAATAGGGACAGCAGTGTGAGCAGCCTCTTCTGACCTCAGCCCTCTTCTGACCTCTGCAACCCTTGTTTCTCCAGTATTAGATCAGATGGAGATGGGGACAGCAGTGTGAGCAGCCTCTTCTGACCTCAGCAACCCTGGTTTCTCCAGCATTAGATCAGATGGAGATGGGGACAGCAGTATGAGCAGCCTCTTCTGACCTCAGCCCTCTTCTGACCTCTGCAACCCTGGTTTCTCCAGCATTAGATCAGATGGAGATGGGGACAGCAGTGTGAGCAGCCTCTTCTGACCTCAGCAACCCTGGTTTCTCCAGCATTAGATCAGATGGAGATGGGGACAGCAGTATGAGCAGCCTCTTCTGACCTCAGCAACCCTGGTTTCTCCAGCATTAGATCAGATGGAGATGGGGACACCAGTATGAGCAGCCTCTTCTGACCTCAGCAACCCCGGTATCTCCTGCATTAGATCAGATGGAGAAGGGGACAGCAGTGTGAGCAGCCTCTCCTTATGTCAGTACCTCCAAATCAGAATATCCCCTGGGAGCACATCTTCCTACAAATGAAAGGAGGAGATGGAGCTTCTTCTGCACATACTCACAGGCACCTGTCTTATTCATATTCTAGAATACTAGAACAGATGATTTATCAGCGTAAAAGGTGGCGACCATTTTCATTCTATAACGATTACATCCCTAGACAAAACAAATGTGATTTGACAATTTTAAAAAAAAGGTAATTAGGTATGTATAATTGCATTATGTTTTCTGTTCCCGGAGAATATCTTTAAAGTAAAGGATAGGACTTTCAGATATTACGCTAACATGTGTACCAGTTGGGTAAACCTTGGACTGTCACGCAAGCCAGGCTGGATCTTTGTCAGAGATATGAAGCCAGTTATCTCAGATAACTCAGCCCTCCAAGCTTGGCATTCACATTTTAGATCATTATCCATTGTTTACAAGTGCATAATTTGCTCCATATGAGACACCAAGCAAGAAAGTACTAAACAGATATCAGAGGGAAGTAAACAGGATGTTGTCCCCGATACACTTCAAATACTTATGCAACAAACATAAAAAAAACTACTTGTAAACGCTGTGCAAAATTCAACCAAGAATGGACACCATGATGAGAAGTAATAATTATCCATATTACACATTCTAGCTAGGTCATATGTAGCCATATTCAGGAGCAGGATTATATCCACTTTTCTAGGTTTCTATGGACATTGGTGAAAACTCACATTGATAGTTGTGTTTTCTATGTGAGATGGACTAATCGAGCGGTTTATTTGGATATACCTTTCTCAATTAAATGTTGCAGGTATTCACCGTGCTTTTTTACTTTTGGGCATTTGCTCCTCAAGTACTAGAGCAAATATAGAACATATTGATGTTTTACTTGGCACACTGACTTTGTTCACTCATTGACAACAATGCATATTTATTGGTCATTTCTTTGACACCTCAGAGTGACTATTCTAAGGATAAGCGCAACAAACATTCTTTATATTCCGGTCTGGTTTGCTCATTGGATTTTACACACAGAATCACAAGTTTGTCTGCCGCTTTGTATCCTTAATTTTGTGTTCTCCCTTTATTATTGAGGGCGCTAGTGTTATTTTCGATTTCACTTTTATATTCAGGAGCAGGTCAAAAATGCTAAGGATATAGTATTCTCTTTCTGGAACAAGTTTAGGTTATAGAAAAAGACATGGACTAGTCAAACGATTAGTTAGGAAAGTCAATCTTAACTAAAAGTCTTAATATCCAAAAACTAAATACTGTATAAAAACACAGCACCGTGCAAACATTTTTAGGCAGGAGTAAAAAATGCTTTAATAAAATAGACGCTTTGGTTTTTGTAGCTTATTTTTCTTTTTATCAATTAACAAAATGAAAAGAACAAAAGAGAAATCAAAATCAAAATTTGCCTTCAAAAATTGCATGAAAGCATCAATTCTTTTAGGCATTATTTTACTCGCTTATATAGCACTATTAATTCCACTGCGCTTTACAGACATCATTGTCACCATCCCCATTGGCGCTCACCATATAATTCTCCTATCAGTATGACTTTGGAGTGTGGGGGGGAAATCGTAGAAAAGGGAACACAAACACAGGGAGAATATACTAACTCCTTTCAGATGTTGTCCTTGGAATTTGAACCTAGGACTCCAGCACTGCAAGAATACAGAGCTAACTAATTTTGTATATACTCATCAGAGCCGTTCCAAACATTTTGAGTAACTAACCACAGGTCTATGAATTATCTTCTGCGTAAAGAACAAGCAGTCCTGGAAGTAATGATAGGGCCCCAAAGAGCCTTGAACTGAACAACATCAAGACTGTCTGGGATTACATGAAGAGACAGAAGGATTTACACAAGCAACAGCCACAGAAGATCTGTGGTTAGTTCTCCAAGATGTTTGGAACAAGCTGCCTGCAGAGTTCCTTCAAAGATCATGTGCAAGTACAAGTGTACATAGAAGAATTGATGCGGTGATCGAGTTTTGAAGGTAAAAGGTGGTGTAACATACATACTGCTCAAAAAATAAAGGGAACACTAAAATACCACATCCTAGATATAACTGAATGAAATATTCCAGTAGAAAATCTTTGTTCATTACATAATGGAATCTGTTGAGAACAGTAAAACAAAAATGATCAATGTAAATCAAAATTAGTATCCCATGGAGGTCTGGATTTGGACTGATACTCAAAATCCAAGTGGAAAATCAAATTACAGACAAAATGCCTCAAGACAAGGAAATGATGTTCAGTAGTGTGTGTGGCCTCCACGTGCCTGTATGATCTTCCTACAATGCATGGGCCTGTTGAGGTGACGGATGTTCTCCTGAGGAATCTCCTCCCAAACCTGGATTAAAGCATCAGTCAACTCCTGGACAATCTGTGGTGGATGAACCGAGACATAATGTCCCAGATGTGCTCAATTGGATTCAGGTCTGGAAACGGGCAGGACAGTCCATAGCATCAATGCCTTCATCATGCAGGAACTGCTGACATATTTTAGCCACATAAGGCCTAACATTGCCATTCATCAGAAGGAACCCAGAGCACCTGCGTATGGTCTCACAAGGGCTCTGAGGATCTCATCCCGGTACCATGGCAGTCAGTGTTCCTATGGTTATCAAATGGAGGGTTGTGTGGCCCTCCAAAGAAATGCCTCCGCACACCATTACTGATCCACTGCCAAACCGAGCATGCTGAAGGATGTTACAGGTAGCACAACATTCTCCACGGTGTCTCCAGACTGTCACATGTGCTCAGTGTGAGCCTGCTCTCATCCGTGAAGAGCACAGGGCGCCAATGTCGAATCTGCTAATCTTTGTGTTCTCTGGCAAATGCCAATTGCCCTGCACGGTGTTGGACTGTAAGCACAACACCCACTTGTGGACATCAGGCCCTCATGAAGTCTGTTTCTGCCAGTCTAAGCAGACACATGGGTGTTAGTGGCCTGCTGGAGGTCATTTTGCAGGATTCTGGAACTTCTCCTGTTCCTTCTTACACAAAGGAGACAGTGGTCCTGCTGCTGGGTTGTTGCATTCTTACAGCCCCCTCCACGTCTCTTGGTATCTGCTCCATGCTCTGGATACTGTGCTGACAGACACAGCTACCCTTCTTGCCACAGCTCGCACTGATATGCCATCCTGGATGAGCTTCACTATCTGAGCAACGTCTGTAGGTTGTAAACACGGCCTCATGCTACTGTACGTACCTCTGTGAGTGAGAGCAATGGCAAAATGCAGAAGGGACCAAAACAACCAAAAATGATGAGAACAGAGAAATGGTCTGTGGTCACCCCCTGCAGAACCACTCCTTTAATAGGGGGGGATGTCTTGCTAATTGCCCATGATCTCTACCTGTTGTCTGTCCCATTTCCACAAAAGCAGGAGAAATTGATACACAATCAGTGTAGTTTCATAACTGGACAGGTTGATTTCACGTGTGATTGACTTGGAGTTAAACACCACACTAAGTGTTCCTTTTATTTTTTTTGAGCAGTGTGTTATATAGCTCACTTCATACATGGATTCTCCTGTTCTTCATAGTGTTCAAAATAGCTAAAGGTCTATACATAATGGCATAAAACATACGTTAACCCCTGCTTGGCTAAGCACTAGACATGGGTGTTGTTCTCTTACTATACAATCCATTTATTATAAACCAACCAAAATAAATACAACAATGGCGGGTGTTACCTCAGAGGAACAGTAATGTTGGGAGTTTTGTACCAGGGTAGCATAGCCCATGCTGCTTTTCCAGAGTCGCCAGTGCACAGAGACATATAATCGCATTTCAGCAATGAATGGCTGCAAAGGGAAATACCCTTTATATAGCATTGGGGACCAGGAGAGTCCGAGCTGCCTCCAAAATCACACGGAAGTTTATCACTTCAGCAATACATTTCTATTGGGAAATATGGGATATGCTCAGCCTAATATAAGGGGAAAATAGTGATTCATATGTAAAAGTTCTGTTTTGCAAGACTAAAATTCCTATGCTATGACCTGGTGGCCAAATGTGAGGGTGTCTGGAATTTTTACAGAAGATGCATAAAAGTCCTTTGGCATGAACAAGTCACGATTACTTAAAAATGTATAATTAGACATAACTTCATAATTAGCAGAAATAGGGCAGAGCTTGGGCGTTTTATCACTGGCAACGCTTTCTGTAACTGGGGTACCTGTAGGGTTAAAGCCAACTCAGATAGACGTCCAGGATTATAGGGATAATTCACATGACTAGAATGGAGTATGTCACCTCAATCGCAGAAGAACGCTCACAACAGGTACAGAGGACAATATTACATTCAGTTTTCCTTCTGCACTTTCTTTACAAGAAGCAACCAGTGGTCACATTGTACTTTTATCAATACGGCTCCCACCAATGGGCGATGATGGCAGCAGTACGACATGCGGCCACTGATTGTCTGCAGCAGTCACGACCCAGCTGCCTATCCCAGATGATTGCAGAGCGTCAGGTCGAGATATGAGGGAAAGTATGGAGGGAGAGATAGTGAGTAGGGTTTCTTTTTGTATTGTATCATTTGCAGTTTTTTTAAAAAAATTTTTATTAAAACTTGGATAACCCTTTACGGTGCGATTTTTTTTTTTAGTGGCAATTTTAAAATGATCAACACTGTACTCCCCCAGATTTACTCACTGAAACTAACCACAGACATTTGTTACACCAGATTCCCATGTAATAGTGGGGTCTGGTCAGATTTTTACGCCTCAGCCAAACACAACCGAGTCAGACATCCATGGGCAGATGCGAAATGCTAGAGGAATGGCACGGTCACACTGGAGCAAACACAAACCCCACACGCTGTCCAGTAATAAGGCCTTAGAGGCTCCTACCAATACTGGCAGCTGGGATTGCTAGATTTGTGCTCAAATTCGAATAACTGGGTAAAAACGCAATTTGAGCCTATTTTTTGTGCTGCTACCTTCCAGAACTCCCTGGACTTGGTGAATCAAAATCCCATTCACAATTTTGAGGATTCTACCCATTAGCAATACAGGGATACATTGCTGATGTCTGACCAGGCAGGACATAACCGTGGTACGGGCATGTTCACATGTGGCAGCCCTGCTGCAGAACTTTCTGTGACTAAACATGAAAGGAACAGTCAGAAATGTCTGCAAAAAATCTGCCGCTTGTGAATGTCCTCTAAAGAGGCGACATCCAATGAGAATATTAATGGTTTTAGCTGGTAAGAAGCAGGCAAGGTAGTTACAGCTAAATGTGAGCTTTACGAACATCTACAATAACCAATGGTTAAAAAGTATTGTAACATTGGACAAATATGCAGTTGTCCTGTGGATCTGCCCGGACTCAGCGAGCGGAAGAAATCACTACGTGGACATTGGCAGAAACATATTTTTGTGAATGAGAAGGAAAAATCTTAAGAAATGACAGATTGCTAGAAGACCACTGGGACTCTCCTAAAAAATGGATGGGAGAAGTCATGTATTGACAAGGCTGAAAACTAAATGATGCGTGTTCCAATACAGCCCCAAGATAAAAGGGAGCTGGGAACAACATCACGCTCAATCGCAGAAGAGCCTGAGAAAGTGGCCTCTCGTTCCACCGGGGGAATGTGTCCCACATGTAGATACTTTCATATACAGAGCAAAGTTCATGTAAGCATTCCTATGAAAATCTATAATTTCCACACTCTCAGGAGAACCGGATACAGCTCTAAATCTGTCTGCCTTCCGTAAGTGCCGCACTGCTGATGCACCCTAGGCCCGGGATAGGAAAAGCCTTTTCTTGCTTGTCAGCGCATAAAGAATCCAATAAAGCAAGATGCATACAAACAAGGTGCAAGAAATGCAAGTACAGAGGTCTGCTCACTTGGATGGAAATGAGCTGCAATACCAGATCCAGCCTTTAGACAAGAGGGGGGCAGTGCCGTGAGAGCCAATTTTCCCATAGTGGAAGAACTACTTTACTTCCATTAAAAAAAAAAAGAGTAAATATGGATGGATCAGTCACCTTGAATTTAAACTCCCGACTCTTTGGTTCTCCAGAGACATTATCCCAGACACCTTATTCCCTTCTCGCCAATGGAAACACATGAACTCTGAATTCTCAGCCATGTAATTAGAGGATGCAGCACAAGGGCTCATTCACACATCTGATTTTTCCCGATCAGATGGTCAACTTTTTTTTGTACGTGAAGAAAAAAAATAAAATAAAGGTTCTCCACCTTCTCCATTCTGGCAGTCCATGTTATTCGAATGTAGTCTGATTTTTTTATGGACACACTGCCAATTTTGATCTGACATTTGACCCAAAAATCAGATCTGTCTATGATTTTCTGCAGGTCTCAGTCCACCAAAAACATAAAATAAATACATTTATAATGGACATGTGAATGGCCCCACAAGTACAAGTGCCATCTGTGAAAAACTCTGATAGCACTTACCGTATATGTGAAAATTGGACAACTCAATGAGCTCTGATCAGAAAAATTGGTCCGTTTTTTTCGTATGTATAATAACTGGACATGTGAATGAGTCCTAAAGTTGTGACATCCACAGCCTTCCTCGAAACACTACCATGTCTGTACTGTTTAGCAGAAGATATCGATGTTACACTTCCATCAAGAAGCCACAGTTTCCAGTGATCCATTTCTGAGGGTTGTAATTGGTGGGGAAACACTTCTACAAAGGCAACGTACAGTTTCAGTATTGAATTACAGTATTGGGGGTGACAAAGGCCCACCAGTATTTTATTTTTTCTTTTTTTTTTCTTTACTATATATATATATATATATATATATATATATATATATATATATATATATATATATATATATATATATATATATATATATATATATATATATATACACCGTATATATATTTGTTTAATATATATATATATATATATATATATATATATATATATATATATATATATAAATTTTTTTTACAATATACATATATATTTTTTTATATATATATATATATATATATATATATATATATATATATATATATATATATATATATATATATATATATATATATATATATATATATATATATATATATATATATATACATACACACACAGGTCCTTCTCAAAAAATTAGCATATAGTGTTAAATTTCATTATTTACCATAATGTAGTGATTACAATTAAACTTTCATATACTATAGATTCATTATCCACCAACTGAAATTTGTCAGGTCTTTTATTGTTTTAATACTGATGATTTTGGCCTACAACTCCTGATAACCCAAAAAACCTGTCTCAATAAATTAGCATATTTCACCCGACCAATCAAATAAAAGTGTTTTTTAATACCAAACAAAAAAACCATCAAATAATAATGTTCAGTTATGCACTCAATACTTGGTCGGGAATCCTTTGGCAGAAATGACTGCTTCAATGCGGCGTGGCATGGAGGCAATCAGCCTGTGACACTGCTGAGATGTTATGGAGGCCCAGGATGCTTCAATAGCGGCCTTAAGCTCATCCAGAGTGTTGGGTCTTGCGTCTCTCAACTTTCTCTTCACAATATCCCACAGATTCTCTATGGGGTTCAGGTCAGGAGAGTTGGCAGGCCAATTGAGCACAGTAATACCATGGTCAGTAAACCATTTACCAGTGGTTTTGGCACTGTGAGCAGGTGCCAGGTCGTGCTGAAAAATGAAATCTTCATCTCCATAAAGCATTTCAGCCGATGGAAGCATGAAGTGCTCCAAAATCTCCTGATAGCTAGCTGCATTGACCCTGCCCTTGATGAAACACAGTGGACCAACACCAGCAGCTGACATGGCACCCCACACCATCACTGACTGTGGGTACTTGACACTGGACTTCAGGCATTTTGGCATTTCCTTCTCCCCAGTCTTCCTCCAGACTCTGGCACCTTGATTTCCGAATGACATGCAAAATTTGCTTTCATCAGAAAAAAGTACTTGGGACCACTTAGCAACAGTCCAGTGCTGCTTCTCTGTAGCCCAGGTCAGGCGCTTCTGCCGCTGTTTATGGTTCAAAAGTGGCTTTACCTGGGGAATGCGGCACCTGTAGCCCATTTCCTGCACACGCCTGTGCACGGTGGCTCTGGATGTTTCCACACCAGACTCAGTCCACTGCTTCCTCAGGTTCCGGTCACCTCTTCTCGTTGTACAGCGTTTTCTGCCACATTGTTTCCTTCCAACAGACTTACCATTGAGGTGCCTTGATACAGCACTCTGGGAACAGCCTATTTGTTGAGAAATTTCTTTCTGGGTCTTACCCTCTTGCTTGAGGGTGTCAATGATGGCCTTCTTGACATCTGTCAGGTCGCTAGTCTTACCCATGATGGGGGTTTTGAGTAATGAACCAGGCAGGGAGTTTTTAAAAGCCTCAGGTATCTTTTGCATGTGTTTAGAGTTAATTAGTTGATTCAGAAGATTAGGGTAATAGGTCATTTAGAGAACCTTTTCTTGATATGCTAATTTATTGAGACAGGTTTTTTGGGTTATCAGGAGTTGTATGCCAAAATCATCAGTATTAAAACAATAAAAGACCTGACAAATTTCAGTTGGTGGATAATGAATCTATAGTATATGAAAGTTTAATTGTAATCATTACATTATGGTAAATAATGAAATTTAACACTATATGCTAATTTTTTGAGAAGGACATTATATATATATATATATATATATATATATATATACTAGCTGTACTACCCGGCTTCGCCCGGGTTAATGACTGCTGTTAGCAAAATAGAATGTGTTAACAAAAATTTATTCTGCACACAAAAACCACAAAACAAATAGATAGAAATGTAATTATTAAAAGGCAAAAACTAAGCTAATAGAAGAATTTCACAACATATATTAGCTTTGTTATACTGAGAATGTCTTTGTTGCCTATATTAACCAATCAGAGCTCAGGTTAATTAACTGTAGCAAAATAGAAGCTGAGCTGTGATTGGTTGCTATTGGCAGCCTGATAAATCCCCAGCCAACAGGAAGCCCTCCCCCCTGGCAGTATATATTAGCTCACACATACACATAATAGACAGGCCATGTGACTGACAGCTGCCGTATTTCCTATATGGTACATTTGTTGCTCTTGTAGTTTGTCTGCTTATTAATCAGATTTTTATTTTTGAAGGACAATACCAGACTTGTGTGTGTTTTAGGGTGAGTTTCATGTGTCAAGTTGTGTGTGTTGAGTTGCGTGTGGCGACATGCATGTAGCGACTTTTGTGAGATGAGTTTTGTGTGGTGACATGCGTGTAGCAACATTTTGTGTGTCGAGTTGCATGTGACAGGTTAGTGTAGCAAGTTGTGTGCAGCAAGATTTGTGCATGGCGAGTTTTGCGCGTGGCGAGTTTTATGTGTGGTGCGTTTTGAGTATGTGCAAGTTTTATGTGAGGCAACTTTTGCATGTGGTGCAACTTTTGTACATGTGGCAATTTTTCTGTGTGTGCAAGTTTTGCATGAGGTGAGTTTTCCATGAGGTGAGTTTTGCACGTGTGGCGAGTTTTGCGTGAGCCTAGTTTTGCATATGGCGAGTTTTGCATGTAGCGAGTTTTGCGCGTTGCGAGTTTTGAGTGGTGACTTTTGTGTTTCGACTTTTATGTGGCGAGGTTGGTGTGTGTGTGGTGAAATGTGTGCTGAGGGTGGTATATGTGTTCAAGCACGTGGTAGTGTGTGGCGCATTTTGTGTTTGTGTTCACATCCCAGTGTGTGGTGAGTATCCCATGTCGGGGCCCCACCTTAGCAACTGTACGGTATATACTCTTTGGCACCATCGCTCTCATTCTTTAAGTCCTCATTGTTCACATCTGGCAGCTGTCAATTTTCCTCCAACACTTTTCCCTTCACTTTTTCCCCATTATGTAGATAGGGGCAAAATTGTTTGGTGAATTGGAATGCGCGGGGTTAAAATTTCACCTCACAACATAGCCTATGACGCTCTCGGGGTCCAGACGTGTGACTGTGCAAAATTTTGTGGCTGTAGCTGCGACGGTGCAGATGCCAATCCCGGACATACACACATACATACATACACACATTCAGCTTTATATATTAGATATACCTGTATGTAATCTCCTGTATATAGTATATACCTGTGTGTCATCTCACCTATATATAGTATATATCTGTGTGTCATCTCCTTCTGTATATAGTATATACCTGTATGTCATCTCCTCCTATACATAGCATATACCTGTATGTCATCTCCTCCTGTATATACTATATACCTGTAGGTAATCTGCTCCTGTATATAGTATATACCTGTGTGTCATCTCCTCCTGTATATAGTATATACCTGTATGTCATCTCCTCCTGTATGTAGTATGTACCTGTATGTCATCTCCTCCTCTATATAGTATATACCTGTGTGTCATCTCTCCTGTATATAGTATATATCTGTGTGTCATCTCCTCCTGTATATAGCATATACCTGTGTGTCATCTCCCCTGTAAATAGTATATACCTGTGTGTCATCTCCTCCTGTATATAGTATATAACTGTATGTCATCTCCTCCTGTATTAGCCCTCGTTCACACGTTATTTGGTCAGTATTTTTACCTCAGTATTTGTAAGCTAAAATGGCAGCCTGATAAATCCCCAGCCAACAGTAAGCCCTCCCCCTGGCAGTATATATTAGCTCACACATACACATAATAGACTGGTCATGTGACTGACAGCTGCCGGATTCCTATATGGTACATTTGTTGCTCTTGTAGTTTGTCTGCTTATTAATCAGATTTTTATTTTTGAAGGATAATACCAGACTTGTGTGTGTTTTAGGGCGAGTTTCGTGTGTCAAGTTGTGTGTGTTGAGTTGCGTGTGGCGACATGCATGTAGGGACTTTTGTGAGATGAGTTTTGTGTGGCGACATGTGTGTAGCAACTTTTTGTGTGTCGAGTTGCATGTGACAGGTTAGTGTAGCAAGTTGTGTGCAGCAAGTTTTGCGCATGGCGAGTTTTGCGCGTGGCGAGTTTTATGTGTGGTGCCTTTTGAGTATGTGCAAGTTTTGTGTGAGGCAACTTTTGCATGTGTTGCAACTTTTGTGTATGTGGCAATTTTTCTGCGTGTGGCAATTTTTCTGCGTGTGCAAGTTTTGCGTGTGGCGAGTTTTCCATGAGGTGAGTTTTGCACGTGTGGCGAATTTTGCATGTGGAGATTTTTGCGCGTGGCGAGTTTTGAGCGGCGACTTTTGTGTTTCTACTTTTATGTGGTGAGGTTGGTGTATGTGTGGTGAAATGTGCGCTGAGGGTGGTATATGTGTTCGAGCACGTGGTAGTGTGTGGCGCATTTTGTGTGTGTGTTCATATCCCCGTGGTGGTGTGGTGATTATCCCATGTCGGGGCCCCACCTTAGCAACTGTACAGTATATACTCTTTGGCGCCATCACTCTCATTCTTTAAGTCCCCCTTGTTCACATCTGGCAGCTGTTAATTTGCCTCCAACACTTTTCCTTTCATATTTTCCCCATTATGTAGATAGGGGCAAAAATGTTTGGTGAATTGGAAAGCGCGGGGTTAAAATTTCACCTCACAACATAGCCTATGACGCTCTCGGGGTCCAGACGTGTGACTGTGCAAATTTTTGTGCCTGTAGCTGCGACGCCTCCAACACTTTTCCTTTCACTTTTTCCCCATTATGTAGATAGGGGCAAAATTGTTTGGTGAATTGGAAAGCGCGGGGTTAAAATTTCACCTCACAACATAGCCTATGACGCTCTCGGGGTCCAGACGTGTGACTGTGCAAAATTTTGTGGCTGTAGCTGCGACGGTTCAGATGCCAATCCCGGACATACATACATACATACATACATACATACACACACACACATTCAGCTTTATATATTAGATATATATATATATATATATATATATATATATATATATATATATATATATATATATATATATATATATATATATATATATATATATATATATATATACACACACACACACTAGCTGTACTACCCGGCTTCGCCCGGGGTAATAACTGCTGTTAGCAAAATAGAATGTGTTAACAAAAATTTATTCTGCACAAAAAAAAAACACAAAACAAATAGATAGAAATGTAATTATTAAAAGGCAAAAACTAAGCTAATAGAAGCATTTTACAACATATATTTCAACACCAGAGATATTCCACACAGATTTAACTAAATTGGCCAAGTAATGTGAAGTAATCTTCTACTACTTATTCGAGAGCCTTTTGATAAACGACATTCTTAGTTTTTCCTTCAGGTGCAAAGACAAACAGATTTTTGGCTGTTCCAACTCTTGAACAGGCCACATAAAGTTGACCATGAGAAAAGCATGGAGATTGTAAATCTAAGCTAGCTGAAGAGCCCGGCGTTGCCTGGGCATAGTAAATATCTGTGGTTAGTTATAGCACCTCACTTCTCTTATTTTCCCATCACGCCTCTCATTTTCCCCATCACCTTTCATTTTCCCCCTCACATCTCTCATTTTCCCCCTCACTCCTCTTATTTTCCCCCTCACTCCTCTCATTCCCCCCTAACACTTGTCATTTCGACCTCACATCTGTCATTTTCCGATCACTCCACTATTTTCCCTCACTCCTCTCATTTTGCACTCACACCTTTTCATTTTCACCTCACACCTCTTTTTCACCTCAGTATATACATGTTTGTCATCTCCCTTATATATAGTATACACCTGTATGTCATCTCCTGTATATAGTATATACCTGTATGTCATCTCCCCTGTATATAGTATATACCTGCTGTGTGTCATCTCCCCTGTATATTAGTATATACCTGTATGTCATCTCCTCCTATATATAGTATATACCTGTATGTAATCTCCTCCTGTATATAGTATATACCTGTGTGTCATCTCACCTATATATAGTATATACCTGTGTCACCTCCTTCTGTATATAGTATATACCTGTATTTCATCTCCTGCTGTATGTAGTATGTACCTGTATGTCATCTCCTCCTCTATATAGTATATACCTGTGTGTCATCTCTCCTGTATATAGTATATATCTGTGTGTCATCTCCTCCTGCATATAGTATATACCTGTCATCTCCCCTGTAAATAGTATATACCTGTGTGTCATCTCCTCCTGTATATAGTATATATCTGTATGTCATCTCCTCCTGTATAAGGGTACCGTCACACAGTGCCATTTTCATCGCTACGACGGCACGATTTGTGACGTTCTAGCGATATCGTTACGATATCGTTGTGTCTGACACGCTACTGCGATTCGGATCCCCGCTGAGAATCGTACGTCGTAGCAGATCGTTTGAAACTTTCTTTCGTCGTCTAGTGTCCCGCTGTGGCGGCATGATTGCATCGTGTGACACAGGTTGTATACGATGTGCGCACAGTAACCAACGGCTTCTACATCGCAAATACGTCATGAAATTATCGCTCCAGCGCCGTGTATTGCAACGTGTGACCGCAGTCTACGACGCTGGAGCGATAATCATACGACGCTGCAACGTCACGAATCGTGCCGTCGTAGCGATGAAAATGGCACTGTGTGACGGTACCCTTAGACCTCGTTCACACGTTATTTGGTCAGTATTTTTACCTCAGTATTTGTAAGCTAAATTGGCAGCCTGATAAATCCCCAGCCAACAGGAAGCCCACCCCCTGGCAGTATATATTAGCTCACACATACACATAATAGACTGGTCATGTGACTGACAGCTGCCGGATTCCTATATGGTACATTTGTTGCTCTTGTAGTTTGTCTGCTTATTAATCAGATTTTTATTTTTGAAGGATAATACCAGACTTGTGTGTGTTTTAGGGCGAGTTTCGTGTGTCAAGTTGTGTGTGTTGAGTTGCGTATGGCGACATGCATGTAGCGACTTTTGTGAGATGAGTTTTGTGTGGCGACATGCGTGTAGCAACTTTTTGTGTGTCGAGTTGCATGTGACAGGTTAGTGTAGGAAGTTGTGTGCAGCAAGTTTTGCGCGTGGCGAGTTTTATGTGTGGTGCGTTTTATGTGTGGTGCCTTTTGAGTATGTGCAAGTTTTGTGTGAGGCAACTTTTGCATGTGTTGCAACTTTTGTGCATGTGGCAATTTTTCCGCGTGTGCAAGTTTTGCGTGTGGCGAGTTTTCCATGAGGTGAGTTTTGCACGTGTAGCGAGTTTTGCATGTGGAGAGTTTTGCACGTGGCGAGTTTTGAGCGGCGACTTTTGTGTTTCAACTTTTATGGGGCGAGGTTGGTGTATGTGTGGTGAAATGTGCGCTGAGGGTGGTATATGTGTTCGAGCACGTGGTAGTGTGTGGCGCATTTTGTGTGTGTGTGTTCATATCCCCGTGGTGGTGTGGTGATTATCCCATGTCGGGGCCCCACTTTAGCAACTGTACGGTATATACTCTTTGGCGCCATCGCTCTCATTCTTTAAGTCCCCCTTGTTCACATCTGGCAGCTGTTAATTTGCCTCCAACACTTTTCCTTTCATTTTTTCCCCATTATGTAGATAGGGGCAAAATTGTTTGGTGAATTGGAAAGCGCGGGGTTAAAATTTTCACCTCACAACATAGCTTTGACGCTCTCAGGGTTCAGACGTGTGACTGTGCAAAATTTTGTGGCTGTAGCTGCGACGGTTCAGATGCCAATCCCGGACATACATACACACATACATACATACATACACACACACACACACACACACACACACACACACACATACACATACACACATTCAGCTTTATATATTAGATATATTTTTTTTTTGAGTATATTACTTTTTGACCATTGGATTGCTGGTCGGAAGAGCTCTGCATGCCTTGTAAGGCTGCCGTCACACTAGCAGTATTTGGTCAGTATTTCACATCAGTATGTGTAAGCCAAAACCAGGAGTGGGTGATAAATACAGAAGTGGTGCATATGTTTCTATTATACTTTTCCTCCATTTGTTCCACTCCTGGTTTTGGCTTACAAATACTGATGTAAAATACTGACCAAATACTGCTAGTGTGACAGCAGCCTAAGGCCATGTTCACACGCTGCGGTTTTTACCGCGGAACCGCCGCGATTTTGATGCTGCGGGTCCGCAGCAGTTTCCATAGCGTTTACATTAACATGTAAACCCTATGGAAACCGCAAACCGCAGTGCACATGCTGCGGGAAAAACCGCGCAGAAACGCAGCGGTTTACAACCCGCAGCATGTCACTTCTTTGTGCAGAATCGCTGCGATTCTGCACCCATAGGAATGCATTGAACCGCTTACTTCCCGCATGGGGCTGTGCCCACGTTGCGGGAAGTAAGCGGATAATGTGCGGGTGGTACCCGGGGTGGAGGAGAGGAGACTCTCCTCCAGGCCCTGGGAACCATAAAATAGTGTAAAAAAAAGAATTAAAATAAAAAATGAAGCTATACTCACCTCTCAGCGCTGCCCGCGGCCGTCCGGTCTTCGGTTTGCTGTGCCGAACAGGACCTGTGGTGACGTCGCGGTCACATGACCGTGATGACGCCGCGGTCACATGACCGTGACGTCACGAAGGTCCTTGTCGGCACAGCCGCTTGCAGCGCCGGGGAGATCGCGACGTCGGAGGGTGAGTATAGCCAATTTTTATTATTTTTTACATTACTATTGATGCTGCATATGCAGCATCAATAGTACAGCAGTAATCCCGCAGCAGAAACCGCGGAACAAACCGCGATAAATCTGCAGGGATAACCACAGCGGTTTTGCCCTGCAGATTTTCAATTCCGCTGCGGGATTAACCCGCAGAGGAACCCGCAGCGTGTGAACATGGCCTAAGGTAGTAATTTGATGCTGTTCCAATTTTTTCACACATAAATACACAAACACACACACTTGTTGATAAGGGTAATAATACACTGGGTAGTTTTTTAAATGACAGATTAGATGTCACCTTTGTGTGTACATAGTGGATTACCTGTTCAGCTAAGGGTACCGTCACACAGTACCATTTTCATCGCTACGACGGCACGATCCGTGACGTCGCAGCGTCGTATGATTATCGCTCCAGCGTCGTAGACTGCGGTCACACTTTGCAATCACGGCGCTGGAGCGATGCCGAAGTCCCCGGGTAACCATCGGGTTACTAAGCGCAGGGCCGCACTTAGTAACCCGATGTTTACCGTGGTTACCAGCGTAAACGTAAAAAAAACAAACAGTACATACTTACATTCCAGTGTCTGTCCCCGGCGTTCTGCTTCTCTGCACTGTGTAAGCGCCATAGCCGGAAAGCAGAGCGGTGACGTCACCACTGTGCTCGCTTTCTGGCTGGCCCGGCGCTCACAGTGCAGAGAAGCAGAACGCCGGGGGACAGACACCGGAATGTGAGTATGTACTGTTTGGTTTTTTTACGTTTACGCTGGTAACCACGGTAAACATCGGGTTACTAAGCGCGGCCCTGCGCTTAGTTACCCGATGTTTACCCTGGTTACATGCGAACACATCGCTGGATCGCTGTCACACACAACGATCCAGCGATGACAGCGGGTGATCAAGCGACGAAAGAAAGTTCCAAACGATCTGCTACGACGTACGATTCTCAGCAGGGTCCCTGATCGCTGCTGCGTGTCAGACACTGCGATATCGTATGGATATCGCTGGAACATCACGAATCGTACCGTCGTAGCGATGAAAATGGCACTGTGTGACGGTACCCTTAGACACTATCAGGTCGTACTGGTCTCTCCAGATATTGGATACCATATTACTGGTCCACTACACTTCATACATCACATTAATATAGAAGTATTTGGAGTAATAATGAACAACAAAAGAAGAAAAAAAATTAAAAATACAACCCGACAATACATGAAATAATGTGTACACCAATATAAAAAATAATTTATTGCCATACCATTGTTAAAACCTGAATTAGTAAATACAATACGACACAATGAATGCATAAAGTATAAATGTCGCGCTTCGTTGTGTCGGTAACATGATGCAATAGACCCAATATAAAACACAATAGGAACCAAAAAGAAAAGTGGATGATTATATCTATCTATCTATCTATCTATTTTACACATTGGGTCACTTGTATCATGTTACAGATACAACGAAGCAGGAAAGTGACATTTATACTTTATGTATTCATGGTGTCTGTGTTATAGTATTTCAGGTTTTAACCATGGTATGGCAAACTTTTTTTTTCCCATAGGTGTGCATATTATATTATTAATAATAATAATATTATTATATGTATGGACTCCCTCCATCTCTTTTCTTGTTTAATATTACTCCCAATACCTATGTAGCATCCTTACTCCTACACATCGATCGGGAGAGTGTGAGTTTTCTATGATATATACGCACACCCATAGTAAAATCAAGTCTATTGTGCCAAGTATTGGTCATACAGGAGGTTGGCGGGCCCACCAGGGGAATTATCTTCTCCTCTGTGGGCCAGTCCGAGCTTCGACAGTCACAGTAAAAGGAATCAGTCCAGGATGACTAATACAAAATAAATTTTAAAAAAATGCACGTTTTTTGGGGGCACATGCAGTAATATATGAAATAGATCACTGACCAAGTGTGTGCTTAGAGAGGTTGTCACGTATTTCCCATACCTCTAAGGCCGGCATCACACTAGCGAGTTTTATGGATATATGAGAGGCGCAGAAAATACAGATTGCATACGGTACAATGATTCTCTATGGGGCAGCTCCTATCTGTCGTATTTTACGTATCCGTATTATACGGTCTTGTACGGCCGTAGAAAATCGCAGCATGCTGCGTTTGTCAGCGTATTGCACAAAAAATACGCCAATGAAAGTCTATGGGGGCGAGAAAATTACGGACTACACACGGACCATGCGTGTGACTTGCGAGAAATACGCAGCGGTGTTCTATCGAAAATCCGGCAATTCAGTGCGGTGTACAGTAAAATCACACTGACAGAATAGAGTAGGTAGAATAAATGTGTACACACATGTCAGTGAGATATATATATATATATTTAATTCAGCACTAGATAGCAGAAAAGCCGGTAATTCAATTGCCGGCTTTTGCTCTCTCCTTCACAAACCCGACAGGATATGAGACATGGTTTACATACAGTAAACCATCTCATATCCCTTCTTTTATTACATATTCCTCTTTACTAATGTAACAAGTGTCTCTGTGTAAAATTTGGGGTCTCTAGCTATTAAATTAAAGGGTTAAATCCCGGAAAAAATTGGCGTCGGCTCCAGCGCAATTTTCTCCTCCAGAGTGGGAAAGCCAGTGACTGAGGGCAGATATTAATAGCCTAGAGAGGGACCATGGTTAATGGCCCCCCCTGGCTAAAAACATCTGCCCCCAGCCACCCCAGAAAAGGCACATCTGGAAGATGCGCCTATTCTGGCACTTGGCCACTCTTCCCACTCCCGTGTAGCGGTGGGATATTGGGTAATGAAGGGTTAATGTCACCTTGTTATTGTAAGGTGACATTAAGCCAGGTTAATAATGGAGAGGCGTCAATTATGACACCTATCCATGTACTGTAGTTACCTCGAGTCGCGGTGATGCGCCCTCTGCTGGATGAACACATATGAAATCGAGCCTGGGAACTTTTCAGAATATTTTCCCAGGCTCGAGTTCATATGAGTTCATCCAGCAGGGGGCGCATCACCGCGACTCGAGGTAACTACAGGATATTCCCCTGCATTCCATTCATTCACAAAGTTTTACAGTCAGGAGCACAGCTGCATTAGCAGAGCTCCTGGGTGTAAAATGATTTAACCCCTTCAGATGGATTTACAAAGTGGGACAAGACTGAACGACGGAAGGTATGGAATATTGTTGTTTGTTTTGTTTAACTTTATTTCAGGTGACAAGGGTCTTCAGGTGGATTAAGAGTATAATAAAATATTAACACATCATGTGTCTATTTCATTAAAATACTTTTTAATAATGTAATAATGTGTGTGTGTTTTATTAACCATTTCGTACTATTGGATTAATAATGGATAGGTGTCATAATTGACGCCTCTCCATTATTAACCTGGCTTAATTTCACCTTACAATAGCAAGGTGACATTAACCCTTCATTACCCCATATCCCACCGCTACACAGGAGTGGGAAGAGAGAGGCTAAGTGCCAGAATAGGCGCATCTTCCAGATGTGCCTTTTCTGGGGTGGCTGGGGGCAGATGTTTTTAGCCAGGGGGGGGGGGGGGGGCAATAACCATGATCCCTCTCTAGGCTATTAATATCTGCCCTCAGTCACTGGCTTCCCCACTCTGGCGGAGAAAATTGCGCTGGAGCCCACGGCAGTTTTTTCTGCGATTTAACCCTTTAATTTAATAGCTAGAGCCCCAAAATTTGACACCAAGATACTTGTTACATTAGTAAAAAAGAATATGTAATAAAAGAAGGGATATGAGACAGTTTACTGTATGTAAACCATGTCTCATATCATGTCGGGTTTGTGAAGGAGATAGGAAAAGCCGGCAATTGAATTACCGGCTTTCCTGCTATCTAGCGCTGAATTAAATATAAATACAGTAATTATATATATGTACACACACACACACACACACACACACACACACATAGACTGTATATATGTTTTAACCAATATTTGAGCCCATGGATCCATTGTATGTCGGTTTTGCAAGCCTGCGAGAAAATACGGATGCCAAACGGATTACATACGGAGGATGACATGCGCAAAATACGCTGCCACACTCTGCCTACGGATCACTATTTTGGGAACATTTCTGCATATTACGGCCGTAAAAAACGTATTTTCATACGCCTAGTGTGACACTGGCCTTAGTAGGTTATAAAGTACAGTACTCAGCAGAAAAACACCTCCTAGCATTAAAATCAAAAGTTTACAGGATAACACTCCCTCTCCAAAAATAAAAAAATATTATAAATTACCACTAAGTACAGGAGCAAGTTCTATATATTGGTGGTACTACACCAATAAAAGCCGCGTGCACCTACACAGCATAATACGCAAACCTACATGACGCCCAAAGAAAAGGCTACTAGCATCACATGACTCCAGAGAAAAGAAGCAGTAATAAGAATAGGAGTCACTTTGTTGTATCTGGCACAGAAGAGTTCAAGGATCAAACTTGATATCTACAGTCCAGGAGAAAGATAACAAGAGAATCAGCTCATGTCAGCCTTCACATTCTACCTTTCCTGTTTTGCAGAACTGGATGAGATTAGCAACAATATTCTAGAATAATTAACCATCTTCCTTAGTCAGAAGCATAGACGTACAGTACGGCATTAAGGTACTGATGGCCAACAATTGAATGTGTATGGCGGTTCCCCGACTCTCCCTTGGCAGATGTTGGAAAGAGTGCACAACCCTTTTGTTGGTATAGTACATAGGTATATAAGCTGCTGTGCTAAAAAAACAAACAAAAAAAAAAAAACCACACATTAGCACTTGGCCAAGTTATTCATGTGTGTGCGGGAAGCAGGAGATATAGCTGGAATCATTTACACTGTACAAGAGAAGAATCCACCCATCAGCTTCACTGAATTCATAGAAGAAATGTTAAACTTGCAGAAAACTCCTTTCCCGAGATCTACGGTACATTCTTTTTTCGAATAAAATAAACAAAACTGCTAAAATCACAAGATTACCACATAGTTTCCTTCATTTTTCTGCTGGGTGTGTTGGTTTATCTTGTTTCATTTAGATTCTGTTTATGTAGTGAACCGAATCAGAAGCTGAAACTGGTTGTTCTGTATTTGGTGGTTAAGAATGTCTGTTCTTTAAAAAGAAAAAAACAATAAAAAAAAACATTTTTGAGGTGGATCTTTGTCTCAATGGAAATTTTTACATTGCCCAACATGTTTTGTTTTGGGGAAGTGGCACTCCTTTCATGCCCTACACACGGTGTACACTTGAGGACCTAATTACCATATTGATCAAATTGATTTTCAGCTCAACTGGGGAGGGGGCGCGACAGATTACTAAACCAAAGAGGTATGATTTTTTTTTTTTTTTTAATTGTAGGGGCCCTACATGGCTGTGCAGAAAGGTTGGGATATGACAACAAATTCCTGTAATTTCCCCCCTACCATAAAGTGATGGCATATCAGAACTAAGCGGCTGCAGCACTGAGTGCCATGGTCCCTTCATGGTGACATTCTTTGCCACCCTAGAGCATCGTAGCATTGATTCATTCTCACGTTCAAGGCATATGTTCTTTATGAGACGAGAATACCCCTTTAGTTAGTTATAAATAGAAAAAAAAAAAACACATAATTAATATCTACTTAATGCAATGGGTAAATTCACACGTTTCGTATTTGCTGCAGATTTTATTCTGAGACGTTCCGAAGATAACTTACTCATCTGAAACAAGCTTGTTCAATTGAACGGAAAATATTTTGTGAGGTTTTCTTTAATGAGGTTTGATTTAGGCCACGTTCACACATTCAGTATTTGATCAGTATTTTACCTCAGTATGTGGAAGCCAAAACCAGGAGTGGGTGATAAATCCAGAAGTGGTGACATGTTTCTATTATTCTTTTCCTCTGATTGTTCCTCTCCTGGTTTTGGCTGACAAATGCTGAGGTAAAAACACTCACCAAATACCGACCGTGGCCTCAAAGTGTTTTTGGTGCAAAGGCTTTGTAACATTTTTTTTCCAAATCTAATCGAGAAGCATGTGGATAAATTAACCCTTAAAAATGCCATATACAGAGTATGTAGACCTCATATAACTGTGCCATAGACTTTAAAGTAGGTTTGTTCCGATCTTTGTACAAAAAAAACCCAACAGCCAATGAAAATGTATTGAAAGAGACTGCAAAATGCGGTCTGTAAATTCAGCCCCGGGTCGGTTTCAGTGTGATTTCCGTCTGTGGTTGTACTAGCCTGAACACAAGGCTTCATATGTGCCCATGAGACTGTAGAATTCAAGTCAGCAATTGTGCGTCTGACGCTGAAATCACCGTCCAAAACAGTCCTTAGGGCTTGTTCAGACACGAGTAAATTCGGTCACTGTGCCATCTATATGCTCAATGATTAGCACACTGACCCAATAATGACCTGTGTGCCAGGACACACCACCAATGGTCCATGCAGTATGTGCCAGCGTGGTCCGTTGTGCAGATATCTGTACATGGACAAGCCCGCGGAACCAATATGTGCATGTGACGCCCCACCTTTTAGTATGGTCATGTCTACCTGCCCTAAGGCAAAGTGTTACCCATATCAGGGGGCTTTGAAGGGTTCAGAACCCTTACGGACAGTGTCACCTGCCATCACATCTACTCTTTGGTCAGGAGACAACACATTGGAACAGCATTATCAAACCTAACAGTAACCATAGCAACCAAAAGCACGGCTTTCATTTCTAAAGCTGCAATAGAAAAATATGAAGGTTTTGCATTAATCAGTTGCTACGGGCAACAAAATCTGCTTTGATAACTCTGCCTCATTTCTCATAAATGGACCTAGACGTTAAATGCCATAAGAAAGCGGCGGTCTTTCTAAGATGCACCCTCCAGATCTCTGCTCCACTACTGACCAACTCTTTAAAGCCCCTCGAGCCTAGGCCTGACATAGCGCGTCCTATACCTTATTAAGGTGCAGTTTCTGTAAATCTTGGGGTCAACGCTTCCTAACCATCAGATTTGTTCTGACTTTCCATCATTGTTTAAAAGGAGAGAAGACAGCCATGTAATAGCGATGAGTAGATGAATAACACGGAAACAATGGAGAGGGTTTCCGAATGACATCGCAATAGCCCTGAACTGGTCATAGACATCCTGTTTCCAGCCGTGCATAATTCACCTATTAACATCTATATTCAGCAGATTTTAATGAAGCTGGGAACTAGGGGGGTGATAAGCAACGGTCCGACTCAACCGCATCAAATAAGCAAAAATACAAAAAAAAAAAAATGAATGTCTGTATTTCCACCTTTTGTCTGTCTAAACAGTAGCGCAGGCAAGGGTAGACCAAGAGTGGAAGATGGTCGTCAATCTGCACCTTATCTCGCACATCTCTACAGAAGAGGCGTGCTAGGCAGAACGAAGAGTTAATGGGGCAATGGGGAAGATAAGTCGCCCAATAACCAGCTGTAGTGTGAAATGTAGAGTATATAAAAAGTGATCAATTTTTACTTAATAAATCACATAAGTGTTCTTTAAGGATTTGATTGTTGCAATATATATATATATATATATATATATATATATATATATATATTTTTTTTATTAATGATATCTGGTTATTATAACAATTTTATATTTTTAATGGACACTACTAAACAGCTTTTCACTATTGTGTAGTTACAGTTTGGTCAGCAATGGACATCGCAATTTTTAATGTGTCCACGCAAGCAATACGGTCATGATATATGTCTATCACAAGGTAACAGAACCCCTGTAAAACTGGTTTTTGTACATTCACTGATCCCAGTTGTGTCCCATTTCCCAGCTTGCATCCACAGACCCGATAGAAGAAGCAGCCCGATGACTTATGTCGGTACATACCTGAAGCACAGCATATTAAGCGCACATTCACAGTACCTGCCCGGCTTGACTTTCTGGGCCATAAAGGAATTCCTTCTCATCCGGTATAAGTAGTATTTTCCTTTTATCATGGTGGATCCTATTGCATTTCTCCTGGAGTTGAGCAGTGTCTTGTGCTTTCCTTGTCTAGAGAGCTGACAGCGTAGTGTGCTTGTGCACTGATGGTGAACAGCATAGTGCAGGCGATACAGGAGGGAAAGCCTTTTCTTAGTGCACGTTTTATAGACACAAATGAGTTCAAAAGGCAATCAGATAGCCGTCAGTGTAAAGTCCCATCCGTCCTCTGCATGGAACGCTAAAGTAGTGTTAAGCAGGAGGCAGGACCACAGCTACATGTTCGTCTATGGGCTGTGTTCATACGGTCTGTAGCCAGGTAATCTCTTCACAGGTTGTTGGAAAACCACTACAGGTGAATATAAGGCGGACAGCCAGAAACTAAACCTCCCCTATGGCGTAAATCACACGTGCATTTTTGAGTCAAAGCCAGAAGTTGTTTCCTGGCACTTACTCTGAATGTACAATGCAGGAGCAGACCAGAGGCAGGACACCGCTTCTTCTGCTTGGGTACACGCTGACATCTCTTTAATCAGGCACCCACCTATAAGTGTTCATTAATCAGGGTAGTTCCTAACTACCGTATATTAGCATTTGTAGTTGTAATACGCTAACTCCTTCATGGCAACTGGTTTTAGGCTAAGGCTACAGGTCGCAATATTGGAGGTAATGATTTCACAGTGTCACATTGCGACCTGCAAATGTGTTCGATTTTCTGTTGCTGGTTGCAAGTGACATACTTGCCATAGACTTCAATGCAAGTCATATGTGACATGTCAACAACACAGCTTTAATTGCAACAAATCACAGCAAAAATACATAAATCTCTCCCCCCCAAAAAAAACAACAAAAAAAACAAACAAAAAAAATCACTAAAAAAATATCACAAAAAATCCCAGCCATATACCTGGTCACATTACTAATGCACTGCAAGATGCAGCAGCCCCATGATAAAGGTTGGAGCAGCACAGGTGAAAATACTGGTGAAAAACCACTCACACACCTACCAGCCATGGCGGGGGTGCTTGTGGTATCGTGCACATTATAGTGAATAGCTCCGCTGGCACATATGCCTGAATTCCACTTCCACAAGACAAAGAGCAGTGTGAAAGCACCCTTATGTGTGTGCATTTGTAACACTAAACAACACTGCCTCTCCAAGAATGGTAGGTGGGTAAGTGGCTGTCATCAGTTTTTTTGCACCTGTGCTGCCCTCCGCCTTCGTTGATGGAGCCTGCTGCATCTTGCAGTGCATTAGTAATGTGACCTGGTGTTGGAAAATATCAGAAAATAAATATTAGAGCCCCAAAATAGTTGCATGACATGTTGCTGAGCAGTCCTTGTCCTTATGTAGGTGGAGAGGCTTTCCTTGTGTTACAGAAGTTGTCCACTACTTGGACAATCCCTTCTAATACCCATCATTGGCCCCGATAAAATAATAAAAATTATACTCGCCTCCCGTGCCAGCGCCAGGTCTGCACTCACATTCCCGGCGCCCCCGTGTAGTTGTAGGGTACATGGCGTCCGATCAGCACTGGTGTCACTGTCCCCGTCTTCGGACAAATCGAACATCAAGAGGAAGTCCGGGCTGCGGCTGATCTCACTTCCTCCTGATGTTTGAGTTGTCCAAAGGCGGGGACAGTGTTGCATGGACCGCGATGCATGGACCATTTATGGGTCCCCAGAGCCGAACGCGACTGTCTTATGTATGCCTAGTCTACGCATCGCACTCCAAACCACACATGTGGGAAACCGGCCTCACTGAACCCACATGGCTCCCTAATACTAAGCGTATGTTCACATGGTGTCTTTGATGATTTAGAAAGAGATTCGCTATAGGAGCCACATAAACAAAAATGTCTTCAAGTACTCTTTGAAGTGAACCTGCTTCAAAATCAATGACAAAAATGGAGTGTGAACATACCCTAAGGCCTCTCCCTTTAAAACTGCATCTGCACTGTACCTCAATTTGCCTCTGATTTCATATGGAATTTTTTTTCAGGTACAAAGTCAAGTGATAAAAAAAATTACATCAGGTTTCATGAAAAGCTGCATGTACAGAGGTGTTGTCTAAAAGCAGGGGTAGGCTATGTGCACACGATGCGGATTTGCTGCAGATCTGCAACAAATTTTTCCGTGCAGAAACGCTGCAGATCCGCACTGTGATGTACAGTACAATGTAAATCAATGGGTAGAGAAAAAAGGTGTGCAGATGATGCGGAAAAATCAGTGCGGAATTGCTGCGGATTTAAAGAAGTGCATGTCACTTCTTTTGTGCGGATCTGCAGCCTTTCTGCACCCCTCCATTATAGAAATCCGCAGTGGCAAAAAATCTGCATCAATTCCGTGGCAAATCCGCACAAAAGCCGCATAAAAACCGCGGCAAATCCGCAGCTGTGGATTCTGCCAGGAGATGCAGATTTTGTGCAGAAAATTCTGCACCACATTTCCTACGTGTGCACATAGCCTAAGGATTGCCTCTGCCATATAAAGTCACAAATATTCTGAATGGTATATGGGGCCCTGGTATAGATTTTGCATTGGAACTTCAGCTTACACTTTGGCCTAAAAGCAGGGAACAGATGAAGACATACTACACCTGATCTGGTACGGCAGCACACGGATGGTGTGCGGCCTCTGAGTGCACTTACACTGGCTATGCAGACACATCTGCTGTTTCAAGTTTGCATTTTTATGAAATTTTTGCATGCAGACATTTATAGGCAGACTGGCTCCAACAAAGAAATCTGTCAATGTTACATCTATTTTTTATTAAATGATGATGATAATAATAAAAAAAAAAAAAAAAATAATAATAATAATAATAAAAAAGACCTTGCACATTAAAATCAGCATCAAGCAATAGAAAAAGTAGTAAAACCGGCAAATTTGTCATGTGGCAATCTTTAGTTGTATTTATTTTGTTCTATTGCCTTCTCTAGAGGTAAAGAACACCAGAAAAATAAAATGCAAACAAAACCCTATAAAATTTGTTTCCTATGCTAAGACTGGCATTTTGCACCCCAGTCTTAATGAAGTCTTAGGCCGGTTTCACATGTCAGTGGCTCCGGTACGTGAGGTGAGTTTCCTCACGTACCGGAGCCACTGACACACGTAGACCCATTAAAATCAATGCATCTGTGCAGATGTCATTGATTTTTTGCGGACCGTGTCTCCGTGTGCCAAACACGGAGACATGTCAGTGTTCGTGGGAGCGCACGTATTACACGGACCCATTAAAGTCAATGGGTCCGTGTAAAACACGGACCACACACGGACCTTCTCCATGTGCAGTCCGTGTGGCGTGCAGGAGACAGCGCTACAGTAAGCGCTGTCCCCCCCACATGGTGCTGAAGCCGCCATTCATATCTTCCCTGCAGCAGCGTTTGCTGCATAGAAGATATGAATAATAGTGTTTAAAAGAAAGATCTATGTGTCCGTCGCCCTCCCACCCCCTGTGCGCCCCCCCCGCTGTTCTGAAAATACTCACCCGCCTCCCTCGCAGTGTTCTGTGCTGGCCGCCCCTTCTACTGTATGCGGTCACGTGGGGCCGCCGATTGGAGTCATGAATAGGTGGCCCCATCTCCCATAGGGGTGGAGCCGCCTATTCATGACTGTAAATGAGCGGCCCCACGTGACCGCATACAGTAGAAGGCGCGGTCAGACCAGGAAGCATCGACAGCCAACGAGGGAAGCGGGTGAGTATTTTCAGAACAGCGGGGGGGCGCACGGGGGTGGGGGGGCGGCGGACACATAGATCTTTCTTTTAAACACTATTATTCATATCTTCTATGCAGCAAACGCTGCTGCACAGAAGATATGAATCGCGGCTTCAGCACGATGCAGTGTACCACACGCGTGGGTACCACACGCTCCTTGTGGTACCCACTCGGCACACGGGTGGCACACGTGTGCCGCACGTATGGCCTACGTGAGCTCACGGGCACACGGACACGGATAACTCCGGTACCGATTTTTTCCAGTACCGGAATTATCTGGACGTGTGGGACAGCCCTTACCTGGTAAGACGTGACGAATTCATCGAGGACCATGAAAGTGGAGTAGATTTTTATGAATTTGCCGAGTCACACCCCATCCAAGCTGCAGCCACTTTGTAAAGTTTGCAACATTTCGAGATGTTTTACAGCAGAAAACTAGTGAAAATGCCTTGATTAAACGGGCCCTTAGTTTTTAATGGGGGATAAGTGACCTACAAACAACTCTAGTGCAGCTTAGCCTCAGAGGAAATTACTAAACAAGGGAAAAGTCCCTTAAAATCCACTTTCACCCGAACATAAGGCTGGGGCTACGCGGTGACATGTCTCGCATGACAACACTTCTCTGACAAGTTGAGCAACTATTTTAGAGCACCATTGTTATATTTGAAGAATAATGTTTCCACAGTGAAATGTACATGTCACTTCAACCGGACAATATACAAAAGATGGAGTTTCCTGCTTATTATGGTAAGATCTTTGTCACAAGACAATTCTGCAAAAACCAAAAGGACATTGTTTTCAGGTCAACAATCTGACAAGAACAAAGCTAGTAAAACTATTCACTTAGCAAGTCTGAAGGACATATGAATGGCAATATTTTTCCCACTTTACACTATATGGGAGCCGTCACATGCAGCTATTTAAATGTGTTTTTTTTTACAGCATTTTTAAGAGCTTTTTTTGTGGGTGAAAACAGTGCAGCCAGATATGACTTTTAAATGGATCTGTCATGTCCAAAAAAGCACAATTTACATGCAAATATAGGGAAATAGGCAGGTAAATGGTGTTGGAATTTTGTCTGGCTGCTTAATGAAGAAATGGCTACAGGGAGAAAATGAACTTGTATCTTCCCTGTAGCTGTTTGCTGTTAGTCATAGGACGGTGCATGGAGCGGTGGCAGTCACCGCTTACTATATTGTGAGTGGTCATCAATCACTATCTTTCACACTCATTAATAGCCACCTCTCAGTGCATCAGTACAGAGCTGGCTGTCAGTCATTGCCGGGGTGTGGTAAGACCCGCCGCTCACTATGTACTGAGCGGTGACTGAAAGCTGCAGCCTGCCAGGAAGAATAAAATTAATTTCCTCTTGGCAGCCAGGCTTTCAGTGCTGTGGCCGCCCTGCTTTAGGCCAGTCTCACACGTCCAGATAATTCCGGTACCGGAAAAATCGGTACCGGAGTTATCCGTGTCCGTGTGCTCACGTGGCACATCAGTGTGGCACACGTGCGGCAGCCGTGTGCCGACTGAGGACCACACGGACCGTGCAGGAGACAACGCTAGAGTTAAGCGCTGTCCCCCCTGCGTGTGGTGCTGAAGCCGGCATTCATTCCTTCTCCCCAGCAGCGTTCGCTGGAGAGAAGGAATGAAAAATCAAGGGGTTTTTTTAGTATTTTTGTGTTTAAAATAAAGTTCCTGGTCACCTCCCGCCTCCCACCCCCTGTACGCCCGCCCGCTTGCATTAAAATACTCACCCAGCTCCTGCGATGCTTCCTCTCAGCGCCGGCAGCTTGTCCTGTGTGAGCGGTCACGTGGTGCCGCTCATTACAGTGATGAATATGCGGCTGTGTCTCCGGTACGTGAGGAAACTGTCACCACACTTACCGGAGCCACTGACGTGTGAAACAGGCCTTAGAAAGCTATTAACCTGCAGATTAACCCCATATCTTAAGGCTAATAATTGCTTTTTAAATATGACAGGTTCCATTTAAGCTACACAGCATATTTAAGAAAGCAAATCTATCATGATGATCAAACAACCAACACCAACCAACTAAACTACGTATATTGACATGTAGTTTGCTGAAAGATAAGCAGATTTGTACCTTTTTATTTATTAAAAAAATCCAGCGCGCTACATAACCCAAAAAATCCATGGTTTATTATATATGCAAATGAGGTTGAAGTGCTCTGGGTGTGAATAGAGCACTTATCGAGCCTCTGCCTCCCGGACTCTATTCTTGCCTAGTGCCACAGTGTTCTGCATGACTGAGAGCTCAGTGTCAAGTCAGTGAGCTGTGAATCAAACAATGCGTGGTGCTGGGCAGGGCGCAGAGCCAGGGAGGCACTAGCTTGGGAAGTGCCTCCATCATGCCCAAACCATTTCAGTCTCAATTACATGTGGATTAAAACAGCATTTTGTGTTTCTCAGTTATGGGGTGGTGGATTTTTCTAAATAAAAGTACATGTCCGCTTATCTTCACAAGACAGTGCTATATAAAATAAAAAATAAAATGTGGACTGAAAAGATATGTTGTGTTTACCTGTGTTTGTAAAACTTGAAAATAAAGAATTTACAAAAAAAAAATAAAATGTGATATTTCATCTCATGCCATTTTAGATATTCTCTATTAGGGTAGAATATGGTCCTTGACGAGAAGATCACAGAGAGGGAAAACATTCCGTAAGGAAATATTAGATGGTGTTTCACTTCACCTGTACGAATTTGATATCCCCCTTTATTTTTAAAGATGTACAGGAGAACAAACATCCTACAGTTGACGTGTGAAGAACTTCTGTCCTTGAAAATCTCCTTCTTTTCTGACATAAGGTAAGTGTTCATATACATGTAACACCAATAATGCTGACGGATTGAGGCTTCTTTATCTGGGAAGTCTCAATAAGAGGAATGTGCGTACCTTGTGCGCCTAGGATTTGATATTCATTGTCTGGAACGCTCATAAAGACGAGTCTTAAAAGGTTGCAAAGACTGGCATAAACCAGGGGCACAGCCCATTGTGCAAATAAATCTGCTAATGGTCTATTACATAGGATGAGTGACACTAATCTTATAAGTGTTCTGTTTACATCAAACCTCTATAAAATGCATCTTATATTATTTTCTTCTACTCAATGCCACAGTCTTATACAATAGTAAGGTCCAGATTCGTTATTGCATTTTCACCTGTTTTTTGTTGTTGTTGAGTTTTTTTGCATTTTGCAATCCATTTATTTGCACCAAATTCACTTTTCCATTTGCCCCTTATTTTAAAGTCTAGTTTGTCTTTTGTTTTCTTGTTTGTTTTTTTAATTCTCCACTGTGGGTGGAGTTTAAGGTTTCCTGATGTCTTCTTCACCTGATTCATCAGTTGCGATTTAAAAAAAAAAAAAGTTGCAAAATTTGTTGCAAATTTCCCCTAATCCTGCTTTGGAGTAATTTTTTGTAAAAGTCAGTAATTTTTGCTTCATTTTTTAAAAATAATAGAAAAAAGATGGAAAGAGAGACCATTTTTTCTCTTTGTATAAAACTCATAAACCATGTGCAAAGAATTTGGTTAAAAAAAAAGTCAGTGACTACCATGACACAAAAAAAAAGAAAAAAAGACTTGAAGAAAAAAAAATGCAAATGATGGATCGGCCCTATGACTTAATTTGTTGTGCCAGTCTAACTAAAAAAAAAGTTGGATTTATTTGCACCAAATTTAGATGATAACTTATGAACGGATGGCGGTCGGGCGGCTGTGACCTGCCTTGGTCAGCAGAAGGGGGCAATTTTATCTACACATATTAAAACATTAACTTTATGATGCTGCAGACAGCAGTTTATGGTTACAGAGGATGAAAATGTAGAACAGAAACACATTCTATAAACTACGTTTCCCATCAAGCCTTTTTAATACCTCTCATTGTGATTTGGCCTTCTACGTGGTGGTCAGGATTCGGCCTAACTAAAACGCCTACTCACTTGTATGGAAGTGAATGGCTGAGATGGGAATATCCCTTTTTGGAGTTGTATTGGCATCAAAATATGGCACCGAATCCAAAACGAACTGTTTTGTTTTTTTTTGCCTCTGTCGTTTACTAGACTCCACACAACATAATGATGTCAGGGGTCTAGTAAATGCCGAGGCCCACAGGGAGACCACCCGAAGAAGTGAAGACTGCCCAGGTCCAGCTGCTACCAAGGACTGGACGCTGGACAAAGGCAAGGAAAATCTACGGTATGTGTTTTACTGTCAGAGGAAGGACCGCATGTGCGCCCCTTTTTGTGTCTGCGCTGAAGGCTGCTTTGGAGATGGATGTGGACCCCCTTATCGCTTGCACCAATGATGCGTCCTCTCCTGGTATCATGTGCTACTTTATCTATGGTGCAGGGACATTAGAGGGCAAGAAACGTCAATATGGCGGCAGTTTAGGGACAATGTCCAATACAGCGTACTTGTGATGCCCTTGTGTGCACAGGGCTCTACTCTGCTTCTTTCAATAGTGATTCATATCAAATATTGTACAGTTTTTGACATCCAGACATTTGCTATGAAATATTTTCTTCTCTTTTGACCATGAATGATGCGTTACCGATTTCTAAGTGACATAAAGGGTTTTTATCTTGGCTCTGGCTCAGAGAAAACCTTGTTTTGTAGACACGGGATTTATAAAGGCAGCAATAACGCAGGCGGTGATTTTTTTTTTACTCCAACAAGCAGATGTGTTTGCAACCACATCCCAGCCTGTCTGTAAATAAGTAGCCACACGTTTCGCAGCCGGTGGACCATTAGTGCACATTCCAGCCCGGTCAGCTAGTACTGGCGTACACATGGCAGTGATTTATGCTCACACTTGGCCTGGATAGCACACATAGTATCACACATAGTATCACACATAGTATCACACATAACACAGCTCGCTGTCTAACACACACACAACTCATTTGTGTTTTTGGGATATGACTAACGTTCCAGCCTTAGATTTTTAAATGTCATAAATTAGCATTACTGGAGAACAAGCCTCCTCAGTGTACGCGGACGGCAGCGCTGCCGAGCCGACCCACTGGACAGGCTATTGTTACAAGTCTACACAGACGGCATTTCAACCACAAAGGACGCCAGTCTAAGTACAAGAGAGCACAATGCCATCATTTACTACCAGTTGTTAACTTATACTCTGCGCTGTCAACTCGTTTATTTTTATATATCAAAATAAATGAATAAACCGGCTGTGAATTTTAGAGGGAATCAGTCTGCAGATTCCTGATGATCCAGAATGAAATGCCAACCAGATCCCCAATAGAATGAATGACATTTTACTCTTAAACACTGCACCATTTTAGAGAATACATGCTGCTAAAAAGAGCTGGGCACAGGGACAAGTCTCCGTTGGTGGATCCCCTGCGGCTTCTGCCCACCTGGCTTGGTTTCACTTACAGATCATTCTCTATTTGTGTATACGGAACAGCAGAGTTTCAGAGTAAAGGCCCCGTCTCACATAGCGAGATCGCTAGCGAGATCGCTGCTGAGTCACAAGTTTTGTGACGCAACAGCGACCTCCATAGCGATCTCGCTATGTGTGACACGTACCAGCGATCAGGCCCCTGCTGCGAGATCGCTGGTCGTGTCAGAATGGCCTGGACCTTTTTTTGGTCGTTGAGGCCCCGCTGACATCGCTGAATCGGTGTGTGTGACACCGATCCAGCGATGTCTTCACTGGTAACCAGGGTAAACATCGGGTTACTAAGCGCAGGGCCGCGCTTAGTAACCCGATGTTTACCCTGGTTACCAAAAAAAACAAACACTACATACTCGCCTTTCGGTGTCCAGGTCCCTTGCCGTCTGCTTCCTGCTCTCACTGACTCCCGGCCGTACAGTGAGAAGTGAGAGCACAGCGGTGACGTCACCGCTGCGCTCTGCTCTCAGTGTACGGCGGCTCAGTCAGAGCAGGAAGCAGACGGCAAGGGACCTGGACACCGAAAGGCGAGTATGTAGTGTTTGTTTTTTTTGGAAACCAGGGTAAACATCGGGTTACTAAGCGCGGCCCTGCGCTTAGTAACCCGATGTTTACCCTGGTTACCCGGGTGCTGCAGGGGGACTTCGGCATCGTTGAAGACAGTTTCAACGATGCCGAAGTCGTTCCCCTGATCGTTGGTCGCTGGGGAGAGCGGTCTGTGTGACAGCTCCCCAGCGACCACACAGCGACTTACCAACGATCACGGCCAGGTCGTATCGCTGGTCGTGATCGTTGGTAAATCGCTTAGTGAGACGGGGCCTTAAGACTTAAAGGGACTCTGTCTGCACAGAATGACTGTTCAAACCAAGTGCAGGCGTTCGGTGCACCCTTAGTGTGGCCAAATATTTACGTATACCTTCCCCCCTGCTTGTATCGCTTTCTTGATTGCTCTATGAAGTCAGAGCTGTCAGAGAAGTGCGGAGATAGATGAAAACAAGGAGGTTGGAACATGCATGTAAATGTTTGGCCGCACCAAGGGTGCACCGAGCGCTTATACTTGGTCATTCTGTGCTCACATACTCCATCTTTAAAGGGAACCAGTATTATCCAAAGATCTGCAGGTAAATAGTAGTAAAATCCTATCTGGCTGCCTTATTGGAGCTACAGTGACCAGGAGAAAACTAACTTCTATCTTCTCTTTAGCCAGTCACTTCTAGTCACCTGGGCAGTATGGGGAACATTTACCATTACCACTCACTATATGAATGTAGCTGGAATCACTGCCCAACATTTTGATTTGCAGTTTATAAATCTTTTTCATATAGTTACTACTATATAGAAGGTGATATTGATTTATATTTAATACTGATCAGTTCTATTACCAATATGGACTGTTAATACACATTTTTGTATTTGTATTATATATATATACATACATACATACATACACACTGTTCCTTACAAATTGCTTATCCTTCGGCATGTACTGATGCAAACAACTACAGATTCCCACATCTTCATGGCAGCGCTATATTTCATTTTTATTTTTGTGAATTTATGGTATATTCATATTAATAAAGATTGAATCTAGGTCAAATATACTCTGGTTTGAGGGTGCTTTATCGTGTACACATTAATGTGTTGATGTTGCTTCTGACTTTATAACCTTAAAACTGATATGATTTTTCCATAAAGGTAACCTTTTTTATGTCTAATGTGTAAGTGCAGCACCCCAGGTTACCTGTTGCTGCCATGATGTTACATTTCCTTCAGGGAAGGTAATTTCATGCTCAGAGTCAATGGAGTTCTCTTCACCAGGTAAGGCATTCTGAATCCAGGCCAGGAGGGGGAGCTCAGGACCCGGATTCAGGGGAGCTTCCCTAAGCTATATGTATCCTGACCTGGAGGAGGAGCTAGACAGTAGTTGGTCCTAGGAGACCAAGCAAGGCAGATGGTCTAGGGAGACTAAGCAGAGCAGACGTTTAGGAGAGACGCAGAGCAGACAGAGAGGCCTGGCAGCCATGAGGGAGCTGCAGCCTCTGGAAGGAGGAAGACCTGAAGGGTTGGATGTGGAGTAGCCGGAAGGGAAGGAGCAAAAAAGAGGAACAGGGCTCAGAGGGGAACTGTGACCGGGCACCTTCAGAGCCATAGCGCAGAAGCCGGGTACCGGGAGCCCGAGGCCTTAGTGGAACTGTATGACACTTGGCAGAACTGGAGGGCATAAGATCAAACAGACATTGCCCACACCTGAGACGCAGCAGCACCTGAGGAGCCCGGGGCATGATAGAGTCCCTGTAAAAAGGCTCAAGCTGCCCGTCATGCAGGGACCTGTCTTAGGACAGGGGGAATAGAGGACTCTGCAGAAAGCTTCAGACAGCAGGGACTTCATACACAGCAGGCGCTAGTTGGAAAGGCTCACGGACCTTTACTGGGAAAGGGAACCCTCCATTGCCTCTGGGCGGGCCGGGCTATACCATCATCCGTGCCTGGTACCCTGGACTGTGGCCTGCTAACTACAGTAAACCAGGTAAAGACTTACAACTTGTGTCCTCCACTTATTCGTTGGCATTCACCACCTTGCCACACATCTTAGGATCCCTGAGGACCCCGCTTCACCTGTGGGAAGTGTAACACCTGTGCTGCAACAACATCCCCAGGGGACCCCTTCAACGCAGCACGGGTCTGACTACTGAGCGAACACCACAAGTGGCGTCACGACAGACTTTGAACATTTTCCCCTTTAAAGACCGTTCCCCTTTAACGTTTAGCCCCAGGGCCACGGACCAGGTCGCAGCCACCGTGACATCCCCCTGCTGGACCCGGTACCGAATACCCCACTGCCCTGGCTGGGCGACTCATATGTATGTAGCACATTGTCAATCAAAGTATTGGGAAGTGGTTACACCCGCACTCACAGTACAGTGAGCAATGACTGGATCCACTCCTTGCACCGCCCCGATGACAGGAAGTGAGCAGCTACAGGGAAGATAGAACTTCATTTTTTCCCTATAGCTGACTATGGCAAAGTGGCCAATGCCATTTACCTTCAGATTAACCCTATGTCTGCAGTTAAATAGCAATTTTGGACATCACAGAATGTCTTTTATCCTTTATCATGAGGAAGCCTATCAGTATTTCATGTTGCCTGTGTTTAGGCCAGAATGAATCTGTTGAAGAGGTCCCTTTATATCTCCATGGGACCTGGGTAATACTAATGGATTCTTAGGCGGCAGAGCAGGAGTGCAGAATATATGGCCAAATTTACATGGCAGCATTTTTTTTTTTTTACAATGTTTTGCATCAGTATTTGTAAGCCAAAACTACTATTGTTTCCAGTACAATGAAGAGGTCATGAACCGTTCCAGGATACTTTGTGCTCTATCCCTGGTTTTGGCTTTCAAATACTTATGCAAAATACAGAACAGAATACACTAGTGTGAAAGTGGCCTTAGAATCACTTGGCCTGCCTCATACACTCCATTATTCCTCCCCCCCCCCCCCCCAAACAAAAAGCGTATAAATATTATCATGTTGATCTATGGCAGGAGTAACATTTGTAAGAAAAGTAAGTGAAACTGTTGGAATTATCTACTGCATATTTCCGAATTAATTACTCATAAAATGAGGTGTGATTGTTATCTAAGTCACACAAATATAATTTTAGGGGACAACTTCCCAATCGCTGTGGGTCCAACAACTAGGAATCCAGAAAACCGGGGCTCATGTGACTGGGGAGGAGGTTGTTCATGAGCATTGGCGCTGAAGTCATTCTTACGGAAGTGACGAAGACTAGTCAAGTGCAGCGCCAAGCTTTCTCTGACAGTCCCATTAAGGATGAATGGAGCGGCAAGTCCATGAAGGACCTAAGTTCCACTCACATGATTCCGTAGATTGGTGGTGTTCCAAGTAGTCGGGAAGTTAACCCCTATCCCCTAAATTTGAGAAAACCCCTTTAAGTAAGCTAATCACACACAAACAGTTGTACTTTTCTTGTCTTTTGTTTAGCGCACTATGTACAGTATATATCCACTCTGGAGGGAGAAAATGTGAGTAGACCTTGGAGTTAATGGTCTCCAAGAGAACTGGCAATGGGTATTTAAAAACATATGAAACTAGAAATGTGAGTTTCACAGGTGCTTTGCCCATTATATGAAGCTACACAAAGCCTGACACTGGCAAACCTGTTCTTCTGAAGAGAGGTTGGCTAGTGTCCACTCTGCCTGGAGGCAAACAACCTTCAGCAGACCTCAGAAGATGCAGGTAGCTAGAAGAGAGTACAACAAAAGGACCTTTGGGTCCATTACTCCACAGTTAGACTATTTGTGTACAAATTGAGAAAATTCCTGAGTGTTGCTCCTCTCCCGAGGAATAGTCATCCTTTTAAAATCACTCCAAGACCACAGCAGGCAATACTGAAAGAGAAGAGAAGGAACCCAAGGCTAATGGCAAAAGACCTACTGAAGACTCTACAAACTGGAAAAAACTCTTTACAAGAGTTCACTAAAAAAAACACTGAACAACAACAGTGATCATGGAAAGACACCATGATAGTAGCCGCAGCAATAGAAAAACAAATATAAAAAATATTATAGCTCGTCTCAAGTTTGCCAGAGACCACTGGATGTTACTCAAAGCTTCTGGGAAAATGTTCTATGGACGGTTGGAACAAAAACAGAACTTTTGAACCCAAATGTACAATTCTTTGGAGAAAGACAAGAACACTGCAGACCAACACTGAAAGTTTATCCCGACAGTGAACCATGGATTCATATGTGCTGATATCACAACATATTACAGGAGACTGAAGGGCAGCAGTCCATGGCCCCAAGCTCAGAAGAGGTTGAGAGATGCAACAATGACCTAAATCACACAATTCTAATAACTAAAGGATGGATAAAAAGAAGATTTGTGGTTATGAACTGCCATGTAAGCATGTGTTCATAATGAGTTAAAAAAAAATCATGAGATTTTCAAGCAGAAACCACTTCAAGTACTTCAGATAGGAACATTTCCTGGAGGAGATTTTGAAGAGTTTTGGGAGAGTTATTTATATGAAGCATTCTTTGCAGTTTTTTCATTGGACAGTGTCTAGTTTGGAAAGATTTCCTTCAGAATTTGCATCAAAGTGACAGGCACTTTCTTTTTTGCCAGTCATTGTTGTTATTATTATTATGTTTTGCTTATATAGCGCTATCATATTCTGCAACGCTTTACATACATTATCATCACTGTCCCCATTGGGGCTCACAATCTACATTCCCTATGAGTATGTCATTGGAGCGTGGGAAGATAATAGAGAACCCGGAGGAAACCCACGCAAATATGGAGAGAACATACAAACTCCTTACAAATGTCCTTGGTGGGAGCGCTGCAAAGCAGCAGTGCTAACCACTGAGCCACTATGCTGCCTCAAAAACCTATCAATAAAAACAAAGCTCAAAAACTCATCATATGAATGGATTTTGCCATATATATAATTTGGAAGAGAGTTTCTGAGGATGATTTGTGGGAATTGGCTAAAAAAAAAACAAATCTTAAAAAATATTGTCAACATACAGGTTTTTTTTTTGCGCTGGGGGGGGTGAACCCTCCAAGGTTAAGTGCGCATGGAGTTTTTGGCACAGAAACTGAGCGTAAACTCTCAATCTTCCTTCAAATCTCAAAACTCCTCAAAAATGTTGAGTTTCTGCTCTGAAATGCTCAGCATGAAAATTTTGTGCACATAGCCCAACTCTCCAATAGAACTCATTTTCAGCTGCAAAAAAAGCATAAAAAAACACCTCAGTGTAAACATACCCTCACAGTCCTAATCTTAACCCTAAGGCTACTTTCACACTAGTGTCGTACTCGGCCCGTCGCAGTGCGTCAGGCCGACGTACCGACGCTAGCAGTGAATGCGCCGCACAACGGGGGCAGCGGATGCTGTTTTTCCACGAATCCGCTGCCCCATTGTGAGGTGCGGTGAGGTGGGGGCGGAGTTCCGGCTGCACATGCGCGGTCGGAAATGGCGGACTGTCGGCACAAAAAAACGTTACATGTAACGTTTTTTGCTGCCGGCGGTCCGCCAAAACACGATGCAACTGTCGCACGACGGTTGCAACGTGTGTGCATTCGTCGCAATGCGTCGCCAATGTAAATCTATGGGGAAAAAACGCATCCTGCAGACTTTGCAGGATGCGTTTTTTCGCCAAAACGACGCATTGCGACGTATGCAAAAAAACGCTAGTGTGAAAGTAGCCTTAGTGTGTGAGCAGATAGTATGCACATTTTCAGTATTCGGTCAGTATTTTACCTAAGTATTTGTGGGTGATGTTTTTTTATACTCACCCGGGGGCGGTCCGGTCCGATGGGTGTCGCAGGTCCGGCGCCTCCCATCTTCTTGCAATGCTGCCCTCCTGTTGCTTCATGGCTCCCCGGCATCGCGCTCCTGTGCAGGCATACTTATCTGCCCTGTTGAGGGCAGAGTAAAGTACTGCAGTGTGCAGGCGTTGGGAAAGGTCAGAGAGGCCCGGCGCCTGCGCACTGCAGTACTTTGGCCTACCCTCAACAGGGCAGAGAAGTACGCCTAAGCAGGAGCGCCGATGCCGGGGAGAGATGAAGAAGCAGGAGGGAGGCGTCGCAAGAAGATGGGAGGCACCGGACCTGGACCTGCGACACCCATCGGACAGGACCGCCCTCCCGAGTGAGTATAATATAACTTATTTTTCTTCACTTGCAGGTCGGACCGGGGGTTTATCTATAGCATTATAGAATGCTGTACATAAGCCCTGAAAGGCAGTGGACGCATCTTATAGCGGCAAAATCCGCTGACAGGTTCCTTTTAAGGCCACTTTCACACGTTCAGTATTTGGTGAGGTTTCTTGACCTTCGTATTTGTAAGCCAAAATCTAGAGAGGCACAATCAGAGGAAAAGTTAGTTACGGTAGTTTACAAATACTGAGGTAAAAAAAACCTTACCAAATACTGAACGTGTGAACGTGGCCTTAATGCCATCTGATTCCTATGTGACTCTTAGGCCATGTTCAGTATTTGGTCAGTATTTTACCTCAGTATTTGTAAGCCAAAACTAGGATTGGGTGATAAATACAGAAGCGGTGACGTGTTTCTATTAGGCTGGAGTCACACTTGGCGTAAGACAATACGCCACGTATTATACGTCCGTACTACGGCCGTAATACGGAGAAATGTTCCCAAAATATTGATCCGTAGTCAGGGTGTGTCAGCGTATTTTGCGCATGGCATCCTCCGTATGTAATCCGTATGGCATCCGTACTGCGAGATTTTCGCGCAGGCTTGCAAAACCGACATCTAATGGATTTATGTGCTCAAATGTTCGGGAAAACATATATACAGTATATATATATATATATATATATATATGTCATTGAGACACATATATATATATTCTGTATTTAGATTTCATTCAGCGCGATATCTGTGAACAGCCGGTAATTCAATTGCCGGCTTTTCATTTCTCCTGCACAAACCCGACAGGATATGAGACATGGTTTACATACAGTAAACCATCTCATATCCCCATTTTTTTTGCATATTCCACACTACTAATGTTAGTAGTGTGTATGTGCAAAATTTAAGCGCTGTAGCTGCTGAAATAAAGGGTTAAATGGCGGAAAAAATTGGCGTGGGCTCCCGCGCAATTTTCTCCGCCAGAGTGGTAAAGCCAGTGACTGAGGGCAGATATTAATAGCCAGGAGAGGGTCCATGGTTATTGGCCCCCCCGTGGCTAAAAACATCTGCCCCCAGCCACCCCAGAAAAGGCACATCTGGAAGATGCGCCTATTCTGGCACTTGGCCACTCTCTTCCCACTCCCTGTAGCGGTGGGCTATGGGGTAATGAAGGGTTAATGCCACCTTGCTATTGGAAGGTGACATTAAGCCAGATTAATAATGGAGAGGCGTCAATGATGACACCTATCCATTATTAATCCAATTGTTGGAAAGGGTTAAAACACACACACACACACATGATTTAAAAGTAGTTTAATGAAATAAACACAGCGGTTGTTGTAATAATTTATTGTTCTCTCAATCCATCAGGAACACCCTCGCTTGGAAAAATAATAAACGCAAAAGATACATACCTTCTGGTGAACCGTCTCGTCCCACGAAGTAATCCATCTGAAGGGGTTAACTAATATTACAGGCAGGAGCCCTGCTATAATGCAGCTGTGCTCGTGCTTGTAATTCCCCGGCGAATGAATGAAATGTAGGTCATTGACCTACATTTCCTTCAGTCGCGGTGATGCGCCCCCTGGTGGATGTCCTCATATGACCTGGAGCGTGGGAAAAAGTTCCCAGGCTGCAGTTCATGAGAACATCCACCAGAGGGCGCCTCACCGCGACTCAATGTAAGTACAGATCCAGCTTTCCTTTCAGCACCCGGGGATTACAGGCACGAGCGAGTGGTTTATCGCAGCTCGTTCCTGTAATATTAGTTAACCCCTTCAGATGGATTACTTCGTGGGACGAGACGGTTCACCAGAAGGTATGTATCTTGTGCGTTTATTATTTTTCCAAGCGAGGGTGCTCCTGATGGATTTAGAGAACAATAAATTATTACAACAACCGCTGTGTTTATTTCATTAAACTACTTTTTAATCATGTGTGTGTGTGTTTTTTAACCCTTTCCAACAATTGGATTAATAATGGATAGGTGTCATCATTGACGCCTCTCCATTATTAATCTGGCTCAATGTCACCTTCCAATAGCAAGGTGGCATTAACCCTTCATTACCCCATATCCCACCGCTACAGGGAGTGGGAAGAGAGTGGCCAAGTGCCAGAATAGGCGCATCTTCCAGATGTGCCTTTTCTGGGGTGGCTGGGGGCAGATGTTTGTAGCCAGGGGGGACCAATAACCATGGACCCTCTCCTGGCTATTAATATCTGCCCTCGGTCACTGGCTTTACCATTCTGGCGGAGAAAATTGCGCGGGAGCCCACGCCAATTTTTTCCGCCATTTAACCCTTTATTTCAGCAGCTACAGCGCTGAAATTTTGCACATACACACTACTAACATTAGTAGTGTGGAATATGCAAAAAAAATGGGGATATGAGATGGTTTACTGTATGTAAACCATGTCTCATATCCTGTCGGGTTTGTGCAGGAGAAATGAAAAGCCGGCAATTGAATTACCGACTTTTCACTAACAGCGCTGCGTATTTCTCGCAAGTCACACTGCAGGTCCGTGTGGAATCCGTATTTTTCTCGCCACCATAGACTTTCATTGGCGTATTATTTGCGCAATACGCTGACAAACGCAGCATGCTGCGATTTTGTACGGCCGTAGAAAGCCGTATAATACTGAACCGTAATATACGGCTAATAGGAGCAGCCCCATTGAGAAGCATTGTGCCGTATGTAATGCGAGTTTTACGGACGTAGTTTTTGCGCTCTTACGTACGTAAAACACGCATGTGTGACCCCGGCCTTATACTTGTCCTCTGATTGTTCCTCTCCTGGTTTTGGATTACAAATACTGATGTAAAAAACTCACCAAATACTGAACGTGGCCTTAGACTGGCCATCTTAGGGGGGTAAACACTTCTAGTACCCCTTCCCCAGGCTTCACTTTGGTACAGTGATATGACGAGTTCCTGAGTACAGCACACCTATGAAAATTCGGACATTTTAAAAATGTCGCAGTCTGTGCCTCCTGTTTTTGTCATATATTCATTTTCATATTTGCTAATTGGCACATAGGGATCACATGACTCCTCCTGAAGTTCTCATTAATGTATTCAGTCATTTAAGGTGCTATCATCCATCATAAAGGCTGTACAATACAAATATCTGTGTAAACACGAGAACTGGCAGATTGGATCGAAGTGTATTCACAGAAAAGATAATGCTGTGCATAATTTAGTTCCTTCTGAATATTTAATACATTCACTACACACCTTTGTGTGTGGCGTAATTTCCCTGTATAAACATTTGAGAGGACTACACCTTTTTTTCCCCCTAATGCCAGGGTAACTAATGCAAAACATTACTAGGAGCTACAGACATATGAATAACACTGCTAAGGCCGGGATCACACATGCGAGAAGTACGTCCGAGTCTCGCATGGTAATACCCGGCATTGCCGCCGTCACTCAGGAGCGGAGCGTGCGGCCGCATGTATTGCTATGGCCTAAGTTAGAGAATGTTCATTGCTGTTTTTTTACTAAAAAGGCAGAATGTTGACAGAAAAAAATGCACATTTTTCTTTTTTTTTATGCATTAGTTTAGTTAAAAATGTTGAAAGAATTGACATGCTGCCGTTTTAAAAAGGCACAGCAGCTGGAAAAAAAAAAACCAAAAAATGCAGTGTGAATGAGATCTTGAGAATCTCATTGATTTTGCTGCTACTGTAAAGACACATTTTTTTAAAACACAAAACGTTCAACAAAAACACTGCGTCTGAACAAGACCTAATATAGCTTCAGCAATAACAAGTTATTCGAACGAACAACCATCATGTAGGCAGACTTATTAAACATAAAACTAGTTCAAACAGGCACAAGCTGCGCCAAATTTAACAGGTGCAATGGTATAAAACACCCTGAGGAAAAATTACGGTAGTCACTTTTCATGTTTCCTTATGCCACCTCTCTTACTTGATGCATTTTGTAACCAATCTTGGATTCTGACTTTTCTAGACGCTTTTCAAAACAGTCAATTGGGGCGCAAAATGTGTCTAAGGCCTCATTCAGACAGCAGTTTTTCTCGCACCTGTATTTCACAGATAGCACTCCTACCTACGAATGTCTATGGGGTACTTCACGTCTGATTATTTTTCCTTGGGTTGGTCCCCACAAAAACACAGAACAGAGACTTATTATTGATCCGAGTGTCAGATCAAACTCACCAATGCAAGTCTATGGGTCCGTCAAAAAACTGGGGCAGAACTCAGATGCCATTCGTGTGCTGTCTGTTTGAGGGTATGTGCACATGTTGCGGATTCCATTGCGGATTATTCCTTGCGGATTCTGCAGAATCCACAGGTAAAAAGCCCTGTGTTTTACCTGCGGATTCCCCACAGATTTGCTGTGGATTTTATGCAGTTTTTGTGCAGATTTCGCCTGCGTTTTTACACCTGCGGATTCCTATTATGGAATAGGTGTAAAACGCTGCGGAATCCGCACAAAGAATTGACATGCTGCGGAAAATAAACTGCAGCATTTCCACATGAAATTTTCTGCAGCATGTACACTGCAGATTTGGTTTTCCATAGGTTTACGTGGTACTGTACAACGCATGGAAAACTGCTGCGGATCTGCAGCCAAATCCGCAACATGCGCACATACCCTTACATGGATTGTTTAATAGAAGGTTTAGAAGTTTTTTTCCCATCCGAGTAAAACTGATGGACATCTGATGGTAAAAACTGACCAAACTGTGATGACACTGATCAAAAACACTGATGAATCTAGGACCGCTTTTCTTGCATGCAAGAAAAATCAATGATGTCTGAATAAGCCCATGCACATAAATCTGACACACAACATGTATGACAATGTGAGCCAGAGTTCTGCTGCATTTTGCTTAGTGAATCTCACCCATGTATACATCTTACACAGACAATAGAGATTCTTTGTTTCGTGCCACAATGACTCAGAGCTGGTATAATTGGGTTTGCCCACTGCCAGCTTCCAGGTCATCCTGTGTTCGGGATTGTTCGCACATGAACTGTGGCAGACAGATTTTTCAACACTTTCTACTCCATCACTTTAATGGGAGAAGTAACACAAAGGAACTTATTGGCTAATCAGCAGTGTATATGTATGTGTGTATATATATATATATATATATATATATATATATATATATATATATATATATATATATATATATATATACATACATACATACATACATACATACACCAGCAGATCAAAAACAGGTGTGTTTGTATATATATACCTGTTTTTGATCTGCTGGTGTATATATATACTACAAACTTATATATATATTAGTTTGTAGTATACTTTGTGTGTTGTTCACTGAAATCCTTGCTTATTCTGGACTCGGCAGTCAAAGGGGAGGTCCTAATCAGTGATTAACAGTTATCTTTGTATAGGCATGCATACAGATAACTGTGAATCACTGATTAGGAGTGGCCTCTCGACTGCTACACCCAGAATAAGCAGGATTTCAAATAATATTTCCTGCAAACCTATTTATCAATCAGTCCACGAAGAGCGGCCCAAGATGCATGTGACAACAGGAGACCTAGTGATAGGAAGAGCAGCCCAAGATGCATGTGACAGCAGGAGACCTAGTGATAGGAAGAGGGGCCCAAGATGCATGTGATAGCAGGAGACCTAGTGATTGGTAAGAGCTGCCCAAGATGCATGTGACAGCAGGCGACCTAGTGATAGGAAGAAGAGCTGCCCAAGATGCATGTGACAGCAGGAGACCTAGTGATAGGAAGAGCAGCCCAAGATGCATGCGACAGCAGGAGACCTAGTGATAGGAAGAGCAGCCCAAGATGCATGTGACAGCAGGAGACCTAGTGATAAGAAGAGCGGCCCAAGATGCATGTGACAGCAGGAGACCTAGTGATAAGAAGAAGAGCGGCCCAAGATGCACGTGACAGCAGGAGACCTAGTGACAGGAAGAAGAGCTGCCCAAGATGCATGTGACAGCAGGAGACCTAGTGATGGGAAGAGGGGCCCAAGATGCATGTGACAGCAGGAGACCTAGTGATAGGAAGAAGAGCGGCCCAAGATGCATGTGACAGCAGGAGACCTAGTGATAAGAAGAGCGGCCCAAGATGCATGTGACAGCATGAGACCTAGTGACAGGAAGAAGAGCGGCCCAAGATGCATGTGACAGCAGGAGACCTAGTGATAGGAAGAGGGGCCCAAGATGCATGTGACAGCATGAGACCTAGTGACAGGAAGAAGAGCGGCCCAAGATGCATGTGACAGCAGGAGACCTAGTGATAGGAAGAGCGGCCCAAGATGCATGTGATAGCAGGAGACCTAGTGATTGGTAAGAACTGCCCAAGATGCATGTGACAGCAGGAGACCTAGTGATAGGAAGAAGAGCGGCCCAAGATGCATGTGACAGCAGGAGACCTAGTGATAAGAAGAGCGGCCCAAGATGCATGTGACAGCATGAGACCTAGTGACAGGAAGAAGAGCGGCCCAAGATGCATGTGACAGCAGGAGACCTAGTGATAGGAAGTAGAGCGGCCCAAGATGCATGTGACAGCAGGAGACCTAGTGATAGGAAGAGGGGCCCAAGATGCATGTGACAGCATGAGACCTAGTGACAGGAAGAAGAGCGGCCCAAGATGCATGTGACAGCAGGAGACCTAGTGATAGGAAGAGCGGCCCAAGATGCATGTGATAGCAGGAGACCTAGTGATTGGTAAGAACTGCCCAAGATGCATGCGACAGCAGGAGACCTAGTGATAGGAAGAGCAGCCCAAGATGCATGTGACAGCAGGAGACCTAGTGATAAGAAGAGCGGCCCAAGATGCATGTGACAGCAGGAGACCTAGTGATTGGTAAGAGCTGCCCAAGATGCATGTGACAGCAGGCGACCTAGTGATAGGAAGAAGAGCAGCCCAAGATGCATGTGACAGCAGGAGACCTAGTGATAAGAAGAGCGGCCCAAGATGCATGTGACAGCAGGAGACCTAGTGATTGGTAAGAGCGGCCCAAGATGCATGTGACAGCAGGAGACCTAGTGATAAGAAGAGCGGCCCAAGATGCATGTGACAGCAGGAGACCTAGTGATAGGAAGAAGAGTGGCCCAAGATGCATGTGACAGCAAGAGACCTAGTGATAGGAAGAAGAGCGGCCCAAGATGCATGTGACAGCAGGATACCTAGTGATAGGAAGAAGAGTGGCCCAAGATGCATGTGACAGCAAGAGACCTAGTGATAGGAAGAAGAGCGGCCCAAGATGCATGTGACAGCAAGAGACCTAGTGATAGGAAGAAGAGCGGCCCAAGATGCATGTGACAGCAGGAGACCTAGTGATAGGAAGAGCAGCCCAAGAGGCATGTGACATCAGGAGACCTAGTGATAGGTGAAGAGCGGCCCAAGATGCATGTGACAGCAGGAGACCTAGTGATAGCAAGAGCAGTCCAAGATGCATGTGACAGCAGGAGACCTAGTGATAGGAAGAGCAGCCCAAGATGCATGTGACAGCAGGAGACCTAGTGATAGGTGAAGAGCGGTCCAAGATGCATGTGACAGCAGTAGACCTAGTGATAGGAAGAGCAGCCCAAGATGCATGTGACAGCAGGAGACCTAGTGATAGGAAGAGCAGCCCAAGATGCATGTGACAGCAGGAGACCTAGTGATAGGTGAAGAGCAGCCCAAGATGCATGTGACAGCAGGAGACCTAGTGATGGGAAGTAGAGCAGCCCAAGATGCATGTGTGACGCCCGTGAGACCGAGGTACCCAGCACCAGATCAAAGAGGTCCGTCTCTTGAGGGGGATGTCACTAGTGGCTTGACCCGGTGCTGTGGCCTCAGGCGATGCACAGTGCAAGGGATATCATGAAGGAACAGACACTTACTTGATCAGCAGCAGGTCCTCTCAGCTGTGATGACCCCGATCCTGGATCGATGGCTATTGTCCAAATGAAAGACTGAGGCGCTGAAACGTTCAACCAGTTTACTTCAACAAAAAGGGATTTGCAACCAATACTGTCACCGGAGTCTGTTTAAGAACTCTGAATTACTTTGACCCTGTCAGGATTTCCACCTCTTATTATGCGCAGTTTCTGTATGGCCCTGCTGCTGTATGTGAACTGGCTGCCGACCCAATATGTCTCTTCTGTGCTCTGGTTCGACGGACAACCCGAGTCCTTTTTTTGTCGGCTTACCCCCTCTGGGAGTACCGCTGAACTCTGTGTCTGTTGCTGCGTCTTACCCTGGTGAAGCTGATATCACCTCACTTCCTTCCGGTTGCTGTATTATATATAATGAATATAGCCACGGATCCGGTATCCGTCTCTGCGCCTATTCTGGGTAGAGGTTATTGCTACCCGGTTCTCACAATGTCCTTTTTCTCTATTCCTCTTTTCCTACTATGGGTATCACGGGCCTATAATCCGTCATAGGGCTGTTAGGAGTTCAGTTATACGACCTCTCACTTTCAGCTCCTCAGCCCAACTGCCAGTTTTTTTCTCAGACCAGAATAGATCAAGGGGAGTCTCTGGAGCTCCCCCTTCTGGCCGGAGATGGTAATGCAGTCTTGCTATTTTAATATTTGTATTTGGTGTCAATAACTATTTTTGTGGCAAATACCTCTAGGGGCGCCACACATGTGACAGCAGGAGACCTAGTGATAGGAAGAGCGGCCCAAGATGCATGTGACAGCAGGAGACCTAGTGATGGTAAGTAGAGCGGCCCAAGATGCATGTGACAGCAGGAGACCTAGTGATGGGAAGTAGAGCAGCCCAAGATGCATGTGACAGCAGGAGACCTAGTGATAGGAAGAGCGGCCCAAGATGCATGTGACAGCAGGAGACCTAGTAATTGGTAAGAAGAGCTGCTCAAGATGCATGTGACAGCAGGAGACCTAGTGATAGGAAGAGCGACCCAAGATACATGTGACAGCAGGAGACCTAGTGATAGGAAGAAGAGTGGCCCAAGATGAATGTGACAGCAGGAGACCTAGTGATAGGAAGAAGAGCTGCTCAAGATGAATGTGACAGCAGGAGACCTAGTGATAGGAAGAAGAGCTGCTCAAGATGAATGTGACAGCAGGAGACCTAGTGATGGGAAGTAGAGCGGCCCAAGATGCATGTGACAGCAGGAGACCTAGTGATAGGAAGAAGAGCGGCCCAAGATGAATGTGACAGCAGGAGACCTAGTGATAGGAAGAAGAGCGGCTCAAGATGAATGTGACAGCAGGAGACCTAGTGATGGGAAGTAGAGCGGCCCAAGATGCATGTGACAGCAGGAGACCTAGTGATGGGAAGAAGAGCAGCCCAAGATGCATGTGACAGCAGGAGACCTAGTGATAGGAAGAGCGACCCAAGATGCATGTGACAGCAGGAGACCTAGTGATTGGTAAGAAGAGCTGCCCAAGATGCATGTGACAGCAGGCGACCTAATGATGGGAAGAAGAGCTGCTCAAGATGAATGTGACAGCAGGAGACCTAATGATAGGAAGAAGAGCAGCCCAAGATGCATGTGACAGCAGGAGACCTAGTGATAGGAAGAAGAGTGGCCCAAGATGCATGTGACAGCAGGAGACCTAGTGATAGGAAGAGCGGCCCAAGATGCATGTGACAGCAGGAGACCTAGTAATTGGTAAGAAGAGCTGCTCAAGATGCATGTGACAGCAGGAGACCTAGTGATAGGAAGAAGAGCGGCCCAAGATGCATGTGACAGCAGAAGACCTAGTGATAGGAAGAAGAGCGGCCCAAGATGAATGTGACAGCAGGAGACCTAGTGATAGGAAGTAGAGCGGCCCAAGATGCATGTGACAGCAGGAGACCTAGTGATGGGAAGAAGAGCAGCCCAAGATGCATGTGACAGCAGGAGACCTAGTGATTGGTAAGAAGAGCTGCCCAAGATGCATGTGACAGCAGGCGACCTAATGATGGGAAGAAGAGCTGCTCAAGATGAATGTGACAGCAGGAGACCTAATGATAGGAAGAAGAGCAGCCCAAGATGCATGTGACAGCAGGAGACCTAGTGATAGGAAGAAGAGTGGCCCAAGATGCATGTGACAGCAGGAGACCTAGTGATAGGAAGAAGAGCTGCCCAAGATGCATGTGACAGCAGGAGACCTAGTGATAGGAAGAGCGACCCAAGATGCATGTGACAGCAGGAGACCTAGTGATTGGTAAGAAGAGTGGCCCAAGATGCATGTGACAGCATGAGACCTAGTGATTGGTAAGAAGAGTGGCCCAAGATGCATGTGACAGCAGGAGACCTAGTGATTGGTAAGAAGAGCTGCCCCAAGATGCATGTGACAGCAGGAGACCTAGTGATAGGAAGAGCGACCCAAGATGCATGTGACAGCAGGAGACCTAGTGATTGGTAAGAAGAGTGGCCCAAGATGCATGTGACAGCAGGAGACCTAGTGATTGGTAAGAAGAGCAGCCCAAGATGAATGTGACAGCAGGCGACCTAATGATGGGAAGAAGAGCTGCTCAAGATGAATGTGACAGCAGGAGACCTAGTGATAGGAAGAAGAGCTGCTCAAGATGAATGTGACAGCAGGACACCTAGTGATTGGTAAGAAGAGCTGCCCAAGATGCATGTGACAGCAGGAGACTTAGTGGTAGGAAGAAGAGCAAGAGGAGTAGCATATGCAAACGTGTGTGACAGCCAACAGCAGGAGGGCTAGTGGGCAAGAGGAGCCAAATAAGAAGAAAAGTGTATGAAAGCAGCCGGACTACTGACTCGCTTGATTTGCTGCCAGTTATTCATATTTTAGGATTCACCAAATCATTTTTTTTTCAAAGTAGCTTTCACCTTTACAAAAGTTCCCTCCATTTTTACTGCAACAATCTACCGGAATGTCACTGTGTGAGGTTGTCTCGCAGGCTGGCATCTCTCTGAGACTTGATATCTTGGGGGCGAGGTGGGACAAAAACCTTCTGCCTAATTCCCTTTCCCACATGAGGCCTTCTGTTAGGAGCCATGAAAATCGAGAGCGAAGTACTATGGCGCTCTGTGCTCGTCTTGTCAAGGTCACGTGAAGCCTCTGTGCCTTTTAGCTTCCAAGCCTTTGTGACTTGGTGGAATTTGTTCCTGAAGAATAGATCTTTTCAAAAGTCTCCACACAGTGTTTCCATTGCCGCATGAGAGTGAAGGAACAGTCCAGACAAGCTGACACGTGGCAGAGGTGGACATGGGTTCATGCAGTGGGATTCTCTTAGCCTTGATGCACCTGCTTTCACAATTATTGCAAAGTCAGGCCGCCAACACAATGAGCTATGTCTGGCCATATGCCATGATGGATTCATTTATTATCTGTGCCCAAGGGCCATGGCACATGAGTGCTCTCCTCGCTAACACTTTGTCAGCTCACCAGATTGCCAATAGCCATTTAACAGCTATTGATTACACAGAACACTTGGAGCAATCGTATTATTTGTGTGTCCTGCATCATAATTACATCGTCCAACAGCGACTGAGGATTACGGCTGTACAGGACTGCGGATAACACAGTACTGCTCCCTGTGCCGAGGCTAACACTCCCCAGATGCTGCAGGACTTATATCAAAGCTGCTCTGGCACCATCACCTTTGTCGCCCATGTTCCACAGTAGGTCATCATTGATTATTATGAACAGCTGCTGCTCGGATGATTTATGGAGTCAAAACCTCTGCTACAAAGTTTATGCACACAAAATGGCAATTTGCAATATCCTGTGAACGCTGTGACTAGATCAAGTATACAGTAACATACATTTTCCGTTATCTTTATGCCTGTTAAATTGGTTTTTCAGCTGTTAAATAGGGGTTGTCAGACTCACAAGATGTTTTTGTAAGGCAACGAATCTAATAAAGTAAAAAAAAAGGCATACTGACCAACTCTAACACTAGTTGTGAGACACTGGCTGCTCTGGTGGTCTCCTCCAGGAGAAGAAGCAGCGATGCCCCGTTCTTCAGTCTACCTGTAATTGGCTGAGGATATTCAGATCCTAATGATTGACTCGTATTCAGTGATGATCAGCAATTATCATATAAGTATAAAAGAAATCCAGCTATCCTCTTCATGCAGTATTAGGACTTCAGAGCTGTACTCCAGAGCTGGTACAGAGGCACACACAGCAGTGGTAAGAACTCTGCGTGATCCCTAACCACAAATATTTTCCTTTTCCTACATCTACCATTGTGTGTCCTTCCAGTAATCGAGCTTCTCCAGTTTTATCTTCTTTATCTTGTTCTGAGTTATTCATTTTATGACTAAACGCCTATAGAATGTGCAGAATTATGGGACTTTTCTGATATACAAGGAATGAGCGATGGGATATTATGCAACTTTTTATTGGTTTGTTTTGGCTGTAGACCAAACTCCTCGCCAGATATCAACTAAATAAACTAAGGTCAAAAATGTTAAACCTCCAGTTTTCAAAGTAAAATGACTTCCAACACAATGACTTGTACATAAGCCATGGATCCGATGTCGGCATCCCCCTCCTTACACTGGAGCTGGTACACAGACTTGCATTAGCAAATCAGTACTGATCACATCATAGGAATACCGTGTCCATGAGTTGTGTATATACAGTCATGAGAAAAAGTACTGAATTCTATGGTTTTACATATCAGGATGTGATAAAAAAAACAAACAACAAGAACAAATGTGCTCCTTAGAAGGTCTTACTATTAGGTATGTACAATCTCAGATAACCAACACCACATGACAAATTACCTTGAGTCGTTATTTCTTTAACAAAAACCCGTCAAAAATGCAGAAGTATATGTGAAAAATGAAGAGGGTAAGTTGCAGCTGGGCACCTTGCAGTCATTGACTCGATCATGAACTCCTCTTGACATGCTGTGGCAGTATCTTTACATTGTTTTCTAGGCTGAAATTAAAAGTTTGTGATCACTATGTATAAGACAGCAGAATGCCGAATTGTGACAGTGTGTGATGTGCTCAGTGTCATGATTCCCCTGTATTCCTGTGTGAGTGAGCAGTCACACGATAGCATGTATGTGATTTACAAAGTTGTGCTCATGTGCCGCTTCTCTCAATTTTCTTCTATTGAGTCTACTCACCATATGAACACAATTCTGGAAATCACAGACAGGGGCATCGTGACAGTGAGCATATCGCACAATATCTCGATTCAGCAGTCTACAGTCATTTAGAGTGATTGTAAACTTTTCAGCTAGAACAATCCTTGTAATAGGACTTTGTCAGCACCGAATGACTTTTCAAACCAAGTACAGGCGCAGATCAAACATTTAAGTGCTTGTAATCCCGCTATCTCCACCTCCCTCTCTTCTTTGATTGACAGATCTGGCCTATAAAATCAAAGATGGGTGGAGATGGATGTAAAACAAGTTGGTAGGAAGGTGCAGTTAAAAGTTTGGCCACGCCAAGGGTGCACAAAGCACCTGTACTTGGTTTGTGCTGACAGAGTCCCTTTAAAGAGAGTTGCTTATAAAAAAAAAAAAAAATGCCCACAAACCTCAATGAGGTTACAACCAACATTATAAAGAAGAGTTGTCAAAAATCCCTCCAGAACGATGCGATAGACTCATAAACTCGTACAGAAAACAATCACTTCCAAATTATTGCTTCTGAAGATGGTTCTACAAGTTATTGATTCATGGGGTGTACTTAATTTTTCACACACTGCTTCTGCAGTTTAATTTTGGTAAATTATGACACGGTGTAATTTGTCATGTGGTGTTGGTTATCTGAGGTTGTATTTATCTAATGTTAAGACCTAAGGATCAGATGTTATTTTGTTCACGTCCCGATGCATAAGTCATACAATTTAGAGAGGGTGTACTGAGTTTCTCATGACTGTACATGCTAACTTTTATAACAGGACAAAAGAAAAGCTCTATAAGTTACTACTTACTCTTCTCTATATCAAACAATGTCAAAATACGGACACCAAAAATGCATGACATTCGTAGCAGGTTTTTACAAGAAACGACAAAAAAAGTAGGTGTCACTATAGCCTTAGGAACGCTATTTTCCTGCAAATATCTTCCCACCCATTATGGGTCGCCGAAAATACCATGTATAAACATGCGACCTGCCTATGGAAACCTTAAGGAGCCCGCTGTTGTGCAGAACATGGCTGGAGCACAAGTGTTATCGGCTTGTGGATACAATTTCCCGTTCTTGAATAATAGTCTCCTTGTCTGTTTTCTAATTGATACGTGACTTGGCAGAGGGATATACCACATCAAGAAGGGAGGCAGCATACCTAGGGCTCCTACTGGCATGGCACGTCTTCTGATTGGGCACTTTGTAGCCATTTTTATTGTGCCGATGCATCTAATAATAATTAGAAAATAAAGAAAAGTAACTTTAAACGCGTCTAAATTGAAAATTTTCCACTCTTTTGTATGTCCTATCAGTTCCAGAAAGAAACTAAATCAAACATCTAAGGAAACAAAAAGCGCTCGTACTGGAGCATGTAATCCACCCCTCTTTGTGATGTCCGGTCACGTTCTTGACACAACACCCAGTATCGGACCTGGGGTGTCATTTGCCCATCGGTGACACTAATTCCGGGGGTCCACTTTTCAGCCACATGCCCCTTGTTGACAAATTTCCCTGTCCCTCTATATAATAATAAACTGGATAGTTTGTCAAAGAAGGTTTTTGCTATGTAATCTAAGGGCAGCATGATGTAGGGACAGAGACTTTGATTTCAGTGATGTGTTACTTACTAGGCTGTGTCTGGGTTTTTTTTCAAATAAAATAAATATTTTATCAACAGAGTATCATTACAGGATTATGGGTCCTGATCCTCCTAGTCAACTGCTCTGTCTAACCCTGCCCCATCCACTGATTGGCCACTACCTGCCTATGCACAGTGTAAATAGAAAGCTGCCAATCAGTGGTGTGGGCTGGGTTATACAGAGCTTGGCATTCAGAGAACTGCTAGATCTACAGCAAGAGAGACTGTATCACAACTACTGTACACTAAGTGATACATCGCTAGAATCAGGGTCTTTGTCCCTACATTATGCTCAGATGAGTTAGAAAAAACCTGGTGACAGATTCTTTTTAAATGAATGATGGGATGCTTCCAAGGTCTGTCCATGTTGTATTAATTGTACTGTGCCAAACACTCTTCATGTAGTGGTTGGAGGGTCCTGCACAGCCCAGTCCAAGTCTGATAACACCTATAAGATACAACTGCCTGTCCCTTAGGGGCCAAAGCAAAGTCTAATATTGATGCAGAGATAGTGGACACATTTGTTTGAGCTCATAAATGAGACTGAGTGCTTACGCTGCTGGGAGAGTAAGATCAAGTCTCTGATGAGCTGTGAAAATGGAAACCGTACTCAGGGCGTTCGATCCGGAAATGTGCAGATGTGATCGTCCTAAGTACAGTTTCAATTTCTCCTACTCATCAAAGACTTGCCGCTCTGCGAGTCTCATCTTCTGAGCTCAATCAGTTCCTTCAGCTATCTCTGCGTCTATAAGTTCCATCCTCTTTTGTGTGGAAGTATACAGCTGTGAGCTGATATTAACAGCCTGGCAAGCTCCATGTTTATTACCCCCTTCCTAGGCTATAAACTTTGTCCCCCAGCTGTCTGATTTCCCTCTGCTGGTTAATAAGATTTTGGCGGATCCCACGCCATGTTTTTCAGATATTTATTAATTAAATACATGTACAGGAAGCTACACAAGCCCTATACTAAAATATATGTCATTATCTATTCAATGTATATATCTATGCTATTCTGACTTGTCACGCTGTGTACTCGGCTGATGAAACATCAGGTTTTCTAGAAGATGGATGCGTAAAAATTGGACGGCCCTCTAATGGTCCGTGTGCCACACAATTTTGTTTCTTCTTGCACCCACTGACTTGCATTGATGAATCTCGGCCGATATATACGTGGCCAATTGCAGCATGTTGTGATTTTTGAATAAAAATTGCAGATGAACAGGGGACTCATAGATCAATATTAGTCAGAGTGCAATCCGATTTTTTGTTTTTATTGGACTGCACTCGTTTTTCACGCAGATGAGTATGAGCCCTAAAGCTTAGGATTACATCTCTTCCAGAGGGTCCATTAGGCGCCTCTATCGCTTTTTTCTTTTTCTTTACAGTCATGTGTTGGATCTGTTCCTTACATTAAATAAGTTTTTAGCTCCTATGATGTCTAAAAGTGTCTACATGTAGGCGCAAGTTTATGAACCTTCTACTTGTACAACTGCTAGAACAGGAATTGCTGTGTATATTGCACGCCGCTAGGGTTCGGCAAGCTGCAGGGTTTGTCGAAAATTTACTGTGCCAAAGTAACGATGCTGATCGGTGATAGACATCACTGGCCAGGGCTCAGCGGCAACAGGACGCAAACAGGGAGATGGAGCAGGTGTGAATATACCAAAAAGTAGCACAAAACTCTTGCAATAAAAAAAATCAGCAGATAGCTGGGTGTGCTTCTGTGTGCAGCGAGCCCTGTCATTACCAGTGTGTGGCCACATAGTAATTGTGTACTGTGCTCTACCAATCAGCATTGTATACACGCTTGTTATTACCGCGTGTTTTGTCTCTCTAATGACGGTGTATATTTAATGAACGGCATGAATGGTGTAAGTAGATGGCAATTGCAAGCAGAGCTAAACAGAAATCTCTGGTCAGAAACCCAGTTTATTAAAGGGCACCAATTAACAGGATACATAAAACTAAATAAAGAGCCAATAAAACAGAAAAGACTTAAAACTGAGGATGCTGAGCACTGAGAGAAATAACCGCGACTGCTGATTACCTCCTGAAATTCAACATTACTGCCAAGGTAGGAAACGTAACAGGCGATTGACAGCAAATATTCACCGCACTCCCTGCGGAGTCTATGTGAATTCCCTACTTACCCTCCTTGGCCAAAATGTGGAACAAAAATATATATTCTTTGCAAGATATATGCAAGAATTTGGGGCTAAAAAATCCCTTTTCACATACTTTTTGGATTGTTTGGCTTCTACAGCTTTTATGTATCATAGTACATAGCAGAATGAGTTCAAGAAATTGTCCAGGGGGTAAGTGACGGGGTGATATACAGACATTCCCCTGAAGGGAAACCAAGAGTCCAAAAGATTACTGTTTCAACTCTTTTTCATTGGTTTCCTTCGTGTTTATAAGACACAAAAGCATTCTTAGCTAATTCCGAGCGCTGTTCCAAAAACAGCTTTCTTTTCTTTTGAATCCTGAAAAGAACCCACTGTAAAGATCCCTTGGGCGCCAAGTCTAACAATGCAGAGGCCAATCTACATTGGTTGGTCACCATTTTAGGTTCTGATCACTCTGTTAGACTACCAATGGAAGCTCAAAAGAAAGTATAGAGCTAAATTGGAACACTTTTTCCTGTCTAAATGACTAAACCCTACCCTATTCTTCTATAAGCAAGAGCCACAATTCCAGTGTGAACCCAGTCTTGGTGGCCGGCTAGAGCCCCCTCAAGTGCAATAAAATGGTTTTGAGCCTTTAAGAAGACTTCAGAGACTATTAACGACTCTTGTAGAACAGTTCATTGGAAAGAAGACGGAAGATGACAGAAAACCAGAAGTAATAACTATAAGTAGAGTATTGTTCCCAGAATCAACACTTAAGAAATTTTGGACAACACAGGAGGAAGTCACGAACACACAAAGAAGTTCTGCCAATATAAATAAGTCCATAAAATTGCACAATTAACCTAAAGAGTTAGCAAACAACTTATTCAATATTATTAATCTTAAAGGGAACCTGTCACCCCCAAAATGGAAGTTGAGCTAAGCCCACCGGCATCAGGGGCTTATCTACAGCATTCTGGAATGCTGTAGATAAGCCCCTGATGTATCCTGAAAGATGAGAAAAAGAGGTTAGATTATACTCACCCAGGGGCGCTCACGCTGCAGTCCGGTCCAATGGGCGTCGCGGTCTGGTCCGGGGCCTCCCATCTTCATACGATGACGTCCTCTTGTCTTCACATTGTGGCCGGCGCAGGCGTACTTTGTCTGCCCTGTTGAGGGCAGAGCAAAGTACTGCAGTGCGCCGGGCCTCTCTGACCTTTCCCGGTGCATGCGCACTGCAGTACTTTGCTCTGCCCTCAACAGGCAAGATGGGAGGCCCCGGACTGGACCGCAACGCCCATCGGATCGGACCGCCCGCCCAGGTGAGTATAATCTAACCTCTTTTTCTCATCTTTCAGGTTACATCGGGGGCTTATCTACAGCATTCCAGAATGCTGTAGATAAGCCCCTGATGCCGGTGGGCTTAGCTCAACTTCCATTTTGGGGGTGACAGGTTCCCTTTAATGCAAGATATGAACACGGGCAACACACTGTCTATCTCCTTGAGAAAGAGATTGATTAATCCTACCTCTCTTTACTCCGTTTGTGTTTCTTATATAAGGTTAAAGGCATGCAAGCCATCAGTATCATGTCCACACCAATCTAGACCCCTTATTTGATCCCAATAGGTAAACTCCTTCCACAATGCCTTAAGGCCACCATACAGATTCGATTTATGGTGGTCAAATCTATCAATTTGAGCACGACCATTTATTAAGTACACCCGGTTCCCCCTGGACAGATGATGTTGATGGTATGTTCAATTTCAACCGTAGATCCCTTTGTTCCTAGACAAGATAAATTGTCATTAGAAGTTTCAGGATGCAGCTTACCCTTCTATCCCTATTCAGGAATCATGCCCAATGAAGAGTGTATGGCGGTGCTGCGTTGGGGGTTAGATATACTGACATCTAAAGAAACAAGATGTGCTCTGCTTTCTACTCCACTTGGTATCCCTAGACTAAATATAGGGCATCTGGAGGATGTACAATTGGATAATTATAGGGGTGGTCCAAAACTAAAATGTATTTTAATCCTCAAAGTCTATCTATTTAATGGAATGTACAATGTGTACAGTGACAGTGGGCTCACTTGATGGCTCTGATGAGAAGTGACAAGCTGGCAAGAGTGCACTGTCAGTGCTCGTTGTAAGGAGAATACCTGGCATGCAGGAAAAGCAGAGAGGAGCACCGTCACTGCAAGTGACATCACGTGCAGTAAAAACTCTGCCCCCTTCCTTCATGCTTGGCAAAATGTGCTCTCAGTGAACATTCTGATCTAATACTGGATATGCCAGGTGTGCTGAGATAAGAGGCTGCTCACACTGCAGTCTACCCTGTCTATCTGATCTAATACTGGAAATATCAAGGGTGCAAAGGTAAGACGAGGCAGCTCACACTGCTGTCCACCCTGTCTATCTGATCTAATACTGGATATACCAGGGGTGCTGAGTTAAGAGGCTGCTCACAATGCTGTCTGTTGTGAAATTGGATTCTGGGCTCCCCCGGTGGCCACTTGTGGAATTGTACTTGTGTGCATCATCCCCTCTGTTCACCTGCTCCTATCAGGATGTGGGAGTCGCTATATAACCTTGCTCCTCTGTCAGTTTCATGCCGGTCAACAATGTAATCAGAAGCCTTTCTGTGCATGTTCCTGCTACTAGACAACTCCCAGCTAAGTTGGACTTTTGTCCTTGTGTGTTTTTGCATTTTGTTCCTGTTCACAGCTGCTGTTTCGTTACTGTGTCTGGAAAGCTCTTGTGAGCGGAAATTGCCACTCTGGTGTTATGAGTTAATGCTAGAGTCTTAAAGTAATTTCTGGATGGTGTTTTGATAGGGTTTTCTGCTGACCATGAAAGTGCCCTTTCTGTCTTCTTGCTATCTAGTAAGCGGACCTCGATTTTTGCTAAACCTATTTTCATACTACGTTTGTCATTTCATCTAAAATCACCGCCAATATATGTGGGGGCCTCTGTCTGCCTTTTGGGAAAATTTCTCTAGAGGTGAGCCAGGACTGTCTTTTCCTCTGCTAGGATTAGGTAGTTCTCCGGCTGGCGCTGGGCATCTAGGGATAAAAAAAACGTAGGCATGCTACCCGGCCACTTCTAGTTGTGCGGCAGGTTTAGTTCATGGTCAGTATAGTTTCCATATTCCAAGAGCTAGTTCTCATATATGCTGGGCTATGTTCTCTCGCCATTGAGAATCATGACAGCTGTCCATCCTGTCTATCTGATCTAATACTGGAGATGCGAGGGGTGCTGAGGTAAGAAGAGGCTGCTCACACTGCTGTCCACCCTGTCTATCTGATCTAATACTGGAGATGCGAGGGGTGCTGAGGTACGAAGAGGCTGCTCACACTGCTGTCCACCCTGTCTATCTGATCTAATACTGGAGATATCAAGGGTGCTGAGGTAAGAATAAGCTGCTCACACTGCTGTCCATCCTGTCTATCTGATCTAATACTGGAGCTACAGTATCAAGGGTGCTGACGTAAGAAGAGGCAGCTCACACTGCTGTCCACCCTGTCTATCTGATCTAATACTGGATATACCAGGGGTGCTGAGTTAAGAGGCTGCTCACAATGCTGTTCACCCTGTCTATCTGATCTAATACTGGAGATGCGAGGGGTGCTGAGGTAAGAAGAGGCTGCTCACACTGCTGTCCACCCTATCTATCTGATCTAATACTGGAGATATCAAGGGTGCTGAGGTAAGAAGAGGCTGCTCACACTGCTGTCGACCCTGTCTATCTGATCTAATACTGGAGCTATCAAGGGTGCTGATGTAAGAGGCTGCTCACACTGCTGTGCTGCAGAAACGTTGATTATGGCCCCATACGATGCTCCATAGAGACATTTGCCCCGTATAGTGCTGCAGAAACGTTGATTATGGCCCCATAAGATGCTCCATAAAGATATTTGCCCCATATAGTGCTGCAAAAACATTAATTATGGCCCCATAAGATGCTGTATACAGACACTTGCCCCATATAGTGCTGCACAAACGTTATGGATACGCCACTGGGAATAGCCCTGGGTTAAGCAATTAATTGCAGCATTTATCAATTAGTGGAGTGGAGGGGGGCTACAAAGAGGATTTCAATCTGGCAGTGGCGTATCCAGGGGGGGACAGCCGGGGCATGTGCCCTGGGCACAGCCGACAGGGGGGCGCCAGCGGGCCGCCTGATGATGCGGCGGTCCAAGGAGGCTCCTCGTCCTGTACTGAGCGGTCACATGGTACCGCTCATTACAGTAATGAATATTCGGCTCCACCTCCCATAGGGGTGGAGCCACATATTCATTACTGTAATGAACGGTAACGGTGACCGCTCAGTACAGGAAGCTGCCGGCGCCGGGGAAGCAGGGACTGCACCGCGCCAGGAGCAGGTGAGTATAACGGGGAGGGGAGCGCAGCGCGATATTCACCTGCTCCTCGTTCCGGCGCCTCTCCGTCTTCAGCAGTGACGCTGAGGTCAGAGGGCGCGGTGACGTGGTTAGTGCGCGCCCTCTGCCTGAGCGTCAGTGCTGAAGATGGAGCGGCGCCGGAACGAGGAGCAGTTGAATATTGAAAGTGCCGGGGGCCTGAGCGACGGAGAGGTGAGTATGTGATTTTTTTTTTTATCGCAGCAACAGCAAATGGGGCAAGTGTCTGTATGGGGCATCTTATGGGGCCATAACATTTGTGCAGCATTATATGGGGCAAGTGTCTGTATAGAGCATCTTATGGGGCCATAACGTTTGTGCAGCACTATATGGGGCAAGTGTCTGTATAGAGTATCTTATGGGGCCATAACGTTTGTGCAGCACTATAATGGGGCAAGTGTCTGTATAGAGCATCTTATGGGGCCATAACGTTTGTGCAGCACTATAGCGGGGCAAGTGTCTGTATGGAGCATCTTATGGGGCCATAACGTTTGTGCAGCACTATATGGGGCAAGTGTCTGTATAGAGCATCTTATGGGGCCATAATTAACGTTTGTGCAGCACTATATGGGACAAATGTCTCTATGGAGCATCTTATGGGGCCATAATCAACGTTTCTGCAGCACTATACGGGGCAAATGTCTCTATGGAGCATCTTATGGGGCCATAATCAACGTTTCTGCAGCACTATATGGCGCAAATATCTTTATGGAGCAATTATTAACCTTTATGCAGGATTATATGGGGCTCCTGATTCAATATGGATATTCAAAAACACTTAACCTACTGATGTCTCAATTAATTTTACTTTTATTGGTATCTATTTTAACATTATGGGGATTCAGGAATGTACCTTGGCTTGGTCATACAGTTTCAATAAAAGGTTTAGGTTCAAATGGGGGAGGTTTGGGGGGGGGGGGGGAATTTGGGGGGGGGGGGGGGCGCCAAACTGATCCTTTGCCCCGGGCGCAGGAGAGGCTAGATACACCTCTGCTCTCTGGAGAGCCCAGCATTTAAGCAGGTGCCCATGTAAAGCTTTATATTTGCAGGGGTGGTGCCAGGTTCACCACATATTGCAGCTAATGGCTTTGGTCCGAAAATTGCGACAACCTGCTGATTTTGGGCAGGGAACTTTCAAACAAAAATGTGTTGTAAGAAGAGGGTAATCCCTTTAAGTGAAGCTAAAAATTCGCGTGACCTTTAAAAATGAAGAAAACATGGCATGGAGCAAGAGATAATGGAAAGGTGACATAGCTGGAGATGAAATAATACACAGACGAGCAGCAGCGTTCACGAACTAACTCAAGAAAAACTAGGACAAGACAACAGGAAGCTGACGAGATGGAGGATAGGACATCTTCCAACAAAAACAAGGAGGGAACAAATATAGAAGCCCATAAAATGTGGTATAATTACCATTATGAGTCAGCACACACCTCCTGCTAGAGCTTGTACGACACATTAGATGAAGATGGGCCAAGGAACAATCATTTGTCGATGGCCTATACTGAATTTCTTTAGCAAGCGCTGATCATCGTCCGGAGAAATCCAACATGCCCGGCCGTGTCTGAACAATTCAGAATGTTCATCAGTTCGTTGTCGCTAAAATCGTCAATTTAATTCTTTTAGCGGTTTTCACCCATTCTAATGAATGGGAAAAGATGCAAAAAACCACATCAAAAACACACTTTTTTGTGCGTTTTTTCCTGCCGAGACAGGTTTTTGATGCAGAAATTCCTGCAACAACTACATAACGTGCGCACATACCCTATAATAAATAATGCAGAGATCACAGCTGAGGCCAGTGACTGGCTGCAGCAGCCATGAGGACATGGCCACTAATTATGAGCAGATCGTTTCGTGCCCCTTCGGTTCGCGGTCCAGGTCAGTGCTCTTTGGTAGTGGTAAGAAGCTGTACAAATTTCCTAACCTTACGGGATCCCGAGCTCGTCTTATGCTTTTCTGTGCCGGTACGTCATCACATGTGTCGGAGAATCAAATCAAAAGCTGTATCAAGGACCCCATAAGGTTAGGAAATTTGCCAGAGAGCACTGACCTTGATGGCCGACCGGGGTTGCGTGAAGCAATTTGCTCATCTCTAATGGCCACTCCATCAAGTAAGTACAGAATAAAGTAGGTAAGCCAGGTGATTATATTTAAATATAGGGCGAAAGGGGCATTGGAATAGAAATCCAACAGTATTACTGCTCTGAAATGTCTAAACTATGTACAGAGGTTGAACTTCTCCATGTGTGTTTGTCAGGGAGGACAGACCCCGGCTGATCAAACACTGAATGCCTAAACTATGAATAGGACAACTATATTTAAATGGAATCTGTCACAACAGTTCAACATACAAACTGTAAACATTATCACACAGATGTCCTAGACCTGATGAGGTTGGTGTACTTACCTTGAATGGCTTGACTCTAGCTGGATTCATAAAATGCTATAAGGGGGGAAAATCTACAACAAAAAATTCAACAGCCATTTTAACAAGGATTTTGCAAGTCAACCAGCCTCATTAGGTCTAGGAGAGATTGTTTTATGAATACTAGTAACATATCAGCCTTAAAGAGTCTTTCCAGGATATATTTTACCCCTTTGATTCATGAAAAACAAGGCGGCTTTTTCAGTTTGATGAGGTGTGGACCATGTAGACTTGATTGTCCCTACAGTGTTTATTTATTTTTTTCAAAACAGAAATGTAAAAAATATATCCTGGAGAACCTAAAAGTCAAGCTATCTCTAGTCAAAGTGAGACAAAATGTAAGTACTTTGTCCGTGTCCCAAGTAGTTTTATTCTTTACTGCCTTAAAAAGGTTGTCTCATGAGGACTATTCGGTCTAAATATGCACTCGGGACCCCTCAGTGAACCAGAACATAAAGCTACTCTTGGTCTGACAGTCATATAATGTTATAATGAGCAACAGCTGATGGCTGCGGGTTAGAGAAGAAGCTTTCTGGTGAGACAGCCTCAATGTAATCATCTATAGTAGGCTACTTCCAGAATTGTGCTCCAGAAGGATGGTGTCCTCCATGTGCCAGCTGATGCACTCTAGCTTGGGGACACAATGCAGCAGATCAGAAAACGTCGGGCACAGTCTTGAAGCTGTGGAATCAGAGTATGGGTCATCTTTCGTGAACACATCACAATTCTGAAGGACAAGTCTGAAAAGCTGTAAATGCAAATCTGCTGGCTGAGGTAGACAAGAACTGGCTCAATGCAGTAGCGTGGCACTGCAGGATGGGCTACGCAAACCTGGTGCCGATCGTACATTAATAAAATATAAAACCCTCAAATTCACAACCAGATCCACATAAGATACTGCAAAACATTTGTTAAAGGACCTAAAAGAGAACCTTAGAACAAGGCACTCCACACTGTAGAGGTTCCAAAGATCTACGTGGAGGAAATACGGTCACCTTTAAGAGAAGTGCTACTACCAGGCAAAGAACACAATAGTATAGATATCAGCCACCAATAATGATCTCCAGGACCCATCAGGTGATACCCCTGCCATCTTTAAAATGTCCTACAGAAGAAAAAGTTTGGGGCATTATTAAGAGTACAGTACACTCTCAGCATCGCTCCAACGATCCCTACAGATATTTCTCACGTATAACATGTCTTCTTCAGTCATACATATCAGATGTAGGTCAGCTAGACATGATCAAAAGGATTTGGTTGCTTCTGGTTCAGTGGCCACGTCAGTAGTCCATGGACGCCAAACCACCTCTTTCTACTTGCTGGAATCTTTGTCGCCTCTTCTGCTTATTAGGTCCGGTCCGTTATCATCGTTGCGATGTAATGCACACATGGGAACACATAAGTCTACTGATCAGAAGAAAAGCCAGAGATGTTGGCAAGTGTAAGGTAGGTTGTAGGACTCTGATCCAGCGGCCATGGACTACTGACGTAGCTGCTAATCAAGTGTCCTATAAATATTTTTGACCTTCTCTATTATCAGCCGAACCCACCAATTTTGGATCTGACCAGCTGAACCAATGTCTGTTTGGTGGTTGGATTCCAACTATCTTGATTCTTTTGTTCTCAGGGGAGTAAGCAGCTGGCAGACACCTTTGGGGACAGCTTATTTTCCTACTGAGAACACATGCATGCTTGGCTGAGTTTCGCATGCATCTGGAGAGATCATTATTGGTCAAACTAATTGTTGGATGACCACTTTCTAATGTATATGGCCACATGGGTTGTGAAGAATCTCATGAGTGCCTGTGCTTTAGAAATTGTAAAATGTCTGTAAATGGGTAGGATTTTGTAAATTTCAATGGAGAGAAACAGAAAATGTGAGACCAACGCTCCATTGGAAAAAAGACACTAGTCCATGGGATAAGGTTGGGTTCAAACTGGCGTTCGGAACTTCTGTAAGAAACAGTTCTGTTGTATGATGAACACAAATGGTGAAAGAATGACCCCGGGGTTCATTTAGTTTCCATGCGGCCAGATGAAATTTTAATGAAGAAAATAGAACAGGATGCTTTGGTTTTTCCTAGTAAAAGTTATGAAGCCTACAACTGAGACTCCTAATGGTAGCTCCAATGCTACGTGAGAACCTAGTCTTGTTGGTTACAGCTTCCCGGTCCCACAACTCTTATTTCATCACACATGATTACTTCTGCCTGATGTGACAAGTTTTACCAGGTTCCAGTAATGGATATCATAGGTCGAGAAACACTGTACCCGTGAGTAAAAAGACATATATTTCAAGGGACAGAGAAAGGCTAGAGTATCCTGATGGAACCTGCAAACATTTAACTAGTAAATGGGCAGCTTTAGTCATGGGCACTGAAATGGCTCTTTCCACCGTCCCTTCCTTCTGCTAGGTTGTGGCCACATGGATTCACTAATATGCAACATACCGTATATAAAGTGGGAGTTCTTTGTATGGCTGCACTATTCAAGAAAAAGCCCCACTAAACCTGCGATGGATGCACCCTAATAGGCGGCTGGACGTTCTCCTGCAGTAGATCCCACTATACCAGTGCAAGGTGAACTTGCCGACTTAGGGTTACTCAGAAACCTTTGAAAGTCAAATAAGCATAAATGGGTAAAATTGTATAGTGCTTGTAAAAACGAGCAACTTTGCAAATTAGTCCTTATTAAAAATCCTCATTGGCTATCTCTTTCAAAAACAAGTCCTGCAATACCATTAGGGTATGTGCACACGATGCGGATTTTGCTGCGGATCCGCAGCGTTTCTGCAGCTGCGGGTCCACAGCAGTTTCCCATGAGTTTTCAGTTCAATGTAAACCTATGGAAACCGCAATCCGCTGTGCACATGCTGCGGAAAAAAACGTGCGGAAACGCAGCGGTTTACATTCCGCAGCATGTCACTTCTTTCTGCGGATTCCACAGCGGTTTTACAGCTGCCCCTATGTAAAGACGCAGTGAAAACCGCAGAAAAACCGAGGTAAATACGCGATAAATCTGCAGCAAAAACGCAGCGTTTTCGCCCTGCAGATTTATCAAATCTGCTGCAGAAAAACTGCAGTGACCAAGAATACGTGTGCACATACCCTTACATGGCCAGTCTCTTCCTCCATTACTGAGAAATCAGGGTATGAATTGATATGAAAACTAAGCGTGAAGAGCTATTGTAGATCTGAATCCTCTGTCGCTCCAGCTCTATTCCCCACCCAACAGCGCCACTTCCTGCTTGACTGACAGCTCCTTTGACTTAAAGTGAACCGGTCAGCAGTTTTTGGCTATAGAAGATACAGCCACTGCCTTTCATGGCTTATCTACAGCATTCTATAATGCTGCATATAAGCCCCCAATCCGACCTAAAAGCCTGAAAGGCAGTGGCCGCATCTTATATCGGCCAAAACTGCTGACAGGTTCCCTTTAAGGCTCAGACCATAGAGGCGCCCAGTCAAGTAGGTGCTGGTGGATAATAGAGCTGGAGTGACAGAGGCTTCAGATCTTCAGCCTCATTAGCACATCATTTCAAACACTGACTTCTCAGTAAAGGAGGAGTGGACCGGCCATGTAAAGGTATCGCTGGACTTGTATTTGAAAGCGCTACATGCACATATAGTCAGGCGATCGATGGTTTGGCTGTCGGCCATCTCTTTCCCACCCCCTACACAGAAACACTCAGGTTGGCCAAGTGCTGCGGTGGTCTCCATAAGCTAATAGCTGCCTGACTCCTCTGCCCCCACCGTTCTTCTCTAGAAGTTCTTAATATCAGTGCCAAACAGAAAGATCACTGCTGAAATTCATCTGGCCAGATCCTTTCTCTCCCATCATCATCAGTGGGGCAGAGTCAGGCGCTCCCGGTATATGACTGTGACCACCCATATGATCGGCTATGGTCTGTTTTTCTTTTGGGTGCCAGGGGGGATCATTTACAATAATAAGTTTGACCAAGAAAAGCAAAGTGATCCTGATTCTCCTTCATTCGGCATGGTCAAATTCTGCCAAAAATGACAGCCAAAATAACGCCATAAGAAGGAAGCTGATGGACCCTATTACAGTGATCGGGGTCTGCCGGCGGTCGTTGAGTTTCCGGCACTGCTGAAATGTTAGTTTTCCGTCCCTGTGACAGAACGGTACTGAAAGCACAGATGTAAAGGGGGACCTTTTAGTAACCCTTCATTTACTGCAAGGCCGTACACACTCAACTTCATATTGCTACAAGTGCAGTATTTAATGGTCTCGACGCTCCCCATGGAAGTGCAGCGGGTACAGCATGGCGCTCGTAAAATATTAATTCTACACATGTATCCACCTGCAGGACATTTCTGTAGAGCCGCTTAGATGACATCACCCCGGTATGGACACATGCAGCCTCCCGGTACTGGGCAGAGAACGTCTCCATCACACATTATACTATGATGGAAAAGTCAAGGGCCCATTAACTCATTGCCGACCATCATGAACACGTAGGATGCTAATCAGCCCATATAAATGACGTCCAATGCAGCTCGTCGTCATCATAGATCTCTATAGCAGAGCTGTATGTGGGTTATACAGAGACTGCAGCCATGTCGGCATTACCCCAGCTGGGGAGGACACACCTGTGTCACAAGGTCACCCAATATCAGGGCTGATGGCCCAGTGTGGAGGGCGGCTGCTGCCTGCAGTCACTTACTGCGCATCACACACAACATCCTAATCATGGGGGGCACAGACCTGGAGGAGGCCACAGGCACAATGCACCGCCAGTGCCAGGGCTGCACTGCTGCAACCACAGGGGCACTGCCAGCACTGCACCTGCACTGGAGCAGGGCTCTCACCCAGGAATCACTGCCCTGTGTGGGTGCCCACCATGGGCACAGCGGAGACGTGTGGGGGTGGGTGTCTGTGCAGCATCCCCGCCCCCAGCCCTGCAGCCCCCAGAGGGAGCCCCCTACTCACCCATTGCAGAGAGTGGGTCCCAGGCGGCGGATCCTCAGTCAGCGGGCACTAATACCCGGCAGAGCCCGGGCTCCTCTCCGGCGCCCCCTTCAGCAGCCCGGGGAGACCCTCAGCCTCCGAGCCCATGTCCAGATGCGCAGTGTGCTCCGTGTGTGCCGGGGTCGTGCCCGCTGCAGGGCTCCTCCAATGCCGCGACCAACAAAGAGCTGGATGTGGTGCGCCCCCCGCAGACGCGGCTGGATGTGGTGCGCCCCCCGCAGACGCGGCTGGATGTGGTGCGCCCCCCGCAGACGCGGCTGGATGTGGTGCGCCCCCCGCAGGCGCGGCTGTGTGTGGTGCGCCCCCCGCAGGCGCGGCTGTGTGTGCGCGCCGGGCTCCGGTGTGCGCCTCCCTGTGCTGCTATGTCGCTGTGGAGGTATCGCTAGGGCAGACCGTGTCCGGTGCGCCCAGCTCTCAGCAGCATCCTCCCCGCACTCTCCGTCCTGACGTCTCCATAGCCCCGGCTCGCCTCACTCCCTGTCCCCCATCTCTGGGCGCCCCCTCCCCGCCTCTCTCCTTTGCTCGGAGCCTATCTGGAGAGTGTCTGTTCTCCCTGTTACCGTCCAGTCAGTGACTCCTCCTCCTCTCATCAGAAGTCAAATCAAGGGAGATAAAAGCCCCTCAGCTCCGACTGTCGCACATTGGGGGGAACTGTCGCACATATGTCAGCTATGCATGTCATTACAGAGATGCACACACGGAGTATATAGTGTATATACTGTACCTATATACTGTACCTATATACTGTACATATAAGGAGCATACATGTACACAGATACAGGACATATGTATATAGAGACAAATACACACACAGTACATATATACACCTAGACATACACATACAATATATATGTATATACACGTACACATACAATATATACAGGTCCTTCTCAAAAAATTAGCATATAGTGTTAAATTTCATTATTTACCATAATGTAATGATTACAATTAAACTTTCATATATTATAGATTCATTATCCACCAACTGAAATTTGTCAGGTCTTTTATTGTTTTAATACTGATGATTTTGGCCTACAACTCCTGATAACCCAAAAAACCTGTCTCAATAAATTAGCATATTTCACCCGTCCAATCAAATAAAAGTTTTTTTTAATAACAAACAAAAAAACCATCAAATAATAATGTTCAGTTATGCACTCAATACTTGGTCGGGAATCCTTTGGCAGAAATGACTGCTTCAATGCGGCGTGGCATGGAGGCAATCAGCCTGTGACACTGCTGAGATGTTATGGAGGCCCAGGATGCTTCAATAGCGGCCTTACGCTCATCCAGAGTGTTGGGTCTTGCGTCTCTCAACTTTCTCTTCACAATATCCCACAGATTCTCTATGGGGTTCAGGTCAGGAGAGTTGGCAGGCCAATTGAGCACAGTAATACCATGGTCAGTAAACCATTTACCAGTGGTTTTGGCACTGTGAGCAGGTGCCAGGTCGTGCTGAAAAATGAAGTCTTCATCTCCATAAAGCATTTCAGCCGATGGAAGCATGAAGTGCTCCAAAATCTCCTGATAGCTAGCTGCATTGACCCTGCCCTTGATGAAACACAGTGGACCAACACCAGCAGCTGACATGGCACCCCACACCATCACTGACTGGGTACTTGACACTGGACTTCAGGCATTTTGGCATTTCCTTCTCCCCAGTCTTCCTCCAGACTCTGGCACCTTGATTTCCGAATGACATGCAAAATTTGCTTTCATCAGAAAAAAGTACTTGGGACCACTTAGCAACAGTCCAGTGCTGCTTCTCTGTAGCCCAGGTCAGGCGCTTCTGCCGCTGTTTATGGTTCAAAAGTGGCTTTACCTGGGGAATGCGGCACCTGTAGCCCTTTTCCTGCATACGCCTGTGCACGGTGGCTCTGGATGTTTCCACACCAGACTCAGTCCACTGCTTCCTCAGGTTCCCCAAGGTCTGGAATCGGTCCTTCTCCACAATCTTCCTCAGGGTCCGGTCACCTCTTCTCGTTGTACAGCGTTTTCTGCCACATTGTTTCCTTCCAACAGACTTACCATTGAGGTGCCTTGATACAGCACTCTGGGAACAGCCTATTTGTTGAGAAATTTCTTTCTGGGTCTTACCCTCTTGCTTGAGGGTGTCAATGATGGCCTTCTTGACATCTGTCAGGTCGCTAGTCTTACCCATGATGGGGGTTTTGAGTAATGAACCAGGCAGGGAGTTTTTAAAAGCCTCAGGTATCTTTTGCATGTGTTTAGAGTTAATTAGTTGATTCAGAAGATTAGGGTAATAGGTCGTTTAGAGAACCTTTTCTTGATATGCTAATTTATTGAGACAGGTTTTTTGGGTTATCAGGAGTTGTATGCCAAAATCATCAGTATTAAAACAATAAAAGACCTGACAAATTTCAGTTGGTGGATAATGAATCTATAATATATGAAAGTTTAAGTGTAATCATTACATTATGGTAAATAATGAAATTTAACACTATATGCTAATTTTTTGAGAAGGACCTGTATATATACACCTAGACATACACATACAGTAGATATACACGTAGACATACAAATACAGCACATGTATAGAGTACACACATAGATATACACATACAGTACATATATACAGACGTAGATATACATGTACAGTACATCTATAGAGTATATACACATGTATACATACTAATACAGCACAAATACTCATATACATGGACAGACAGTACATAGATATACATATAACAGATAAATAGAAAGATGCAGTACCTCAACATACACATATAAATATTGCCATACAGTTGTATTATTATTATTTATATAGCACCATTAATTCCATGGTGCTGTACATGACAAGGGGTTATGTACAGAGTTATAGATATCATTAACAGTAAACAAATTTACAGTGACACACTGGTACAGATGGGAGAGGACCCTGTCCTTGCGGACTTACATTCTTTGGGATAATGGGGAAGAGACAGAAGGTCTGTGTGCTGCAGCTCGGATGGTGGTGAGGCGACAGCTCGGGTGGTTGGTGAGGCAGCAGCTCGGGTGGTTGGTGGGGAAGCAGCTCTGGCGGTGGCGACGTGGCAGCTCGGGTGGTTGGTGACGTGGCGGCAGCTCGGGTTCCAGGTTCCGTCTGAAGGATACGAGAGTTGTGGATAATCGGACGTGTTGAGGTGTGGAATTCCAGAGGATGGGGGATATTCGGGAGAAATCTTGGAGGCGGTTGTGTGAGGAACGAATAAGTGTGGAGGAGAGAAGGAGGATCAGAGATTCCATGAGGGAAGATATTGGGAGATTGGTTCAGAGATATAGGGAGGGGACAGGTTGTGGATGGCTTTGTAGATCAGTGTTAGTAGTTTGAACTGGATTCCTTGAGGAATTGGGAGCCAGTGGATGGATTTGCAGAGGGGAGAAGCAGGGGAGTAGCGAGGAGAGAGGTGGATTAGCTGAGCAGCAGAGTTGAGGACAGACTGGAGTGGTGCAAGGGAGTTAGCGGGGAGGCCACAGAGGAGGGTGTTGCAGTAATCGAGGCGGGAGATGATGAGGGCATGCACAAGAGTTTTAGTAGATTGTGGGCTGAGGAAGGGATGGATTCTGGCAATATTTTTGAGTTGGAGGCGACAGGAGGTGGCAAGAGTTTGGACGTGTGGTTTAAAGGACAGGGCAGAATCGAGAGTTACCCCGAGGCAGCGGATTTCAGGTGCCGGAGAGAGCGTGATGCCTTTTACCATAATAGATAGATCAGGTAAGGGGTATATTACCTATATACTGTATATAGATATACAATGTGCACATAAACACATGAATACATAGACTAATACACATGCAGTACATGCATACAGTACGTATACATACATACATGTACATATCTAAACACAGACATAAGCATTCAGTATGTGTAAATATATACATATAGCTGGTGAAATAAGTATTGCACATGTCTCCAATTTTGTAAGTAAACCTATTTCTTAAGGTGCTATTGACATGAAATTCTCATCAGATGTCAATAACAACCCATCCGATCCACAAGGGCAAAGAAACCAAACCATAGATGTCCATAAATTATTTGTAATAATGAGAAATGACACAAGGAAAAGTATTGGACACATGAATAAAGAGGTGCAAAAAGTCATGGAAAGTCATGAGACCTGCTGAAATCTATCATTAATTAGAAAGCAATTCTGCCACTTAGTGACACATAATATCTGCTGGTTCAACTGATGGCCTAAAAAAAGGTGTCTCATTACCAAGGTGCCACACAAGAAAAATCTGATGATGGGTAAAACCAGTGAGCTGTCTCAAGACCTTCGCAATCTTATTGTTGCAAAACATAATGACGGCATTGACAGAAGAGTTCCCAAACTACTGAAGGTTCTCGTGAGCACTGTTGGGGCCACAATCCAGACGCGGAAAGAACATAATTTTGTCATAAAGCTGCCACAACCAGGTGATCCCCGCAAGGTTTCAGACAAAGGAGTGAAAATAATTATCAGAAGAGTTGTCCAAGAGCCAAGGACCGCCTGTGGAGAGCTACAGAAAGACCTGGATTTAGGAGGGACAATAGTTTCAAAGAAAACTATAAGAAATGTACTCAACCTCCATGGTCTGTATGCAGGTACGGACTGAGGCTGAAATTTAGCCCTGGCATTTGAAATCACACAGGCCCATGCTGTCCCCGTCCCCAAGAACCAGATGGGATATATTACTATTATTACCCTGTGTGGAGGAAAGAAAGATTTACTACAAGGCTAGTATTTCTTATGATACCTTCGTCACAACTCTTAACAGTATGGGTGCCTTGAGAACACTGATTCTGTTAACAACGTAGCAGACAAGGTGGCCCACAACCAGACAGGCCCTTCTGGCATTTGCCAGAATTGCCAGATGGCCAGTCCGGCCCTGCAGGCTGTATGCACGCTCACAATCTAAAACTCCACTGCCACAATGTAAAACTCCATTGCTGAACAAAAGTGTGTTCAAGAGTGTTTACAGTTTTCTCAACAACATTTAGACATGTGTTGTGAATTTGCTTTTTGCTCCCTCTAGTGGTTACTAGTTTTTTGACTCTGGTTTTTCTGTCATTCCTTTTATCCGCACCTGGGTCGTTAGTTAGGGGTGTTGCTATATAAGCTCCCTGGACCTTCAGTTCCATGCCTGGCAACGTAGTTATCAGAGCTAGTCTGCTGTGCTCTTGTCTACTGATCCTGGTTCCAGTTATATCAGCTAAGTCTGCCTTTTGCTTTTTGCTATTTGTTTTGGTTTTGTATTTTTGTCCAGCTTGTTCCAAATCTATATCCTGACCTTTGCGGGAAGCTCTAGGGGGCTGGTGTTCTCCCCCCGGACCGTTAGACGGTTCGGGGGTTCTTGAATTTCCAGTGTGGATTTTGATAGGGTTTTTGTTGACCATATAAGTTACCTTTCTTTATTCTGCTATCAGTAAGCGGGCCTCTCTGTGCTAAACCTGGTTCATTTCTGTGTTTGTCATTTCCTCTTACCTCACCGTCATTATTTGTGGGGGGCTTCTATCCAGCTTTGGGGTCCCCTTCTCTGGAGGCAAGAAAGGTCTTTGTTTTCCTCTACTAGGGGTAGCTAGATTCTCCGGCTGGCGCGTGTCATCTAGAATCAACGTAGGAATGATCCCCGGCTACTTCTAGTGTTGGCGTTAGGAGTAGATATATGGTCAACCCAGTTACCACTGCCCTATGAGCTGGATTTTTGTATTCTGCAGACTTCCACGTTCCTCTGAGACCCTCGCCATTGGGGTCATAACAGTTTGCCAGGCCAGTATTAAATGTTTAATGCATTGCAGAAGAGGGATTATAAGAAAGAAGATTCTGAGTTTTTTTTTTTTTTTTTTTCTTCTTCCCCTTTACCTCAGAGTGGCTATGCTTGCTGCAGACATGAATGTCCAGACCTTGATTACAAGTGTGGACCAGCTGGCTACTCGTGTGCAGGGCATACAAGACTATGTTATCAGAAATCCTAGGTCAGAACCTAAAATACCGATTCCTGAACTGTTTTCCGGAGACAGGTTTAAGTTTAGGAATTTCGTGAATAATTGTAAATTGTTTCTGTCCCTGAGACCCTGTTCATCTGGAGATTCTGCTCAGCAAGTAAAAATTGTTATTTCGTTCTTACGGGGCGACCCTCAGGATTGGGCTTTTTCGCTGGCGCCAGGAGATCCGGCATTGGCTGATCTTGATGCGTTTTTTCTGGCGCTCGGTTTACTTTATGAGGAACCCAATCTTGAGATTCAGGCAGAAAAGGCCTTGCTGGCTATGTCTCAGGGGCAGGACGAGGCTGAAGTGTATTGCCAAAAATTTCGGAAATGGTCCGTGCTGACACATTGGAACGAGTGTGCACTGGCCGCTAATTTTAGAAATGGCCTTTCTGAAGCCATTAAGAATGTTATGGTGGGTTTTCCCATTCCCACAGGTCTGAATGATACTATGGCACTGGCTATTCAAATTGACCGGCGGTTGCGGGAGCGCAAAACCGCAAATTCCCTCATGGTGTTGTCTGAACAGACACCTAATTCGGTGCAATGTGATAGAAAAACCGCAAATTCCCTCATGGTGTTGTCTGAACAGACACCTGATTTAATGCAATGTGATAGAATCCTGACTAGAAATGAGCGGAAAATTCATAGACGCCGGAATGGCTTGTGCTACTACTGTGGTGATTCTACACATGTTATCTCAGCATGCTCTAAACGTATAGCTAAGGTTGTTAGTCCTGTCACCGTTGGTAATTTGCAACCTAAATTTATTCTGTCTGTAACTTTGATTTGCTCACTGTCATCTTATCCTGTCATGGCGTTTGTAGATTCAGGTGCTGCCCTGAGTCTCATGGATCTCTCATTTGCTAAGCGCTGTGGTTTTACTCTTGAACCATTAGAAAATCCTATTCCTCTTAGGGGTATTGATGCTACACCATTGGCAGCAAATAAACCGCAGTATTGGACACAGGTTACCATGTGCATGACTCCTGAACACCGCGAGGTGATACGTTTCCTGGTTTTACATAAAATGCATGATTTGGTCGTTTTAGGGCTGCCATGGTTACAGACCCATAATCCAGTCCTGGACTGGAAGGCTATGTCAGTCTCAAGTTGGGGCTGTCGTGGTATTCATGGGGATTCCCTGCCTGTGTCTATTGCTTCTTCTACGCCTTCGGAAGTTCCGGAGTATTTGTCTGATTATCAGGATGTCTTCAGTGAGTCTGAGTCCAGTGCACTGCCTCCTCATAGGGACTGTGACTGTGCTATAGATTTGATCCCAGGCAGTAAATTTCCTAAGGGAAGACTGTTTAATCTGTCGGTACCTGAACATACCGCTATGCGTTCATATATCAAGGAGTCTCTGGAGAAAGGACATATTCGTCCGTCTTCTTCCCCTCTTGGTGCGGGATTCTTTTTTGTGGCAAAAAAGGACGGATCTTTGAGACCTTGTATTGATTATCGGCTTTTGAATAAGATCACTGTCAAATTTCAGTATCCTTTACCGCTGTTGTCTGACTTGTTTGCCCGGATTAAGGGTGCCAAGTGGTTCACCAAGATAGACCTTCGTGGTGCGTACAACCTTGTGCGCATTAAGCAAGGTGATGAATGGAAAACCGCATTCAATACGCCCGAAGGTCATTTTGAGTACTTGGTGATGCCTTTTGGGCTCTCCAATGCGCCTTCAGTTTTTCAGTCCTTTATGCATGACATTTTCCGGAAGTATCTGGATAAATTTTTGATTGTTTATCTGGATGATATTTTGGTTTTTTCTGATAATTGGGATTCGCATGTGGAGCAGGTCAGGTTGGTCTTTAAAATTTTGCGTGAAAATTCTTTGTTTGTCAAGGGCTCAAAGTGTCTCTTTGGTGTGCAGAAGGTTCCCTTTTTGGGGTTCATTTTTTCCCCTTCTGCTGTGGAGATGGACCCAGTCAAGGTCCGAGCTATTCTTGATTGGACTCAGCCCTCGTCAGTTAAGAGTCTTCAGAAGTTCTTGGGCTTCGCTAACTTCTACCGTCGTTTTATCGCTAATTTTTCTAGCATTGTGAAACCTTTGACGGATATGACCAAGAAGGGCTCCGATGTAGCTAACTGGGCTCCTGCTGCCGTGGAGGCTTTCCAGGAGTTGAAACGCCGGTTTACTTCGGCGCCTGTTTTGTGCCAGCCTGACGTCTCACTTCCCTTTCAGGTTGAGGTGGATGCTTCGGAGATTGGGGCAGGGGCCGTTTTGTCGCAGAGAGGCCCTGGTTGCTCTGTTATGAAACCTTGTGCCTTTTTCTCTAGGAAGTTTTCGCCTGCCGAGCGAAATTATGATGTGGGCAATCGGGAGTTGTTGGCCATGAAATGGGCATTTGAGGAGTGGCGTCATTGGCTCGAGGGTGCTAAGCATCGTGTGGTGGTCTTGACTGATCACAAAAATCTGATGTATCTCGAGTCTGCTAAACGCCTTAATCCGAGACAGGCCCGCTGGTCATTGTTTTTCTCCCGCTTTGATTTTGTTGTCTCGTATTTACCAGGTTCAAAGAATGTGAAGGCCGATGCTCTTTCTAGGAGCTTTGTGCCTGATGCTCCTGGAGTCGCTGATCCTGTTGGTATTCTTAAAGATGGAGTTATCTTGTCAGCTATTTCTCCGGATCTGCGACGTGTGTTGCAGAGATTTCAGGCTGATAGGCCTGAGTCTTGTCCACCTGACAGACTGTTTGTTCCGGATAAGTGGACCAGCAGAGTCATTTCCGAGGTTCATTCCTCGGTGTTGGCAGGTCACCCGGGAATTTTTGGCACCAGAGATCTGGTGGCCAGGTCCTTTTGGTGGCCTTCCTTGTCAAGGGATGTGCGGTCATTTGTGCAGTCCTGTGGGACTTGTGCTCGAGCTAAGCCTTGCTGTTCTCGTGCCAGCGGTTTGCTCTTGCCCTTGCCTGTCCCGAAGAGACCTTGGACACATATCTCCATGGATTTCATTTCTGATCTTCCGCTATCTCAGGGCATGTCCGTTATCTGGGTGATTTGTGATCGCTTCTCCAAGATGGTCCATTTGGTTCCTTTGCCTAAGCTGCCTTCCTCTTCCGATCTGGTTCCTGTGTTTTTCCAGAACGTGGTTCGTTTGCACGGCATCCCTGAGAATATTGTGTCAGACAGAGGATCCCAGTTCGTTTCCAGGTTCTGGCGATCCTTTTGTAGTAGGATGGGCATTGATTTGTCGTTTTCGTCTGCTTTCCATCCTCAGACTAATGGACAGACGGAGCGAACCAATCAGACTTTGGAGGCTTATTTGAGGTGTTTTGTCTCTGCTGATCAGGACGATTGGGTGACATTCTTGCCGTTGGCTGAGTTTGCCCTTAATAATCGGGCTAGTTCCGCCACCTTGGTTTCGCCTTTTTTCTGCAACTCTGGTTTCCATCCTCGCTTTTCTTCGGGTCATGTGGAGCCTTCTGACTGTCCTGGGGTGGATTCTGTGGTGGATAGGTTGCAGCAGATCTGGAATCATGTGGTGGACAACTTGAAGTTGTCACAGGAAAAGGCTCAGCGCTTTGCCAACCGCCGCCGCGGTGTGGGTCCCCGACTACGCGTTGGGGATTTGGTATGGCTTTCTTCCCGCTTTGTTCCTATGAAGGTCTCCTCTCCCAAATTTAAACCTCGTTTTATTGGGCCTTACAAGATATTGGAAATCCTTAATCCTGTATCTTTTCGTCTGGATCTTCCTGTGTCGTTTGCTATTCACAATGTATTTCATAGGTCCTTGTTGCGGCGGTACATTGTGCCTGTAGTTCCTTCTGCTGAGCCTCCTGCTCCGGTGTTGGTTGAGGGCGAGTTGGAGTACGTGGTGGAGAAGATCTTGGATTCTCGCCTCTCCAGGCGGAGACTTCAGTACCTGGTCAAGTGGAAGGGCTATGGTCAGGAGGATAATTCCTGGGTGGTCGCCTCTGATGTTCATGCGGCCGATTTAGTTCGTGCCTTTCATGCCGCTCATCCTGATCGCCCTGGTGGTCGTGGTGAGGGTTCGGTGACCCCTCACTAAGGGGGGGGTACTGTTGTGAATTTGCTTTTTGCTCCCTCTAGTGGTTACTAGTTTTTTGACTCTGGTTTTTCTGTCATTCCTTTTATCCGCACCTGGGTCGTTAGTTAGGGGTGTTGCTATATAAGCTCCCTGGACCTTCAGTTCCATGCCTGGCAACGTAGTTATCAGAGCTAGTCTGCTGTGCTCTTGTCTACTGATCCTGGTTCCAGTTATATCAGCTAAGTCTGCCTTTTGCTTTTTGCTATTTGTTTTGGTTTTGTATTTTTGTCCAGCTTGTTCCAAATCTATATCCTGACCTTTGCGGGAAGCTCTAGGGGGCTGGTGTTCTCCCCCCGGACCGTTAGACGGTTCGGGGGTTCTTGAATTTCCAGTGTGGATTTTGATAGGGTTTTTGTTGACCATATAAGTTACCTTTCTTTATTCTGCTATCAGTAAGCGGGCCTCTCTGTGCTAAACCTGGTTCATTTCTGTGTTTGTCATTTCCTCTTACCTCACCGTCATTATTTGTGGGGGGCTTCTATCCAGCTTTGGGGTCCCCTTCTCTGGAGGCAAGAAAGGTCTTTGTTTTCCTCTACTAGGGGTAGCTAGATTCTCCGGCTGGCGCGTGTCATCTAGAATCAACGTAGGAATGATCCCCGGCTACTTCTAGTGTTGGCGTTAGGAGTAGATATATGGTCAACCCAGTTACCACTGCCCTATGAGCTGGATTTTTGTATTCTGCAGACTTCCACGTTCCTCTGAGACCCTCGCCATTGGGGTCATAACAGACATGCCTGTGAAATACTGGGAGAATATAGTCTGATCAGATGAGACCAAACTTAAACTTTTTGGATGCCATAATATACAACATGTTTGGAGGCCAAAAGGCACTGCCTATCACCCCAGAAACGCCATTCCAACCGTGAGGTGGGACATCATGGTGTGGGGCTTCTTTTCAGCATATGGCACTGCAAACTTCATATACTTGAAGGAAGGATGAATGGACAAATGTACGGTGACATTCTTGATAAAAATCTGCTGTCATCTACCAGAATGATGAAGATGAAACGAGTATGGACATTTCAGCAAGACAATGATCCCAAAGACATAACCAAGGAAAATCTCAATTGGCTTGAGAGAAAGAGAATAAAGCTAGTAGAGTTGCCCAGCCAATCACTGGACCTGAACCCAATAGAAACTTTATGGAAGGAACTAAAGTTCCGAGTTCATCAAAGGAGCCCAGGGCATCTTCAGGATTTGAAGAGTGTTTGTGTGGAAGAAAGAGCCAAAATCACACCTGAACAATGCATGCAACAAGTTTCTCCATACAGGATGCATCTTGAAACTGTCGTCACCAACAAAGGCTTTTGTAAAAAATTAATTAAATACATTTCAGTAAGCATGTTCAATAATTTTTCCCTGTGTCATTTCTCATTATTACATGCACAGGGCGAAAAATAAGCATTTGATACACTGCCGATTTTGCAAGTTTTCCCACCTAAAATGGAGAGTATTTGATCACCTACCAACCAGCAAGAATTCTGGGTCTCACAGACCTATTAGCTTTTCTTTAATAAGTCCTTCTAATCTGTATGCATTATCTGTATTAATTGCACCTGTTTGAACTCATTACCTGTAAACAAGATACCTGTACACTCACTCTAACCTCTCCACCATGGCCAAGACCAAAGAGCTGGCTAAGGACACCAGGGACAACATTTTATACCTGCACAAGGCTGGGATGGGCTACAGGACAATAGGCAAGCAGCTTGATGAGAAGGCAATAACTTCTGGCAAAATTGTTAGAGAATGGAAGAAACACAAGATGACTGCCAATCTTGCCCAGTCTGGGACTCCATGAAAGATCTCGCCTCATGGGGTAAGGATCATTTTGAAAAAGGTCAGGAATCAACCCAGAACTACATGGGAAGAACTGGTCAATGTCCCGAAGAGAGCTGGTCTCCAACATTACTGTTAGTAACACACTACACCATCATGGATTAAAATCCTGCAGGGCACGCAAGGTCCCCTGCTCACGCCAGCTCATGTCCAATGCTGTTTTGAAGTTCCCTAATGACCGTCTGGATGCAGGAGGCATGGGAGAAGGTAATGTGGTCAGATGAGATCAAAATAGAACTTTTTGGTATCAACTCCAATTGCCATGTTTGGAGAAAGAAGTAAGATGAGCACAGCCCAAAGAACACCGTCCCAACCATGAAGCATAGTGGTGGAAAGCGTAATACTTTGGAGGTGCTCTTCTACAAAGTGGACAGGACGACTGCACTAAATTGCAGGGAGGTCATGTATCGTAAGATTTTGGCCAACAACCTCCTTGTAGCATGATGATGATCCAAAACACAGCCAGGGCAACTAAGGAGTGCCTCCATAAGAGGCATTTCAAGGTCCTGAAGTCGCCTAACAAGTCTTCACACCTGAACCCAATAGAAAATCTTTGGAGGGATCTGAAACTCAGTGTTGCCCAACAGCAGCTCCGAAACCTGAAAGATCTGGAGAAGATCTGTATGGAGGAGGGGGCCACAATCCCTGCTGCAATGTGTGAAAACTTGACCAAGACCTACAGGAAACGTCTGACCTCTGTAATGGCAAACAAAGGTTTCTGTACCAAATATTAAGTTCTGTTTTTCTGTTGTATCAAATACTTATTTCATGCAATAAAATGCAAATTAATTATGTTAAAATCATACAATGTGATTTTCTGGTTTTATTTTTAGATGCTGTCTCTCACAGTTGAAATGTACATATGATAAAAATTACAGACCTCTCCATTCTTTGCAGGTGGGAAAACTTGCAAAATCTACAGTGTGTCAAATACTTATTTTCCCCATTGTAACTTGATTTATGGTTTGATTTATTTGCCTGTGTGGATTGGATGGGTTGTTACCAGCATCTGGTGAGAATTTCATGTCAATAGCACCTTCAGAAATTGGTGACGTTTTCAATACTTCCTTAACCTGCCCTATATGTTTATATATATCTATATATATAATTGTCTAAGGGGTACTTCCGTCTTTCTGTCCTCAACTTCCGTCACGGTTATTCATTCGCTGATTGGTCTTGCCAGCTGCCTGTCATGGCTGCCGCGACCAATCAGCAACGGCCACAGTCCGATTAGTCCTTCCCTACTCCCCTGCAGTCAGTGCCGGGCGGCCGCTCCATACTCCCCGCAGTCACGGCTCACACAGGGTTAATGCCAGCGGTAACGGACCGCGTTATGCCGCGGGTAACTCACTCCGTTACTGCCGCTATCAACCCTGTGTGACCAAGTTTTTATTATTGACGCTGCCTATGCAGCGTCAATAGTAAAAGGATCTAATGTTAAAAATAATTTAAAAAAAATAAAAAATCATTATATACTCACCTTCCGCCGCCTTTCCCGCTCCTCGCCACCCTCCGGTAACCGCTCTGTGCATGCGGCAGGTTCCGGTAGCAAGGATCATATGGCCGAAGGACCTGCCATGACGTCACGGTCATGTGACCGCGACGTCATCACAGGCCCTGCGCGAGAAGGACCTGCCGTGACATCACGGTCATGTCACCGCGACTTCATCACACCCTCGGACTGGAAGCTGCCGCCTGAACCGAACACAGGCGACAGAACTACAAGGGGCCTGTCGGAAGGTGAGTATATGTTTATTTTTTATTTTTTAACCTATGACATACGTGGCTGGGCAATATACTACGTGGCTGGGCAATATACTACGTGGCTCTGTGCTGTATACTACGTCGCTGTGCAATATACTACGTGGCTCTGTGCTGTATACTATGTCACTGGGCAATATACTACGTCACTGGGCAATATACTACATGGCTGGGCAATATACTACGTGGCTGGGCAATATACTACGTCACTGGGCAATGTACTACGTAACTGTGCAATATACTACGTCACTGGGCAATATACTACGTCACTGGGCAATATACTACGTCACTGGGCAATATACTACGTCACTGTGCAATATACTACGTCGCTGGGCAATATACTACGTAACTGGGCAATATACTACGTCACTGGGCAATATACTACGTGGGCTGGGCAATATACTACGTGGGCTGGGCAATATACTACGTGGACATGCATATTCTAGAATACCCGATGCGTTAGAATCGGGCCACCATCTAGTGTGTATATATATATATATATATACAGCGCCCCAGAGTCCTGGTCGTTGCAGTACTGTGGCTCCGCCGCTAAGGGGGGCTATGGTACGTCTGATGGCACTGAAGGAGTTCATCTGACCAGGTATCACAGACACCAATACATTTCACAGTCTGGCCTCCAGGGGGAGCTAAGGGTTCTATGTATTAGGCCACTCCTCACAATCTGGTAAAACTGGGGGTTAGGCAGGAAGTTAGTTGAGAAAGCTGACTGGGTTGGAACCAGGCAACACCTTGTGGCAGAGGGTGTTGTAGGGGAAGATTCAGAGGGGTCCCTGTCAGGGGTGGGATCCTGACAGAGGCCTAGCAACCAGAGAGAACGTTACGGGACCGCGCCTGCACGATATAGCGGCGGTACCCCAAGAAAGGACAAGAAGCGAGGTTTATTGTGCTGAATGAGAAACGAGATCAACGCAACAAGGAGAATACCAGTAGGAGTCGTGCTGTAAGACGAGGCAACATCCTACTGAGGCGCATAACCGGTGGCCGGAACGCCGAGGAAGTATAGAGCTCCAGGCCAAACTTCAAACCTACGGCAGGACAGTCAGTTATAGGCGGGCTGTCTCACCCAATTGACCTAGGAAGACACAGGGGGGTAACAACAGGAGTGGGGCGACGCTAGAGTCCCGGAAGAGCTCAGAGCCTCCCCGTCATACGGGTGCGTCCTAACCATAAGATCTGGGGGACGTGGAAGAACATCAGAATCGAGTTGTGAGGGAACACGAGAAACAGACACAACAGTTGTGAGGACTATCCCGTGGTGCTTAGCAGGGAAGGACTACAACACACAAGCGCTAGAAGGTAGGCACAGATTTCCACCTGCAAAGGGAGCTCTGGATGTGCCATCGGACCGGCCAGGCTTGCGCAGCCCGGTTAACCGTATTCCGGATTGAGGATCCTGAAGCCTTCAGTAAAGAGGTAAAGAGACTGCAATCTGGTGTCCTCGTTATTTACTGCAACCTGCACCGCACCATCACAACATCATCACCATTCCATCCACACCCTTCATTGTACGCCCCTCAGCAGGGTCACGGACCGGGTGTAGCCACCGTGACCACCCCAGAACAGAGACTCAGAGGCCCGGTACCGGGTACCCCTCGGCCCTGCGACAGTGGGGGCGCTACAACTTGGCGTCACGAACAGGATCTACTTAAGCCTGAAGAATCAGGTCATGTGTGCCTTGGAACTGTGATTTATTATACGTGGACTGTGATTTATTGCAAGAACTGTGTATTGCCATTTACCGCCAAAATCCGCCATTACGGCGCTGAGGAGAGCGCAGGAGAAGGAGAGGGGCGTGGAGTGGGCGTAGACAAGCTGGAGAGCGCGAAGGACAATGGCCGCCCAGTCTAAATATTTCTGCACCGTGAGGACGTGTCCGTCAGCAGCAGAGATCCGCCTCCTGATTCTCAATGGTGGGCGGAGGCAGAGGAAACGAAACCGCCCACGAAGGAGAGAGCGGGAAAAGGATCAGGACGCGTCCCACGTGGAGGACGCCATGGCCAGCAGCTCGGAACCCGAATGTGGGGTTGAAGCAGAAGACTCCCCCAACTACCCGGACAAGCACCGCAGCCAATTCTCCACGGACAGCGCTGATCTCTTGCAGGCTGAGATGGGAGACTTGATCCACCAGCTCCTTCAGCTGAACGTGAAGGCCTAGGCCCCGCACCAGGTAGCGCTGGAAGGAAGTTCTCTGGCATCGGATCTTGTACCACTACCGGAGTTGCTGCTGAGGCCCTCGCCGACACCGCCAGCGGAACCCGCCACGGAGGAGGAGCCTGCATTGGCCGGTGAGTCCGCCGACCCCGTCCCGCTGGCAGAGGGTTTGCTAGTAGGCCCCGTTGTGGCACCCCCTCCCCCTGGGACCCATAGACCCCAGCGCCTGTTACCATGGGAGGAGACAACGGGTATGGAGCACCTCCTGAAAGCCCCGATTCTGCCAACTACCCTGCTGTGTGAAGCCCATGCAGAGCGCACGGTATGCCGCTGGGTGAACCCAGGATCCAACCTCATGGGATTCCCCGGGGTGAAGACACGGAAAGGAGAGATGGTGCAGGCCCTGAGCTGGGAGGAATACCAGACCCAGCTGGAACAGCAATGGGAGGAAAAGGAAAAGGCGTACCAGGCCGGGCTGGAGGCCCACCATCAAAAAGACCTGGCGGTCAAAGACCGGGCCCGCAAGGACCCCGCCGCTCACCAGGCCCCGCGCAGGCAGGGCACTATCACCACCTTCAAGCTCCGCGGAGGCTGGGGCTTCATTAAAGAGCCGGGCCTGTATGCGGAGGTGTTTGTCAACCGAAGGGATGTGGAGTCTCATCTCAGAGAGGGCCACCCAGACCGGGATCTCTACCCGGGGGACGAAGTTAGTTACACCAGGCACTTTGGGGAAAAGGGGTGGTTTGCCCTGAATGTCCACAAGAGGCAGAACCCTGTGACACCCCCGATTAAGGTGCCAGTGAAGCTGACCCCTGTAGCAAAGGTGCCCCCTTGTGGTCAGCCCATGGCCATCACCAGGACCACCGAGGTCACTCCAACGTGCACTATGGTCAAGACCACGACATGCAGCATCGTAACCTCAACCACCCTCGTGGCCAAGGAGGCACCTCTTCAGGTGGGTGGTGCTCCTGCTGCTCCAGAACTGAAGACACTGGGTACGCAGACCCCCAGATGGGATAACACTTCCCCTTACGCAGTACCAGGCGGTGCGCAATACCCTAGGGGGTTGCCTCCGGCGGTGCTGCCTCCTGAGTGGTTCAAGTAACTATACTCACACTCTGCAATTGTAAATAGTTCATTGTTTTCCTGCTTTTTGCTGCTAAAACCCGTCCAGGGTTAACTCTTAAAGGGATCCCTTTGTTGACCCGGGATCCCTATTGCTTTTTTGTTTGTTTTCTACTTGTTGCCTCAGTTATCAAGAGACTGCCGAATCATGGACGGTGAATGATTCAAAAACCGATGTTGTAAATAGTTTGCACCTTCTTAAAGGTGCCCTCTACTGGTTTTATACAAGGAAAGGACTCTTTGCGAAGACACTGGTCTTGGAACTAGCACCGGAGTCCTTACTGCGAACAGACTTGCAGCTTGAGAAGTTGCACTACCTCATAGAGACTTAGTCCCTTCTTAAAGGGGATGTTCACCAAAAGCACTTAACCCCTTCACCCCCAAGGGTGGTTTGCACGTTAATGACGGGCCAATTTTTACAATTCTGACCACTGTCCCTTTATGAGGTTATAACTCTGGAACACTTCAACGGATCTTGGCGATTCTGACATTGTTTTCTCGTGACATATTGTACTTCATGATAGTGGTAACATTTATTCGATATAACTTGCGTTTATTTGTGAAAAAAACGAATATTTGGCGAAAATTTTGAAAATTTTGCAATTTTCCAACTTTGAATTTTTATGCCCTTAAATCACAGACATATGTCACGCAAAATACTTAATAAGTAACATTTCCCACATGTCTACTTTACATCAGCACAATTTTGGAACCAAAATTTTTTTTTCTGACGGAGTTATAAGGGTTAAAAGTTGACCAGCAATTTCTCATTTTTACAACACCATTTTTTTTAGGGACCACATCTCATTTGAAGTCATTTTGAGGGGTCTATATGATAGAAAATACCCAAGTGTGACACCATTCTAAAAACTGCACCCCTCAAGGTGCTCAAAACCACATTCAAGAAGTTTATTAACCCTTCAGGTGTTTCACAGGAATTTTTGGAATGTTTAAATAAAAATGAACATTTAACTTTTTTTCACACAAAATTTATTTCAGCTCCAATTTGTTTTATTTTACCAAGGGTAACAGGAAAAAATGGACCCCCAAAGTTGTTGTACAATTTGTCCTGAGTACGCTGATACCCCATATGTGGGGGTAAACCACTGTTTGGGCGCATGGCAGAGCTCGGAAGGAAAGGAGCGCCATTTGACTTTTCAATGCAAAACTGACTGGAATTGAGATGGGACGCCATGTTGCGTTTGGAGAGCCCCTGATGTGCCTAAACATTGAAACCCCCCACAAGTGACACCATTTTGGAAAGTAGACCCCCTAAGGAACTTATCTAGATGTGTGGTGAGCACTTTGACCCACCAAGTGCTTCACAGAAGTTTATAATGCAGAACCGTAAAAATAAAAAATCATATTTTTTCACAAAAATTATCTTTTCGCCCCCAATTTTTTATTTTCCCAAGGGTAAGAGAAGAAATTGTACCCCAAAAAATGTTGTGCAATTTGTCCTGAGTATGCTGATACCCCATATGTGGGTGTAAACCATTGTTTGGGCGCATGGCAGAGCTTGGAAGGGAAGGAGCGCCATTTGACTTTTCAATGCAAAATTGACTGGAATTGAGATGGGACGCCATGTTGCATTTGGAGAGCCCCTGATGTGCCTAAACATTGAAACCCCCCACAAGTGACACCATTTTGGAAAGTAGACCCCCTAAGGATCTTATCTAGATGTGTGGTGAGCACTTTGACCCAACAAGTGCTTCACAGAAGTTTATAATGCAGAGTCGTAAAAATAAAAAATCATATTTTTTCACAAAAATTATCTTTTCGCCCCCAATTTTTTATTTTCCCAAGGGTAAGAGAAGAAATTGTACCCCAAAAAATGTTGTGCAATTTGTCCTGAGTATGCTGACACCCCATATGTGGGTGTAAACCATTGTTTGGGCGCATGGCAGAGCTTGGAAGGGAAGGAGCGCCATTTGACTTTTCAATGCAAAATTGACTGGAATTGAGATGGGACGCCATGTTGCATTTGGAGAGCCCCTGATGTGCCTAAACATTGAAACCCCCCACAAGTGACACCATTTTGGAAAGTAGACCCCCTAAGGATCTTATCTAGATGTGTGGTGAGCACTTTGACCCAACAAGTGCTTCACAGAAGTTTATAATGCAGAGTCGTAAAAATAAAAAATCATATTTTTTCACAAAAATGATCTTTTCGCCCCCATTTTTTTATTTTCACAAGGGTAAGAGAAGAAATTGGACCCGAAAAATTGATGTGCAATTTGTCCTGAGTCCGCTGATACCCCATATGTGGGTGTAAACCATTGTTTGGGCGCAGGGCAGAGCTCGGAAGGGAAGGAGCGCCATTTGACTTTTCAATGCAAAATTGAGTGGAATTGAGATGGGACGCCATGTTGCGTTTGGAGAGCCCCTGATGTGCCTAAACATTGAAACCCCCCACAAGTGACACCATTTTGGAAAGTAGACCCCTTAAGGAACTTATCTAGATGTGTGTTGAGCACTTTGACCCAACAAGTGCTTCACAGAAGTTTATAACGCAGAGCCGTAAAAATAAAAAATCATATTTTTTCACAAAAATGATCTTTTCGCCCCCAATTTTTTATTTTCCCAAGGGTAAGAGAAGAAATTGGACCCGAAAAATTGTTGTGCAATTTGTCCTGAGTACGCTGATACCCCATATGTGGGGGTAAACCATTGTTTGGGCGCAGGGCAGAGCTCGGAAGGGAAGGAGCGCCATTTGACTTTTCAATGCAAAATTGAGTGGAATTGAGATGGGACGCCATGTTGCGTTTGGAGAGCCCCTGATGTGCCTAAACATTGAAACCCTGTACAAGTGACACCATTTTGGAAAGTAGACCCCCTAAGGAACTTATCTAGATGTGTTTTGATAGCTTTGAACCCCCAAGTATTTCACTACAGTTTATAACGCAGAGCCGTGAAAACAAAAATTATTTTTTTTTTCACAAAAATGATTTTTAGCCCCCAGTTTTGTATTTTCACAAGGGTATCAGGATAAATTGGACCCCAAAAGTTGTTGTCCAATTTGTCCTGAGTACGCTGATACCCCATATGTGGGGGGGGGAACCACTGTTTGGGCGCATGACAGAGCTCGGAAGGGAAGGAGCGCCATTTGGAATGCAGACTTAAATGGATTGGTCTGCAGGCGTCACGTTGCATTTGCAGAGCCCCTGATGTACCCAAACAGTACAAACCCCCCACAAGTGACCCCATATTGGAAACTAGACCCCCCAAGGAACTTATCTAGATGTGTTGTGAGAACTTTGAACCCCCAAGTGTTTCACTACAGTTTATGACGCAGAGCCGTGAAAATAAAAATTCTTTTTTTTTTCACAAAAATGATTTTTAGCCCCCAGTTTTGTATTTTCACAAGGGTATCAGGATAAATTGGACCCCAAAAGTTTTTGTCCAATTTGTCCTGAGTACGCTGATACCCCATATGTGGGGGGGAACCACTGTTTGGGCACATGACAGAGCTCGGAAGGGAAGGAGCGCCATTTGGAATGCAGACTTAAATGGATTGGTCTGCAGGCGTCACGTTGCATTTGCAGAGCCCCTGATGTACCCAAACAGTACAAACCCCCCACAAGTGACCCCCATATTGGAAACTAGACCCCCCAAGGAACTTATCTAGATGTGTTGTGAGAACTTTGAACCCCCAAGTGTTTCACTACAGTTTATAACGCAGAGCCGTGAAAATAAAAATTCTTTTTTTTTCACAAAAATGATTTTTAGCCCCCAGTTTTGTATTTTCACAAGGGTATCAGGGTAAATTGGACCCCAAAAGTTGTTGTCCAATTTGTCCTGAGTACGCTGATACCCCATATGTGGGGGGGAACCACTGTTTGGGCACATGACAGAGCTCGGAAGGGAAGGAGCGCCATTTGGAATGCAGACTTAAATGGATTGGTCTGCAGGCGTCACGTTGCATTTGCAGAGCCCCTGATGTACCCAAACAGTACAAACCCCCCACAAGTGACCCCATATTGGAAACTAGACCCCCCAAGGAACTTATCTAGATGTGTTGTGAGAACTTTGCACCCCCAAGTGTTTCACTACAGTTTACAACGCAGAGCCGTGAAAATAAAAAATCTTTTTTTTCCCACAAAACTTATTTTTTGGCCCCCAGTTTTGTATTTTCCCAAGGGTAGCAGGAGAACTTGGACCCCAAAAGATGATGTCCAATTTGTCCTGAGTACGCTGATACCCCATATGTTGGGGTAAACCCCTGTTTGGGCACACGGGAGAGCTCTGAAGGGAAGGAGCACTGTTTTCTTTTTTCAACGCAGAATTGGCTGGAATTCAGATCGGATGCCATGTCCCGTTTGGAGAGCCCCTGATGTGCCTAAACAGTGGAAACCCCCAATTATAACTGAAACCCTAATCCAAACACACCCCTAACCCTAATCCCAACAGTAACCCTAACCACTCCTCTAACCCAGACACACCCAACCCTATTCCCAACCGTAAATGTAATCCAAACCCTAACCCTATCTTTAGCCCCAACCCTAACTGTAGCCCTAACCCTAGCCCCAACCCTAGCCCTAACCCTAGCCCTAACCCTAGCAATAACCCTAGCCCTAACACTAGCCCTAACCCTAGCCCTAACCCTAGCCCCAACCCTAGCCCTAACCCTAGCCCCAACCCTAGCCCTAACCCTAGCCCCAACCCTAGCCCCAACCCTAACCCTAGCCCTAACTCTAGCCCTAACTCTAGTCCTAACTCTAGTCCTAACTCTAGTCCTAACTCTAGCCCTAACCCTAACCCTAATGGGAAAATGGAAATAAATACATTTTTTAATTTTTTAATTTTTCCCTAACTAAGGGGGTGATGAAGGGGGGTTTGATTTACTTTTATAGCGGGTTTTTTAGCGGATTTTTATGATTGGCAGCCGTCACACACTGAAAGACGCTTTTCATTGCAAAAAATATTTTTTGCGTTACCACATTTTGAGAGCTGTAATTTTTCCATATTTGAGTCCACAGAGTCATGTGAGATCTTGTTTTTTGTGGGACGAGTTGACGTTTTTATTGGTAACATTTTCGGACACGTGACATTTTTTGATCACTTTTTATTCCGATTTTTGTGAGGCAGAGTGATCAAAAACCAGCTATTCATGAATTTCTTTTGGGGGAGGCGTTTATACCGTTCCGCGTTTGCTAAAATTGATAAAGCAGTTTTATTCGTCGGGTCAGTACGATTACAGCGATAGCTCATTTATATCATTTTTTTTATGTTTTGGCGCTTTTATACAATAAAAACTATTTTATAGAAAAAATAATTATTTTGGTATCGCTTTATTCTCAGGACTATAACTTTTTTATTTTTTTGCTGATGATGCTGTATGGTGGCTCGTTTTTTGCGGGACAAGATGATGTTTTCAGCGGTACCATGGTTATTTATATCAGTCTTTTTGATCGCGTGTTATTCCACTTTTTGTTCGGCGGTATGATAATAAAGCGTTGTTTTTTGCCTCGTTTTTTTTTTTTTTTTCTTACGGTGTTTACTGAAGGGGTTAACTAGTGGGGCAGTTTTATAGGTTGGGTCGTTACGGACGCGGCGATACTAAATATGTGTACTTTTATTGTTTTTTTTATTTTATTCAGCAAAAGAAATGTATTTATGGGAATAATATATATTTTTTTTTTCTTTATTTAGGATATTTTTTTTAATTTATTTTTTTACACATGTGGGGAATTTTTTTTTTACTTTTTTACTTTGTCCCAGGGGGGGACATCACAGATCATTGATCTGGCAGTGTGCACAGCACTCTGCCAGATCTGCGATCTGCTGTGCAGGGCTGCAGGCTTACCAAGTGTCTGCTCTGAGCAGACACTCGGTAAGCCACCTCCCTCCCTGCAGGACCCGGATGCCGCGGCCATCTTGGATCCGGGACCTGCGGCGAGGAGGGAGGTAGGAGACCCTCGGAGCAACACGATCACATCGCGTTGCTCCGGGGGTCTCAGGGAAGCCCGCAGGGAGCCCACTCCCTGCACGATGCTTCCCTATACCGCCGGTACACCGCGATCATGTTTGATCGTGGTGTGCCGGGGGTTAATGTGCCGGGGGCGGTCCGTGACCGCTCCTGGCACATAGTGCCGGATGTCAGCTGCGATATGCAGCTGACACCTGGCCGCGATCGGCCGCGCTCCCCCCGTGAGCGCGGCCGATCGCGTATGACGTACTATCCCGTCGGTGGTCATACGGGCCCACCCCACCTCGACGGGATAGTACGTCAGATGTCAGGAAGGGGTTAAAGAATGATAATGTTTTGAAAGAAAGTACTGATAATGCTGATATGTAAAGGTTATATGTAGAAAGCTAGTTAAATTGTGAGAAATGTTTAATGATGTTGATAGAAGAATGAGGACAGAAAGTGAACCTGTACGGGGTTACTCAGCGAGTCCTCCTAGGAGCCATACAGAGATGGCTCAGTAATCCTGAACTGAAAGATGGATGATATGTTCTATACTGTGTATAGTAGTAGAAAGACAGTAGGCCCGGGCAGAAAGGGGCGGTCCTGTGACAGAAAGGAGAGGCAGTAGGCCTGGAGCAGTTAGGACAGGCGGTCCTGCAGATGTAAAGAAGGAGAATGCATAAAAGTTGATTAGCCTTATAATGTTTTATAAGAAGGTCTTTAGTGGATTCAGCGAGTACGTCCTTAAAGGCAAAGTTAAATTATTGTTCAAAAATTTGCACTTAGTAGAATACCCGGTTGGGTAAGAAAAGTATTTATGGTGTGTTATTTAAAGTATTTAACCATGTTTGTAACGTTCAAGTGTCCTCACCTCCCATAAAGGGAAGCTCTGTTAAAAATTTTACTTGTACTTGCATTTTCAAAATTGTATGTCTTTTTGCTAACATGTATTGTTGTTTTCTTCCCAGTCCAGGAGTACTGGATTTAACCGGGGGGGGGGAGTGCAGCGCCCCAGAGTCCTGGTCGTTGCAGTACTGTGGCTCCGCCGCTAAGGGGGGCTATGGTACGTCTGATGGCACTGAAGGAGTTCATCTGACCAGGTATCACAGACACCAATACATTTCACAGTCTGGCCTTCAGGGGGAGCTAAGGGTTCTATGTATTAGGCCACTCCTCACAATCTGGTAAAACTGGGGGTTAGGCAGGAAGTTAGTTGAGAAAGCTGACTGGGTTGGAACCAGGCAACACCTTGTGGCAGAGGGTGTTGTAGGGGAAGATTCAGAGGGGTCCCTGTCAGGGGTGGGATCCTGACAGAGGCCTAGCAACCAGAGAGAACGTTACGGGACCGCGCCTGCACGATATAGCGGCAGTACCCCAAGAAAGGACAAGAAGCGAGGTTTATTGTGCTGAGTGAGAAACGAGATCAACGCAACAAGGAGAATACCAGTAGGAGTCGTGCTGTAAGACGAGGCAACATCCTACTGAGGCGCATAACCGGTGGCCGGAACGCCGAGGAAGTATAGAGCTCCAGGCCAAACTTCAAACCTACGGCAGGACAGTCAGTTATAGGCGGGCTGTCTCACCCAATTGACCTAGGAAGACACAGGGGGGTAACAACAGGAGTGGGGCGACGCTAGAGTCCCGGAAGAGCTCCGAGCCTCCCCGTCATACGGGTGCGTCCTAACCATAAGATCTGGGGGACGTGGAAGAACATCAGAATCGAGTTGTGAGGGAACACGAGAAACAGGCACAACAGTTGTGAGGACTATCCCGTGGTGCTTAGCAGGGAAGGACTACAACACACAAGCGCTAGAAGGTAGGCACAGATTTCCACCTGCAAAGGGAGCTCTGGATGTGCCATCGGACCGGCCAGGCTTGCGCAGCCCGGTTAACTGTATTCCGGATTGAGGATCCTGAAGCCTTCAGTAAAGAGGTAAAGAGACTGCAATCTGGTGTCCTCGTTATTTACTGCAACCTGCACCGCACCATCACAACATCATCACCATTCCATCCACACCCTTCATTGTACGCCCCTCAGCAGGGTCACGGACCGGGTCTAGCCACCGTGACCACCCCAGAACAGAGACTCAGAGGCCCGGTACCGGGTACCCCTCGGCCCTGCGACAGTGGGGGCGCTACATATACAGTATATATATATATATATATATATATATATATATATATATATATATATATACACACACACACTGCTCAAAAAAATATTGGGAACACTGAAACAAGAGAATCTAACTCCTGAGTGAATCAAGCTTCTGTGAAATCAAACTGTCCACTTAGGAAGCAACACTGATTGACAATCAATTTCACATGCTGTTGTGCAAATGGAATAGACAACAGATGGAAATTATTGGCAATTATCAAGACACCCTCAATAAAGGAGTGGTTCTGCAGGTGGGGACCACAGAACACATCTCAGTACCAATGCTTTTTGGCTGATGTTTTGGTCACTTTTGAATGTTAGTTGTGCTTTCACACTCATGGTAGCATGAGACGGACTCTACAACCCACACAAGTGGCTCAGGTAGTGCAGCTCATCCAGGATGGCACATCAATGCTAGCTGTGGCAAGAAGGTTTGCTGTGTCTGTCAGCCTAGTGTCCAGAGGCTGGAGGTGCTACCAGGAGACAGGCCAGTACACCAGGAGACGTGGAGGGGGCCGTAGAAGGGCAACAACCCAGCAGCAGGACCGCTACCTCAGCCTTTATGCAAGGAGGAGCACAGCCAGAGCCCTGCAAAATGACCTCCAGCAGGTCACAAACGTGCTTGTGTCTGCATAAACGGTTAGAAACTGACTCCATGAGGATGGTCTGAGTGCCCGACGTCCACAGATGGGGGTTGTGCTCACAGCCCAACACCATGCAGGACACTTGGCATTTGCCACAGAACACCAGGATTGGCAAATTCGCCACTGGCGCCCTGTGCTCTTCACAGATGAAAGCAGGTTCACACTGAGCACATGTGACAGACATGACAGAGTCTGGAGATGCCGTAGAGAGCAATCTGCTGCCCGCAACATCCTTTAGCATGACCGGTTTGGCAGCAGGTCAGTAATGGTGTGGGGTGGCATTTCTGTGGAAGGCCGCATAGCCCTCCATGTGCTCGTGCTCACCAGAGGTAGCCTGACTGCCATTAGGTACCAAGATGAGATCCTCAGACCCCTTGTGAGACCATATGTTGGTGCGATTGGCCCTGGGTTCCTCCTAATGCAGGACAATGCCAGACCTCATGTGGCTGGAGTGTGTCAGCAGTTCCCGCAAGATGAAGGCATTGAAGCTATGGACTGGCCCGCCCGTTCCCCAGACCTGAATCCGATTCAGCACATCTGGGACATCATGTCTCGCACCATCCACCTTCAATTCCTACATGAACAGTTTCCTGGAAAGTGGATTGGTCATCGTGGGCCAGTTGAATGGCCACCAAGGTCTCCCGATCTGACCCCCTTAGTCTTTTATCTATGGGATCATCTGAAGGCAATTATCTATGCTGTGAAGATACGAGATGTGCAGCATCTGAAAAAACGGATACTGGAAGCCTGTGCTAGCATTTCTTCTGCGGTGTTACTATCAGTATGTCAAGAGTGAGAGAAGAGGGTTGCATTAACAATCCAACACAATGGGCAGCACTTTGAACACATTTTATAAGTGGTCATGCACTTGTAAATAACTCCTGAAATAATAAAGTTACGTTAAAACCAAGCACACCATTGTTATTATGTGAAATTCTCAATAAATTTGATGTGTCACATGACCCTCTTACCATTGGAAAAAATAAAGTTTGATCCAAAATGGCCAACTTCAAAATGGCCGCCAAGGTCACCATCCATCTTGAAAAGTTTCCCCCTCCCATTTACTAGTGTGCCACAAACAGGAAGTTGATATCACAAATTATTCCCATTTTATTTAGGTGTGTCCATATAAATGGCCTACCATATATATATATATATATATATATATATATATATATATATATATATTATACACACAGACGCACATGCAGATATGTATATATTTTTCCATACATGGAAAAGAAATGCTGCAAAGTAAGACTTCTTTTACAAATAGTAGTATTAATTAACAGTTTATTTTTACTAACAAAATGCAAAGTGAATGAATAAAAGATGAAACTAAATGAAATCAATATTTAAGGAAATCAATATTTGTCTTTAAATCAGCATCAATTCTTCTAGATACAATTGCAAACAGTTTTTGGAGGGACTCAATAGGAGGTTGTTCCAGACATCTTGGAGAACTAACCACAGATCTTCTGTGGATGTCGCTTGTGAAAATCCTTCTGTCTCTTCATGTAATCCCAGACAGAATTGATGATGTTGAAATCAGGGCTCTGTAGGGGCCATATCATCACTTTCAAGACCCCTTGTTCTTCTTTATGATGAAGATCATACTTAAAGTGAATCTGTCAGCATTACCATCCCTCCTAAGTCATCTATATGGGTACAGGGTCAGACTGGGGTATCTGGGACCCACCAGGGGAATGGACTCTAGTGGCCCACTCTACACCTATATGCAAATATCTGTCAGTCGTTATCCCCATTATTAGTTGAGCATCAGCTGTAAAACACAGGCGGCTTCTGCACATCTACCGTGCGCCCCCATAACTGGGATGTATAACTACGGTAGTTTACATTAATGGGGTTCTTTGGTTAAAAAAAGTTATCACCGATCCATGGGCTAGACAGGATAGGTGATCGCTTACGTCTGACCATTAGAAACTACACCAATGGGAAGAATGAGGAAGTATTATCGTTGATAGGACATTTATTCCCATTTTAAAATGGAGCGGCAGGTGGGATATCTGACCGCAGCTCCATTGATTCTCTTTGGGGCTTCCAGTGCAGCCACTGAGGGAATGAATGTACAGTGGTTAAATTGGACATGCCACTCCAGTCTAATGGGGATAAAAAGTTCCACATTTTGCTGAATGGGTCCAAGTAGTCAGACCCCCACCAATCAATACGTTATCACTTATCCTGTGGATTGGTGATTACTTTTTTCCACAGGAAAACCCCTGTAAGTGCATCTCTGCAGCTGTGTTCCAAGTATTTAATTTCTAATGGAAATAAAGAATCTTCTCCTAATTAATATCAGAGAGAACAAATGACTGCCATACACAACACAATCCACTATACTAAGACAAATATTACCACATACAGGGAAGAAATACCACCGCAACATGACCAGACCACATAGTGACCGAATAATACTGCATACAAGGGACAAATACCGCCACACCATGACCAGACCACATACTACCACCACATAGTGACTGAATTATATGACATATTACCAGCATATAGGGACCAAATAATACCATATGCTAGGAGAAATACTGCCACACCGTGACCAGACCACAAATTACCACCACGTAGTGACCGAATACTACAATACTGGTCATGAATAAAAACCACAATACTAACAACACTGTTATTACCACCATTGACATTATACACAGTACCTCTGCTTAAAGTGTCAGTGTACAGGTAATACAGTGATCAACAGTGACATTATACACAGGAGATCTGTATATAGTGTCAGTGTACAGGTAATACAGTAATCACCAGTGACATTATACACTGGAGCTCTGTACACAGTATATAGTGTATAGTGTGCATGTACAGGTAACACACTGACTCACCAATGATGTCTGTAGTTGAAGTCCTTCATCTTCGCTTTTCTTCTTCAAGCAGCACAGACTGCCATCACTTCTTTCAGCCAGCACTTGTCTCTGCAAAAAATTCCCCACTTTTCCCCTGACTCCTACACTACGTCAGATGAAGAAAAAAAGCGACGTAGTGCCGCGCTGCACAGTAACTTTTGTTCCCTCCATGGAAAACCGTTTCCTAAAAAGTCAATTATATTACAGTAGTAATATTGTCCCTAATTGGATCCTAAAGAAATTGTGTTCCCCACTTGTCAACATAAACTAATATAGCATGTTCCTCATTCTGGCCCCCAAACAGTAATTAAGTCCCTCATTCTGGCCCCCTTTATTTAATAATCTCGCCCAGCCTGGTGTATATGCAACCTGCCCCCCATATAGATCCATCCTGGCCCCTCCCCATATATCCATCCTGCCCCCCATATATATGCATCCTTGTCCCTTGTCCTGCCCCTCTCCCCCATAAATCCATCTTGGCCCCCTATATATATGCATCCTGGTGCAGAGGTGGAGGGGGGCCCGTGCAGGGCAGCTAACATTGAGGGCAATCTGGCCTGTTTATCCAGCCCCGAGGTTCCGGGGGGCCCCTGGCCAGATTGCCCTTATGTGTGGCAGGTAGGGAGCGATTCCTGCTTCCTGCCCGCACTCCCTATCTGACACAGCAGCGCAGCTGTATGACATCAGCATTCAGCGTGCTTCTCTGTCAGACAGAAAGCTGCCGGCAACAAAGATGCTGTGGCTGCTGGGCAAAGTGCAGAGAGGCGAGTGGTGCTGTGTGTGTTTGTGTGTGTGTGGCAGAGGGGGAACGTGCAGAGAGGTGAGTGGTGCTGTGTGTGTGTGTATGATGGAGTGTATGTGTGTAGGTGGTGAAGAGGGCAAAGATGGGGGTGATAGAGAGGGCAATTAGTGAAGATGGCAATTATTGGGGTGGTGGAAAGGGCAATGATGGAGATGGTGGAAAGGGCAGTGATGGAGAAGGCAATGATGGAGATGATGGGGTGGTGGGGGAGAAAGCAATGATAGAGGTGGTAGAAAGGGCAATTATGGGATGGTGGGGGAGAAGGCAGTGATGGAGTTGATGGAGACGGCAATGATGGGACTGGTGGGGAGAAGGCAGTGATGGAGTTGATGGAGAGGGCAATGATGGGGTCATGTGGGAGAAAGCAATGATAGAGGTGGTAGAAAGGGCAATTATGGGATGGTGGGGGAGAAGGCAATGATGGAGGTGATGGAAAAGGTAGTGATGGGGAGAAGGCAATGATGGAGTTGATGAAGAGAGCAATGATGGGACTGGTGGGGATAAGGCAGTGATGGAGTTGATGGAGAGGGCAATGATGGGGGTCATGGGGGAGAAAGCAATGATAGAGGTGGTGGAAAGGGCAATGATGGGGGTGGTGGGGGAGAAGGCAACAATAGAGGTGGTGAAAAGAGCAGTGGTAGGGGAGAGCGAAATGATGCAAGTGATGGAGAGGGCAATGATGGGGTGGTGAGGTAGAAGCAATGACAGAGGTGGTGGAAATGGCAATAATGGGATGGTGGGGGAGAAGGCAATGATGGAGGTGATGAAAAGGGTAATGATGGGGTAGTGTGGGAGAAATCAATGATAGAGGTGGTGGAAAGGGCAATGTTGAGAGTGGAGAGAAAAAACAATGATAGAGGTGGTGGAAAGGGCAATGATGGGGGAGGTGGGGGAAAAGGCAATGATGGGGAGGTGGAGAGGACAATGATGGGGTGGAGGGGGAGAACAATGATGGAGGTGGTGGAGAGGGTAATGATGGAGGTGATGGGGAGGGCAATGATTGGGGTGGTGGAAAGGGCAATAATGGAGATGGTGAAAAGGGCAGTGATGGAGGTGGCGAAAATGGCAATTATGGGGGTGGTGGGGGAGAAGGCAATGATGGAGGTGATGAAGAGGGCAATGATGGAGGTGGTGGAAAGGGCAATGATGGAGGTGGGGAGAAGGCAATGATGGAGATGATGGGGTGGTGGGGAGTAAGCAATGATAGAGGTGATGGAAAGGGCAATTATGGGATGGTGGTGAAGGCAATGATGGAGGTGGTGGAAAGGGCAATGATGGGGTGGTGGGGGAGAAGGCAATGATGAAGGTGTTGGAGAGGGCAATGATGGGGGTGGTGGAGAGAGCAATGATGGGAGTGGTGGGGGAGAAGGCAATGATGGAGGTGGTGACAAGGGCAATGATGGAGGTGGTGGAGGAGAAGGCAATGATGGAGGTGGTGGAAAGGGCAGTGGTGGGGAGAAGGCAATGATGCAGGTAATGGAGAGGACAATGATGGGGTGGTTGGGGAGAAAGCAATGATAGAGATGGTGGAAATGGCAATGATAGGGTGGTGGAAATGGCAGGGTGGTGGGGGAGAAGGTAATGATGGAAGTGATGAAGAGGGCAATGTTGGGGGTGGTGTGGGATAAAGCAATATAGAGGAGGTGGAAAGGGCAATGTTGAGAGTGGAGAGAGAAAACAATGATAGAGGTGGTGGAAAGGGCAATGATGGGGAGGTGGGGGAGAAGGCAATGATGGGGAGGTGGAGAGGACAATGATGGGGTGGAGGGGGAGAACAATGATGGAGGTGGTGGAGAGGGTAATGATGGAGGTGGTGGAGAGGGCAATGATGGCGGTGATGGGGAGGGCAATGATTGGGGTGGTGGAAAGGGCAATGATGGAGATTTGGAAAGGGCAGTGATGGAGGTGGTGGAAATGGCAATTATGGGGGTGGTGGGGGAGAAGGCAATGATGGAGGTGATGGAGAGGGCAATGATGGAGGTGGTGGAAAGGGCAATGATGGAGGTGGGGAGAAGGCAATGATGGAGATGATGGGGTGGTGGGGAGTAAGCAATGATAGAGGTGATGGAAAGGGCAATTATGGGATGGTGGTGGAGAAGGCAATGATGGATGTGGTGGAAAGGGCAATGATGGGGTGGTGGGGGAGAAGGCAATGATGGGAGTGGTAGGGGAGAAGGCAATGATGGATGTGATGGAGAGGACAATGATGGGGTGGTTGGGGAGAAAGCAATGATAGAGATGGTGGAAATGGCATTGATAGGGTGGTGGAAATGGCAGGGTGTTGGGGGAGAAGGCAATGATAGAAGTGATGAAGAGGGCAATGTTGGGGGTGGTGTGGGATAAAGCAATATAGAGGAGGTGGAAATGCTGATGATGGGGTGGTGGGGAGAAGGAAATGATGGAGGTGGTGGAAAGGGCAATGATGGAGGTGGGGGAGAGGACTATGATGGGATGTGGAGGAAGGAGGAAAATGAGGGGTGTGGGGGATTGGGATGGGAGAAAGGGGGACTTTAATGGACTTACGAACAGGGGGAGGGGAGGAGGACGTTAGATATGGATATAAAATGAATTGGGTGGTTGAGAAGGGTGCTAAGCCCCTGATAGCGTCCTCCCCATCTCACAATCCATTGTGATGCTATCGGGGATTTAAAATTTATTGGGGAGTGGAAGAGGGGCAATAAGTTGCATAGGACCCTTTATAATGAATTGAAAGGTGGGAGAAGACGCTGTCAGGAACTTGTAATGAATTGGGAGGTGGTGGAGGATGTTCAGTACCTGATAGCTTCTTCTCCCACTTCCAAATTAATTTTGATGCTATCAAGTACTTACAGTGAATGATGGGGACACAGGCCAGAGACTAAGGCTATGTGCACACGTTTGCAGAAGAAAATTCTGCTCAGGAAGAAAGTTTCATAAAATACTTATTTATTTTTTCCACATTTTTGCCACGCTTTTGTTACGTATTTTCCCCCTTAGTATAGGTGAAATACACTGCAAGAATTTACATTATGCAGATTTTAATCAGCTGCAAATCTGCAAGGAAAAAATAAGCAGCTTGTGCATGAGACTTCAGGGATCTCATTCACTTTGCTTGTACTGTAAAACCTTGCATAATTTCTGTGTGCACATAGCCTTACAGTAAATTGGGGTAGACTGAATAATTTATATTATTGGGAGCCAGAGATTATAGTTAATGGGGGACACAGTTCTGCTTATCACTTTATATTTTTAATGGTGCGTGGCTAATAGTATGTTAATGGTGGGGTACATATCTGTATTGAGTTGGGAGACACATGTATGTATACAATGTATGTGACCTTGTTATTTTCAGGGCTGCAAAGATCATCGTGACAAGACGAGTGGTGGCTGGGAGATGTTGACATGAAGGTCTGACCAGACGGAGAACAAACAGGAGAAAGCGTCTCTAGTCAGACGAGACGTCAGCGGTAAGTGCCTGGATGTGTATATATATTTATATATATTTGTTACCATAAAAGGAGGGGGCCCCAGACACATTTCTTGCTCAGGGGCCCCGAGGTGTCAGAGTCTGCCCCTGAGATTCTGAGGACAGGGATCTGCAGTCTCATCCTGAATGCAGCAGAGTTGTGCATGCTTGGCCTCTGCTCTCTTCATTATCTATAGAGCTGCTGAGTGCTGCACTTTGCTATTTCCATCAGTTTCATAGACAATGAATAGAGCAGAAGTCAAGCATGTGCCCCTGCAATGCATTTGTGCTGAGCTGCAGAGTCTTGTTCTTATCATTGGGATTGAGGATAACTTGAATATTTGGGGAATAGTCCTTTATCAGATACCAGATGGTATAGATACCAGATATATAAAGTAATATTATATATTCATGGTTGGACTCAGCACTGAACCAAATTCTAAAGGAGATAGGTGTCTCCATCTCAGTAAAAAATTTAAATCTATATATTTTTTATAGGTGCGGGGCCCAAAAACAACTTTTTGCTATGGTGTCCTGTGAACGCTATGTACTTCTACTCCCCTGATAATGAGGGCAATCTGGCCTGTTGCTCAGAGCCCCAGGCTCTGGGGATCCCATGGCCAGATTGTCCTATTCATAAGCGGCATGCCGGGCAGGGAGGGGGGACCCAGACATATTTCTTGCACAGGGGTCCCAAGCTATCAGTATCTGCCCCTGCTATATGTATGTATATATCTAATATATAAAGCTGAATGTGTGTATGTATGTATGTATGTATGTATGTCCGGGATTGGCATCTGAACCGTCGCAGCTACAGCCACAAAATTTTGCACAGTCACACGTCTGGACCCCGAGAGCGTCATAGGCTATGTTGTGAGGTGAAATTTTAACCCCGCGCTTTCCAATTCACCAAACAATTTTGCCCCTATCTACATAATGGGGAAAAAATGAAAGGAAAAGTGTTGGAGGCAAATTAACAGCTGCCAGATGTGAACAAGGGGGACTTAAAGAATGACAGCGATGGCGCCAAAGAGTATATACTGTACAGTTGCTAAGGTGGGGCCCCGACATGGGATAATCACCACACCACCACGGGGATATGAACACACACACAAAATGCGCCACACACTACCACGTGCTCGAACACATATACCACCCTCAGCGCACATTTCACCACACATACACCAACCTCGCCACATAAAAGTAGAAACACAAATCGCCGTTCAAAACTCGCCATGCGCAAAACTCTCCACATGCAAAACTCGCCACACGTGCAAAACTCACCTCATGGAAAACTCGCCACACGCAAAACTTGCACACGCAGAAAAATTGCCACACGCACAAAAGTTGCAACACATGCAAAAGTTGCCTCACACAAAACTTGCACATACTCAAAAGGCACCACACATAAAACTCGCCACGCGCAAAACTCTCCATGCGCAAACCTTGCTGCACACAACTTGCTACACTAACCTGTCACATGCAACTCGACACACAAAAAGTTGCTACACGCATGTCGCCACACAAAACTCATCTCACAAAAGTCCCTACATGCATGTCGCCACACGCAACTCAACACACACAACTTGACACACGAAACTCGCCCTAAAACACACACAAGTCTGGTATTATCCTTCAAAAATAAAAATCTGATTAATAAGCAGACAAACTACAAGAGCAACAAATGTACCATATAGGAATCCGGCAGCTGTCAGTCACATGACCAGTCTATTATGTGTATGTGTGAGCTAATATATACTGCCAGGGGGTGGGCTTCCTGTTGGCTGGGGATTTATCAGGCTGCCAATAGCAACCAATCACAGCTCAGCTTCTATTTTGCTACAGTTAATTAACCTGAGCTCTGATTGGTTAATATAGGCAACAAAGACATTCTCAGTATAACAAAGCTAATATATGTTGTGAAATTCTTCTATTAACTTAGTTTTTGCCTTTTAATAATTACATTTCTATCTATTTGTTTGTGGTTTTTGTGTGCAGAATAAATTTTTGTTAACACATTCTATTTTGCTAACAGCAGTCATTAACCCGGGCGAAGCCGGGTAGTACAGCTGGTATATATATATATATATATATATATATATATATATATATATATATATATATATATATATATATATATCTCAACAACTGCAATTCACAACTGTTTAACAGTTCATGAATTTCTCCATCAATAGTGTTATATTGCCAATAATGCATTGTTAAAAGAAAAAAAAAGCAACCTAAAGTTCCTGCTCATTGTGTGTGCAACTGGAGCACATTCTTTACTTTCACTTTGCAAGCTGACAGACAAGATGCTAAGAGCCTAAGCTGTAAGAAATACCAGTTCTAAGCTGTGTTTTCTTTGCTTCTGAATAAATATATATTCACTGTTGAATGGCTGGACAGTACAGAGATTAATCTGCCAACAGGTTATGGGCCCAGGAACCCCCAAAGACCCAGAGAACAGCCCAGAGGAGAGAGAACAACAGTGTTCTAAAAGGAACCAAAGATGGCTGCCCGCAGTAACTCTGTGAAGTTCACAGTGCCAGATCTGACTATCCAAATCTACCAATCCTGGAAATTCAAGGTAAAGGTGCTGCTGATAAGAGAAGGTACGTGCAAATACAGAAAGGAGTCTAGACCTGACCCACTACCAGAAGACTGGGTAGAGAAGGATCAAAAAGCACAAAGCACTATGTCCCTCAGTATAGATGATGATCAGATTGTGCATGTATATTAATGTGAAACTGCAAAACAAATATGGGAGCAGCTGCAGAAAGTGCATGAAAGGAAAAATCTCAGCAATAAGCTCTATTTAATGAAAAATCTGTATCAGTCTAAGATAAATAAGGGCCAAGATATGCAGGATTCCATAAGAAATATTCTAGAAATTGTGGAACACCTGTGAGAATTGGGGAAGATCTAAAAGATTTCAATGTTGCTGCACTATTGCTAAGCTGTCTACCAGAAAGCTATGACACACTTGTAACTGCACTAGATGCGCGCCCAGATTATGAGCTTACATTGGGGTATGTCAGAGGAAAGCTTGTAGATGACTATAAGCAAAAGACAGAAAGAGTAAGCAGCAGTGGGGTATCCAAAGCAAAATCCACTTAAAAAATCCAAGATCGATCCCAAAAATCTAAGTAATTTTAACCCCCTAACGACCAGAGCTATTCTTGGTTTTGCATTTTCATTTTTTGCTCCCCTTCTTCCCAGAGCCATAACTTTTTTATTTCTCTGTCAATATGGCCATGTGAGGGCTTGTTTTTTGTGGGACGAGTTGTACTTTTGAATGACATCATTGGTTTTATCATTTTGGGTACTCAAAAATGGTAAAAAAAAATCCAAGTGCTGTGAAATTGCAAAAAAGTGCAATCCCACAGTTGTTTTTTGTTTGTTTTTTTTACAATGTTTACTAAATGCTAAAACTAACCTGCCACTATGATTCTCCACGTCATTATGATTTCATAGATGCCAAACATGTCTAAGTTCATTTTTATTTAAGTGGTGAAAAAAAATTCCAAAATTTATTATAAAAAAAAAAGTTGCGCCATTTTCCGATACCCATAGCGTCTCAATTTTTTGTAATCTCGGGTTGGGCGAAGGCTTATTTTTTGTGTGCCGAGCTGATGTTTTTAATGATACCATTTTGATGCAGATACGATCTTTTGATCTGCCTTTATTGCAATTTTGGCATTTTTACTTTTTTCTCGTTATGCTGTTTAGCGATCGGGTAAAAAAAAATTTATATTGATAGATCGGGCGATTCTAAACTCGGCGATAACAAGTATGTGTATGTTTGATTTTTTTATTGTTTTATTTTGAATGGGGTGAAAGGGGGGTGATTTCAACTTTTTTATATTTTTTATTATTTTTAAAAACTTTTTTTTTTTTACTTTTGGCATGCTTCAATAGTCTCAATGGGAGACTAGAAGATGCCATAACCCGGTCTGCTCTGCTACATACAGGTGATGATCAGAGATCAGATCGCCTGTATGTAGCAGAATTGTTGACTTGCTATGAGCACCGACCAGTGGGCGGCGCTCATAGCAATCCAGCAGTGGCAATCATAGCAGTCTACTAGAGACATCTGGTTGTTATGCCAACCCATCGGTGACCCGCAATCACGTGAAGGGGTCACCGCTGGGGGCGGGATTTCCGGCGCGCTTGCCCGAAGCGCTTGTTGTTGGTGTTTTTAACTAAAAGAGCCACCTTGTGCAGCACTAATGCTGCATTCTGTGAAGGTGGCTCTTTTTGGGGGGGTCCCTTCCAACACTGCAATCTTACTTTTTATAATTTGCCCGCCATACCTGTATTCTGTCCGGGGGCATGTCTTTTCCCCCCGGACACAAATGTCTCCCAGCCATCACTCAGCCCCTCCATGCGCCGGGCGCTGCCTCCTCTGCCTTCATTAACGTCCCCGGTGCCTGCGCTGTAAGTTCCCATCATGTGATGTGAATCGGAGGGCAGCGCAAACTGCGCATGCCCGAAAAAGGAACTTACAGCGCAGGCGCCGGGGACGTTAAAGGGAATCTGTCACCTCAAATTGGCGGGCTATGTAAATGCCCTGTGTCCGGTCAGATTGGCGGTGTTTCAACTTCTTTCTTCCACCCCATCCTTCCCCGCTGTCCGCAATATTTTTGGGAATTTGAGTAGGTGTCCTCCATAGTTCGCGCGGCGCAATGCAATTTTGCCTCGCGCACGCGCAGTATGCTTTGCCCAACTGCTGGCAAAGCTGAAAAGCATTACTGCGCATGAGCCGGCGCACTATGTCCGGGAAGTATTTCGCTGTGTTCCGGGACATTGTGCTCCGGCGCATGCGAAGTATATGAATTCAGAAGGTGAAATCAAAGATGACTTGTAGCAGTTAATATGCAAGGAAAGAGTATATGCTGCTAAACATGAACAGCACAAGCATTGTATCCATGTATGGCATAGGTGTCTTGCATATAAAGACCCAGAAGCTATAAGAAAATTAGTTCACAAACAATTTGCTGATGGTATTGCAGTCAATCTGTGTCATCAGACAATGAAATGTACTAGCTGTCTTAAAGGAAAAATGTAAAGAAAATCCTTTCCTAAGAATAGTACTGCAAGATCAGAACAGTTTCTGGACTGTACGCAGATGTTTGTACTCCAATGAGTACTCAAACTCCTGGAAAGAAGAGATATTTTCCACATTTATCTATGATTATGCAAGATACAGTTGTCTATCTGCTTCACAGGAAAGATGAAGTTCCAAAGAAACTTGAAATATCTCACAGAAGTATATACAGTAATACATGTGGGAGAATGCCAGAAATTCTGCTTGCAGATAATGGAACTGAATATACAAGTAATGAGACACAAAGCGTTTTAAGAAAAAATGGAATTGTGTTTCAGACCACTGTACCATACAACCCTGAAATGTTGTAGGGGAAAGAAAGAACTGGTCACTTTGTAAAAGTAGAAGATGTAGGCTATTTGACACAGAATTGCTAACAACATATTGGGTTTAAGCAATCATGACAGCTTGCTATCTTCAAAACAGACAACCAGGTAAAGCTACTGAGAAAACTCCATCTAAGCAATGGAACAGCAAGAAGCCTGAACTATAAGGCCGGCGTCACACATGCGTGTTTTACGTACGTAAGAGCGCAAACACTACGTACGTAAAACTCGCATTACATACGGCACAATGCTTCTCAATGGGGCTGCTCCTATTAGCCGTATATTACGGTTCAGTATTATACGGCTTTCTACGGCCGTACAAAATCGCAGCATGCTGCGTTTGTCAGCGTATTGCGCAAATAATACGCCAATGAAAGTCTATGGGGGCGAGAAAAATACGGATTCCACACGGACCTGCAGTGTGACTTGCGAGAAATACGCAGCGGTGTTAGTGAAAAGTCGGTAATTCAATTGCCGGCTTTTTCCTTCTCCTTCACAAACCCGACAGGATATGAGACATGGTTTACATATAGTAAACCATCTCATATCCCCATTTTTTTTTGCATATTCCACACTACTAATGTTAGTAGTGTGTATGTGCAAAATTTGTGCACTATAGCTGCTAAAATAAAGGGTTAAATGGCGGAAAAAATTGGCGTGGGCTCCCGCGCAATTTTCTCCGCCAGAATGGTAAAGCCAGTGACTGAGGGCAGATATTAATAGCCAGGAGAGGGTCCATGGTTATTGGCCCCCCCGTGGCTAAAAACATCTGCCCCCAGCCACCCCAGAAAAGGCACATCTGGAAGATGCGCCTATTCTGGCACTTGGCCACTCTCTTCCCACTCCCTGTAGCGGTGGGATATGGGGTAATGAAGGGTTAATGCCACCTTGCTATTGTAAGGTGACATTAAGCCAGATTAATAATGGAGAGGCGTCAATTATGACACCTATCCATTATTAACACAACACCTAATAATATCCATGCATTAAAGCCATGAAGCAAAAATCAGAAAAACACCAAGTAGTAAACTTCACACTAGGCAAATGTATATGAATATGAATAATTTTATTAAATACAAAAGAACATCTTTATAGTAGCAGTGAGGGCATACTCCCAAATACAGGAACATGGAGAGCTATCCAAACAGGAATTACCATTATTATAACAACATCATAATACAGACATAAGTATGACCACATAATAAGGTCACTGTGCCAGTGATCACATGTAATACCGCCAAATAGCAACATACATAGATATACACAGAGAGAAGTAATGGTATAGTTACCGATGGAAAAACACTGCAGGAAGGCCCACCAACACCCGACGCGCGTTTCGCACCGAAATGCTTCGTCTGGGGGATGGTTTGGGCACTGGCCAGATGGTATATAAGTATAAGGGACCCAATCAGAGACTGCCTGCTAACGGACTGATAGGAATCTGCTGTGCGCGCATGCGAAAAGGCACCAAAACAACCCTGAAACAATCAGCAGATACTCACATGTGCCACCGAACCGCAGATGTTGAACTTACAGAATCACAGGTGGCAGTATTAAGCAAGGGCCTTTCTTTCTCCCCATCTTCGGCCCCTGATCATTTTTCTATTTTAAAAGATTTACAGTTGTTTGCACGTAAGTTATTTTTTAAAAAAGTGTATTACCAACAACCATCTGTTGATTTATCTCCCACAGAATCAGAGGCGGAAGTACTCCAGATTCTAGAGGATCTAGCCGCGGAGTCTGATAGTTGTAAGCAATATCCAAAATACTTACTGCTTAAATCTAAAAAATTTCCACAGACAAATCTGGTACCTACCATTGATTTATTTGTACAGTTGGTCATGAAGGAAATTATTGCTATCCCAGAATCTATTAAGAGAGATAACCTCAGCCATGACGAAAGACATGCCCTGAAAGAACTGAAGGATTTGAAGGAGGTAACTATAAAACCATCCGATAAAGGTGGTAATGTGGTTGTGTGGTCGAAAAAGGCCTATGAAAAGGAAATGATGAGACAATTAAGGAATCCTTTGTGCTACAAAAAATTAACGTTTAACCCCTTGTGTAAATTTAGGAGTGAGCTCCTGAATTTACTTGAAGAAGCTGTGTCCAATGGGATTTTAACATCTAAACAGAAAGATGGCCTGTGGAATGATGATCCAACAATAGCAAGTATATACCTGCTACCGAAGATACACAAGGACCTGACTACACCTCCAGGTAGGCCCATTGTGTCCGGGGTCAACAGTTTGTGTGACCCAATTTCTAAACTGATTGATTTTTACCTAAAACCACTGGTGGAGGAATTACCGTCATTTCTCAAAGACACTACCGATGTTCTGAGAAAGTTTGACGGTGTACAGCTTGAGGATGACATGGCTCTAGTCACTTGTGATGTGGAGTCGCTGTACACCTCAATCCGCCACCATGATGGTTTGGAAGCAATTTCTTTTTTTCTCAATAATAGTGATCTTGACCATGAATTTTCCAATTTTTTGGTTAAAGCTTTAGATTTTGTTCTTACGCACAATTTTTTTATGTTTCGGGATTCATTTTTTCTTCAGTTACAGGGCACGGCAATGGGGGCGTCTTGTGCGCCCTCGTATGCTAATTTATTTTTGGGCTTATGGGAGCGGGACATTTTTCAGACAAACTCACATCCTTTGTGTCAGCGAGTGATCTCATGGTGGAGATATATCGATGATGTGATCATGGTGTGGCAGGGCACACAGGAGGACTTAAAACAATTTATGGAGGTTTTGAACTTGAATGACAAAAATATTAAGTTGACCTACAAGTATGAAACCAAGAGAATTGACTTCTTGGATGTTTCTATCATGATTGATAGTGATGGTACAATCCATACAGATTTATTCCGAAAAGAAACATCGGTCAACTCCCTCCTACATGCCTCCTCACAACATCCACGCCACTTGGTTAGGAACATCCCAACGGGACAGTTCCTACGGGCCAGAAGGATATGTTCCAATGATGATTTGTTCGAGAAACAGGCTCAAGATCTGTGTTCACGTTTTAGGGATCGTGGCTATGGAAAAAAGAGCATCTGTCGTTCCTATCAAAGAGCTCGTCATAGTCAACGGAATGCCCTCCTTCAAAAACAGAAAAGAAATAATGATACGGACCAGGTACGTTGTATTCTAGATTTTAATTCTAGGAGTGAGGACATTAGGAGAGCCATCACTAAACATTGGTCCATACTTCAACTGGACCAAACTATTGCTAAATTTGTTGGATCATGCCCTTCTATCACCTATAGGCGATCACAAAATTTACGTGACCAGTTGGTACATAGCTACCATAGAGGACCTGGCCCCAGTTTTATCTTCGGAGCTAAAAGACCAAAATGGGGATGTACCAGTTGTGGCAAATGCGTTGCGTGTTGTAACATCCAAACAGCCACTGACTTCCCCAACTCAAAGGGAGATAGAACTTACCGTATCACACACACTATCACCTGTACTACTAAGGCCGTAGTGTACCATGCTACCTGCCCGTGTGGTCTTATCTATATTGGAATGACCACACGGGAGCTTCGCAGGAGGATACGGGAACATGTACTTGACATCGAAGGGGCAGCCACGGAAATTGATGTTAACAAGCTTAAACCTATTCCTAGGCATTTCAAGGCCCTACATGGATGTGACCCCAAGGGTTTATCGGTCAAGGGCATTGACCGGGTATTTATTGGACCGAGGGGGGGCAATTGGAAGAGGTTGCTGGCCCAGAGAGAGGCCAGATGGATTTTCAAGTTGGACACCATTACCCCCATGGGTCTTAATGACCATAATAGTTTTATTCCATTCTTACCGGTCTAGTGTTCCCGTGCTTGGCACACTCACGTGTGGGGGGGGTTTTCTTTTTGTTTATATATCATAGTATTCAGTGCAGTCTTCTTGTTTTTAATTTTTTATAGTAATTGTTTGGTTACGCTCTGGTTTTAACTGGTTTTAGGTTGTTTTTATAATATGTTTATATATTTCTCCTTAGGACTGTTTTTTCTTATCTGGATGTGCATCATGCGATCTTCCAAGGACAAGTTTTTATTGTATCTTCTTTGTTGGATTTAGTGACTTTTGTAATCTTACTGTGGTGTTTGTTACTGTGCCAGTGTCCATGTATAAATTCGGTGTTTGTTCTTTTTTCTTAATGTCGTCTTGTTTTATATTGTATTTAGTATGGTGTGTTTTATATTCACTATTAGTCTTGTCTTTATGAATTGTTACAATATTGTTATTAATTTTATATTTATATCAATTTTAATGTTTAGTATCAAGCACTGCTCTTATGGCACTCTGAATATGCATATCACTGTTTACACTTTATATATGGGATGCGTTATTTCCATCCCTTTGATTAAATGTTTATTTATATTACTCTTATGGCATCTTGAATATGCATATCACTATTTATACTTTTATATATGGGATGTGTTATTTTTATCCCTTGTATTAAATGTTCACTTATATTATTCTCATGGCGTTTTGAATATGCATATTACTGTTTACACTTTTATATACGGGATGTGTTATTTCCATCCCTTCTATTATATGTTTGTCTTTCTTGTATGTTGTTACTATATAATGTAATTGGTATGAATTTGTTGGTTGTATATTACTGTATGCATTATACTTGTTCTTTGTTGTCTATTAATACATTTTTTCCATTAGGTGTTATTTTCGGTTTTTCACTGCGCACTATTTCACTTTTTTCTTATTAATAATAAAGGAATTTTTTCTTTTGTACCATATTGTTGGTGCACGGTGTTGCATTAGTCACTCACTTTTGTGCATTAGACCAGTAACGTTACCGTTGGTCTGCCTACACGATTTGTTGCTGGCGCTTGTTTTCCTTGTCCTTTGGTCTTCTGCGCATGCTCCACGCGTCGTTGGTTGTCCTGACTACATCTCGGGACTTGCCGGATGTGACGCTAGCACCCTGTGATGAACACACTCACATGACTTCCGGCTTCTCTCCGGTTATGCTGTAGTGTGCGGGTAAGTGCCGTAATGGCTTCCCGTACCTTCCACTGGCTATATGCGGTTCGGTGGCACATGTGAGTATCTGCTGATTGTTTCAGGGTTGTTTTGGTGCCTTTTCGCATGCGCGCACAGCAGATTCCTATCAGTCCGTTAGCAGGCAGTCTCTGATTGGGTCCCTTATACTTATATACCATCTGGCCAGTGCCCAAACCATCCCCCAGACGAAGCATTTCGGTGCGAAACGCGCGTCGGGTGTTGGTGGGCCTTCCTGCAGTGTTTTTCCATCGGTAACTATACCATTACTTCTCTCTGTGTATATCTATGTATGTTGCTATTTGGCGGTATTACATGTGATCACTGGCACAGTGACCTTATTATGTGGTCATACTTATGTCTGTATTATGATGTTGTTATAATAATGGTAATTCCTGTTTGGATAGCTCTCCATGTTCCTGTATTTGGGAGTATGCCCTCACTGCTACTATAAAGATGTTCTTTTGTATTTAATAAAATTATTCATATTCATATACATTTGCCTAGTGTGAAGTTTACTACTTGGTGTTTTTCTATCCATTATTAATCCAATTGTAGGAAAGGGTTAAAAAACACACACACACATGATTAAAAAGGATTTTAATGAAATAAACACAGCGGTTGTTGTAATAATTTATTGTTCTCGCAATCCATTTGCAAACCCTCGCTTGGCAAAATAATAAACGCACAATATACATACCTTCTTATGTCAGATCACGTCCCACGATGTAATCCATCTGAAGGGGTTAACTAATATTACAGGCAGGAGCCCTGCAAATGCAGCTGTGCTCCGTGCCTGTAATCCCCGGCGAATGAATGAAATGTAGGTCATTGACCTGGAGCGTGGGAAAAAGTTCCCAGGCTGCAGTTCATGAGAACATCCACCAGAGGGCGCCTCACCGCGACTCAATGTAAGTACAGATCCTGCTTTCCTTTCAGCACCCGGGGATTACAGGCACGAGCGAGTGGTTTATCGCAGCTGGTGCCTGTAATATTAGTTAACCCCTTCAGATAGATTACTTCGTGGGACGTGATCTGACATCAGAAGGTATGTATCTTGTGCGTTTATTATTTTGCCAAGCGAGGGCCTGGAAATGGATTGCGAGAACAATAAATTATTACAACAACCGCTGTGTTTATTTCATTAAAATCCTTTTTAATCATGTGTGTGTGTTTTTTAACCCTTTCCTACAATTGGATTAATAATGGATAGGTGTCATAATTGACGCCTCTCCATTATTAATCTGGCTTAATGTCACCTTACAATAGCAAGGTGGCATTAACCCTTCATTACCCCATATCCCACCGCTACAGGGAGTGGGAAGAGAGTGGCCAAGTGCCAGAATAGGCGCATCTTCCAGATGTGCCTTTTCTGGGGTGGCTGGGGGCAGATGTTTGTAGCCACGGGGGGGCCAATAACCATGGACCCTCTCCTGGCTATTAATATCTGCCCTCAGTCACTGGCTTTACCATTCTGGCGGAGAAAATTGCGCGGGAGCCCACGCCAATTTTTTCCGCCATTTAACCCTTTATTTCAGCAGCTACAGCGCTGAAATTTTGCACATACACACTACTAACATTAGTAGTGTGGAATATGCAAAAAAAAAGGGGATATGAGATGGTTTACTGTATGTAAACCATGTCTCATATCCTGTCGGGTTTGTGCAGGAGAAATGCAAAGCCGGCAATTGAATTACCGACTTTTCACAGATATCGCGCTGAATGAAATCTAAATACAGAATATATATATATATGTGTCTCAATTACATATATATATATACACTCACCGGCCACTTTATTAGGTACACCTGTCCAACTTCTTGTTAACACTTAATTTCTAATCAGCCAATCACATGGCGGCAACTCAGTGCATTTAGGCATGTAGACATGGTCAAGACAATCTCCTGCAGTTCAAACCGAGCATCAGTATGGGGAAGAAAGGTGATTTGAGTGCCTTTGAACGTGGCATGGTTGTTGGTGCCAGAAGGGCTGGTCTGAGTATTTCAGAAACTGCTGATCTACTGGGATTTTCACGCACAACCATCTCTAGGGTTTACAGAGAATGGTCCGAAAAAGAAAAAAAATCCAGTGAGCGGCAGTTCTGTGGGCGGAAATGCCTTGTTGATGCCAGAGGTCAGAGGAGAATGGGCAGACTGGTTCGAGCTGATAGAAAGGCAACAGTGACTCAAATCGCCACCCGTTACAACCAAGGTAGGCCTAAGAGCATCTCTGAACGCACAGTGCGTCGAACTTTGAGGCAGATGGGCTACAGCAGCAGAAGACCACACCGGGTACCACTCCTTTCAGCTAAGAACAGGAAACTGAGGCTACAATTTGTACAAGCTCATCGAAATTGGACAGTAGAAGATTGGAAAAACGTTGCTTGGTCTGATGAGTCTCGATTTCTGCTGCGACATTCGGATGGTAGGGTCAGAATTTGGCGTAAACAACATGAAAGCATGGATCCATCCTGCCTTGTATGGAGCATCTTTGGGATGTGCAGCCGACAAATCTGCGGCAACTGTGTGATGCCATCATGTCAATATGGACCAAAATCTCTGAGGAATGCTTCCAGCACCTTGTTGAATCTATGCCACGAAGAATTGAGGCAGTTCTGAAGGCAAAAGGGGGTCCAACCCGTTACTAGCATGGTGTACCTAATAAAGTGGCCGGTGAGTGTATATATATATATATATATATATATACACTCACCGGCCACTTTATTAGGTACACCATGCTAGTAACGGGTTGGACCCCCTTTTGCCTTCAGATGCCTCAATTCTTCGTGGCATAGATTCAACAAGGTGCTGGAAGCATTCCTCAGAGATTTTGGTCCATATTGACATGATGGCATCACACAGTTGCCGCAGATTTGTCGGCTGCACATCCCAAAGATGCTCCATACAAGGCAGGATGGATCCATGCTTTCATGTTGTTTACGCCAAATTCTGACCCTACCATCCGAATGTCGCAGCAGAAATCGAGACTCATCAGACCAAGCAACGTTTTTCCAATCTTCTACTGTCCAATTTCGATGAGCTTGTACAAATTGTAGCCTCAGTTTCCTGTTCTTAGCTGAAAGGAGTGGTACCCGGAGTGGTCTTCTGCTGCTGTAGCCCATCTGCCTCAAAGTTCGATGCACTGTGCGTTCAGAGATGCTCTTAGGCCTACCTTGGTTGTAACGGGTGGCGATTTGAGTCACTGTTGCCTTTCTATCAGCTCGAACCAGTCTGCCCATTCTCCTCTGACCTCTGGCATCAACAAGGCATTTCCGCCCACAGAACTGCCGCTCATTGGATTTTTTTTCTTTTTCGGACCATTCTCTGTAAACCCTAGAGATGGTTGTGCGTGAAAATCCCAGTAGATCAGCAGTTTCTGAAATACTCAGACCAGCCCTTCTGGCACCAACAACCATGCCACGTTCAAAGGCACTCAAATCACCTTTCTTCCCCATACTGATGCTCGGTTTGAACTGCAGGAGATTGTCTTGACCATGTCTACATGCCTAAATGCACTGAGTTGCCACCATGTGATTGGCTGATTAGAAATTAAGTGTTAACAAGAAGTTGGACAGGTGTACCTAATAAAGTGGCCGGTGAGTGTATATATATATATATATATATATATATATATATATATATATATATATACTGTATATATGTTTTCCAGAACATTTGAGCACATAAATCCATTAGATGTCGGTTTTGCAAGCCTGCGCGAAAATCTCGCAGTACGGATGCCATACGGATTACATACGGAGGATGCCATGCGCAAAATACGCTGACACACCCTGACTACGGATCAATATTTTGGGAACATTTCTCCGTATTACGGCCGTAGTACGGACGTATAATACGTGGCGTATTGTCTTACGCCATGTGTGACTCCAGCCTAACACATAAGAATAGTCAGCAGTAAAGTATTTGTACATAATCTAACAGAAAAACATACCAAGCGGGAATTTTATACAAAAGTAGGTATCCTGGTGGGCAAAAGTAAAATCCAGAAAGGATATAGAATCCTGAACCCAGAAACAAACAAGGTCACAATAAGCAGAGATGTAATGACTGATGAGAACTTCGTGTTGCTCAAGTTTCATGACATCATAGCAGTGGTCCGGCTGAAGCAACAACAATCTCAATCACAATTTCAAAATAACAAGGAAAAGTAAGTAACGCCCGCAAAGGGGAGCACGTTGTTTCACGAACCCACTGTGCCACGGGGCCGGACTTACCTAGCTAAGCGGCTACCACTTGTTCACTGGAGCTCCTGATGATGGAGTTAGGCTTGGCTGTTGGTAGCCGCAAGGAACCATTCCTTCACAGTCTCCGGTACTGTAGCTGCTGACCTCAGGAGTCAGGTACGCAGACACGGATATGGACATGGACTCCATTCAGTCTTAAAGGTTCTAGATCCTCTGCAGAACGGTTACTGACACGGACTAGGGCTCTTCAGACTACTCAGTTCTGGATCCTCTGTAGAACAGTTACTGACGTGGACTAGTGCTCTTCAGACTACTCAGTTCTGGATCCTCTGTAGAACAGTTACTGACACGGACTAGTGCTCTAAAGACTACTCAGTTCTGGATCCTCTGTAGAACAGTTACTGACACGGACTAGGGCTCTAAAGACTACTCAGTTCTGGATCCTCTGTAGAACAGTTACTGACACGGACTAGGGCTCTAAAGACTACTCAGTTCTGGATCCTCTGTAGAACAGTTACTGACACGGACTAGGGCTCTTCAGACTACTCAGTTCTGGATCCTCTGTAGAACAGTTACTGACACGGACTAGGGCTCTTCAGACTACTCAGTTCTGGATCCTCTGTAGAACAGTTACTGACACGGACTAGGGCTCTTCAGACTACTCAGTTCTGGATCCTCTGTAGAACAGTTACTGACACGGACTAGGGCTCTAAAGACTACTCAGTTCTGGATCCTCTGTAGAACAGTTACTGACACGGACTAGGGCTCTTCAGACTACTCAGTTCTGGATCCTCTGTAGAACAGTTACTGACACGGACTAGGGCTCTAAAGACTACTCAGTTCTGGATCCTCTGTAGAACAGTTACTGACACGGACTAGGGCTCTTCAGACTACTCAGTTCTGGATCCTCTGTAGAACAGTTACTGACACGGACTAGGGCTCTAAAGACTACTCAGTTCTGGATCCTCTGTAGAACAGTTACTGACACGGACTAGGGCTCTTCAGACTACTCAGTTCTGGATCCTCTGTAGAACAGTTACTGACACGGACTAGGGCTCTTCAGACTACTCAGTTCTGGATCCTCTGTAGAACAGTTACTGACATGGACTAGGGCTCTAAAGACTACTCAGTTCTGGATCCTCTGTAGAACAGTTACTGACACGGACTGGGGCTCTAAAGACTACTCAGTTCTGGATCCTCTGTAGAACAGTTACTGACACGGACTAGGGCTCTAAAGACTACTCAGTTCTGGATCCTCTGTAGAACAGTTACTGACACGGACTAGGGCTCTTCAGACTACTCAGTTCTGGATCCTCTGTAGAACAGTTACTGACACGGACTAGGGCTCTAAAGACTACTCAGTTCTGGATCCTCTGTAGAACAGTTACTGACACGGACTAGGGCTCTTCAGACTACTCAGTTCTGGATCCTCTGTAGAACAGTTACTGACACGGACTAGGGCTCTTCAGACTACTCAGTTCTGGATCCTCTGTAGAACAGTTACTGACATGGACTAGGGCTCTAAAGACTACTCAGTTCTGGATCCTCTGTAGAACAGTTACTGACACGGACTAGGGCTCTTCAGACTACTCAGTTCTGGATCCTCTGTAGAACAGTTACTGACACGGACTAGTGCTCTAAAGACTACTCAGTTCTGGATCCTCTGTAGAACAGTTACTGACACGGACTAGGGCTCTTCAGACTACTCAGTTCTGGATCCTCTGTAGAACAGTTACTGACACGGACTAGGGCTCTAAAGACTACTCAGTTCTGGATCCTCTGTAGAACAGTTACTGACACGGACTAGGGCTCTGTTATGACCCCAGTGGACAGGGTCTCAGAGGAACGTGTAAGTCTGCAAGATACAAAAATCCAGCTCATAGGGCTGTGGTAACTGGGTTGACCAAATAGCTACTCCTAATGCCAACACTAGAAGTAGCTGGGGATCATGCCTACGGTGATCGCTAGATGACTCGCGCCAGCCGGAGAATCTAACTACCCCTAGGAGAAGAAAACAAAGACCTCTCTTGCCTCCAGAGAAAGGGACCCCAAAGCAAGATACAAGCCCCCCACAAATAATAACGGTGAGGTAAGAGGAAATGACAAACACAGAAATGAACCAGGTTCAGCAAAGAGAGGCCAGCTTACTAATAGCAGAATATAGCAAGATAACTTATCTGGTCAACAAAAACCCTATAAAAATCCACGCTGGAGATTCAAGAACCCCCGAACCGTCTAACGGTCCGGGGGGAGAACACCAGCCCCCTAGAGCTTCCAGCAAAGGTCAGGATACAGATAGGAACAAGCTGGACAAAAATACCAAACAAAACAAAAGCAAAAAGCAAAGAAGCAGACTTAGCTTGAAAAACAGGAACCAGGATCAGAGGACAAGAGCACAACAGATTAGCTCTGATATCAACGATGCCAGGCATTGAACTGAAGGTCCAGGGAGCTTATATAGCAACGCCCCTGAACTAACGGCCCAGGTGAGGATATAGGAAAAGACAGACGCTCCAGAGTCAAATCACTAATGACCACTAGAGGGAGCAAAAAGCAAAATCACAACAGTACCCCCCCCTTAGTGAGGGGTCACCGAACCCTCACCACGACCACCAGGGCGATCAGGATGAGCGGCATGAAAGGCACAAACTAAATCGGCCGCATGAACATCAGAGGCGACCACCCAGGAATTATCTTCCTGACCATAGCCCTTCCACTTGACCAGGTACTGAAGCCTCCGCCTGGAGAGACGAGAATCCAAGATCTTCTCCACCACGTACTCCAACTCGCCCTCAACCAACACCGGAGCAGGAGGCTCAGCAGAAGGAACCACAGGCACAACGTACCGCCGCAACAAGGACCTATGAAACACGTTGTGGATAGCAAACGACACAGGTAGATCCAGGCGAAAGGATACAGGATTAAGAATTTCCAATATCTTGTAAGGACCAATAAAACGAGGTTTAAATTTGGGAGAGGAAACCTTCATAGGAACAAAGCGGGAAGAAAGCCACACCAAATCCCCAACACGTAGTCGGGGACCCACACCGCGGCGGCGGTTGGCAAAGCGCTGAGCCCTCTCCTGTGACAACTTCAAGTTGTCCACCACAAGATTCCAGATCCGCTGCAACCTATCCACCACAGAATCCACCCCAGGGCAGTCAGAAGGTTCCACATGACCCGAAGAAAAACGAGGGTGGAAACCAGAGTTGCAGAAAAACGGCGAAACCAAGGTGGCGGAACTAGCCCGATTATTAAGGGCAAACTCAGCTAACGGCAAGAAGGTCACCCAATCGTCCTGATCAGCAGAGACAAAACACCTCAAATAAGCCTCCAAAGTCTGATTAGTTCGCTCCGTCTGTCCATTAGTCTGAGGATGGAAAGCAGACGAAAACGACAAGTCAATGCCCATCCTACTACAAAAGGATCGCCAGAATCTGGAAACGAACTGGGATCCTCTGTCTGACACAATATTCTCAGGGATGCCGTGCAAATGAACCACGTTCTGGAAAAACACAGGAACCAGATCGGAAGAGGAAGGCAGTTTAGGCAAAGGAACCAAATGGACCATCTTGGAGAAGCGATCACATATCACCCAGATAACAGACATGCCCTGAGACACCGGAAGATCAGAAATGAAATCCATGGAGATATGTGTCCAAGGTCTCTTAGGGACAGGCAAGGGCAAGAGCAACCCGCTGGCACGAGAACAGCAAGGCTTAGCTCGAGCACAAGTCCCACAGGACTGTACAAATGACCGCACATCCCTAGACAAGGAAGGCCACCAAAAGGATCTGGCCACCAGATCTCTGGTGCCAAAAATTCCTGGGTGACCTGCCAACACCGAGGAATGAACCTCGGAAATGACTCTGCTGGTCCACTTATCAGGCACAAACAGTCTGTCAGGTGGACAAGAATCAGGCCTATCAGCCTGAAATCTCTGCAACACACGTCGCAGATCAGGAGAAATAGCTGACAAGATAATACCATCCTTAAGAATACCAACAGGTTCAGCGACTCCAGGAGCATCAGGCACAAAGCTCCTGGAAAGAGCATCGGCCTTCACATTCTTTGAACCTGGTAAATACGAGACAACAAAGTCAAAACGGGAGAAAAACAATGACCAGCGGGCCTGTCTAGGATTCAGGCGTTTAGCAGACTCGAGATACATCAGATTTTTGTGATCAGTCAAGACCACCACACGATGCTTAGCACCCTCGAGCCAATGACGCCACTCCTCAAATGCCCATTTCATGGCCAACAACTCCCGATTGCCCACATCATAATTTCGCTCCGCAGGCGAAAACTTCCTAGAGAAAAAGGCGCAAGGTCTCATAACAGAGCAACCAGGGCCTCTCTGCGACAAAACGGCCCCTGCTCCAATCTCTGAAGCATCCACCTCAACTTGAAAGGGAAGCGAGACATCAGGCTGGCACAAAACAGGCGCCGAAGTAAACCGACGTTTCAACTCCTGGAAAGCCTCCATGGCAGCAGGAGCCCAATTAACCACATCGGAGCCCTTCTTGGTCATATCCGTCAAAGGTTTCACAATGCTAGAAAAGTTAGCGATAAAACGACGGTAGAAGTTAGCGAAACCCAAGAACTTCTGAAGACTCTTAACTGACGAGGGCTGAGTCCAATCAAGAATAGCTCGGACCTTGACTGGGTCCATCTCCACAGCAGAAGGGGAAAAAATGAACCCCAAAAAGGGAACCTTCTGTACACCAAAAAGACACTTTGAGCCCTTGACAAACAAAGAATTTTCACGCAAAATTTTAAAGACCATCCTGACCTGCTCCACATGCGAGTCCCAATTATCAGAAAAAAACAGAATATCATCCAGATAAACGATCAGAAATTTATCCAGATAGTTCCGGAAAATGTCATGCATAAAGGACTGAAAAACTGAAGGGGCATTAGAGAGCCCAAAAGGCATCACCAAGTACTCAAAATGACCTTCGGGCGTATTGAATGCGGTTTTCCATTCATCCCCTTGCTTAATGCGCACAAGGTTGTACGCACCACGAAGGTCTATCTTGGTAAACCACTTGGCACCTTTAATCCGGGCAAACAAGTCAGACAACAGCGGCAAAGGATACTGAAATTTGACAGTGATCTTATTTAAAAGCCGATAGTCAATACAAGGCCTCAAAGATCCGTCCTTTTTAGCCACAAAAAAGAATCCCGCACCAAGAGGGGAAGAAGACGGACGGATGTGTCCTTTCTCCAGAGACTCCTTGATATATGAACGCATAGCGGTATGTTCAGGTATCGACAGATTAAACAGTCTTCCCTTAGGAAATTTACTGCCTGGAATCAAATCTATTGCACAGTCACATTCCCTATGAGGAGGCAATGCACTGGACCTGGACTCGCTAAAGACATCCTGATAATCAGACAAGTACTCCGGAACTTCCGAAGGCGTAGAAGAAGCAATAGACACAGGCAGGGAATCCTCATGAATACCACGACAGCCCCAACTAGACACTGACATAGCCTTCCAGTCAAGGACTGGATTATGGGTCTGTAACCATGGCAGCCCCAAAACAACCAAATCATGCATTTTATGTAGAACGAGAAAACGTATCACCTCGCGGTGTTCAGGAGTCATGCACATGGTAACCTGTGTCCAATACTGCGGCTTATTTTCTGCCAATGGCGTAGCATCAATACCCCTAAGAGGGATAGGATTTTCTAATGGTTCAAGAATAAAACCACAGCGCTTAGCAAATGAGAGATCCATAAGACTCAGGGCAGCACCTGAATCTACAAACGCCATGACAGGATAAGATGACAGTGAGCAAATCAAAGTTACAGACAGAATAAACTTAGGATGCAAATTACCAACGGTGACAGGACTAACAACCTTAGATATACGTTTAGAGCATGCTGAGATAACATGTGTAGAATCACCACAGTAGTAGCACAAGCCATTCCGGCGTCTATGAATTTTCCTCTCATTTCTAGTCAGGATTCTATCACATTGCATCAAATCAGGTGTCCGTTCAGACAACACCATGAGGGAATTTGCGGTTTTTCTATCACATTGCATCACATCAGGTGTCTGTTCAGACAACAACATGAGGGAATTTGCGGTTTTGCGCTCCCGCAACCGCCGGTCAATTTGAATAGCCAGGGACATGGTATCATTCAGACCTGTGGGAATGGGAAAACCCACCATAACATTCTTAATGGCCTCAGAAAGGCCATTTCTAAAATTAGCGGCCAGTGCACACTCGTTCCAATGTGTCAGCACGGACCATTTCCGAAATTTTTGGCAATACACCTCAGCCTCGTCCTGGCCCTGAGACATAGCCAGCAAGGCTTTCTCTGCCTGAATCTCAAGATTGGGTTCCTCATAAAGTAAACCGAGCGCCAGAAAAAACGCATCAATATCAGCCAATGCCGGATCTCCTGGCGCCAACGAAAAAGCCCAATCCTGAGGGTCACCCCGTAAGAATGAAATAACAATTTTTACTTGTTGAGCAGAGTCTCCAGACGAACAAGGTTTCAGGGACAAAAATAATTTACAATTATTCCTGAAATTCCTAAACTTAAATCGGTCTCCTGAAAACAGTTCAGGAATCGGAATCTTGGGTTCAGACCTAGGATTTCTGGTAACATAATCTTGTATACCCTGCACACGAGCGGCAAGCTGGTCCACACTTGTAATCAAGGTCTGGACATTCATGTCTGCAGCAAGCTTAAGCCACTCTGAGGTAAAGGGGAAAAGAAAAAAAAAAAATGAGAGAGGGAAAAAAAAACTCAAAATTTTCTTTCTTATAATCCCACTTCTGCAATGCATTAAACATTTAATACTGGCCTGGCATACTGTTATGACCCCAGTGGACAGGGTCTCAGAGGAACGGGTAAGTCTGCAAGATACAAAAATCCAGCTCATAGGGCTGTGGTAACTGGGTTGACCAAATAGCTACTCCTAACGCCAACACTAGAAGTAGCCGGGGATCATGCCTACGGTGATCGCTAGATGACTCGCGCCAGCCGGAGAATCTAACTACCCCTAGGAGAAGAAAACAAAGACCTCTCTTGCCTCCAGAGAAAGGGACCCCAAAGCAAGATACAAGCCCCCCACAAATAATAACGGTGAGGTAAGAGGAAATGACAAACACAGAAATGAACCAGGTTCAGCAAAGAGAGGCCAGCTTACTAATAGCAGAATATAGCAAGATAACTTATCTGGTCAACAAAAACCCTATAAAAATCCACGCTGGAGATTCAAGAACCCCCGAACCGTCTAACGGTCCGGGGGGAGAACACCAGCCCCCTAGAGCTTCCAGCAAAGGTCAGGATACAGATAGGAACAAGCTGGACAAAAATACCAAACAAAACAAAAGCAAAAAGCAAAGAAGCAGACTTAGCTTGAAAAACAGGAACCAGGATCAGAGGACAAGAGCACAACAGATTAGCTCTGATATCAACGATGCCAGGCATTGAACTGAAGGTCCAGGGAGCTTATATAGCAACGCCCCTGAACTAACGGCCCAGGTGAGGATATAGGAAAAGACAGACGCTCCAGAGTCAAATCACTAATGACCACTAGAGGGAGCAAAAAGCAAAATCACAACAGGGCTCTTCAGACTACTCAGTTCTGGATCCTCTGTAGAACAGTTACTGACACGGACTAGGGCTCTAAAGACTACTCAGTTCTGGATCCTCTGTAGAACAGTTACTGACACGGACTAGGGCTCTAAAGACTACTCAGTTCTGGATCCTCTGTAGAACAGTTACTGACACGGACTAGGGCTCTTCAGACTACTCAGTTCTGGATCCTCTGTAGAACAGTTACTGACACGGACTAGGGCTCTAAAGACTACTCAGTTCTGGATCCTCTGTAGAACAGTTACTGACACGGACTAGGGCTCTTCAGACTACTCAGTTCTGGATCCTCTGTAGAACAGTTACTGACATGGACTAGGGCTCTTCAGACTACTCAGTTCTGGATCCTCTGTAGAACAGTTACTGACATGGACTAGGGCTCTAAAGACTACTCAGTTCTGGATCCTCTGTAGAACAGTTACTGACACGGACTAGGGCTCTTCAGACTACTCAGTTCTGGATCCTCTGTAGAACAGTTACTGACACGGACTAGTGCTCTAAAGACTACTCAGTTCTGGATCCTCTGTAGAACAGTTACTGACACGGACTAGGGCTCTTCAGACTACTCAGTTCTGGATCCTCTGTAGAACAGTTACTGACATGGACTAGGGCTCTAAAGACTACTCAGTTCTGGATCCTCTGTAGAACAGTTACTGACACGGACTAGGGCTCTTCAGACTACTCAGTTCTGGATCCTCTGTAGAACAGTTACTGACACGGACTAGGGCTCTTCAGACTACTCAGTTCTGGATCCTCTGTAGAACAGTTACTGACACGGACTAGGGCTCTTCAGACTACTCAGTTCTGGATCCTCTGTAGAACAGTTACTGACACGGACTAGGGCTCTTCAGACTACTCAGTTCTGGATCCTCTGTAGAACAGTTACTGACACGGACTAGGGCTCTAAAGACTACTCAGTTCTGGATCCTCTGTAGAACAGTTACTGACACGGACTAGGGCTCTTCAGACTACTCAGTTCTGGATCCTCTGTAGAACAGTTACTGACACGGACTAGGGCTCTAAAGACTACTCAGTTCTGGATCCTCTGTAGAACAGTTACTGACACGGACTAGGGCTCTTCAGACTACTCAGTTCTGGATCCTCTGTAGAACAGTTAGGCTATGTGCACATGTCAGGATTTCTTGCAGAAATTTTCTGACAAAAACCGGACATTTCTGCCAGAAATCCGCATGCGTTTTTTGCGTTTTTAATGTGTTTTTTGCACTTTTTTTGGCGTTTTTCCCAATGCATTAAATAGCGGGAAAAATGCGAAAAAAAAAAACCGCAAAATTAATGAACATGCTGCTTTTTTTACAGCAAGACCTTTTTTTGTTGAAAAAAACGCATCATGTGCACAAAAATTGCAGAATGCATTCTAAATGATAGGATGCATATGTATGCGCTTTTAATGCGTTTTTATAGCGTTTTATCACAAAAAAACCGTGAAAAAAACGCGAAAAAACCTGAACGTGTGCACATACCCTTACTGACATGGACTAGGGCTCTTCAGACTACTCAGTTCTGGATCCTCTGTAGAACAGTTACTGACACGGACTAGGGCTCTTCAGACTACTCAGTTCTGGATCCTCTGTAGAACAGTTACTGACATGGACTAGTGCTCTTCAGAATACTCAGTTCTAGATCCTCTGTAGAACAGTTACTGACACGGACTAGGGCTCTAAAGACTACTCAGTTCTGGATCCTCTGTAGAACAGTTGCTGACACGGACTAGTGCTCTTCTGAATACTCAGTTCTGGATCCTCTGTAGAACAGTTACTGACACGGACTAGGGCTCTTCAGACTACTCAATTCTGGATCCTCTGTAGAACAGTTGGTGACACGGACTAGTGCTCTTCTGAATACTCAGTTCTGTATCCTCTGTAGAACAGTTACTGACACGGACTAGGGCTCTTCAGAATACTCAGTTCTGGATCCTCTGTAGAACAGTTACTGACACGGACTAGTGCTCTTCAGAATACTCAGTTCTGGATCCTCTGTAGAACAGTTACTGACACGGAATAGGGCTCTTCAGACTACTCAGTTCTGGATCCTCTGTAGAACAGTTACTGACACGGACTAGGGCTCTTCAGACTACTCAGTTCTGGATCCTCTGTAGAACAGTTACTGACACGGACTAGGGCTCTTCAGACTACTCAGTTCTGGATCCTCTGTAGAACAGTTACTGACACGGACTAGGGCTCTTCAGACAACTCAGTTCTGGATCCTCTGTAGAACAGTTACTGACATGGACTAGTGCTCTTCAGAATACTCAGTTCTAGATCCTCTGTAGAACAGTTACTGACACGGACTAGGGTTCTTCAGACTACTCAGTTCTGGATCCTCTGTAGAACAGTTGCTGACACGGACTAGTGCTCTTCTGAATACTCAATTCTGGATCCTCTGTAGAACAGTTACTGACACGGACTAGGGCTCTTCAGACTACTCAGTTCTGGATCCTCTGTAGAACAGTTGCTGACACGGACTAGTGCTCTTCTGAATACTCAATTCTGGATCCTCTGTAGAACAGTTACTGACACGGACTAGGGCTCTTCAGAATACTCAGTTCTGGATCCTCTGTAGAACAGTTACTGACACGGACTAGTGCTCTTCAGAATACTCAGTTCTGGATCCTCTGTAGAACAGTTACTGACACGGAATAGGGCTCTTCAGACTACTCAGTTCTGGATCCTCTGTAGAACAGTTACTGACACGGACTAGGGCTCTTCAGACTACTCAGTTCTGGATCCTCTGTAGAACAGTTACTGACACGGACTAGGGCTCTTCAGACTACTCAGTTCTGGATCCTCTGTAGAACAGTTACTGACACGGACTAGGGCTCTTCAGAATACTCAGTTCTGGATCCTCTGTAGAACAGTTACTGACATGGACTAGTGCTCTTCAGAATACTCAGTTCTGGATCCTCTGTAGAACAGTTACTGACACGGACTAGGGCTCTTCAGACTACTCAGCTCTGGATCCTCTGTAGAACAGTTACTGACACGGACTAGGGCTCTTCAGACTACTCAGTTCTGGATCCTCTGTAGAACAGTTGCTGACACGGACTAGTGCTCTTCTGAATACTCAGTTCTGGATCCTCTGTAGAACAGTTACTGACACGGACTAGGGCTCTAAAGACTACTCAGTTCTGGATCCTCTGTAGAACAGTTGCTGACACGGACTAGTGCTCTTCTGAATACTCAGTTCTGGATCCTCTGTAGAACAGTTACTGACACGGACTAGGGCTCTTCAGAATACTCAGTTCTGGATCCTCTGTAGAACAGTTACTGACACGGACTAGTGCTCTTCAGAATACTCAGTTCTGGATCCTCTGTAGAACAGTTACTGACACAGAAAGACAGGACTGATTAAAGTACCACCGAAACAGCTTCAGGATACAGGTGTTGATGATGCGGCTTCAGTGTTTGGAGACTGGTTGCAGCAGTCCAGATATACGGGGTACTCTGATAGGCACACATTCAGACACACAGGTCTCAGAAACTGATTCAGGGACTGGCCACACATGGACCAGGGGACGAGGTTCAGGCACAGGCCGTACTAGGACCAGGGACTTTGGGTTGAGGACTGGCCACACTGGGACTTGGGATTTGGAATCAGGACACTGGCCATACCGGGACCAGGGGACCTCATAACTGCACTGATAGAACTCCACACTACCTACTGACTAAGGCTAAGTACACATTTGCGTATCTGTCTGCAGCGTATCATCTGCATGTGCAAACACTTGCCAAAATGCATGCAAATGCATCTTTACACTGCGCTTTTATTAGCATCAGCTTACGTATGATGCCCAAAAAAGCAGCGTGTGCATGCATTTGTATGCGTTTTTGCCTGCGTTTGCGTTGTTTATGCTCATGCGTTCGATTTCCACGAGGGTGTGTCTCAATGGGCGTGTCTCAATCGGTTCCTGGACATGCGCAGTCCAAAGTACGCAAGCGCATCGAACGCATGCGTACGCATGTCCTTGCGTACCAGTGCATTCCCATAGACAGTAATGCGTTGTTTATACGCACTCATCTGCATGCGTATGCCTACGCATATTTGACCCCTCAAAAAATGCAACATGTTGCTGCAGCGCCCCAGAGTCCTGGTCGTTGCAGTACTGTGGCTCCGCCACTATGGGGAGCCATGGTGCGTTCGATGGCACTGAAGGAGTTCATCTGATCAGGTATCACAGACACCAATACATTTCACAGCAGGGCCTCCGGGGGGAGCTAAGGGTGCTATTCATTAGGCCACTCCCCACCATAGTGGGTAAACCGGGGGTCAGGCAGGAAGTTAGATCAGAAAGCTGACTGGATTGAACGAAGCAACACCTTGTGGCAGAGGGTGTTGTGGAGGAAGAGACAGTAGGGTCTCTGCCAGGGGTGGGATCCTGGCAGAGGCTTGGCATTGGAAAGAACGTAACGGGACCGTGCCTGCTCAGAATAGCGGCGGTGCCCTAAGAAAGGACTAGAAGCGAGATAGATTGTGCTGAGTGAGAAACGAGATCAAGCAATAGGAGAATTCCAGTAGGGGTCGTGCTGTAAGACCGAAGCAACACCCTACTGAGGCGCACTACCGGTGGCCGGAACGCCGAGGGAGTAGAATAACATTCAGCTTCAAGCAATACTCCAAACAGCGGCAGGACAGTCAGTTTAAGGCGGGCTGTCTAACACATATCACCTATGAAGTCTTGGGAGGCAATTGCGGGAGAGGGGCGTCTCTAGGGTCCCGGAAGAACTCCAGGCCTACCCGACAAACGGGTGCCGTTCTAACCGTAACATCAGGGAGGGACGGACGATTAGAAGAACATCATTTAATCGAGTTGTGAGGGAACTTAAGAAACAGACACAACAGTTGTGGGGTACTTTCCGTAAGCACAGCAGGGGAGGACTACAACACATAGCGCTAAGAAGGAAGGCACCGATTTCCACCTGTGAAGAGAACTCTGGAAGTGCCATTGGACCGGCCGGACTTGCGCAGCCTGGTGAACCGTATTCTGGGCTGAGGACTCAGAGATCTCCAGTAAAGAGGTAAAGAGACTGCAACCTGGTGTCCTCGTTATTTACCGCGACCTGCACCCCACAACTGCACCGACATCCACACCGATCATTCACTGAGCGCCCCACGGCAGGGTCACGGACCGGGGCCTAGCCGCCGTGACAACCCCAGAAGCAGAGACTCAGAGGCCCGGTACCGGGTACCCCTCGGCCCTGCGGCAGTGGGGGCGCTACAAACTTGGCGTCACGAACAGGATCTACTTAAGCCTGAAGAACCAGGTCATGTGTGCCTAGAGACTGTGATTTGTTGTGCTTGGACTGTACTTTATTGAGAGGACTGTGTGTTGTGCCATTTGCCGCCAAACTCCGCCGCCATTGTAGCGCTGAGGAGAGCGCAGGAAGAGAAGAGGGGCGTGAAGGGGGCGTAGGCAAGCTGGAGAGCGCGAACAGCAATGGCCGCCCAGTCTAAGTATTTCTGTGTCCTGAGGACGTGCCCGTCAACAGCCGAGGTCCGCCTCCTGATCCTGGTCGGAGGGTGGAGACCATGGGGACGGGGCCGCCCACGAAAGAGACCGCGGGAAGAAGACACCGCAGAAGGAGCAAAGATGGCGACACCAAGAATCCCGCGGGGGACTGATCCGATTCAGCCTGAGGCTGCACAGTCTGACACAGCCTCAGATGCACCAGCGTTGTGGGGACTGACCCTCACGGAGCTACCAATGGGCCGACCCCCCTTGCCACCATCGGAGGAGTGTGTAGCCGCAGCCGAGGCCCGCCAGATAGCGCGCCGCATGGAGGTCGATGCCCGCGTGCTTGCTCGGCTGGGTCGGCCCACGGAAGTCCACCTATCTCCGGTGTCCCCTGCTCCTTCCCACCCGGCCGCGGCTGAAGGTACGCTGCAGGCACCGGGCATGAAGATCCTGCCAGAGGCTGAGCACCTGCGGCGCTTGATGGCTGCATGGCGGAACCGACCACAACCGGCAGCCCAGATCGATTTAACCGCCGTTGCGGAGCCCCCCTTGTCTCATTGGGGTGTGGTGGTCTCTTTCAACCCTCAACATGGACGCGGGGTCATCCAGGAGATTGGGGAGCCGCTGCAAATCCATGTGGAACGGGAAGAAGTGGAGCCCTGCAGCGGAAGATTTCCCCGCGACCTGGAGCCAGGTGATGCGGTGACGTACACCCGATGGAGGAGGGCTACGGGAGAAGCTGGCTGGGTGGCGCGAGGTGTTCAGCGGTGCATCGCCCTTCAGGCTGCTGCTGAAGCACCGGAAGAAGGTGATCCCAAGGGAAAAGCAGCGGAGCCCGGCCCCGCGGAACCACAAGAAACCCGACCCCGCCGTGCCCCGGAGGAACGTGTGCGCCTGCCAGTAAGAAGGGCCTCCCGGCGAGGGATTTTATCACTGCTGGGACCGGAACGGCGTCCTGGCTCACCAGTGCGATCTGTTGGCCTGGTGAGGCCGGATAGGAGACCACCTTCCGCTTCACCACAGTAAGGTTTTACTGTTTCTTTTGAAAATGTAAATAGTTCTCCTTTTAACTGTTTGTTTACTGTTTGCTGCTAAACCCGTCCAGGGTTAACTTTTTATGGATCCCTTAGTTGACCCGGGATCCTTATTGTTTGTTTTTCTACAAGTTTTACAAACTGAGAAATCATGAACAGTGCATGATCCAAACTTTCTTGTAAATAGTTTGCACCTTATTAAAGGCGCTTCCTACTGGTTTTATTTAAAGACTCTTTGCGAAGATACCGTTCTGGAACCTTTGCTGAACAAAGACTGGTAGGCTGAGAAGACGAGCTACCTCAGAAAGACTTGATCCTCTTTTAAAGGGGATGTCCAACAGCGTACTTACGAGAGATACTGTTTTAAGAACAGTAATGCCATGGTAATGTTGGAATGAGAAAAGTTGTATGTGTTTTAACTAGTTAAATGTGAAGAAATGCTGATGATGATGCTCTGGAAGAAATGTAACTGCTTTGCATATAGGAAAGTTATGTGTGTTCAATTTGTTTAAGATGTGAAACCTAGATAATGTTCTTTAAAAGGAAAGATGCAGAAAGCCCGTAGGGGTAGATTTAGAGTTCTGCTTAAGTGAAAGTAAGAAAGTAATAATGAAGGTGAGGATAGAAGGTAAACCCTGAGTCCCCATAGAAAGTTAGAAATGTGTTACTAAGGACAGAAAGTGGACCCGTAGGGGTTAGTGAGTGAGTCCTAATAGGAGCCAAGTAGAGCCGGCTCCATGTTCTCTAATTGAAAGGAATGTTATGTCTATACCATGTATAGTAGAGAAAGGCAGTAGGCCCTGGCTGAATGGGGCGGTCCTGTAAAAGAAAGGAGAGGCAGTAGGTCTGGTGCCATAGGGACAGGCGGTCCTGCAGATTCAAAGTAGGAGAATGTAAAAGTTAAAATACCTTATAATGTGATTATAAGAAGGTCTTTAGCGGATTAAGAGTGTATATACTTAAAGGCAAAGTTAAATTATTGGTCAATAATGTTTGCACTTAGTAGAATACCCGGTTGGGTAAGAAAAGCTAATTATAGCATGTTGCTATGATATTTAATTATGTTTGTAACGTTAAAGTGTCCTCACCTCCCATAAAGGGAAGCCTGTTCAAGTATACTTATTGTTTTGCACTCAACAAAATTGTATGTCTTTTTGCTAACTTGTATTGTTGTTTTCTTCCCAGTCCCGGAGTACTGTGTTTAACCAGGGGGGAGTGCAGCGCCCCAGAGTCCTGGTCGTTGCAGTACTGTGGCTCCGCCACTATGGGGAGCCATGGTGCGTTCGATGGCACTGAAGGAGTTCATCTGATCAGGTATCACAGACACCAATACATTTCACAGCAGGGCCTCCGGGGGGAGCTAAGGGTGCTATTCATTAGGCCACTCCCCACCATAGTGGGTAAACCGGGGGTCAGGCAGGAAGTTAGATCAGAAAGCTGACTGGATTGAACGAAGCAACACCTTGTGGCAGAGGGTGTTGTGGAGGAAGAGACAGTAGGGTCTCTGCCAGGGGTGGGATCCTGGCAGAGGCTTGGCATTGGAAAGAACGTAACGGGACCGTGCCTGCTCAGAATAGCGGCGGTGCCCTAAGAAAGGACTAGAAGCGAGATAGATTGTGCTGAGTGAGAAACGAGATCAAGCAATAGGAGAATTCCAGTAGGGGTCGTGCTGTAAGATCGAAGCAACACCCTACTGAGGCGCACTACCGGTGGCCGGAACGCCGAGGGAGTAGAATAACATTCAGCTTCAAGCAATACTCCAAACAGCGGCAGGGCAGTCAGTCTCAGGCGGGCTGTCTAACACATATCACCTATGAAGTCTTGGGAGGCAATTGCGGGAGAGGGGCGTCTCTAGGGTCCCGGAAGAACTCCAGGCCTACCCGACAAACGGGTGCCGTTCTAACCGTAACATCAGGGAGGGACGGACGATTAGAAGAACATCATTTAATCGAGTTGTGAGGGAACTTAAGAAACAGACACAACAGTTGTGGGGTACTTTCCGTAAGCACAGCAGGGGAGGACTACAACACATAGCGCTAAGAAGGAAGGCACCGATTTCCACCTGTGAAGAGAACTCTGGAAGTGCCATTGGACCGGCCGGACTTGCGCAGCCTGGTGAACTGTATTCTGGGCTGAGGACTCAGAGATCTCCAGTAAAGAGGTAAAGAGACTGCAACCTGGTGTCCTCGTTATTTACCGCGACCTGCACCCCACAACTGCACCGACATCCACACCGATCATTCACTGAGCGCCCCACGGCAGGGTCACGGACCGGGGCCTAGCCACCGTGACAACCCCAGAAGCAGAGACTCAGAGGCCCGGTACCGGGTACCCCTCGGCCCTGCGGCAGTGGGGGGCTACATTGCGACTGCCGGACACCGCAAAACTATGCATGTGGACGCATCCGCATGCGAACTGGTCCAAACGCATGTCCCTGCGTACACAATGTTAAACATTTGTATGCAAGACGCATGCAAATCTATAGGCAGGCATACGCTGCGCACAGATACGCTAATGTGAACCCGGCCTTAATGTGCAGCTTAGCAGAGCTGCAGTCATGGGATGAGATGCTACAACTACCTCTCCATGAAAAACTGAAGTGGAGTAATGCTGCTTATGAGCGTGCGCTGTGAAAATTCATAAGTCTGCACTCACATAGAGTGGCTGCAGACTTGTAGCCTAAGGCTACTTTCACACTAGCGTTAACTGCATTACGTTTCAAAACGTCTTTTTTCAGAAAAAACGCATCCAGCAAAACTTTTTGCTGGATGCGTTTTTTTCCCATAGACTTGTATTGGCGACGTATGGCGACGGATTGGCATACGTCGTGTACGTTTTACGACGGATGCGTCGAAATTTGGCGACACGTCGTCTCAAAAAAACGTAGATTGTAACGTTTTTTGTCTCCGCCTAAAAAACGTGTCGCGACGCATCCTGCGGCATACGTCGTTGGCTGCAATGGAAGCCTATGAGCGACGGATGCGTCGGGACACGTCGTACGACGCAATGCAGCGCTGCAATACGTTTTTTTTACACTGAGCATGCTCAGAAGAAGTATTTTGTTGCCAATTGGTCAGACACCCCCAAATCTATATAAACCTGGCCTGGGCCTTGAACCCCACATATGCCAGCAAGACCCAGATAGGAGAAGAGACTGCCAGCAAGAGCCAGCCTGCCACAAGACCCCAGCCAAGCACAAGACCCCAGCCAGCCTGTCACAAGACTGCAGCCAGCCTGCCACAAGACTCCAGCCATCCTGCCACAAGACTCCAGCCATCCTGCCACAAGACTCCAGACATCCTGCTACAAGACTCCAGCCACCATAGCCAGTGTGAGTATTGCAATTTTAGTGTGCATCTGTGTGCCTGTGCATTTCTGTGTGTATGAGGTACTACTGACTACAGCAAGAGCTTAAAACCTGAAGAGAACCTGAGGCCTGCCATCGTCCTGCACCAGCCAGTGCCATGCTAGAGTCCAGATCCACCATGATGCCAGCCACTGTGAAGACCTGCTGCTTCAGCCAAAGGATTGTCAGCCTTTTGTATGTGTGTGTGTGTATGCGTCTTCTGATTGGTTTCACCTTTCTGCCTTTGTTGTACATATGTGTATTTGCATAAAGCTATGTGCGTGCATGTGTATGTGTGCATTTTTGGACGGCTGTGTGCTTTTGTACCATGTGCCTGCACCATATTATGCCTTTGCCAATTTTATGCCTGTTCATGTGGGAGGGTATGTGTCCATGTGCAGGATTGCATCAGGATGTGGTCAGGATTTTCCATCAGTATTTGTACGCCAAAACCAGGAGTGGGTGATAAAAGCAAAAGTGTGCCTGTTTTCGTATTATATTTTACCTAATTTTTACACTCCTGGTTTTGGCTTACAAATACTGATGGGAAATCCTGCCCAAATTCTGATGCGATCCTGAATGTGGACACATACCATGCATGTTTTTTGGGTACGTCTTGTTGATGGCATGTGCATTTGTCCATGCTGTATAATTGGTTATTTGCCTTTTTCTGATGTATTGACTGTATAGTGGTCTGTGCAGCATGTGGTTTAAATTTTTTTTTTTTTTTTTTTAAATCTGATGTGTTTTTTAAAAAAGTCTAGCGGTGTGCAGCTTGTGGTTTGAATGTGTGAGTGTGGGGTTTTTCTATTTAATAAAAGTGTTGAATTTTTTTTTATTACAGTTATAACCATTTGCAGTTGAAGTACTTGTATTTAAAATAAAGAGCATGTCAGCTCCTTGTGATTTTTTAAAAAAAAAGTGCAAAAAAAAAATTATAATAAAATGTTTATTAAAAAAATGTCCGTAGTATTATTTCATAAAGGTAAATTTAAAACTGGTGTATGTACCAATGGTTACACATGCAATACAGGGTTGGTTGAGGGCTCATTTTTTTTAATAAAGGTTAAAACCTGTAAAGTATTTTTTTTTTTTTTTGGGGGGGGGAGAGGTTATTTATTTTAAATAAAATGTGTCAAATATATTTTTTCATGGTGTTAACATTAAAAAATTTTGTTTTTTGGGACATGGAAATGAATGGTATAACGTGCAACTTTTTGGGGGGGTTTTGGTGTTCACCTGTATGAACATTTCTGACATCATTTTAGTAGGGTGTTTATCATTGAACATTACCTAGTTCAGGGGGTGGTCTAACTATAGATCCATTATACATATAACAGATAAACCAGGACCGCAGCCGCTGCCCACCAGGACACAGCCGCTGCCCACCAGGACCACAGCTAAAGAGCTAGAAGTAAGTTTTGAAGACCCCAATCTGCTACTTCAATGTGTCGAGCAGATTGCAAGTGTGTCTTTAACTTACAGAACCACCAGGACACAGCCGCTGCCCACCAGGACACAGCCGCTGCCCACCAGGACACAGCCACTGCCCACCAGGACACAGCCGCTGCCCACCAGGACCACAGCTAAAGAGCTAGAAGTAAGTTTTGAAGACCCCAATCTGCTACTTCAATGTGTCGAGCAGATTGCAAGTGTGTCTTTAACTTACAGAACCACCAGGACACAGCCGCTGCCCACCAGGACACAGCCGCTGCCCACCAGGACACAGCCACTGCCCACCAGGACACAGCCGCTGCCCACCAGGACCACAGCTAAAGAGCTAGAAGTAAGTTTTGAAGACCCCAATCTGCTACTTCAATGTGTCGAGCAGATTGCAAGTGTGTCTTTAACTTACAGAACCACCAGGACACAGCCGCTGCCCACCAGGACACAGCCGCTGCCCACCAGGACACAGCCGCTGCCCACCAGGACACAGCCGCTGCCCACCAGGACACAGCCGCTGCCCACCAGGACCACAAAACGATGTCCTCTTCTGACAGCCCTCCTCCACAGCAACAGCGTGTATCGGTAAGTTAACACAAAATTTTTTTTTTTTTTTAAATTTCTTTAAATTAAATTTTTATGGATAACTACATGCATACATTATGTTTCAACAGGAAGCTGAATCAGATGAGGAGCTGTCAGAAGGGGGCGAGACGGGTGGAGAGATGCAAGTGGAGGAGGAACCAAGTGTAAGTAGTGGTGAAACAGTTGCTTCGCACATCACACTGCACCATACACAAAACAGATTACTAAACACCTGCCTACCTTAACTGAGAATTTGTTTCCTTCATTTCAGGCTGCTGCTGCTGCTCCTGCTGCTGCCGCTGAAGGCTCTCCCAGACAGTCCCAGAGTCGGCGGACTCGTCGCCACGGTCGGCCATCAGTGAGTTTTTTTTTTGGGGGGGAGGGGGATTCTATTGGTACTTTAGTATTTCAGTGTACTAATTTGTTTGTTTTCCTTTTTTTTTTTTTTTTTGACACAGGCTTCACAGCGTGCTCCCGCAGAAGAGGAGGATGATGATGATGACATTGACATCGATTGTCTCATCGAGGAGGTTCGCGAGCGGGAGCCGCTGTGGAACATGGCTGACCGCAGGCATGCTGATACCGGTGTCACCCGTCGGCTCTGGGACGAAGTGTGTCGCAACCTGTTTCCAAGGCGGGAGAGCCTTCATCCTCAGCAGCAGAGCAAACTAGGTAAGTATTCACTTTCCAGTGATGTTTTGAGCTGACTGTAATGTATTGCATTTACCAATTTATTTTTTTTTCTTTTGATTCTTGTCTTCACAGTTGGAAAGATTAGGAAGCGGTGGCGGTCACTGAGGGATCGCTTTAAGAGGGAATTCAATGATGAGATGAAGGCCCCGAGTGGCTCTGCAGGAAGGAAGAGGAGCAGATATAAATATGGCCAGGCCCTCTCCTTCCTGAGGCGAACCATGCTAAGCAGAGTGTAAGTATTCTACAGCCCAATTATAACCATGTTAACCTGTCTACTTAGTTTGCTTTCAGTCAGGGCTTTTTCATTCCAATGTATTAATTTCTTTTGTTTTTTCTTTCACAGCACCTTCTCCAGCCACCGGGCGCCTGCATCTTCCTCTGCGCCCTCTGAAGCGATCCCTCCTGAGTCCGCCACTGAGGGCCACGTCGGTAGGCCCCACACCTCTGTCCCCTCCTCTGACCCCTCTGTCCTCTCCTCTGACCCCTCTGTCCCCTCCACTTCATCCGCCCCAAGCAGTGGAGCATTATTGCAGGCTTCATTGCTCGCATCTGATGCTGAACAGTTAGCGTTCCCTTTACCCCACCCCTCTGATCCTGCCACCTCGACACCACCATTAGGTTCGTGGCGGCAGCGCCAGAGGGGTCAGGAAAGGAGCTATGCTCCTGAGTTCTTACACCTGAATGCATCCTTCCAAGGCTCTTTCAAAATTTTGGGAGAGCAAGTGACTGCTGGTTTCAACATGGTGCAATCACGCATCAGTGAAACAAGCCAGGAAACCAGCAGTCGCTTGGATAGGCTGCATTCAGCTGTAAGTCCCGATCCGGCCAACCTTTTTTTCCAATCCATGCTCATGAGCATGGAGAAGCTTTCTTTTGAGCAACAGATGCGGGTAATGAATACCTGCCATAATGCTGCACTGCAGGCCATTAATGAATCGACCCACACACCTCACCACACCTCCACTCCAATTCCACACCAGGCCCCATTTCCACACCATACCCCCCATTACCAAACCCAGCCCCAATACCCACACCAGCAGCATTACCAAACCCAGCTCCAATCCCCACACCAGCACCATTACCAAACCCCACGCCACTCCCACTACCCTACCCAGTCACAATACCCGACCCAGTCCCCACAACAATCCCGGCCCCTAGACCAAATTACTTCCCCAATGTTTTCCTTACTGAACTTTTCTCTTCCACCTACCCCAACACCACCCCCCTCTGGTCAGCCTCTTGGTTTAACCCCCACTTCCACTGCACCCCAAACAAGTAGGGTTTCCCCACCTATCGACGTGGTCCAACCTTCCGGCACATCCTCCTCTCATATCTCCACCCAACACTTTGAAAATTTGTAAAGTGTGTAAATAAGATTCTAAAAAATGTTCTAATTTTTCTATAAAAATGTTGGAAAATATATATATATTTTTTTTGCAAAACAAAAAAAAAAAAAAAAAAAAAGAGTTAAAATAAAATTCGGATTACAATTCTACTCTTTGTGTGTGTGTGGATTTATTAAGGTAATATAATAAAAAAAGGTTTAATAAAAACAAACACCAGACATGTAAAGGGTATAACATAATGGTTTTACTAGCAAGAAAACCACGCTTTTGGGCCTTTTTTTTGGGGGGGGGGGCAGAAACACTTTTTTTACATAACCAAAACACATGGGAAACAGGTTACACATGGGAAACAGGTTACACAATCATGTCTTGCCACGGGATCCGCCCGACAGGTGAGACAAAATAATCGGCAAACTGGTCCCTCATCCTTGTAACTGAACTTGTAGAGCGAACCGAGCTGCTGCGGTAGTCCCACAAGGTGGTCTCCAACTCTTCATCATCCAAAGAAACGGGCTCCTTTGACAGGACAAAGTTGTGGAGCACCACACAGGCTTTAACTACCTCGTCTATAGTTGTTGTTTTCAGCTTGATAGCCGTCAGCAGAACTCGCCACTTCGCCGTCAATATGCCAAAGGAACACTCCACTACTCTTCGTGCTCTAGTAAGCCGGTAATTAAAGACCCGCTTGGTATGGTTTAAGTTCCGGCTACTGTACGGTTTCAGTAGGTGCAGCGACAGTTGAAAGGCTTCATCACCTACAAAGACATATTCCAGGGCTGGGTCATTTGTTCCTGGCAGTGGTCTGGCTGGCGGGAAATCGTAGCTCTCTCCATAAAGGCAACGACCCATCGGAGAGTTTTTAAACACTTGCGAATCATTGGACCGTCCATACGCTCCAATGTCCACGGCAAGGAACCTGCAGTTGGCGTCTGCAATAGCCATAAGGACGATGGAGAAATACTTCTTATAATTATAATACTCCGATCCTGTTCCTGCCGGTTTCGCAATCCTTATGTGTTTCCCGTCAACTGCACCCACACAATTAGGGAAATTGCAAATTTGCTGAAACTCTTCAGCACTTCGCAACCAGATTTCCGTGGATGGTTGGGGGATATACTCTGGTTGCAAAGTGGTCCAAACAGCCCGACATGTGTCCTTCACTATTCCAGAGATAGTTGAAATGCCCAGCCTGAACTGATAATGGAGCGAAGTCATAGATTCACCCGTAGCTAGGAAACTTTATAAAAAAAAAAAAATGTTAAAAATTGTTTGTCTGTGCAATTTTTTATAATATGGCACTGTTAATTTTTTTTAAAATGACAGGAGACCCAATAAAACCAGCATGAATCCGGTGTAAAAAAACAGTGGAATGTCCGCCAAGAAAACCCAAATTACATGCTGCAGAAAATAGTGCGCAATATGTCAGCGCAGTATTGTCTGCAGCATGTAATATAACATTCAAAATGACCAATGACAGGAAAAAAGCAGTTGCATGTCATCAAACCCAAAAAACCCCCAAAAAAAAAAACTGCAGAAAATGCAACGCAATATTTCAGCGCAGTATTTTCTGCAGTCTGTTATCTAACATTCAATATGAGCAATGACATTTAAATAAAGCAGTTGAATGTCCGCCAAGAAAACCCAAATTACATGCTGCAGAAAATAGTGCGCAATATGTCAGCGCAGTATTGTCTGCAGCATGTAATATAACATTCAAAATGACCAATGACAGGAAAAAAGCAGTTGCATGTCATCAAACCCAAAAAAACCCAAAAAAAAAAAAACTGCAGAAAATGCAACGCAATATTTCAGCACAGTATTTTCTGCAGTCTGTTAACATTCAATATCAGCAATGACATTTAAATAAAGCAGTTGAATGTCCGCCAAGAAAACCAAAACTACATGCTGCAGAAAATAGTGCGCAATATGCCAGCGCAGTATTTTCTGCAGCATGTAATATAACATTCAATATCAGCAATGAAATAAAAAAAAGAGGCTTACCGCAGGGTCACCATCAGCCGCTCCGCCGGTGTGATGGCAAGCCTCATCCTTGTATCCTGTCTTCGGATGACATCCTCCAGTTTTGCAAGCAAAAAATCTAAATGTTCAATCCTCATCCGCACGTAGTTGTGGAATTTGTGTGGATTGTGCCGCAACTCCAGGTACAGAGTGGACTGGACACCCCGGGTCATCCGTAGTTGATTAATCGGATGAATCCACATTCGTCTTCGTCTCCGTTGCTGCAGAAGCATCCTACGCCTTTCCGCTGCCGCCTCCTTCTCCCGCACTATGATATCCAGGCGATTTGTCTCAAAGATAACGTCGGTAACCAAACTAGCAATCCTCCCAAGAACACCTTCCATCGCTGCCACAAAACTAAAACCCACAAAGATGGGCTGTAAATACAGTACTATATAGTTTTTCAAATTTTCCAGTAGCCAATCAAATTTTGGGAGCCTCCCCTTTTAAAAACGGATCCGTCGGAAAAACGGATACAACGGATGGTAAAACGGATACAACGTATGCAACGCATCCAGTATTTTCGACGGAAACGTTTAGCGGATTTGCGACGGATCCGTCGAAATGCTGGATGCGTGGCATACGTTTGTCACCGTTTTTCAATTTTTTGACGCATCCGTTTTTTCGGCAAAAAAACGGATTTGCGACGTAATGCAGTAAACGCTAGTGTGAAACTAGCCTAAGGCTGGACAACCCATATAACCTAATGTAGCAGAAAAGTGTCATTCTATTTAGCTGAGAAACTTGCTTAGTATAGATAGAGTTGTGTCCAATTTTCACTGGTGACCTGGACTAGAACTGTGCAGGTTTTTTTGCCACTGGATTTGTAAATGATGTTTCCACTCACTGTCAGCAACTAAAGATATTAAAAACAGCGAGGACTGTAAAGACAAACTTTTGGAAAGTCATCTAACCTTTCACTGCAGCTAAGTTTTCTTTGCATACAATGAATGCAGCAATCAGTGTTTTTGATCTCGTTGGCGGCAATGATAAACCTGTCTGATTTCCAGATGACGTCATCAGTTTGGTATCTGTTCTTGAGAATGCCTGGTGTCAGATTCTGCAGAAAAGGCCGTGAAGTCTCCTATTTACCTTGGGGGCCAGAAGACAAGAGCTGAAAAAGTAAGAGATCAAAAATGTACCCAAGAAAAAATAAATCTCTGCCTCCCTGCAGCATATTGTGATGCAATGCTGACAAACCTGCCTGAGTGGTTCTGCGCACAGCTGAGTGACGGCTGAGCAATGGCGGACACAGACTAAAAAGGGCCCCTGTGCAAGAACAGTATATGGGCCCTTTGCAGCCCAATAGCTTATCATAATGCAAAATACCACCTGCTTTGGAGGATTAAATGGGCCACTTTACATCCTGGGCCCCTGTGCGGTTGCATAGGTTGCACCGATGATATGTCCGCCCCTGCGGCTGAGCTACTAGTGATTTATAAGCAGGAGTATCAGGGTATGTGCACGCGTTCCGGATTATTCGTGGATTTTTCACGTTTTTTGCTTGTTTTTTCTTCGGCTTTCCGCGGCAAAAACGCTTAAACGCATACATTAAGCATCCCATCATTTTTAAAGGTTTCCGCAATTTTTGTGCACATGTTGCGTTTTTTTCCGCAAAAAAAACCCAAAAACCGCATGTGGAAAAATACACAGCATGTTCATTAATTTTGCTGACTTTAAGCGGATTTCCCACTATATTATTGCTTTGGGAACCTCCGGAAAAAAACGCTAAAAATCCGCACAAAAAACGCGAAAATACGCGATAAAAATGCGACAAAAACGCGTGCAGAATTCCTGCGGAAAACATCAGGATTTTCTCAGGAAATTTCTGCATTCTTTCCGGACGTGTGCACATAGCCTAAGCGTCAACAACTCACAATTTTGATGCATTAATGATTAATATTGCAAAAGGGAAGCCACCATTTTTTCATTATTTTTCGGTCTTTTGCCCTGTTTGCACACTCATTACAACAGTATCGGACTATATTTGCACACCCATGTGACACATACTAGGGGCCCATGGCTAGATTGCCCTCATCATTAGTGTCGGGCAGGGAGCATTCCTGCAGATCTTCTTCCTAGAGTAGAATATGGCAGCAGACCTGCAAGTAAACGTCCTAGGCCTGGTGCTTTCTCTATGACGCAAGAGTGCGCAGCATGATGACTTCAGCATGTAGCCTGTGTAGCCAGCGAGAAGAGGAAGGAAGCAATGCCAAGGAGGAATATTTGGAGAGACGAGTGATTCTCTTTTGGTTTTAAATACAATGGGGAGAGCATGATTGGGGGGAAAAGTGGATAGAACACTTTGTATTGAATTAAAGGGTAGAGTAAGACGCTATCAACGACGCATAATGAATTAAGGGATAGTAGACGACATTGAGTCATTGTAACTGTCCTCCCCACCCTCGTATTCATTATTAGTTCCTGAATAGCATTATATCCTGCCCTCACCCCCAATTCATTATAACATTATACAGGGACTTACTGTATGATGAATTGGAGTGGGACAGGATGCTAACAGGGACTTATAATGAATTGGGGTGTAGAAAGGATTTACTGGGTGGCAGACTTTATGTTTAATGGGGGACACAGTGCTGGCTTATCAATTTATATTTTGAATGGTACATGGCTAACTGTATATTATTGGTGTGGTACATATTTATATTAAAGGGCACAGGGTGGTGAATTTTTTATTCAGGTGGCAAGTGAATGCAAGTGAATGGGGTATGGGTTCAGGTCCGGGTACTGTTCTGGTACCCGAACCCAAAACTTTTTGAAACTATTCGGCCGAACCCACCGGAACTGAACATCCAGGTGTCCGCCCATCTCTAGTGGGGAGCCTTCCCAGGAGAGGTCGGCCAACTAAAGTTATCCCAATAGACGACTCATGTAAGAGGTCACAAAAGACCCCACAGCAACATCCAAAAAGCTGCAGGCCTCACTTGCCTCAGTTAAGGTCAGTGTTCATGAGTCCACCATAAGAAAGAGACTGGGCAAAAATGGCCTGCATGGCAGAGTTCAAAGACAAAAACCACTGCTGAGCTATAAGAACACAAAGGCTCGTCTCAGTTTTGTAGGAAAACATCTTGGTGATCCCCAAGACTTTTGGGAGAATTCTCTGTGGAGTGACGAGACAAAAGTTAAACTTTTTGGAAGGTGTACATCCCATTGCATCTTGCATAGAAGTAACACAGCATGTCAAAAAAGGAACAACATACCAACAGTAAAATATGATGTTGGTAGTGTGTGATTATCTGGGGCTGTTTTGCTGCTTCAGGACCTGGAAGACTTGCTGTGGTAAATGGAACCATGAATTCTGCTGTCTACCAACAAATCCTGTCCAGCCATCTGTTTGTGATCTCAAGCTGAAGAGCACTTGGGTTATACAGCAGGACAATGATCCAAAATACATCAGAAAGTATACCTCAAAAAATTGCTTAAGAAAAACAAAATGAAGACTTTGGAGTGGCCTAGTCAAAGCCCTGACTTTAATCTGATTGAGATGAAATGGTATGAACTTAAAAAAGCGGTTCATGCTTGGAAACCCCCCAATGTGGCTGAATTACAGCAATTCTGCAAAGATGAGGGTGACAAAATTACTCCAAAGCGTTATAAAAGACTCATTGCCAGTTATTACAAACGCTTGATTGCAGTTGTTGCTGCTAAGGGTGGCCCAACCAGTAATTAGGTTTAGGGGAATCTTTTGGTCTACTCCACTTTGTTGGTCAAGTCCTATTTAAGTGATTTCTTGATTGAGAACAGGTGTGGCAGTAGGCAAGCTTGTGTGTAATTTGAACTAGGCTTTCCAAAAATGTGATAAACCACAGTTTTAATTTACATCTTAAGGAGATAGGGGGGCAGTCACTATTTCACACAGGGCCCCATAGGTTTGGATTTCTTTTTCCCTTAATAATGAAGACCTTCATTTAAAAACTGCATTTTGTGTTTACTTTTGTTACTTTTGTCTAATATTTAAACTTGTTTGGTGACAAAATGTAAATTTTGTTTTTCTGAAACATTTAGGTGTGGCAAACATGCAAACGAATAGGAAATCAGGAAGGGGGAAAACAGTTTTTTACATAACTGAACTGTATATGTGAACTTGTTACTTTTCAGGGCCACTGTAGTGACCATTGTGATAAGATGAGTGTGGCTGGAAGATGTAGACATTAAGATCTGACCAGATGGAGAAGAAACAACTGAGAACAACTCTAATCAGATGAGATATCAGCGGTCGCTGGATGTAAATATTTATTCTGTATCTATACTGTATGACTTGCAGATAAATGACGAGAGTAGTACTAGTTTGTAAAAAAAAGGAAAAAAAACTTCCTTACGTTACATTCACACATTCATGATATACATAGAAAGTACATTATATACTAAGGGACGGCACTATACATAATAAGGCAACATACATGTACCTGTGTGAATAGGACTTTATGTAACAAAGAGGGGGCACTATACACACCAAAAATAACAAGAGAATATGCTATATAAGGAACAATAATATACATAGCAAGAGTTTATACTATATAATATTGGGATAGCACCATACATAATGAGAGGATGCTTCGCAATAAGGGATGGTGCTGTACATAACAAGGGAGAATGCTATGTAATAAGAGGCATTGCTATACATAATTAGAGAGGAAACTATGTGATATATACGAATATAGATAGTGCTCTGGAAATGATGACTTCCTTCCACAGTGGAACCCAAACCATGTAAAAATGGCATGCTTGGAACGCATATCACCCGGAAATGACATTCATGCCCAGAATATGGATGACACGGCACATGTCCGTCCTGGAGTGTGTTACTGGAAGTAAAGCAAGCGGACTACAGTGGAGCGCACAATACAGGAAGGCGCAAAAACAGGAAATTACATGAGTGCTTGGAACGTGCACTGCACACTAGGCACCAGGGGAAGGAGAACAGAAAAGGAAGAATATGTTCCAAAATGGAAAGCATATAACCAATCGAAAACACCAACCAAATATGAAATCATTGGTGTAAGAGGCCCACAATGATAAAAAGAAAAGAGAATATATGGAGACAATTACGGTAGATAAATTAAAATAAATACTTATGCAAATATGAATAAATACAACATAACAAAAAGAATAATATAAAAAGGTAGATGCACCTAAGATGCACCTAATTCATTAAAGAGAACCTGTCAGCATACTTTTGTGATATAAAGTGAAGACATGGCTGTAATGGTGCTGTAATACTGATTACATTGATATCTTTCGTGAAGAAATCCTGTTTGTTGTTCTTCTTAAATCACTATTTGAAGTTTTCTGCTAATCAGCTTCCAGTGTGCAGGGGACAGACTGTATGCTGAGTCTTCCCCTCCGTCTGTGATTCCCAGCCACTCCACCTGCCTCCGGTCTGTGATTCCCCGACCCCTGTGCATGCCTGCGATCTGTGATTCCCAACCCCTCCGCCTGCCCCTGGTCTGCGATTCCCCGGCCCCTCCGCCTGCCTCCTGGCTCTGATTCCCAGCCCCTCCACCTGCCTCCGACCTGTGATTTGTGGCGCCCCTGAGGTCCGGTCGCCACAGAGGTACTGCACCTCATCCAGAGGTGTGGGACTCTGCTCTGGGGTAAGGAGGGGGCACTACCCAGGACCCACACACTTGCATTCAACATCACATCACTTTACCCTGGCAAGATGGGCAGACCCTAGAAAAAGGGGCGGGATCTCACTCAAGCAAGGAAGGTGGTGACAGTTGGAGGGAAGTTAGTCAGTCTGTGGGGAGGAGAAGAGCAGAGCAGACGTGCAGAAAAGAGCTCCCAGAGAGAGGGAGCTAGGGAAAGGTGAAGATACGGACAGAAGAAAAAGAAGGGGTCCTAGGGGCATGGGTAGTGAGGAATCCACCCGTGGGGCCCGCATCCACTCTAACCATTGCAGTGGGGGAACCGGCCACCCAAGACTAGTGGAGAACTACAAGGCTCAGCTAGCAAGCCGGAGGCTGTGGTATCTGTATGTGCCACAGTCACATCCACACACATTCACTGAAAAGGCAGCCACTTAGGACCAAGAGGACTAGAGAGACAGCGCCCAACAAGATCCAAGGCTGCTGGCTTGGGACACTGTGTGTTAAGGCGAAGGGCAAGAGAGGTGGGAGCCAGTGCAGCTAGATGGCCAGGAAAAGAACGGGTTCCTGAAAAAGTGCACCCAAATTACCTGAGAGCTGGCTGGACCGCAGACCCGGAGGACACAGCACCCCGGCTGGGGAATGCATTTAAGAACTGTGAGTAAAAGCGTGGAAACTGCACCCTGCTGTGTCCTCTCAATTATTACTGCGTCACCTGCACTACATCCACCATCTCATTTAATTCCATAACTGCCCTGGGTCTAACCTCTACCTGTGGAGAGCTGTAACAACTCTGCTGCATCACTATCAGCCCCAGCGGTCTCTATAAGCAGTGTCAGCCATCCCTAACCGACTACCATAGGTGGCGTCATGAACTATTCCCCATAAACTTTATTTTCCCCTTTAATTTCAATTGACTCTTTTATTGGACACCCAGGGCCACGGACGGGTCACTGCTGCCGTGACACATCCCCCTTAAGAACTGTGTTACCCGTCTCGAGTACCCCACAGCCCCAGCGGACGGTCCAGATTCACAGCCCCTCCACCTGCCTCCGGTCTCTGATTTCCTGCCCCTCCTCCTGCCTCCAGTCTGTGATTCCCTGGCCCCTCCTCCTGCCTCTTCTCTGCGATTCCCCGACCCCTCTGCCTACCTCCGATCTGTGATTCCAAGCCCCTCCACCTGCCTCTGATCTGTGATTCCCGGCCCCTCCGCCTGCCTCCGGTCTGTGATTCCCAGCCCCTCTGCCTGCCTCCAATCTGTGATTCCCAGCCCCTCTGCCTGCCTCCGGTCTGTGATTTCCAGCCCCTCTGCCTGCCTCCGATCTGTGATTCCCAGGCCCTCCGCCTGCCTCCGATCTGTGATTCTCAGCCCCTCTGCCTGCCTCCGATCTGTGATTCCCAGCCCCTCTGCCTGCCTCCGGTCTGTGATTCCCAGCCCCTCTGCCTGCCTCCGATCTGTGATTCCCAGGCCCTCCACCTGCCTCCGATCTGTGATTCTCAGCCCCTCTGCCTGCCTCCGATCTGTGATTCCCAGCCCCTCTGCCTGCCTCCGATCTGTGATTCCCAGGCCCTCCACCTGCCTCCGATCTGTGATTCTCAGCCCCTCTGCCTGCCTCCGATCTGTGATTCCCAGCCCCTCTGCCTGCCTCCGGTCTGTGATTCCCAGCCCCTCTGCCTGCCTCCGATCTGTGATTCCCAGGCCCTCCACCTGCCTCCGATCTGTGATTCTCAGCCCCTCTGCCTGACTCCGGTCTGTGATTCCCAGCCCCACCGCCTGCCTCTGATCTGTGATTCCGAGGCCCTCCGCCTGCCTCCGATCTGTGATTCCCAGCCCCTCTGCCTGCCTCCAATCTGTGATTCCCAGCCCCTCCGCCTGCCTCCTGTCTCTGATTCCCTGCCCCTCCGTATGCCTCCGATCTGTGATTCCCAGCCCCTTCGCCTGCCTCCGCTCTGTGATTCCCAGCCCCACCGCCTGCCTCCTGTCTCTGATTCCCAGCCCCTTCGCCTGCCTCTGATCTGTGTCTCCCAGCCCCTCCGCCTGCCTCTGATCTGTAATTACCAGCCCCTCTACATGCTTCCGATCTGTGATTCCCAGCCCCTCTACCTGCCTCTGATCTGTGATTCCCAGCACCTCTGCCTGCCTCCGATCTGTGAATCCCAGCCCCTCCGCCTGCCTCCGATCTGTGATTCCCAGCCCCTCTGCCTGCCTCCGATCTGTGATTCCCAGCCCCTCCGCCTACCTCTGGTCTCTGATTCCCTGCCCCTCCACCTCTCTCCGGTCTGTGTTTCCCAGCCCCTCCGCCTGCCTCTGATCTGTGATTCCCAGCCCCTCCGCCTGCCTCCTGTCTCTGATTCCCTGCCCCTCCGTATGCCTCCGGTCTGTGTTTCCCAGCCCCTCCGCCTGCCTCTGATCTGTAATTACCAGCCCCTCTACATGCTTCCGATCTGTGATTCCCAGCCCCTCTGCCTGCCTCCGATCAGTGATTCCCAGCCCCTCTGCCTGCCTCCGATCTGTGATTCCCAGCCCCTCCGCCTGCCTCCGGTCTCTGATTGCCTGCCCCTCCTCCTGTCTATGGTCTGTGATTCTCCGGCTCCTCCTCCTGCCTCCGGTCTGCGATTCCCTGACCCCTCCGCCTGCCTCCGATCTGTGATTCACAGCCCCTCCACCTGCTTCACTAAACCGCTGACTCTCGCTGCCAGCACAGGATAATCATGACAGCATGCGGTGTGCGCACTGTGAGCCTTCAAAGGTCTGCAGTCACATAGAGTGATTCACTGGTGAACAGAGGCAAGAGGGGGCCCTGTGTAAGAACAGTATATGGGTCCTTTGCAGTCATATAGCTCATCATAATGCACAATTCATCATGCTATGGAGGTGGAAATGGACCCTTATCTCTTTATATCTTGAGTCCCGGAGTGGCTGCACAGGTTGCACCAATGCAGTGTTCATTCCTGGAGGGACTGAAAACTTTCATCCCTAAACTCATCCTCTATAACTGTGGTGACTGTTATTAAGTATCTCCTTCATACAGGTCGTCAGGAAATATTACTGGTAGCTCATGAAATCCTTTAAGTTTAGTCAGTTTCATCTTATCCGTGTACAAGATATTATTTCTAGAGACAAATCTTACATCCTCATAAATTAGACAGGAGTTTCAGATCCCCTTCTGACCACAAGGTGTCCACAGTGAAATGCTTCTGTCACTGGACTTCTGTCTTCAGAACTTCCGCAAAATTCTACTTTATTTCTCTTTTTTATCATCTGTTAGGGATACTTTTAACCGTTATAAACGGACACATTTTCATTGAAGTATTTTGTTTTCTTTTGTATTGATATAACCTACTTGGAGTTGAATAAAATGATGTGTGGGACCCTTGCCCAAAAGTCACACCAGTAGTTCATGGCAGCTGGACCACAGCAATGTGAACTGTTAGTACCTGCCGGCATCCTCAGCACCTCTTCTGATTAGGAGGCCTCGCAATGTCATGACTTATCGGGTGCCGCGCACCAAGATGTGGTCATGACATTATGGCGGCCTGCTATAACTTCACAGTGCTCTAGTCCGGCTGCCGCGGATATCCAAAGTGGCTGATCTACAGGGGACCTGCGATTCATTTTCCTCAATTCAAAACCTAACCTTACGAGATGCATTCAAAATTCCATTTGTGGACCAGTTTCCAGATTCTATCATCTGTGCAAAATGGAGTTAGAGGGTCAGTGCTCTGGGTCAACATTGCCTGATATAGTAAAGCCACTCCCAGAATGCCACGTAGCAGGTAGCAATGATTTACATGTGCTCTGGTAAGCTTTTACTCTGTTAACAAACTGTTATCAAGTAGTAATAAACCTTCTGTTATGTAGTCAATGTTAATGGGGTTGTCCAGTCTAAAACTTCAAGTCTGCAGTCTCTCAATGTGTCAATCCTAACATTGTGCACACTGCGCACTATAAGATTTTCCAATAACGGTGCTGGCAGGAAGCAGGCATGTGACAGCAAGTATGTGATTTTCATACTTGCGGGCACATTCCTACTAGACTGCATTGAGCAAGGCCGGATACAGTCTAGTTGACACATGACCGCATGGATGCAAATCACATACCTGCGGTCACGCCCCCTCTTCTGGCAGCAGCACAGGAGAATCCTCACAGCAATGTGAGGATTCAGATAAAACAGTAATTTTGTCATAATGAACGCAAGCAGCCCAGTAAGTGACACATCACTGGAATCAGGGTCTCAGACCCTGCATCATGCCGCTCTCAGATTAGATAGCAAAAACTTGGCGACAGATGGGTTCCAATAGTAACTTGCACAATTGTATCTTTGGAGTATAATACATGCTGTAACTCAGGACCAGTACAAGGTAATTGTGACTACACAAGATGTAACAAGTATTCATATACATCCACGTCAGTGATCTGCATGCTGTGGATCTTCAGCTGTTGTGTAGCTAGACACCCCACCAGGACAGAGCTGCAGGCAATCATGGCCCACTGGGGCCGCAGTCTGTGGAGCATGGATATAAATGTACAATATTCTATATACTGTAACTCCTATTATACACAATATATGTGAACACTGACAGCTCACTGAGTAATACGCAGACGGCTTTATTAACTCCCGTGAGATCTACCTGGCAGCCAGACGCGCAGGGCGCAGTTACTACATGCAGAGGATTAAACTCCACCTTGCAGAGAAGTCAGTAGACTGTACGCCTTATGGGCCACCTAGTGCATCAGACTATATATACTGTATATACAAGGCAATGGAGATTAGGAGAAAAACAGCAATAATGAAGTAATTGTAGACGCTAGACAGAATGTTTTCGCATTGCTGATAGTGCACCTTACATTACCGCCACAAGTGTTCTTGTATGAACGTGTTAGAGCCGCATATTAATAAATGTCAGAGTCCATTTCGGCATTTGTTTTGCACAAAGTCTTTATTACTTACATAGCCCATTTACAATTCATGACTCAGGTCATTCTCTTCTCCTGCCCACTCTGAGATCACAAAGGACGGCATTGTGAATATTCTCACTAGGGAAGGAGACAAGGGAGTGATAGATGAGGAACCTGGTGGTCTGAGGGATCAGATGCAAATAAGAAAGAAGAGGCCTGTCTGTCTAATGGGCGGCTGCGGCAAGGAAGGCTGGTGTGTTCTCCAGGGAAGTTACTTTAGAGTTTTATTAGAGAACTTTTGTTTTGGCCATATTTTTTTTATTCTATTTTTATGTTTGATTAAACTGAGTACTTAGAAAATGATTCAAATGCTGTTGGCTATAGCTAGGCAGTGCCTGGATATTACGGGGCACGCCATAGTGTACTAGTAGACGGCTGAGCCAGCAGTGCACACGGAAAGTTTCATAACGGCACTTTGTACCTGGTTCCTAACTTGTGCATTTTTATAATTTCACCTTTATCTTCCGCATCACCTGTGTATTCTTCTGCCCAAACATCGGATACATGGGTGTCCAAATTTGAGTGATTTTGACTTTCAGCAGTCATGCCAAGTGCTAGCTGTCCAGTGCGTCTGGTTCATGATGGCACACAAAGAACAACAGCTGGCATAAACACGTGGATTTTCCAGCATGCTTTACTCAAAACTTTTTTTTTATCATTTCAGATTGAAAAATGGGGAATGAAGCCAGGAAAAATTGCTTCACTTGTGGAAAACACGGTCCATGCTGGCATCATTCCAAAGTATTTATTTAGGACTAGATGGTGGCCCGATTCTAACGCATCGGGTATTCTAGAATATGCATGTCCACGTAGTATATTGCACAGCCCACGTAGTATATTGGCCAGCGACATAGTATATTGCCAAGCCACGTAGTATATAAATAGTCCAATGAAAAGAATAAATACTCGCACTGCTGCTTTTTGCGATCACCTAACGGCGTGCCACGATGCGCTGTACCAGCTCCTATTCCCACTACTCAATGCATGGGCTTATGGGGTGCTTCAACCAAAAGATATACATATGACCAAAGTAAAAAAGAAAAAATGGTCAGCACTCACCATTCCCAATGCTTAAAAAGTCTTTATTAGAACATGGACACGGACAGGGAGAGCATGGTGTCCAGGGATGACAGCTGTTTCGCGCTACATGCGCTTCCACAGCCCAGCCATGTAGTATATAGCCCAGCCACGTAGTATATTGCCCAGTGACATAGTATATTGCACAGTTACGTAGTATATTGCCCAGTGACGTAGTATATTGCCCAGCCACGTAGTATATTGCCCAGCCATGTAGTATATTGCCCAGTGACGTAGTATATAGCCCAGTGACGTAGTATACAGCACAGAGCCACGTAGTATATTGCACAGCGACGTAGTGTACAGCACAGAGCCACGTAGTATATTTCCCTGCCACGTACTATATTGCCCAGCCATGTAGTATACAGCACAGTGACGTAGTATATTGCCCAGCCACGTAGTATATTGCCTAGCTACATAGTAGATTGCCCAGCCACGTATGTCACATTTTATTTAAAAAATAAAAATTAAACATACTCACCTTCCGATCCGAGGGCCCCTTGTAGTTCTAACATACTCACCATACTTGTAGTTCTGTCGCCTGTGCGCGGTACAGGCGGCAGCTTCCGGTCCCAGGGTGTGATGACGTCGAGATCACATGACCGTGACGTCATGGCAGGTCCTTCTGCCATACGATCCTTGCTACCGGAACCTGCGGCTTGCACAGAGCCGTTACCGGAGGGTGGCGAGGAGCGGGAAAGGCGGCGGAAGGTGAGTATATAATGATTTTTTATTTTTTAAAATTATTTTTAACATTAGATCCTTTTACTATTGACACTGCATAGGCAGCGTCAATAGTAAAAACTTGGTCACACAGGGTTAATAGCGGCAGTAACGGACTGAGTTACCTGCAGTATTACGCGGTCCATTACCGCTGGCATTAACCCTGTGTGAGCCATGACTGCGGGGAGTATGGAGCGGCCGCCTGGCACTGACTGCAGGGGAGTAGGGAGGGACTAATTGGACTGTGCCCGTCGCTGATTGGTCGCGGCAGCCATGACAGGCAGCTGGCGAGACCAATCAGCGAATGAATAACCATGACGGAAGTTGCCGACAGAAGGACAGACAAAGACGGAAGTACCCCTTAGACAATTATATATATAGATGTCCTCCCCGAGAAAGTAAAGATTGGACCAGTTGACACTTTATAGAGTAGTTATTCACCCTAGAATGGGCTTCCCCCGGCACCAGTGAGAATATATTTTCATAAAGACACGGTCATGGAAAATATATTTTCAGCCATAGTTGTTTGGTTATTGGAGGAAACTCATGGAACAACACAATGGTTAGTACTGCACGTGCACTTGAGGTTGAAAAACTGCTGGGATTCCTTTTTACTTCATCAAGGAATGCACTGATCATACATCCTACAACCTCGTTTCTATATTGCATAGTCCTGCTGAGTAGTGATGAGCGAGTGTACTCGTTGCTCGGGTGGTCTCTGAGTATTTGTGACTGCTCGGAGATTTAGTTTTCCTCGCCTCAGCTGCATAATTTGCAGCTACTAGACAGCTAGATTACATGTGGGGATTCCCTAGCAACCAGGCAACCCCCACATGTACTCAGGCTGGCTAACAGATGTAAATCATGCAGCTACGTCAGCCGAGCAACGAGTATACTCTCTCATCACTACTGCTAAGCCTTCTTGTCCATTCTATGTCTTAAGTTCCAACGGCGATAACTCAGTCCAATTTTCTGTGAATGCTTGGCAACATTTTCCACAATAGGCTAGCATTCAGTAATGGCGGTTCTGCTAAAGGTTGGATTGGAAAAAATATAAAATTATTGTAAACTGTACATCCTGGTTACCCTTTTTATAATACAATTTTATGTGGTTGTCTCAAAAAGGTATCACTGTAATATTTTTTTTTTTACAATAATTTCAGATATGTGGGACATTTTGTTTAAACTTTTCCAGTAATTTAAATAGAATAGAAATGAAAAATATGTAAATCTGGTCCAATGCATCATGCGACTACTAATAGAAAGATATTAAGAAATCTGGAATATAGTAAAGGTTAAAAAAAAAATAGTGCTGACCTTTTGGAAATTTGATAAAGAACACTTCCCTCCCAGGGCAATATGTACAACTTACGCTGCCTAAGGCACTAAGACTGACGCTCCCCTATAAAAATTCCACACAAGATTCGCTCAATTTTGCATGTCCGTGACAATTACTGTAAATGTTAATGAAATGGAATGATGCATTAGCAATAAAATGATTGTTTACCATTGATCGACATCAATTGTGCGGATGCAAAAATAATTGCTGTAGACAATGTCACCATAGAAGAGGTTTTGTTCACATGTCCATTTGGGAGTTCTGTTTGGCTGTTCTGTTTGCTAACTGAAACTAATGAAAAGAGAGAGGCCCCATTGATGATTATGGGGTCCATCTGGGTTCCGACCAACTATAAGCCATCTATGCTTCTGTTTCCATCAGAGGATGCATTTTGGGCATCAATTCCATTAGTCTATTCCTACAAACCAGACAAACTGAACTCCCAAACAGACAGGTGAATACAGTCTAATACAGAACAGTGACAAAATATTACCAAAATAAAGTATTTGAATAACACCACCATATCATTGCTGAGTTATATCATCATACATGTCAAAGACGCAATGGCCCCAAATTATTAAGAATAGCATTTTACATGATGGTCTTAGTGCAGGCAGCGCAAGAGGTACCTAATTTATTAAGAGGCGTGCGCCTTCACCAGAAGTGTTACTCTGGTCAGGGACTGGAGTACATTTCTGGATTAATTTATGCAACTTTAGTGGTGTAAATTATTAGGAATTTGCCAACCTGGCTTCATGATAAAGGTCAAAATAGCTGTAAAATGGCCTAATTTTACTTGGGATCTTCAAACTCATTTGCATATTAATTGAAATGCTGATTTCTCAGTAACAGAGGAGGGGACTGGCCATGTAAAGGAATTGGTGACTCTGTCTATGAAAGTGCTGCATGTGCTTCTAAATAGTTTCGCATGTGAAATCCTGTTAACAGGTTTCCTTTCCTTTCCAAATTGGCATATCATTTATTCATAGGACAGGAGATAAATGTCAGATTGTTGGGGAGTCTGTCTGCTCAACCTCCACCAATTCCAAGATTGATTAGAAGAAAGTGATTTCTGCACATATGCCCTCACGGCTCCATTCCTTGGTTATAAGACTGCTGGAAGTAGACAAGTCCAGCGCTAGTTTATCTCTGGCAGCACTGTAGATAATAAATGGAGCTCCACTTAGACAGTGCATTACAGACTCCAGAACCCTATTCTTGAGTTTGGACAACCAATTTAAACGATCTCATAGTAATTTGTCCCATAATGCTTCACACGTGGTCAAAATTGTTTGTACCCCTCGTTTAATGACAGAAAAACCCACATTGGTCACAGAAATAACTTGAATCTGACAAAAGTAATAATAAATAAAAAATCTATGAAAATGAACAAATGAAAGTCAGACATTGCTTTTCAACCATGATTCCACAGAATAAAAAAATAATAAAACTCATGAAATAGGCCTGGAGAGAAATGATGGTACCCCTGAAAATAATGTGACAAAAGGGAAAAGTTAAATCAAGGTGTGTCCTGTAACTAGCATCACAGGTGTCTACAATCTTGGAATCAGTGAGTGGGCCTGTATATAGGCTACAGATACTCACTGTGCTGTTTGGTGACATGATGTGTATCACACTCAACATGGACCAGAGGAAGCGAAGGAAAGAGTTGTCTCAGGAGATTAGAAAGAAAATTAGAGACAAACATGTTAAAGGTAAAAGTTATAAGACCATCTCCTAGAAGCTTGATGTTTCTGTGATTACAGTTGCACATATTTTTCAGAATTTTAAGATCCATGGGACTGTAGCCAACCTCCCTGGATGTGGCCACAGGAGGAAAATTGCTGACAAATCAAAGAGATGGATAATACGAATGGTAACAAAAGAGCCCAGAAAAACTTCTAAACAGATTAAAGGTGAACTACAAGCTCAAGGAACATTAGTGTCAGATTGCACCATCCGTCGTTGTCTGAGCCAAAGTGGACTTCATGGGAGATGACTAAGGAGGACACCATTGTTGAAAAAGAAACATAAAAAAGCCAGACTGGAATTTGCTAAACTTCATGTTGACAAGCCACAAAGCTTCTGGGAGAATGTCTTATGGACAGATGAGACAAAAATGGAGCTTTTTGGCAAGGCACATCAGCTCTATGTTCGCACACAGAGAAATGAAGCATATCAAGAAAAGAACACTGTCCCTACTGTGAAACATGGAGGAGGCTCTGTTTCTGTGCAGGGTACTATCAAATCTCAAGACTATCAAGGAATTCTAGAGAGAAATGTGCTGCCCAGTGTCAGAAAGCTTGGTCTCATCAAAGGACTCAGCGGGTTGACGGGGTCACTCTCCTTTCCTACTGCTGTATTTTTCAGAGGGATCCAATGGCTCTTTTTTCCCCCTTAGTTTTGAAACTTTTATTTTTAGTTTTTTTGGGATTGCGTTTATGGATCTCTGTTGGCCGTGAGTCCTTTTTGGAAGAATTGGAAACTGTGGCGACTTACTTGGCTGCAATATACAAGTCATGTGGAAGTCTCAATAGATTGGGATAAGTGTCGGGACTGTTGCCTTGCGCAGGCGTGTACTCCGGAGCACAGAGAATGAACTTCAATCCAATATTGCGGCCAGCATGCAGCCAGCAGGTAAGGAAAGGGTGAATCAAACACCCAAAAACCCCGCCCATATGACCCAAAACCGTTCCTGCCAAATTCAGGTGACAGGTTCCCTTTAATGATGAGGTGTTTCTTCAAACATAGGGGAAAAGCAATGGGGGCGGCTTGTGCTCCCACATATGCTAACCTGTTTTTGGGTTTCTGGGAAAGGGAGGCCTTTCAGAGCTCTCCTTTTACCGGTACCGATATGATCCATAATTGGATCAGATATATCGATGATATCATGTTTGTGTGGGAGGGCTCTGTTTGTGAATTGCATGACTTGATGTCAACATTAAATAAAAATGATTTAAATATCAAACTGACATATAACTATGGGTGGAAGGTAAATTTTTGGGATACTGACATTACAGTTAAAAATGATGGTTCCATTCTAACAAATATATTTAGGAAATCTACGGCTACTAACTCGATATTGCATGCCCAATCGTCCCATCCACAATCTACTATATGTTCAATACCAGTGGGACAATACCTGAGGGCTAAGCGTATATGCTCCACTGAACAAGTATATCAGGAGCAGGCATCAGATATATATTCCAGGTTTCGGGAAAGGGGATATGGTCATAGGCAGATTCGATATGCCTATAAAAAGTCTCAAAATGTTACGAGGAACCAGCTCCTATATAAAAACGAAGGAGATAAAAACAAAACCAATGATGAGAGTATTGTGAGACTCATTACCCCTATAATGATCAGTGGAAACAATTAACAAATGTTATTTCCAAACATTGGAATATCCTCCTTACTGATACTGTTCTGAGTAAAACGCTCTCTAAAAGGCCATATATTACGGCCAAACAGTCTAAGAATTTGTGTGACTATCTGGTCCATAGTCACTTTTCCTACTCTAAGGATATACCTAACAACTCCTCAGTGATATAAAAGGGTTTTTTCTATGCAGACAATGTAAGGCTTGCGCTAACACGATAAGGGGAAAGGAATTTTTTAATTCTCACCATATCTGTACTTTCCCTATTAGAAAGTGTCTTACTTGTTCATCTAAGGGGGTGGTATATCAGGCGCGTTGCCCCTGTAATAAATACTGCATCGGCATGACTACAAGAGAACTACGGATCAGAATACGGGAACATGTCAGAGATATTGAGAAGTCTAAGGATGCCCAGGAAGGTGAACAATTGAAAACCTTACCGCGACATTTCAAAAAATTTCATAATTCTGAAGCAAAAGATTTACAAATTATGGCAATTTACCAAATATCTTTGGGTATAAGGGGTGGGGATCTATTCAAACAATTATCTCAGGTTGAGAGCCGATGGATCTATAGATTTAATACTATCCTATCTTGGAAATATCATATGGACCTACTGTACATATGTATGTATGTTTCCTCTTTTTTTAGAGTTTGTTTTAATGCTATTGTTTTATCTTAACAGATTTATATATTCTTTTGGTCCTTAATATGTTGGTACCTTTTCGTGATGATACACATCCTATCAAGCAAGACCTGGATTCCTATCTATTCGGACGTGTGGATGGACTTTTCCTTTCTATAACTTTGGTGATTTATCACCTGATGATATTAGCAATTGGACACTTTTAAAATAGTATCTAAATAATAATTGGATTCATAATTTTTTTTTTTAATATTGATATTATTTTTATGTACAGTACAGACCAAAAGTTTGGACACACCTTCTCATTTAAAGATTTTTCTGTATTTTCATGACTATGAAAACTGTAAATTCACACTGAAGGCAGCAAAACTATGAATTAACACATGTGGAATTATATACTTAACAAAAAAGTGTGAAACAACTGAAAATATGTCTTATATTCTAGGTTCTTCAAAATAGCCACCTTTTGCTTTGATGACTGCTTTGCACACTCTTGGCATTCTCTTGAGCTTCAAGAGGTAGTCACCGGGAATGGTCTTCCAGCAATCTTGAAGGAGTTCCCAGAGATGCTTAGCACTTGTTGGCCCTTTTGCCTTCACTCTGCGGTCCAGCTCACCCCAAATATCTCGATTGGGTTCAGGTCTGGTGACTGTGGAGGCCAGGTCATCTGGCGTAGCACCCCATCACTCTCCTTCTTGGTCAAATAGCCCTTACACAGCCTGGAGGTGTGTTTGGGGTCATTGTCCTGTTGAAAAATAAATGATGGTCCAACTAAACGCAAACCGGATGGAATAGCATGCCGCTGCAAGATGCTGTGGCAGCCATGCTGGTTCAGTATGTCTTCAATTTTGAATAAATCCCCAACAGTGTCACCAGCAAAGCACCCCCACACCATCACACCTCCTCCTCCATGCTTCATGGTGGGAACCAGGCATGTAGAGTCCATCCGTTCACCTTTTCTGAGTCGCACAAAGACACAGTGGTTGGAACCAAAGATCTCAAATTTTGACTCATCAGACCAAAGCACAGATTTCCACTGGTCTAATGTCCATTCCTTGTGTACTTTAGCCCAAACAAGTCTCTTCTGCTTGTTGCCTGTCCTTAGCAGTGGTTTCCTAGCAGCTATTTTACCATGAAGGCCTGCTGCACAAAGTCTCCTCTTAACAGTTGTTGTAGATATGTGTCGCTGCTAGAACTCTGTGTGGCATTGACCTGGTCTCTAATCTGAGCTGCTGTTAACCTGCGATTTCTGAGGCTGGTGACTCGGATAAACTTATCCTCAGAAGCAGAGGTGACTCTTGGTCTTCCTTTCCTGGGGCGGTCCTCATGTGAGCCAGTTTCTTTGTAGCGCTTGATGGTTTTTGCAACTGCACTTGGGGACACTTTCAAAGTTTTCCCAATTTTTCGTATTGACTGACCTTCATTTCTTAAAGTAATGATGGCCACTCATTTTTCTTTACTTAGCTGCTTTTTTCTTGCCATAATACAAATTCTAACAGTCTATTCAGTAAGACTATCAGCTGTGTATCCACCAGACTTCTGCACAACACAGCTGATGGTCCCAACCCCATTTATAAGGCATGAAATCTCACTTATTAAACCTGACAGGGCACACCAGTGAAGTGAAAACCATTTCCGGTGACTACCTCTTGAAGATCGTCAAGAGAATGCCAAGAGTGTGCAAAGCAGTCATCAAAGCAAAAGGTGACTACATTGAAGAACCTAGAATATAAGACATATTTTCAGTTATTTCACACTTTTTTTGTTAAGTATATAATTCCACATGTTAATTTATAGTTTTGATGCCTTCAGTGTGAATTTACAATTTTCATAGTCATGAAAATACAGAAAAATCTTTAAACGAGAAGGTGTGTTCAAACTTTTGGTCTGTACTGTATATGGATTAATTATTAATGTCACGCTAATGTCACTTAATTTGGTTTCATAATTGGGCTGTACTTAATATGCTTCTATTGTGGGTTAGATATGAATTATTTATATATAGTAATTTTGATTCATTCGCACTTTAATTATCTTATTTCAGTGCATAATATTTATTTATTTTCACACTGTAAATACACTTGTTTATACACATAATTCACATAAATTAATATTTAATAGTCGATTACACATTGTCCCAATACACCTATTTGTATACATCAAATACAAGCGTTTTGGTCTGGTGCGTATGCGTGGATTTGGGCTCTCCCCGACCTTGCTGAAGTGCTCACGTGGTCCGCTTGCGTCCAACGCTGCTTAATAGCGGTGGATTGCTTGTGTTCCGGGAGTGTGACAGGAAGTGCCGCTTAAGGTTGATCCCCGATCTGCGCATGCGCCGCTATGGATCTACGTAATTGCGGAGATTATCCATGATAGGTGCATGGCACTATATAAACTCACCTGATTTCCAGGATTAGCCACACCTCCCGAAGAAGAAACTTTGAAACGCGCATAGGGGCGGCAGGTCGGGGTCCCTCTTAACACTAGTATCGGCTCTAGCAATCCTTTTCTGGTCTATATGACTGTGATCACGATGGCAGCTGCATTATCGGCACTTTAGCACTAGCACTTTACTAAAGAGCACATGTGATGCTGCTTTTTAATCAGCATATGACCTGAGATTTTGGTCACCGTAATTTTCTTCCGTACATATGTACAAGTTGATAAAGGGTTACTAAAATTGTCCTTAGAGAATATATGGGTTGTTGAAAGTTGTTTGGATACACATTTTATTTAATTTTTTTCTCTCTATGGGATTAATGTGACTACTGATGCTAGCAGTATGGAATTGTAATGATTGCTTACGGGATCCACCTTTACCTGCTTCTGCTTGAATATTCTGTTCAAAACTTTGTGTATATTAATATGTGTCTATAATAAACTATTTTTCAGCCTAAAATACTCTCTTGTCCCCTTGTGCTTTATCTAAGCTTGTTGGAGTTTGTGTATAATATTGCTCATTGAGTTTGTGCTTATACTGTATTCCTTTTTAGGGTTTTTTGGTGTTTGCAACGGGTAGATGTTGCAATGGGACCCCATTCACTTTAATAGCACCTCAATATAGCCGGGTCACCAAACAAACTTCAGTTGCGTGACTGCTGTCTCGGCCAAAATCGTCGTATAGCCTTATCCTCAAAGGATGATACATATTTTTCCACTTGTATTCAGCTATGCAATATTATTCACCCAGGGAAACTACTGTCTTAGTAATGGTGGCTTGATATATTTTCATAAAACATTCTACATATACGATATTTCAACGAAGTAAATTATCATGCGTCATTTCTTTCATGATTGAAAAGGAAGAAGGCCAGTCTACTCAGCAGTTTCCACTAAATCAATCCCAATGGGACTTTCTGACTCCCCGAGTCTATAACATGTATTGGACAGAGAGGAAACCAGAGATCCCACTTGTTGCAGGAAGCCTATAATCAGGTGAGGATCTTGTAGACCAATACTAGTATTGTTTTTGGTGTATTCCAATGAAACGATGCTTGTAGATCTAATTTCCATTTTGTTCGAAATTTTCAATAAGTATTTGCTATATATTACGAAGGCCCGATTTGTTAAGACTTGCGTTTCATATGCCAGTCTTAATGATGGGAGTGCAGGAATGAGAGGCACTTAAATCATTGTGAGGCGCACACAACAGCATGCATTAGGCACATCTTCTTAGCAGCGTGCCCCTCACCAGCAATGTTACTCCACTCAAGGAATGGAGAAGATTTCTTGCATAAGCTATGACACAAAAGTGGTATAACTTTTTCAGAATTTGTCGGCCAGGCTTCACCACGGCCTATCCCGCTCATGTTCTGCCCAATTTGGTGGACTGAGCTGAGAGTGGTGTGAAATGCCAAAAGTCACAATATGTTTACCCAACTTCAAGTTACACAAGCATTTTGAGACTTTTCAAAGTGTTTTATGCCAGAAATCTGATGAAAACGGTTTGACAAATTGGGGCCATAGTGTTTTTTCAGAATAGGAAGTAAAGTAGAAAGTGTTGCACCTGCCACAAAAATCCAGACAGGTATAGGTTAGATGGATCTGAAAGAAAAGCTTACTTTTTAGAAAGTAGGGACACAAAACCTTCCTTCTGTCAGTCACAGGCTTAGCCTCCTGGCCTCCATTTTCCTGGTTGGAATGCAGGGTGTTATACGGTTGGGAAAAGAGGTTAGGGAAAAGTAAAAATAATGTGGCAAGTTGCCAACCACATGCACAACTTGAGAGAATACTCATCAATTGGGGGACTTTGGTGTATATTCTTGAAGGACCAACGTTTGAGAGACCAATTTTTCCAGCAGTCCATCATATTTGTGAGATCATAGGTGCACAGTCACAAAATTGTTTTTTTTTTTTTTTGCAAAATAGTTCCATTGTCCTCTTTAGAGGGTATTAGTATACCACAGTCAATTCTGTTGGGGTTGGATTTAGAAATGATCTCTTGCCACCAAAGAAGCAGCCAAGAATGACCATAGACAGAGGAGGCACAGAGGAGGCTGAAACAAGTAGATCAGTTAGGTAAGAGACCTAATACGTATTTCTTACCTCTTGAACTGTAAAATATACTCCCAAATCACTTAGAGATCTATTCTAGAGAAAGAACTAAAGGATTTGGCCTCCTGGAGTCATTGGATAGGCGAGTTCCTGCATAGTTAATGTTTAACATGGACCATTAAAAATGCAAAGTTCTTCAGTTGTGAAGGTGGTATGGAGTGACCCCACTGGCAAGGCTTCTGGCTTCCAGTGATTAGTTTTAAAGTTGGACAAGGAGCCATATCCTTTTAGCTCATTCATTAGCTTCATTAGTAGGCAGCCACTTTGTGTTGGAAGCCTTGTTACTGAATGCTCGTTATGTCCAGGTTGTTGCCAAGCAACATCTTTTTAAGATTAGCAAGAAGACATGTAATTAACTTTCTGAGGCTAGCATGGCAATGGGGAACAGACTTCTCATTTTAAAGACGCCTTTTTTTTATAATTCCAAATTTATTCATCTATCAAAACCTTTTTTCTTCATTTTTTTCAACTTCACAATTCTTTTATTAAAATACCGTACACCCATACATTTATTCCAAATATAGCCTAATGCTATGAAAATGATTCTGTATGAGGGTATTATAGGGACGCTGCGGGAAAACTAACTTTCCTATTTCTCTATCAGCACAACATTTACAAATTAAGGGAACAAATGGGGAACAACATCCTATGTGACTACCAGCTAGGATGCCTTTCTGAGGAGGACACTGATCCCTACATAGCAAATAATGATTAGGACCATTTCCATTTTTTTGCAGCTGATGGGATCACAAGGTGCAGCCCTTCCTCCATTGTTCCCCTAGTGGTTTACAGGCTTACAGAGTGTTTTACCCCAGCCATCCTACTTATCTGAGGACCGATTTTCATCTACATTTTAAAGAGTGTTATCCCCTCTCAACTAAGTTTACTATCCCATCCTTCTCCTATTACCCACTCGACGATGCCTTACATGGTAAGACCAAATGCTAAAAAATTGAACTTCCGTTCCACAAAAGATGACTTGTTGGTTCTGACATCTACCCCATATAAGCTTCTGAGTATCGTTGTCCCCCCTCTCCCCAGGAAAAGTGTTCAGCGTCGGACTGGGGTGCCAACAGTAGCCCAAGAGTAAAATTTATTCTCGTGACCCACTCTACAGCTGCCTGGAAATATTACCTGATACTCTTGTGCAAGTTGCCATTCTGCATAACGGGACAGCAGCTCTACATTACTGATCTATCACTGTTAGTATGGGCCTAAAAACTAACAGGCAAGTAGTTGCTTATAGAAGCCACTATCAATCTGTTGTACCCGGCACTGCCTCAGAGTGGTAATGACCACTCCTGTGTTGTGAATTCCATCTGGGCTCCCTCTGGTGGCCTTTAGCGATACTGCGGGTCTGGAGCTGGGCTCAGCTGCCTCATTTCCTGCTATGCTGGTTCCTATTTAACTCCACCTGGACCTTTACTTGTTGCCTGCTGTCGTTGTATTCAGTATTGGTTCTGACCTCTCCTGGATTTTCCTGGTGACCTGTCTATTTCTGAGAAGCTACGTTTTGCTAGTTCTTTTTGCTCATTGTTTCCTTGAAAATGTTTCTCAGTATATGATGTGTTCAGTCCAGCTTGCTTATATGTGATTTTTCGCTTGCTGGAAGCTCTGGGGAGCAGAGTGCGCCCCTCACATCGTGAGTCGGTGTGGGGGTTCTTGTACTTTCTGCGTGGATAGTTTTTGATAGTTTTTGTACCGACCGCACAGATCCCTGCTATCTTCTGTCTATTTAGTGTTAGCGGGCCTCATTTGCTTAAACCTGTTTTTCATTCCTACGTTTGTATTTTCCCCTTAACTCACCGTTATTATTTGTGGGGGGCTGCCTAAACTTTGGGGTTATTTCTCTGAGGCAAGTGAGGCTTTGCTTTCTCTCTAGGGGTAGCCAGTTTCTCAGGCTGTGAAGAGGCGTCTAGGTTTTTAGGTAACGCTCCACGGCTGCCTTTAGTGTGTGTGGATAGGATCAGGATTGCGGTCGGTATAGTTCCCACATCCCCGGAGCTTGTCCTATTATTCAGGTTTACCTATCAGGTCAGTTTGGTGATCCTACCACCGGATCATAACACTCCTGCCGGTGATTCAGCTGCTCCACATCAACAGAGCAACTCTTCTTCCGGGCTGCTCTGTCAACAGGGCGTGACTGCCGATGTCATTCTGATTGACAGTTGGCAGCGGGGAGCCATGTGGTAATCAGCATGACACAGGCAATCACATCCTGTCAACAGAGCAGCCACTGCTCTGTCGGTGTGATGTCAGCGGACGCCGCTGAATTGCTGACAGGAGCGGTCTGTGACCCCTCTGTTCCCCTGTGGGTCACTCGGAGTTTGCCTGCAGTCCATTGCTCACATTCAGCCTCAATCACTGAATCTTCATGTAGCAAGCTATTAGCTCATTGGACACAAACTTTAGGAGGCATAAAGTAAACTTTCTGAGGCTTATCTGAATTGACTACTCCACATGTCCTGTGCTTTCGCTTAAATCTTAAACCTATGTAATTGCTAACAAAGGTTTCTGTACCAAATTTTAAGTTCTGCTTTTTATTGTATCAAATACTCATTTCATGCAATAAAATGCAACTTACCGTAATTATGTATAAATCATACAATGTGATTTTGTTTTTTTATTTTTAGATTCTGTCTCTCGCAGTTGAAGTCTACCTACAATAAAAATGACTGACTTCTCCATTCTTTGTAGGTGGGAAAACTTGCAAAATCAGCAGTGTATCAAATACTTATTTTCCCCCCTGTATACCTTAAGGAGTGATTTGTTATTACCAAAACCAAACTTTTTTGCTGTAACTCCGAGGTTGTTGTCCACGGAATGCCAATGACAATGTTTCTGCACCAGCCCTTCAGCTCAGCTCTCACATCTTTCTGCTAAAAGTGGGTGACGTCTTTTGATTTGAAGGTGACTTACCAGATCAGATCCAATGTGCTCTTTTCCTGAAAGGTTTTGCTCTGGCTTAGTACAGCTCTGCGCCTTCTAGTGATAGAACTACTTATTTCATTTCCTTGCCCTCACCAACTGCAATGACAGCAACAGGTGTTGCCCACACTGCCACTATACGAAACCGAGGATCTATATGCACAACACAGAGCGGCAGTAGCGTAGCTACCGGGGGGCAGAGGGTGCGGGTGCCCCGGGCCCAGTGCTCTGAGGGGGCCCACCTGGAGCTACGCTACTGTAACTGTATAGGCCTGCACAGCACACCGATACAGTTACATTCTGTGGCAGAGCAGGGAGAATCAATCTCCCTACTCTGCCGCCCGGCTGCTATGGGCCCCTGAGCAGGCGGGGGCCCCCGCCTGTCATCGCTGGTTCAGCTGTATCTGCTGTATGCCACTACAGCTGAAGGCTTTGATGGGTGAAAGAGCATTACGCTTCTTCTCCCATCATCCCCCTGTCAGTGTCGGCGTCTGACGTCGCCGACATTGACTGCGGGCGCGATGACATCACTGCCCGGCACCCGCGGTCCGAAGATCAGCGGGAGCAACGCAGGAACCAGGAAGAAGAGAGGTGAGTATTTTTTTTTATGGTGCTGCCTTATTACAGGGTCTGCCTATGGGGGTGCCTCCTTATTACAGGGTCTGCCGCCTTATTACAGGGTCTGCCTATGGGGGTGCCACCTTATTACAGGGTCTACCTATGGGGGTGCCGCCTTATTACAGGGTCTGACTATGGGGGTGCTGCCTTATTACAGAGTATGTTGCCTTATTACAAGGTCTGACTATGGGGGCTGCCTTACAACAGTGTCTGACTATGGGGGCTGCCTTATTACAGAGTCTGACTATGGGGGTGCTGCCTTATTACAAGGTCTGACTATGGTGGTGCTGCCTTATTACAGAGTCTGACTATGGGGGTGCTGCCTTATTACAGGGTCTGACTATGGGGGCTGCCTTATTACAGGGTCTGACTATGGGGGCTGCTTAATACAGGGTCTGACTATGGGGGCTGCCTTATTACAGGGTCTGCCTATAGGGGTGCTGCCTTACAACAGTGTCTGACTATGGGGGCTGCCTTATTACAGGGTCTGACTATGGGGGCTGCCTTATTACAGGGTCTGACTATGGGGGCTGATTAATACATGGTCTGACTATGGGGGCTGCCTTATTACAGTGTCTGACTAAGGGGGCTGCCTTATTACAGGGTCTGACTAGGGGGGCTGCCTTATTACAGGGTCTGACTATGGGGGTGCTGCCTTATTACAGGGTCTGACTATGGGGGCTGCTTTAGTACAGGGTCTGACTATGGGGGCTGCCCTATTACAGGGTCTGCCTATAGGGGTGCTGCCTTATTACAGGGTCTGACTATGGGGGGGCTGCCTTATTACAGGGTCTGACTATGGGGGCTGCCTTATTACAGGGTCTGCCTTATTACAGAGTCTGACTATGGGGTGCTGCCTTATTACAGGGTCTGACTATGGGGGCTCCCTTATTACAGGGTCTGACTATGGGGGCTGCCTTATTACAGGGTCTAACTATGGGGGCTGCCTTATTACAGGGTCTGCCTATGGGGGTGCTGCCTTATTACAGTGTCTGCTTATGGGGGCTGCCTTATGCTATAGAGTCTGCCTATGGGGAGTGCATTATACTATATTGTGGACTATTTGGTGCATTATGCTACTGTATATGGAGGCTATCTAGGGGACCATCATACAGTATGGAGATTACAGTGTGGGGGTCATTATACATTGTTGAAGCCATCAAACAGTTTGGGGGCTACCAAGGAGTCAGTATAGTGTGTGGGTTTTACTATGCAGTGAGGGGGCATTATACTGTGTATACGAGAGCATCATGCTGTGTATAGGGGAGCTGTACAGGGGGGGAGACTCGGGACATTATTCAATGTTCAGTGGGCACTTATTGTTATAGGGGAACTCAGGTTTCTGTGACTGTCAAAGGGGCACACAGGGCAATATTACTTTCTAGGGTGTAAAATGTGGGCACTGTTTTCTAGGGCACTTGCGCCCAGTATTACTATATTATAGAGGGGTGCTTTAGAATTTAGAGGGCACAGAGAACCACACAGCAGGTGCAGTAATAGGGACACATATGGCGCCAGCTGCTCAGTATTGGGATATCAGGTGCAGTAATAGGGTCACATACGGCAGCAGCGGCTCAGTATTGGGGTATCAGAAGGATGAGGAATTTGTGCAGGTTGTGAATAGATGGTGATGGCAGGAAAGTGAAATGTGTCTGTTGTATTCTCTGCAGACGAGTCCTGGATGGAAGAAGTTGTCATGTCGGGCTGGGCCAGATGGAAAAGACGGGATAAATTAAGAATCGTCATCAGAAAGAACGTCAGCGGTAAGTCATTATCTGTAACTCTGCTGTGATCTCCTATATGTTCTGTAGGGCTGGTATTTACCACTGACCATATGGCGGTAATATCCATGTTGGTCGTTATATAGAGATTATCTTCAGTAACAGCGCGGTCATCTGCTGAGGTTCTCCTCCACTATTAGGGTGCGTCACCGAGTTGTAATCAAGGTTACCTGGTTAGGGCTCATTTCCACTTGAGAGGAAAAAACGGTCCGATTTACGGACCGAAAAAACGGAGGTAAATCATGCGATTGTCATGCGAGTGTCATGCGATTTCTTTTTTTATCGCATCATCCGTATGACATCCGTATGCAATCCGTGTGCAATGCGATTTTAACATGAGCTTTTACATACAGCAGTTCTCTGACATTTACACATTGTTTTATAACGAAATATTCTTCAAAACACACACACACATATATATATATATATATATATATATATATATATATGTCAGTGAGACACATATATACATATATTTATATTTAATACAGAGATAGATAGCAGAAAAGCCGGTAATTCAATTACCGGCTTTTGCTATCTCCTTATCAAACCCGACAGGATATGAGACATGGTTTACATACAGTAAACCATTTCATATTCCTTTTTTTTTTGCATATTTCTCACTACTAATGTAAGAAGTGTCTGTGTGTAAAATTTTGTTTCTCTAGCTGTTAAAATAAAGGGTTAAATCACGGAAAAAATTGGTGTGGGCTCCCGCGCAATTTTCTCCGCCAGAGTGGGAAAGCCAGTGACTGAGGGCAGATATTAATAGCCTAGAGAGGGACCACAGGTATTGGCCCCCCTGGCTAAAAACATCTGCCCCCAGCCACCCCAGAAAATACACATCTGTAAGATGTGCCTATTCTGGCACTTAGCCTCTCTCTTCCCACACCCCTGTAGCGGTGGGATATGGCGTAATAAAGGGTTAATGTCACCTTGCTATTGTAAGGTGACATTAAACCTGGTTAATAATGGAGAGGAGTCAGTAGCAGTTTCCCATCATGTTTACAGTACCACGCGGAAATGCTGCGTTGTATTTTCTGCACTCAATTCTTTGTGCGGATTCCGCAGCATTTCACACCTGTTCCTCTATAGGAATCCGCAGGTGAAATCCACACAAAAAACACTGGAAATCCGTGGTAAATCCGCAGGTAAAACGCAGTGCGCTTTACCTGCTGAGTTTTCAAAAACTGTGCGGAAAAATCCTCACACGAATCCGCAACGTGGGCACATAGCCTTAGGATTAGGGTTGGAATTAGAGTTAGGGTTGGAATTAGGGTTAGGGTTGGAAATAGGGTTAAGATTAGGGTTCGGTGTGCGTTGGGGTTAGGGTTAGGCTTGTGGTTAGAGTTATGGTTAGGGTTAGGGGTGTGTTGGGGCTAGTGTTGGAGTTAGAATTGAGTGGTTTCCACTGTTTAGGCACATCAGGGGTCTCCAAACACGACATGGCGCCACCATTGATTTTCAGCCAATCTTGCGTTCAAAAAGTCAAATGGTGCTCCCACCCTTCCGAGCCCCAACGTGTGCCTAAACATATGGGTTATCAGCGTACTCAGGAAAAATTGCACAACAACTTTGGGGGTCTAATTTCTCCTGTTACCCTTGGGAAAATAAAAAAATGGGAACTAAAAACTTATTTTTGTGGAAAAAAAGGATTTTTTATTTTCACGGCTCTGCGCTATAAATTTCTGTGAAGTACTTGGGGGTTCAAAGTGCTCACCACACATCTAGATAAGTTCCTTGGGGGGGTCTAGCTTCCAAAATGGGGTCACTTGTGGGGGGTTTCTACTGTTTAGGCACATCAGGGGCTCTGCAAACGCAACGTGACGCCCGCAGACCATTCCATCAAAATCTGCATTTCAAAATGTCACTACTTCCCTTCCGAGCCCTGACGTGTGCCCAAACAGTGGTTCCCCCCACATATGGGGTATCAGCGTACTCAGGACAAACTGGAAAACAACTTTTGGGGTCCAATTTCTCCTGTTACCCTTGTGAAAATAAAAAATTGCTTGCTAAAAAATAATTTTTGAGGAAAGAAAAATTATTTTTTATTTTCACGGCTCTGCCTTATAAACTTCTGTGAAGCACTTGGGGCTTCAAAGTGCTCACCACACATCTAGATAAGTTCCTTGGGGGGTCTAGTATCCAAAATGGGGTCACTTGTGGGGGGTTTCTATTGTTTAGGCACATCAGGGGCTCTGCAAACGCAACGTGACGCCCGCAGACCATTCCATCAAAGTGTAATAATTATAGGGGACAACTCAGGAGACTCTTTGCGTGGAACAAGACAACTACAGGACACAGTTTTATAAGTGGTAAAGTCTATATTATCACACGGTGATTCAAACAGGTGCAGAGAGAAACTCAAGTCCACAACACTTGGTGCAAATAATAAACGCAGCTTAGCAGTCTATAGGAAACTTCAGAGGAAAATGCAATGAAGCAGAAAATCTATGAAGCACAGTTATTCTTGAGGATACTTGACACAAATAAATCCTTAGTCCAGGCACAGATAGATATGCTTATTAGGCAGTTCAAGTCATATCTTAGCTCAACCAGGGAGGCCTGGTTAATAGTCTCAGGTTATTGCAAAGCAGCAACAGCTTACATGACCAGCAAATGCAGATGGAAGTGAACACGAACAGCAGATGAAGGAGGATTACTGGAAACTTGTGTATGCAGCAGGAACTCAGAGCAGAGTAGCAGGGTCACCACACAGGTTCACAGGAGCAGGTGTATAGCCAGGGAGTAATCAGAGGTCAGGAGCTGGATGCAAGGCAGAATACTCTAGCACAGACTGAAGGCTGGGGTGGAGTTTTATAGCAGGAGACACAGTGCACATGAGACCAAAGATGCCATCTTGAAAAAGGGCAGTAATGCACAAAAGGTAAAAAATGTTCAGAGTCCTGACACAAAGTCTGCATTCCAAAATGTCACTACTTCCCTTCCCAGCCCTGACGTGTGCCCAAACAGTGGTTTACCCCCACATATGGGGTATCAGCGTACTCAGGACAAACTGGACAAAACAGTGGTTTCTGACCACATATGAGGTATCTGTGTACTCAGGAGAAATTGCCCAACAAATTTTAAGATTCATTTTATCCTGTTGCCCATATTAAAATTAAAAAAGTGAGGCTAAAAGATTTTTTTTGTGAAAAAAAAGTACTTTTTCATTTTTACGGATCAATTTGTGAAGCACCTGGGGGTTCAAAGTGCTCACTATACATCTAGATATGTTCCTTGGGGGGTCTAGTTTCCAAAATGGGGTCACTTGTGGGGGAGATCCAATGTTTAGGCACACGGGGGCTCTCCAAACGCGACATGGTGTCCGCTAAAGATTGGAGTCAATTTTTCATTCAAAAAGTCAAATGGCGCTCCTTCCCTTCAGTGGTTCCTCCCCCACATATCGGGTATCGGCGTACTCAGGACAAATTATACAATAACTTTTGGGTCCAGTTTCTTCTTTTACCCTTGGGGAAATAAAAAAATTGTTGCTAAAAGATCATTTTTGTGACTAAAAAGTTAAATGTTCATTTTTTCCTTCCATGTTGCTTCTGCTGCTGTGAAGCACCTGAAGGGTTAATAAACTTCTTGAATGTGATTTTGAGCACCTTGAAGGGTGCAGTTTTTAGAATGGTGTCACTTTTGGGTATTTTCAGCCAGATAGACCCCTCAAACTAACTTCAAATGTGAGGTGGTCCCTAAAAAAAATGGTTTTGTAAATTTTGTTGTAAAAATGGGAAATCGGTGGTCAAATTTTAACCCTTATAACTTCCTAGCAAAAAAAAAATTTTGGTTATAAAATTTTGCTGATGTAACGTAGACATGTGGGTAATGTTATTTATTAACTATTTTGTGTCACATAACTCTCTGGTTTAACAAAATAAAAATTCAAAATTCAAAAATTGCGAAATTTTCAACATTTTCGACAAATTTCGGATTTTTTTCACAAATAAACGCAAAAATTATTGACCTAATTTTACTACTACCATGAAGCCCAATATGTCACGAAAAAACAGTCTCAGAATCACTAGGATCCGTTGAAGTGTTTCAGAGTTATTACCTCATAAAGGGACACTGGTCAGAATTGCAAAAAATGTCCAGGTCAAAATAGGCTGGGTCATGAAGGGCTTAATGGACTACGCAGAGAACATCGGGAGACGGATTAACATATAAATATGGGACTCCCCAAAGCAATTGAACAGCAGAACTTGGACAAACCACTTAAACACTTTTTAGTTCTGTACCAAATGTTCCTGCTGATACATCTCTGGAACTAAATCATGTCTGTAGGTCATTGGGACTTTGATCTAGAGACCTAGAAAACCATAGACATGACACGCCGAATACACAGGTTCCAACAAAAGGCAGCTATTAATGGCTAAGCTTTGCACAGCAGGAAAAGCACAGTGTCTACATTCAAGCTGTCCCACTCATCAGAATACTAGATTATTGTTCTTCTAGATGTACCAAAAATGGATCTAGCACCACCTTTCTCTCAAAGGGAACCAAGATGGAGGGACAGAGAAAGATCTAGAGCACAAAATGACAGCTGGGTGATAAACCTTCTATCCACACAAGGTAGTTTAGCCCCCTTATTCCTTTGCAACTATACACAATCAAAAGAACATTCCTATTCATTTTTCAATCCCAATAGATTAAGGAAGCAGGCAGCACAAACCTATGGACCCAATTGCCTATGCTTGACCCATGGCTTTAAATCAAATTAACCATCTAAGACTGTGGACCCAATTTAGGATTTAAGGTATTGTGCACCTTGCATTTTTTCTGAGAATCCATTAATTGTACCCCTACTTGACATACCTGTTTGCAGATCATAAATTAGATTGGGCGTAATATGTCTTTGCTCTTTTAATGGATTAACGGAGATCAGATTGATAGCTGATATGTGTTAGTTTTCTGCTATAGGAAAGCACAAATATTCTACTTTCTTCTTTATACACTGTGAGGCAGTGACAGGCATTATATGTGAGGGACGATATGTATCTCCCAGGATGCGCACAGAAGCATATTGAGGCCACTGGAGTGCATTGTAGTCACAGGCATAGTGCTGATTGCAGTGCAAAATAAAAGTACATTTGGTCTTGGGCAAGCTCTTTGTCCAAGGCAGATTTAAGAAAACCCGGCATTGGCTTTTGTTTTTGGAGCAAACTACAGGATGGTAGTGGGGCAGTTCGCTCCCTCCAGGCCGGGTCTTACAAGTGGCCCATGGCCACATATTCTATTTAAAAACCCTGCAGTAAAGGGTTTAGGTTTGTCAGTCTTGGTTTGCAAACTGCAGAACAGGTGGCTCTGCAAGGCTCAGCCTGTGTGAAGTAACACAGAGCCAAGCAAAGCCAAAAGGCCTGGCACCCTTCAGTGTGACACAGTGGTGCAGTCGCCCACACAGAAAACGGTCTCGGATACGGACTGTCTTGATTTCCGGCGCCATCCGGAGGATACCATTTTGTTTTCCGTTTGTGAGTACGTTGAATATTAAAGACACTTTGTTTTGAACTTTCCTGTGGTCACTGCCTATCTATCACACTGCACACTGCACTAGAACACCTACAATTATTTGGAACCTCCTCCTTTGTTTCTTTACTTACATTTTCTAGTCTACTCTTTCATTCCTTCTTTTCTCCTTTCCTTCTCTTTAGCCCCCTTTACTCACTTGCATTATTTACTCCCACCAACCTGCTCCCCCTTTCCCATTTTCCTTTCTTCTTGGCCCTCTCCATCCACCCTCCTTTTATCATTCTCAACATGCCACCCATTATACTCAGCTCATTTAATGTTTGTGACCGAAGTTTTCCATAGAAACATTCACAGTTTCTTTGAGGCATGCACAAACAGGTTACAAATATTGCTTCTTCAAGAAACACACTCGAGATGGGCCATATACCCAATTTTAGGCACAAATATTACGCATTGGTTTCATAGCACCAACCCACAGTCATGGCCCAAATGTAAGATTTTGCATCAGTCCCCATTAAATATTTGTCATTCTCACTCTAAAAAAACAGTCCATTGTGTATATCATGGCAGTATGGTAGTCACCTCACCAGGGTCAAATAAATGCTTTATAGTTCTTTTTTAGTGTTGCTTTTTTGAGCTTGCATGGGGGACCTGGTCATTGATTTAAACTTCCCTTTAAAATCCACATTTGGTTCTTCTCCAGAGCAAAGTGCTGTCCCCGCAATTCAATTACAATGCTTGAAACAAGGCTAAGACGGCTTCTGACTGAACCCACAAGGAAGAGAATATACATATTACTCAGCCTCACATAAGTCATAAAGCCGCATTGACTTTTTCCCACTTAGTTTCTGTGCTCTTTCCTGGCAAATGCATCCTTAGGGCTATGCTAACAAAATAGAATAATTCTTGCACAATCTTTGCTCCTGCAACTTTGACCTAGCAAAATGCAGAGATTAATTTAATTAAAAATTTGTGGTAAATTAGAAATTTGTATGTACTGAGCTACTTTTTGAGTTTTTAAATGATTGTTCTGATAAAGGCTATACAAAAGGCCGAAGAGAATTCAATGAAAACTGAAAAGATGGAAGGAAAAGGGTGAACTAGGCTAGCATTTCTATTGAAAATTAAATATATATTCAAACAGTATTTACTGTATATATATATATATATATATATATATATATATATACATATATATATATATATATATATAAATATACAGTACAGACCAAAAGTTCGGACACACCTCATTTAAAGATTTTTCTGTATTTTCATGACTATGAAAATTGTAAATTCACACTGAAGGCATCAAAACTATGAATTAACACATGTGGAATTATATACTTAACAGAAAAGTGTGAAGCAACTGAAAATATGTCTTATATTCTAGGTTCTTCAAAGTAGCCACCTTCTGCTTTGATGACTGCTACTTTTGAGGCATAGTGCAAAGCTCAGAATTTAAGAAGCTCCATATTTAGATTTTTCTGGAATAGTTTGAGGGGGTACCATGTCACACTGGCAGAGCCCCTGATGTGCAAAAACAGTAGACACTCCCCCATAATTGACAAAATTTTACAAACTACACCTCTTAATGAATTCACTTAGGGGTGCAGTGAGCATGTTAATGTAAGGGGTGTATGGGACCGTCAATACTCCACTTCCTTCCTTTGGGTTGATACTGTGAATATTACATATTTGTTGTGCTGTGAACCTGTTATCAGGGAAAGGGTAGTACCCACTTCTGCCCACTAGATGGGGCAATATATAGAATGAAAGATCGTATAGTGTAGTAAATAGTTAAACATAGGAGGGGTTAGCTGCAGCTAAGAGAGGAAAAATTTCCTCATAGGACTCAGTCGGTCCAGGGTGCCCAAACCGCCTGCACAACGTTAAGTGCCCAGAATGACAACAGTGACCACACAACGTTGATTAAGGGAGAAGCCCAGCCACCCGCAGCACCAGGCCTGAACAGTAGTAGGCCATAACAGCATCAGGAAAAGAAGCTTAAGACAGAAGCAGTGACAGTATGGGGACGCAGGTGGCTCCGTAATGTGGCATCTTATCACATGGGCTGATGCCCTCAGATCTGGTGTGAAACGGCTGAGGGATCTCTCAGATGCAGTGAGTTTGGACTAGGAGGACGCTGTGTCACCACAAGGGACAGTACAGATGGGCAGGTCGCTCGCCATGTGGCAACTGACTTCGGATGCTGAAACTCTCATGTCTGTTGCGAAACAGACTAGAGAAGGTCTAACTGTAGCAGAGCTGAACAGGGAGGATGCTGAGGAACCATGTAAGATGGTCCGACATGGGTACGTGCTGTGTGGCAGAGAGAGAAGTGCAGGGAAAGAAGAAGAAATGTGCAATGTGAAACCTGTTGTAAATGCTGTGAAGAATATGGATGTGCGGCGTTAAGAAAACGGTAAAGTTGTTTATTTGAAAGTTGAAATGGACTGTGTTTCTATTTATACCCTACTTGTAATCGGGAACTACTTTTGAGGTGCAGTGCAAAGCTCAGGAGGGAAGGAGCGCCATAATTTTGTGCAGATTTTACTATTATGGGTTTTGGGTGCCATGACCCACTGGGTAAGTGGACTTTGAGGGGCCTATATATTGAAAACTCTCCAAAAATGATACCATTTTAAAAACTGCTCCCCTCAAAAACGTTAAAACTGTTGTCTGGAAATGTTTTAACCCTTCAGGTGCAACACAGAAATTAATGCAAAGTGGAATGAAAAAAAAATCCATTTTACCTCTAAAATTTTGCTTTAGCCACAAATTTCTCACTTTTGCAAGCGGTAAGACCAAAAAGTGAACACTACAGATTGATACCCACTTTATTAGCACAGCGATACCCCACTTACAGTCAAAAAGTTCTGCTTGGACAAATGGCTGGTCTTGGAAGCAATATTTTACTTTTGGAGAACAAATTGGCTGAAATAGATTACAGGTGATGTGCCACATTTGCAGGGCCCCTAAGGCTCCTAAACAGTGGAAATCCCCCACAACTGACCCCATTTGGGAAACTATACCCCTCAAGGATTTTATCCAGGGGTATAGTGAGGATTTTGAACCCAAAGGTACGACCCAGAGTTTGATAAGATTAGGTCGTCATATTGAATAGGTCATCATTAGTGGTGAGCGCAAGTGATCGCTACTCTAGTTTGCATCGGGTGCTTGGATATGCACCGAGTATCGCGGGTGCTCGAGCGACATGCTCGAGCGACATGTTTTGCGACTGTTAGACACCAAAAAAAACCCATGCAGGGATTGCCATTGTATGGCATGTATGAGTCAAGCATGTCACTTGAACACCCGTGATACTCAGTGCACACCCGAGAACCCCAAAGCAAACTCGAGTAGCGAGCACTTGCGCTCAACACTAGTTGTCATATATTCATCATTTCTATTTTAACTTTTGAAAAAACCTAACCCTAAGCCTAACCGTGATGTAAAAGAATGAAGGAAATAAAAATTATAAAATAAAATGAAATAATCTGACTAAGGGGATGACATACTAATTATTGGCTTTTGATCATTGTGATAGCATCTATCACAGTGATCAAAAGGAACCAATAAGAAAAATACCTGCTGCTGATGCCCCCAGTAGCTGAGACCCTGGAGATTTTTGGACTCTGGGGGTGCTATACCCTTATTCCTGATTGCTGTTTTAAAAGCTTCATCTGAATCACATTTTGGGGGGATTTAGACAGAGACACCCAAGCTCAGCCTAGAGCACAAGATAAAAGGGTACCCAGCCTTATAATAAAAGTGATCAAAAATGTTTTGCACCCCAAAATTTTACCAATGAAAACTTCAAATCAACCCACAAAAAAACAATCCCCCACTCAGTTATGTCATCTGTCAATAGAATAAGAGGAGATTTCCATATTACTGGTAGTACAAAGGTTCTTGAAAAGTGACATGGCATACAAAAAACAATCCAGAAGAATCTACGCTCCCAAATCCAAATGCCCCATTCCCCTCCCCCTTGCTGAGCTCCACAGTGTGCCTAAAAAGCTGTTAGCATCCACATGTTTGACAGTACTGTAGTGACAAGAACCTACTTAGCAATTTATGGGGTGCATGACTCCAGAAGCACAAGCTGGGCACAATGTATTGGCCACTACAATGGCATATTTGCAATTTTCATTCTGCAACAGCCATTAAACCAAAATAATTGCTACATCCATTCATGAATTCATCCATTGTATTATTTCCAAAAACGAGTCACTCTGGTATGTGTGTGACCTATGTTTTGGCATGTCGGCGGCTCTGCAAATAGCGCCTGTCATCTATTCCAGCAAAATATGTGTTCCAAAAGTTAGATAGCACTCCTTCCCTGCGGATCCCTGCAGATCCCTGCAGATCCCTGCAGTGTGGCCAAATTGTTGTTTCCAAAAACATATGGGATATCACTGCATTGAGGAAACATTGTGTAACAAATAATGGGGCCCATTTTACCCATTAACCATAATTAATGTAAGTAGCTAATATAACATTTTAATCGTAAAAATTGAATTATTTATTGACACGGCCCATTCTCATAAAATTCTGTGATACACTTGTGGGTTCTAAATACTCACTATACCCCTAAATTAACTCCTTGATTGGTATAGTTTCCAAGATGGGGGTCACATAGTTTTTTTAAGCATTTCTACCACCTCCTGGGCTCTGCTACTAAAGCATGGCATCACCAATCTATCCCAGCCAAAATTGCTCTCCAAAAGTAAAATAGCACTCCTTCCTATCCAAGCCCTGTCGAAAAACTAAAAAGTAATATCCAGCCACTTATGGGGGTATCACTGTGTTCTGGAGAAAGTGCATAGCTAAATTTGATGTCCCTTTTCTCCTATTACCTTTTGTGATAACGAACGACGTCTTAGTTGAAAAACATCATTTTTATGGCCCAATTTTATAAAATTCTGTGAAGCACCTGCGCTATAAATGCTCAGCCCAATCCTAGATGATTTTTTTCATACCTTCAGGGATTTAGTTTCCAAAATGGGGTCACTTGTGGGGGGTTTCTGCTGTTTTGGTACTTTAAATGTGAAATGGTGTCCGTAATCTGAATATTTTCCCACGCTACAGAGTTTATATATGAGTTCATGTCGCCAGGGGGCGCAGCTTCAGTGACGGCACCGCTAGTCACCGAAGCTCCGCTCCCTGCATTTCATTCATTCATTCCCCAGTCGTTTACAGTCGGGAGCGGACGCATTAACAGCGCTCCCGGTTGTAAATGTAAATGTAAATTCCCGCAGACATAGATTACAGCGTGGGACTTGACTGTACAGAGGACAGATATGGGATATTGTCGCTTTTTTATTTTGGATTTTTTTTTTTACAGAGGAACGAGGGCTTCACTTTGATTGAGCGTGCAATAAAGATGTTAAAACCTGTGTGTTTGATTCTTTCATTAAAATACTTTATTCTTAATGTGTGTGTGTATTTTTAACCCTTTCCTGCTATTGGATTAATAATGGGTAGGTGTCTTATTGACACCTCTCCATGATTAACCAGGCTTAATGTCACTTTACAATAGCAAGGTGACATTAACCCTTTATTACCCCATATGCCACCGCTATTCGGGAGTGGGAAGAGAGAGGGTAAATGCCGGAATAGGTGCATCTTACAGATGCGCCTTTTCTGGGGTGGCTGGGGGCAGATGTTTTTAGCCGGGGGGGGGGGGGAGGGGGGGTAATAACCATGGTCCCTCTCTAGGCTATTAATATCTGCAGTCAGTCACTGGCTTTCCCTCTCTGGTGGAGAAAATTGCGCGGCAGCCCATGCCAGTTTTTTCCGTGAATTAATCCTTTAATTTAACCCCTACTGCTCCCAAATTTTACACACACACACTACTAACATTATTAGGGAGGGATATATAAAAATCTAATGGATATGCAATGGTTTACTGTATGTAAACCATGTCTGATATCCTGTCGGGTTCTGCAATGATTTTACAGAACCGACAATTGAATTACTTGCTTTTCTGCTATCTAACTCTCTATGAAATATAAAGATATATATATGTGTGTCGATGACATATATATATATATATATATATATATATATATATAAATAATATATACACCTATACTATGCTGGGCGGGATATCCGAATAGTACTCGGCGAGTAGTGAAATACTCGCTATTTTCCGAGTACCACGAGTACTTCATTACTCGCCGAGAACCGAATACCCACGATTATACTCGCTCATCCCTACCCCTAGTCCATCACTCTGCTCAGCAGCTGGGAGTCTTTCATCACAATCTTTCGTCCGGTGTGCTCTGCAACCGGGAGTTCCGAGCAGCACTCTCCCACTCGGCTTGCTCTGTATCCGGGAGTTCCGCACAACACTCTCCCACACGGTCCTTTCTGCACTCATTCTCTCTCACCAGCGCGCGGCCTAACTCTCCCCGCGGCGTGCTGCAGGTCCCTGCCCTCTCTCCTCTAAGGCGGGAACTTGCTCTGTCTTCCCACGCAAAAACTCCTGTCTGCCTCTCGCTTACCACGCCCCCTCTCTCTTGGTTATGGGTCCTGCCCGACCCCAATTTCCTTCCCCCTTGCAACAAGAGACGCAGCCCCAGCAGTTCCGGACCCGCTGCTCTGTCAGCACCCACAGTCCAGTCTTCTTCCTTACACTCCCATAAGAATGTATGAAGCAGCAGTACGTATGACTAACCTCTGCTCCATTTATATGGTGTTCGTTAGAGTCTCAGTTGTCTGGATTGGTGAGTTTTCCAACAGTTGGACCCCCAGCGATCAGGAAATTATCCTGTACTCCCCTTAAAACTTGCACATCCACATGTTTTTTAGAGAACCACAATCAGGCACTTCACACAAGGCATCTTTATTACAAGTAGATCCCTATTTATCCATCTATCTATCTATCTATCTATCTATCTATCTATCTATCTATCTATCTATCTATCTATCTATCTCTGTCAAAATGGAGGCTGCACACCAATGCAGCAATTTAGAAAAATAAGATAAATTTAATAGACCATAGTAGCAACTTTTCATTCCTCATATGGACCTTTCTCATAGCTTTTTTAACAGTGCTGCATCATTGCGTTTAATTTTTTATAAATCTTTCTTTTTAGTTTTAATCAATTTGAAACAGCAGTCATCTAAAGACCATTATCTGGTTGCAATATCACATATGTTCACAGCTAGTTGTATCCCCCTGAGAAACCCTACTCCATTGACTGATTAGATAATCCAGATTTAACCCTAAGGGTCCTAAGGATTTTAGAAATGTAATCCAAAAGAGCTGATTCTTTTTCAAAAGTGCCAGATGGTCCTCCTGGAACATTTTAGTAATTGATATATTGGACATATATCCTGGTTACACAGGACCTTTAGCCTCATCACATGCAGTCATCATCACAAAAGTCCTGCAAGGACATAATTCACTAGGAAATATACTTGGTACACGCTAGTTTAAAAACTGTATCCAAAACTGTATTTATTCGTGCATCCATAAGTGAGATAACAATAAATACTTATTAATTCTCAGGAACTCTCTTATCTCCCAACAATAGGGTAACTTCACAACCATGTTAACCACCTAACAGTCCGCCTAGAACCATCTTGTAATAAATCTACCGTAGTTGAATCTTCTTACCTTTAATGAATATCTCCAGGCAATGATCAGGCTTGAGGGACTTCAATAATTTTCAACAAGTTTTAACTTTGAGCTTCCTTTATCTTTGTCAGATCTTCTAACATTAGTTTACTTCCGCCGCCAAGTGGGTTACATGAAATGACAATTGTAAGCTAATGTGAATCTCAGGTTTGTGGTGGTCCGTTTTCGAGGTTGACCAGACCTCTCCTTTGGGCAATCCATACTTACAACATCACATGGACGAGAGAGCTATAGTTCTCCATTGGCAATCATCTGTGATGTTATCTGAGTAACAGATGGAGGAATAGCTTCTGAGTGCACCTCTATAATGTTAGCAGGGATCCTACAACAGATAGTGCCTTATTATTATTTTTAGGTCTTGAGAGTAATAAGATGCCTTAGAAAATGTTCTTAAAACAGGAACCACACTGATATTTTAAAGTAATAATATGCGTCAGAACAGGAAGGATATGAGGTTACAGGTGCAAGCCCTGGCTTTTTTCACGGTCTGCAAAGAGGAGCTTCAACTGCACGTGAACCGACAGCAGCCCCTTTTGTAAGAAAACTTGATTATTGCCTTTCTTTTATCTTCCTGTCCACAATCTGCCCTGCAGACCTCACAGCTAATAACACGCACCACCAGTATTTGGAGGAACTGAAAATCTGTCCCCAGAAACCTAGACTGGATAAGGGGTGGTCTAGAGGGTGGTCTCATGGACAGGCTTTACTGTATTTAGTGTATAACATATCTGAAAAAGGGAACCTCATGTTTCTATGAAATGTGAATGCACACAAAATTGCTATCCCCAGAACATGAAGAGCCACGGACATTGTCAAACACTACAAGCCAAAGAGCCCAAAAGGGATGGATCAATACTTACAGAACCTTCCTTTTGTAAAACTTAAAGGGGTTGTCCAGGCAAAGTAAAGAGGACTGGATGTGTAAAAAATTATAATCTCAGTCATATTTCCCTACCATCACCAACCCAGCAAAGGCTACATTGTGGTCCATGAGAGACAGGAAGAGGTAATGTCAGCGCATCGCTAGCTGCTGGACCACTATGGCCTGCGATTGGCTGCAGCTGTCAGGTGACATGAGCAGCACCGTGCCATTGGATGTTTTATACTGACACGCTGCTCAGTCACCTACAATCACAAGCAGCAGCCAACCATGCCATGGTATTTTCCAAAATTGTGATATAAGTGCATCTTTGGGTTGGTTGGTATATAATTATTTTAGAACTGAACTTAGTTTAATATCATATAGAAGTGTAAGTAGATAGTGAGATATCAGATCATAAATTATACAGCAAAATTAAGAGTGAGACTACGTTATACATGCCTCAAATGAACGGGACTGAATAATATGTCAATCAGGGTTTAAACACAGGATTGGAGATCTACGATCAAAATGACAGTCAACACTGATGGTGAGAGACCGTGATATTTGCAGATAATCTGTCATTAATGTATGCTGCCCCGGTTAAATAAGTATAGGTCCCGAGTCACAATGCAGAATGTCACAAATCCAATTGTGTCCTCGTGGAAAAAGTCATTACAAAGAATATACAGCGGATGCCATTATTCTATTGTCATAAGGAGAGTGCAGCCACTGACAACTAATGGTCCAAACCAGTGGCATACTGCTAATAGTGTCAGACAACATGTCCGCTAGGGGGGCACATACTTTCACCTGCATCTGCATCCAGGATGCCATCAGTTCCCGCCTCAATCACTCTCCCTGTGCAACTGATCTCTGACATCTCAGTGCAGTGGGTGCGATGATTTCACTTTATCATGACCACTGTGTGGAACTTCAGAACACATGCTTCAGAGACCGATGCAGCGAGGGAACGGGAAGAGATCAGTAGTTTCCTTATTTTTTAGTTCAAGCAATACATATTGTGTGGAGGACTGTGGAAGGCCACGGGTTGAGGGCTGTGTGGGACTCTTATACTGTTTGGAGGGTTATGTGGGGGGCATTATATTGCTTGGAGGGTTATGTGGGGGCCATTATACTGTTTAGAGGGCTATGTAGGGATCATTATATTTGTTTGGAGAGCTTTGTAAGGCCATTATACAGTGTGGGGGCATTATGCAGTGTGGAAGGCTGTATAGGGGCTTTCGTTCACTGTGGGAGTATCATTCTGTATTTTGGGGGCAGTTTTGTTAGCATCATACTTTATGGGGGCGATGAAAGGAGTATCTTAGTGTATGAGAACACTAAGGGGCTTCAATAGGAGACAAATTACTTCGCAAGGGCTGCAAAGTTGTGAGATATGTTCTATTGTGACCCCCTGAATCTTTTCATTTTCTTTTGGGGGTGGTCTTCCTAAGGACATCTGCTATGAGGCCCCATGATTTCTATGTACACCCCTTTTCACCACTGTATAGTAGTGTGAAAAAGATGTGTGATAAAACTGGGGCTTTACTAGCAGTTTCAAAAAGAAGTAAATCACAATAAAAGGCACAACAACACAACACAAAACAAGTTTCCTAAAAATACAGGAAATTATAAATTCCCTTTATGCAGGAGTTTGATGATTGTACCCCCTTTGATTTTGCAATAAGTAGTGACATGTCCTTGAATTTGTGCTCTTTTCTATATACTGCCAACAGGAACAAGCTGAAGAACGAAAGCAGTTCTTGAGGTCAAAATAGTATGGAACTGAGAAATGCTGATAATGTGGAAACTGTGGGTTGAGACCTGCCTTTAGAAATGATGGGTAAACAATTTAGTATGAGGGTAGCAACAAGCTGCCTGATCCTGCTGTGATATACCACAGATACATTACTAATATTTATTTTTAAAGCATTGTTAATTCTATGGTGCTGTACACGTGAAGACGGTTTACACGCATACAATACATATATAAAACTAGATGGTGGCCCGATTCTAACGCATCGGGTATTCTAGAATATGTATGCGTAGTGTATAGCACAGCCCACGTAGTATATTGCGCAGCCCACGTAGTACATTGCGCAGCCCACGCAGTACATTGCGCAGCCCACGCAGTACATTGCGCAGCCCACGCAGTACATTGTGCAGCCCACGCAGTACATTGCGCAGCCCAAGCAGTACATTGCGCAGCCCATGTAGTATATTGCACAGCCCACGTTGTATATTGCGCAGCCCACGTAGTACATTGCACAGCCCACGTAGTACATTGCGCAGCCCACGTAGTACATTGCGCAGCTCATGTAGTATATTGCGCAGCCCACATTGTATATTGCGCAGCCCACGTAGTATATTTCGCAGCCCACGTAGTACATTGCGCAGCCCACGCAGTACATTGCGCAGCCCACGCAGTACATTGCGCAGCCCACGCAGTACATTGTGCAGCCCACGCAGTACATTGCGCAGCCCAAGCAGTACATTGCGCAGCCCACGTAGTATATTGCACAGCCCACGTTGTATATTGCGCAGCCCACGTAGTACATTGCGCAGCCCACGTAGTACATTGCGCAGCTCATGTAGTATATTGCGCAGCCCACATTGTATATTGCGCAGCCCACGTAGTATATTGCGCAGCCCACGTAGTACATTGCGCAGCCCACGTTGTACATTGCGCAGCCTGTTGTGAAATTGGATTCTAGGCTCCCCCGGTGGCCACTTGTGGAATTGTACTTGTGTGCATCATCCCCTCTGTTCACCTGCTCCTATTAGGATGTGGGAGTCGCTATATAACCTTGCTCCTCTGTCAGTTTCATGCCGGTCAACAATGTAATCAGAAGCCTTCTGTGCATGTTCCTGCTACTAGACAACTCCTAGCTAAGTTGGACTTTTGTCCTTGTGTGTTTTTGCATTTTGTTCCTGTTCACAGCTGCTGTTTCGTTACTGTGTCTGGAAAGCGCTTGTGAGCGGAAATTGCCACTCTGGTGTTATGAGTTAATGCTAGAGTCTTAAAGTAATTTCTGGATGGTGTTTTGATAGGGTTTTCTGCTGACCATGAAAGTGCCCTTTCTGTCTTCATGCTATCTAGTAAGCGGACCTCGATTTTGCTAAACCTATTTTCATACTTCGTTTGTCATTTCATCTAAAATCACCGCCAATATATGTGGGGGCCTCTGTCTGCCTTTTGGGAAAATTTCTCTAGAGGTGAGCCAGGACTGTCTTTTCCTCTGCTAGGATTAGGTAGTTCTCCGGCTGGCGCTGGGCATCTAGGGATAAAAAAACGTAGGCATGCTACCCGGCCACTTCTAGTTGTGCGGCAGGTTTAGTTCATGGTCAGTATAGTTTCCATCTTCCAAGAGCTAGTTCTCATATATGCTGGGCTATGTTCTCTCGCCATTGAGAATCATGACAGTTTGACCGGCCCAAAAAAGGGTTAAATTACTGGCTGAGAAAGGAGAGAAAAAAGAAGTCTGCTACAATTTTTTTTTTTTTTTTTTTTCCCTCTAGTTCTGAGTGTGCTCTTATTGAATCATTTGCTAGTCTGCCTATACTGCAGCCTTCCTCTCTTTCTCTCCTTCTAATCCTTGAATGGCTCTGTGTTCACCTGTTTCAAATGGATCTTCAGAGTGTAGCTACAGGTTTGAATAATCTCGCCACAAAGGTACAAAATTTGCAAGATTTTGTTGTTCATGCACCTATGTCTGAGCCTAGAATTCCTTTGCCTGAATTCTTCTCGGGGAATAGATCTCACTTTCAAAATTTTAAAAATAATTGCAAATTGTTTTTGTCCCTGAAGTCTCGCTCTGCCGGAGACCCTGCACAGCAGGTCAGGATTGTAATTTCCTTGCTCCGGGGCGACCCTCAGGACTGGGCTTTTGCATTGGCACCAGGGGATCCTGCGTTGCTCAATGTGGATGCGTTTTTTCTGGCCTTGGGGTTGCTTTATGAGGAACCTCATTTAGAGCTTCAGGCGGAAAAGGCCTTGATGTCCTTGTCTCAGGGGCAAGATGAAGCTGAAATATACTGCCAAAAATTCCGCAAATGGTCTGTGCTTACTCAGTGGAATGAGTGCGCCCTGGCGGCGATTTTCAGAGAAGGTCTCTCTGATGCCATTAAGGATGTTATGGTGGGGTTCCCTGTGCCTGCGAGTCTGAATGAGTCCATGACGATGGCTATTCAGATCGATAGGCGTCTGCGGGAGCGCAAACCTGTGCACCATTTGGCGGTGTCTACTGAGAAAACGCCAGAAAATATGCAATGTGATAGAATTCTGTCCAGAAGCGAGCGGCAGAATTTTAGACGAAAAAATGGGTTGTGCTTCTATTGTGGTGATTCAACTCATGTTATATCAGCATGCTTTAAGCGTACTAAGAAGCCTGACAAGTCTGTTTCTATTAGCACTTTACAGTCTAAGTTTATTCTATCTGTGACCCTGATTTGTTCTTTGTCATCTATTACCGCAGACGCCTATGTCGACTCTGGCGCTGCTTTGAGTCTTATGGATTGGTCCTTTGCCAAACGCTGTGGGTATGATTTGGAGCCATTGGAGGCTCCGATACCTCTGAAAGGGATTGACTCCACCCCATTGGCTAGTAATAAACCACAATACTGGACACAAGTGACTATGCGTGTTAATCCGGATCACCAGGAGGTTATTCGCTTTCTGGTGCTGTATAATCTACATGATGTTTTGGTGCTGGGATTGCCATGGCTGCAATCTCATAACCCAGTCCTCGACTGGAGAGCTATGTCTGTGTTAAGCTGGGGATGTAAAGGAACTCATGGGGACGTACCTTTGGTTTCCATTTCATCATCTATTCCCTCTGAGATTCCTGAATTCTTGTCTGACTTTCGTGACGTTTTTGAAGAACCCAAGGTTGGTTCACTACCTCCGCACCGGGAGTGCGATTGTGCCATAGACTTGATCCCGGGTAGTAAATACCCTAAGGGTCGTTTATTTAATCTGTCTGTGCCTGAACACGCGGCTATGCGAGAATATATAAAGGAGTCCTTGGAAAAGGGACATATTCGTCCTTCGTCATCTCCCTTAGGAGCCGTTTTTTTCTTTGTGTCTAAGAAAGACGGCTCTTTGAGGCCGTGTATTGATTATCGACTTTTGAATAAAATCACGGTTAAATATCAATATCCGTTACCACTGCTTACTGATTTGTTTGCTCGTATAAAGGGGGCCAAGTGGTTCTCTAAGATTGATCTCCGTGGGGCGTATAATTTGGTGCGAATCAAGCAGGGGGATGAGTGGAAAACCGCATTTAATACGCCCGAGGGCCATTTTGAGTATTTGGTGATGCCTTTTGGTCTTTCAAATGCCCCTTCAGTCTTCCAGTCCTTTATGCATGACATTTTCCGCGATTATTTGGATAAATTTATGATTGTGTATCTGGATGATATTCTGATTTTTTCGGATGACTGGGACTCTCATGTCCAGCAGGTCAGGAGGGTTTTTCAGGTTTTGCGGTCTAATTCCTTGTGTGTGAAGGGTTCTAAGTGTGTTTTTGGGGTTCAAAAGATTTCCTTCTTGGGATACATTTTTTCCCCCTCTTCCATCGAGATGGATCCTGTCAAGGTTCAGGCTATTGGTGATTGGACGCAACCCTCTTCTCTTAAGAGTCTTCAGAAATTTTTGGGCTTTGCTAACTTTTATCGTCGATTTATTGCTGGTTTTTCTGATGTTGTAAAACCATTGACTGATTTGACTAAGAAGGGTGCTGATGTTGCTGATTGGTCCCCTGATGCTGTGGAGGCCTTTCGGGAGCTCAAGCGCCGCTTTTCTTCCGCCCCAGTGTTGCGTCAGCCTGATGTTGCTCTTCCTTTTCAGGTTGAGGTCGACGCTTCTGAAATCGGAGCTGGGGCGGTGTTGTCGCAGAGAAGTTCCGACTGCTCCGTGATGAGACCTTGTGCCTTTTTTTCCCGTAAATTTTCGCCCGCCGAGCGGAATTATGATATTGGGAATCGGGAGCTTTTGGCCATGAAGTGGGCTTTTGAGGAGTGGCGTCACTGGCTTGAGGGGGCCAGACATCAGGTGGTGGTATTGACTGACCACAAAAATTTAATTTACCTTGAGTCTGCCAGGCGCCTGAATCCTAGACAGGCGCGCTGGTCGTTGTTTTTCTCTCGGTTTAATTTTGTGGTGTCTTACCTACCGGGTTCTAAGAATGTTAAGGCGGATGCCCTTTCTAGGAGTTTTGAGCCTGACTCCCCTGGTAATTCTGAGCCCACAGGTATCCTTAAAGATGGAGTGATATTGTCTGCCGTTTCTCCAGACCTGCGGCGGGCCTTGCAGGAGTTTCAGGCGGATAGACCTGATCGTTGCCCACCTGGTAGACTGTTTGTTCCTGATGATTGGACCAGTAGAGTCATCTCTGAGGTTCATTCTTCTGCGTTGGCAGGTCATCCTGGAATCTTTGGTACCAGGGATTTGGTGGCAAGGTCCTTCTGGTGGCCTTCCCTGTCACGAGATGTGCGAGGCTTTGTGCAGTCTTGTGACGTTTGTGCTCGGGCCAAGCCTTGTTGTTCTCGGGCTAGTGGATTGTTGTTACCCTTGCCTATCCCGAAGAGGCCTTGGACGCACATCTCGATGGATTTTATTTCGGATCTGCCTGTTTCTCAGAAGATGTCTGTCATCTGGGTGGTGTGTGACCGTTTCTCTAAGATGGTCCATCTGGTTCCCTTGCCTAAGTTGCCTTCTTCTTCCGAGTTGGTTCCTCTGTTTTTTCAAAATGTTGTTCGTTTGCATGGTATTCCGGAGAATATCGTTTCTGACAGAGGGACCCAATTCGTGTCTAGATTTTGGCGGGCATTCTGTGCTAGGATGGGCATAGATTTGTCTTTTTCGTCTGCTTTCCATCCTCAGACTAATGGCCAGACCGAGCGGACTAATCAGACCTTGGAGACATATTTGAGGTGTTTTGTGTCTGCGGATCAGGATGATTGGGTTGCTTTTTTGCCTTTGGCGGAGTTCGCCCTCAATAATCGGGCCAGCTCTGCCACCTTGGTGTCCCCGTTTTTCTGTAATTCGGGGTTTCATCCTCGATTTTCCTCCGGTCAAGTGGAATCTTCGGATTGTCCTGGAGTGGATGCTGTGGTGGAGAGGTTGCATCAGATTTGGGGGCAGGTGGTGGACAATTTGAAGTTGTCCCAGGAGAAGACTCAGCTTTTTGCCAACCGCCGTCGTCGTGTTGGTCCTCGGCTTTGTGTTGGGGACTTGGTGTGGTTGTCTTCTCGTTTTGTCCCTATGAGGGTTTCTTCTCCTAAGTTTAAGCCTCGGTTCATCGGCCCGTACAAGATATTGGAGATTCTTAACCCTGTGTCCTTCCGTTTGGACCTCCCTGCATCCTTTTCGATTCATAATGTTTTTCATCGGTCATTGTTGCGCAGGTATGAGGTACCGGCTGTGCCTTCCGTTGAGCCTCCTGCTCCGGTGTTGGTTGAGGGTGAGTTGGAGTACGTTGTGGAAAAGATCTTGGACTCTCGTGTTTCCAGACGGAAACTCCAGTATCTGGTCAAATGGAAGGGATACGGTCAGGAGGATAATTCTTGGGTCACTGCCTCTGATGTTCATGCCTCCGATCTTGTCCGTGCCTTTCATAGGGCTCATCCTGATCGCCCTGGTGGTTCTGGTGAGGGTTCGGTGCCCCCTCCTTGAGGGGGGGGTACTGTTGTGAAATTGGATTCTGGGCTCCCCCGGTGGCCACTTGTGGAATTGTACTTGTGTGCATCATCCCCTCTGTTCACCTGCTCCTATTAGGATGTGGGAGTCGCTATATAACCTTGCTCCTCTGTCAGTTTCATGCCGGTCAACAATGTAATCAGAAGCCTTCTGTGCATGTTCCTGCTACTAGACAACTCCTAGCTAAGTTGGACTTTTGTCCTTGTGTGTTTTTGCATTTTGTTCCTGTTCACAGCTGCTGTTTCGTTACTGTGTCTGGAAAGCTCTTGTGAGCGGAAATTGCCACTCTGGTGTTATGAGTTAATGCTAGAGTCTTAAAGTAATTTCTGGATGGTGTTTTGATAGGGTTTTCTGCTGACCATGAAAGTGCCCTTTCTGTCTTCATGCTATCTAGTAAGCGGACCTCGATTTTGCTAAACCTATTTTCATACTTCGTTTGTCATTTCATCTAAAATCACCGCCAATATATGTGGGGGCCTCTGTCTGCCTTTTGGGAAAATTTCTCTAGAGGTGAGCCAGGACTGTCTTTTCCTCTGCTAGGATTAGGTAGTTCTCCGGCTGGCGCTGGGCATCTAGGGATAAAAAAACGTAGGCATGCTACCCGGCCACTTCTAGTTGTGCGGCAGGTTTAGTTCATGGTCAGTATAGTTTCCATCTTCCAAGAGCTAGTTCTCATATATGCTGGGCTATGTTTTCTCGCCATTGAGAATCATGACAGCAGCCCACGTTGTACATTGCGCAGCCCACATAGTATATTGCGCAGCCCACGTAGTATATTGCGCAGCCCACGTTGTATATTGCGCAGCCCACGTTGTATATTGCGCAGCCCACATTGTATATTGCGCAGCCCACGTAGTATATTGCGCAGTCCACGTAGTATATTGCGCAGCCCACGTTGTATAGTCACTTAGTATATTTCCCAGCCACGTAGTATATAGCACAGCCCATATAGTATATTGCCCAGCCACGTAGTATATAGCACAGCCCATGTAGTATATTGCCCAACCCATGTAGTATTTTGCCCAGCCACGTAGTATATAGCACAGCCCATGTAGTATATTGCCCAGCCACGTAGTATATTGCCCAGCCACGTAGTATATTGCCCAGCCACGTAGTATATAGCACAGCCCATGTACTATATTGCCCAGCCACGTAGTATATTGCCCAGCCATGTAGTATATTGCCCAGCCCACGTAGTATATAGCAATGTGGGCATCATATCCCTGTTAAAAAAAAGAAATAAAATAAAAAATAGTTATATACTCACCTTCCGGAGCCCCCGGATCCAAGCGAAGCGGTTACCGATGCTACTCGTGCGCTCCGGTCTGAAGAGTGCATTGCGGTGTCGCGAGATGATGACGTAGCGGTCTCGCGAGACCGCTACGTCATCATCTCGCGAGATCGCAGCATGGACCGGTTACCGGAGCGTCGCGAGTGGGAAAGGCCTGTTGTCGATCCGGGGGCCAACGGACGGTGAGTATATAACGATTTTTATTTTTTAAATTATTTTTAACATTAGATCGTTTTACTATTCATGCTGCATAGGCAGCATGAATAGTAAAAAGTAGGTCACACAGGGTTAATAGCAGCGGTAACAGAGTGCATTACACCGCGGCATAATGCGGTCCATTACCGCTGCGATTAACCCTGTGTGAGGGCAGACTGGAGGGGAGTATGGACTGCGGGGAGGAAGGAGCGGCCATTTTTCAGCCGGATTGTGCCCATCGCTGATTGGTCGTGGCTGTTTTGCCATGACCAATCAGCGACTTGGATTCCATGACAGACAGAGGCCGCGACCAATGAATATCCGTGACAGAAAGAAAGACAGAAAGAAGGACAGACAGACAGACGGAAGTGACCCTTAGACAATTATATAGTAGATACAATAAACAAACTAACAGTGACAGACTGGTGCAAAGGGGAGAGGACCCTGCCCTCACGGGCTTACAATCTACTGGGTACTAGGGAAGGAGACAATAGATTGGGGGGTTGGAGTAGCTCCAGTGGTAGTGAGCCGACAACAGGGTTATTGCAGGCTGCAGGCTTTTCTGAAAAGATGAGTTTTCAGGTTGCGTATAAAGGTTTCAGCTGGTCAGGACAAGTGGACGTGCTCAGGCACTGAATTCCAGAGGATGGGGGAATACTCAAGAAAAATCTTAGAGACAGTTGGATGTGGAACGTACAACAGCGAAGGCGAATAGGAGATCTTGTGAAGACCAGAGATTACATGTGGGGAAATATTGGGACATTGATTTAGAGATTTATGGGACACAGATTATGGAGATCATTGTAAGTGATTATTCGTAATTTAAACTGGAGTCGATGGGCAATTGGAGACCAGTGAATGGATTTACAGAGGGCAGAGGTGGATTAATAGGGCAGTGGAATTAAGAATAGACTGGAGGTGCGAGAGTGTTAGGGTTTGTGCACACGTTTCATTTGCGTAAAAAACGCGGCTTTTTACAGCACCAGCACGATGAATGAGATTTCTGAAATCTCAAGCACATGCTGTTTTTTGTTCCTTGTGTATTTTAACCATCAGTGATTTTTTAAAATTTGCAGCATGCTAAGTTGTTCAGCTTTTTTGCAGCATTTTTCACCCATACAAATGAATACTCTATTTAAAAAATGCAATTCAACATGCAATGAAAATGGAAGTAAAATGCATCCAAAACGTACATAACGTACACTGCGGTTTTTCTGCCAAAAGATACATTTTTAGTGCAAGAGAAATCTACTGCAAATACTCAATATGTGCACATATCCTTTGTTGTAAAGCTAGAGGGGAGGATATTACAATAAATCGAGATAGGAGATGAACAGGTCATGCACTAATATTTTAGTTGATTTGGAGTTGGGGAAAGGATGTATTCTGGAAATATATTTGAGTGGGAGGTGGCAGGAAGAGAACAGAACTTGGATATGTGATTTGAAGGACAGAGAGTCAAGGGTTACACCGAGGCAGCGGACGACAGATACAGGGAAAGCGCTATATTATTTATTGTGATAGATAAGTTTGGAAAGGGTGAAATGGAGGAAAAATCAAAAGTTCCATGTTGTCCAAATTCTGTTTAAGAAAATGTGATAAGAAGGATATATCTGATAGACATTTGCAGCGCCCCAGAGTCCTGGTCGTTGCAGTACTGTGGCTCCGCCACTAAGGGGAGCCATGGTGCGTTCGATGGCACTGAAGGAGTTCCTCCAATCAGGTATCACAGACACCAATATGTTTCACAGCTGGGCCTCCGGGGGGAGCTAAGGGTGCTATTCATTAGGCCACTCCCCACCATAGTGGGTAAACTGGGGGTCAGGCAGGAAGTTAGAGAGAACGCTGACTGGATTGAACGAAGCAACACCTAGTGAGAGAGGGTGTTGTGGAGGAAGAGACAGTAGGGTCTCTGCCAGGGGTGGGACCCTGGCAGAGGCTTGGCATTGGAAAGAACGTAACGGGACCGTGCCTGCTCAGCATAGCGGCGGTGCCCAAGAAAGGACTAGAAGCGAGATAGATTGTGCTGAGTGAGAAACGAGATCAAGCAGACGGAGAATACCAGCAGGGGTTTTGTTGAAAGAGGCAGCACCTTGCTGAGGCGCATTACCGGTGGCCGGAACGCCGAGGGAGTGGAATAATATACAGCTTTAAGCCATACTCCAAACAGCGGCAGGACAGTCAGTCTCAGGCGGGCTGTCTACCACATATCACCTATGAAGTCTTGGGGGGCAATTGCGGGAGAGGGGCGTCTCTAGGGTCCCGGAAGAACTCCAGGCCTACCTGACAAACGGGTGCCGTTCCAACCTGAATACCAGGGAGGGACGGAATAAGAGAGGAACATCTAATCGAGTTGTGAGGGAACTTAAGAAACAGACACAACAGTTGTGGGGTACTTTCCGTGAGCACAGCAGGGAAGGACTACAACACACAGCGCTAAGAAGGAAGGCACTGATTTCCACCTGTGAGGAGAACTCTGGAGGTGCCATTGGACCGGCCGGACTTGCGCAGCCTGGTGGGCCAGATTCCGGACTGAGGACCAAGAGATCTCCAGTAAAGAGGTAAAGAGACTGCAACCTGGTGTCCTCATTATTTACCGCGACCTGCACCCCACAACTGCACCGCTACACCACCGTTAACAGCACCTACTTCACCGGACGTCCCCCCCACTGACGGACAGGGCCACGGACCGGGTCTAGCCACCGTGACAACCCCAGGACTGAGACCTAGAGGCCCGGCTCCGGGTACCCCTCGGCCCTGCGGCGGTGTGGGGGCGCCGCAACTTGGCGTCACGAACAGGATCTACTTAAGCCTGAAGAATCAGGTCATGTGTGCCTAGAGACTGTGATTTACTGTACTTGAACCGTACTTTATTGAAAAGACTGTGTTGTGCCATTTGCCGCCAAAATCCGCCGCCATTGCAGCGCTGAGGAGAGCGCAGGAAGAGAAGAGGGGCGTGGAGTGGGCGTAGACAAGCTGGAGAGCGCGAACAGCAATGGCCGCCCAGTCTAAGTATTTCTGTGTCCTGAGGACGTGCCCGTCAACAGCCGAAGTCCGCCTCCTGATCCTGGTCGGAGGGTGGAGACCATGGGGACGGGACCGCCCACGAAAGAGACCGCGAAAAGAGGACATTGGAGGACAAATAAAGATGGCGACACCAGGAGCACCACGCGGAGCTGACCCGGTCCGGCCCGAGGCTGCGCAACCCGAGACAGCCTCCGAGACGCCAACGCTGCGGGGCCTGACCCTTGCAGAGCCACCAATGGGTCGACCTCCTTTGCCGCTGTCTGCAGCACGTGTGGCTGCGGCCGAGGCCCGACAGCTAGCCCGCCGGCTGAGGGCCGATGCCCACGTACTTACACGGCTAGGCCAGCCCACAGAGATCCGTCTGTCCCCAGTGTCCCCTGTCGCCACCCACCCGGCCGTGGCTGGAGGCATGTCACCGACGCCGGACTTGAAGATTTCACCAGATGCTGAACATCTGCGGCGTCTGATGGCCGCATGGAGGAGCCGACCCCAGCCTGCGGAACAGGTTGACTTGACCAGCGCTCCAGAGATCCCGTCCTCACACTGGGGTGTAGTGGTGGCCTTTAACCCCCGGTATGGAAGAGGGGTGATTCAGGAAATTGGAGAGCCGCTGCAGGTCCGCGTGGATCGGGAGGAGGTGGAGCCTTGCAGCGGGAGGCTCGATCGTGACCTGGAGCCGGGAGACGCCGTCACTTACACGAGGTGGAGGAGGGACACTGGCGAGACGGGCTGGTTTGCCCGAGGTGTCCAACGATGCGTTGCCCTCCAGGCTGCTGCCGGAACACCAGAAGGAGCTGATTCAGTGGGGAAAGCAGCAGAGCCCGGCCCTGCGGAACCCCGAGAAGCCCAGCCTTGCCGTGCCCCGGAGGGACGGGTGCACCTGCCGACAAGGAGGACCTCCCGGCGAGGGATTTTATCATTACTGGGACCGGAACGGCGTCCTGGCTCACCGGTGCGATCTGTTGGCCTGGTGAGGCCGGATAAGAGGCCGCCTTCTGCAGAACCCCAGTAAGATTTTATTGCTTTATGAAAATGTAAATAGTTACTGTTTGTTCTTTTGTTCCTGTTGCTGCTAAACCCGTCCAGGGTAAACTTTAAAAGGTGACCCCTTTGTTGACCCGGGGTCACTATTGTTGTTTTCCAGAAGTTTTGCACAAAGTTACACAAACTGCAGTAATCATGGACTGTGCATGATTCAAACTTTCCTGTAAATAGTTTGCACCTTCTTAAAGGTGCTTCCTACTGGTTTTAGTTAAAGACACTTTGCGAAGATGCCATTCCGGAGCTCTGGTATGGACTGGTAGGCTGAGAAGAAGAGCTACCTCAGAGAGACTTGATCTCCTCTTAAAGGGGAGGTTAGAATTGAACTTGGAAAGTGATACTATTTCCGAACAGTAATGTCATGATGATGCTTTGCAAGAAATGTAACCGTTTTACATGAAAAGTTATATGTGTTTAATATGTTTGAAATGTGAAGTTTGAATAATGTTCTTCAAAAGGAAAGATGCAGAAAGCCTGTTGAGGTGGACTAGAGTTCTGCATGGATAGAAACGTAAGAAAGTAATAATGAAGGTGAGGATAGAAGGTAAACCCTGCGTCCCCATAGAAAGTTAGTTCGTTACTAAGGACAGAAAGTAGACCCGTAGGGGTTAGTGAGTGAGTCCTTATAGGAGCCAGGCAGAGTGGGCTCCATGTTCTCAAACTGAAAGGAATGTTATGTCTATACTATGTATAGTAGAGAAAGGCAGTAGGCCCTGGCTGAACGGGGCGGTCCTGTAAAAGAAAGGAGAGGCAGTAGGTCTGGTGCCATAGGGACAGGCGGTCCTGCAGGTTCAAAAGTAGGAGAATGAAGAGTTACCTTGCCCTGTAATGTGATTATAGGAAGGCCTTTGATAAACTAAGAGTGTATGTTTCTTAAAGGCAATGTTAATTTATTGTTCCAGCATTTGCACTTAGTAGAATACCCGGTTGGGTAATGAGAGTAAATTGTAGCCTGTTGCTATGATATTTGATTATGTTTTGTAACGTTAAAGTGTCCTCACCTCCCATAAAGGGAAGCCTGTTCAAGTATGCTTATTGTTTTGCACTCAACAAATTTGTATGTCTTTTTGCTAACCTGTATTGTTGTTTTCTTCCCAGTCCCGGAGTACTGTGTTTAACCAGGGGGGAGTGCAGCGCCCCAGAGTCCTGGTCGTTGCAGTACTGTGGCTCCGCCACTAAGGGGAGCCATGGTGCGTTCGATGGCACTGAAGGAGTTCCTCCAATCAGGTATCACAGACACCAATATGTTTCACAGCTGGGCCTCCGGGGGGAGCTAAGGGTGCTATTCATTAGGCCACTCCCCACCATAGTGGGTAAACTGGGGGTCAGGCAGGAAGTTAGAGAGAACGCTGACTGGATTGAACGAAGCAACACCTAGTGAGAGAGGGTGTTGTGGAGGAAGAGACAGTAGGGTCTCTGCCAGGGGTGGGACCCTGGCAGAGGCTTGGCATTGGAAAGAACGTAACGGGACCGTGCCTGCTCAGCATAGCGGCGGTGCCCAAGAAAGGACTAGAAGCGAGATAGATTGTGCTGAGTGAGAAACGAGATCAAGCAGACGGAGAATACCAGCAGGGGTTTTGTTGAAAGAGGCAGCACCTTGCTGAGGCGCATTACCGGTGGCCGGAACGCCGAGGGAGTGGAATAATATACAGCTTTAAGCCATACTCCAAACAGCGGCAGGACAGTCAGTCTCAGGCGGGCTGTCTACCACATATCACCTATGAAGTCTTGGGGGGCAATTGCGGGAGAGGGGCGTCTCTAGGGTCCCGGAAGAACTCCAGGCCTACCTGACAAACGGGTGCCGTTCCAACCTGAATACCAGGGAGGGACGGAATAAGAGAGGAACATCTAATCGAGTTGTGAGGGAACTTAAGAAACAGACACAACAGTTGTGGGGTACTTTCCGTGAGCACAGCAGGGAAGGACTACAACACACAGCGCTAAGAAGGAAGGCACTGATTTCCACCTGTGAGGAGAACTCTGGAGGTGCCATTGGACCGGCCGGACTTGCGCAGCCTGGTGGGCCAGATTCCGGACTGAGGACCAAGAGATCTCCAGTAAAGAGGTAAAGAGACTGCAACCTGGTGTCCTCGTTATTTACCGCGACCTGCACCCCACAACTGCACCGCTACACCACCGTTAACAGCACCTACTTCACCGGACGTCCCCCCCACTGACGGACAGGGCCACGGACCGGGTCTAGCCACCGTGACAACCCCAGGACTGAGACCTAGAGGCCCGGCTCCGGGTACCCCTCGGCCCTGCGGCGGTGTGGGGGCGCCGCACATTCTGTATAGCAAAGAGGCGACATTTGGGCCAGAATGGTAGTGTGAGTGTCATGATCCAGGGTTTAATCCTGTCTGCCCTTTTCTGGGCGGATCATGTCAAGGGTTAAGTTTGCTCTGCCTAATTCTGGGTTCAGGTTTGCTATTTAGCTCTGATGCATCCTGCTGGCGGTGTCAGCTATAGTTCTGCCTTCGGCGTGTGAACCTGACTCTGGTAGCTCTTGATCTGTCCTGTTGTGATTCCTGACTTTCCCCATGTCTGTTGACTCCCTCTGTCTGCCCTTTTTCCAGTGTTTCCCTATTTGTTGGTTTGATTATCTGGTTTTTGACTTGGCTCGTATTTGGACTCACTTCTGCCTTCTGTCTTTGTCTTATCCGCTTCTGACCATTGCTGAACCCCCTGGCTTGTTCCTGACCACGTATACTGCTGCTACTATTGGCACTTCTGCTTCTGACTTTTTTTGACTTGGCTTGTCTGACCACTCTCTCGCCACTTGGTGGCGTCTGTGCTGCTGCTCTGTGTGTGCAGCCTCACTTCACTCTCAAGCTCCCCCAGGTGGAGGTTGCCCTATACTGCACTGCAGCAACATGACAGGTAGATTTGAGTATCATCATGGTGTTGGCAGATATGCAACAGATACAGACTTATTTGTGTGCAGGAGGAGTTTACACTTTTCTGACAGTAGATGACGATGTTGTTACTGTTATATGCTTAGTTGAATGTAATGCATATACTTGTCGTACTTTGGTTTTACTTTCTCTCTGGTAAAAGGTCCTTTACTCTTCCTGTTATGCTGTATTAAGAAGCTGATGCATATACCTCATGTTCTGTGTAGATAAAAGTTGAATTACCCCATATAATCTATTGTCACAAGTTTCTTCTGCAACCAAACTATGCAACAGTTAGCTGGCCATATATGTCAGTCATTAGTTAGCTGGCGACATACATCAAACATTAGTTTGCTGGCCATACACATCAGACCTTCCTTAGTTAGCTGGCCACATACATCAGACATTAGTTAGCTGGCCATACACATTGGACATTAGGTAGTTGGCCATATATATCGGTCATTAGTTAGCTGGCCATACACATCGGACAAAAGGTAGCTGGCTATACACATCGGACATTAGTTAGCTGGCCATACACATCGGACAAAAGGTAGCTGGCCATACACATCGGATATTAGTTAGCTAGCCATACACATCGAACATTAGTTAGCTGGTCACACACATCAGACATTAGTTAGCTAGCCATACACATCGAACATTAGTTAGCTGGTCACACACATCAGACATTAGTTAGCTGGCCATACACATCAGATATTAGTTAGCTGGCCATACACATCGGACATTAGTTAGCTGGTCACACACATCAGATATTAGTTAGCTGGCCATACACATCGGATATTAGGTAGCTGGCCATACACATCAGACATTAGGTATCTGGTCACATACCTCAGACATTAGGTAGCTGGCCACACACCTCAGACATAAGTTAGCTAGCCACACACATCAAACATTAGGTAGCTGGCCACACACATCGGACATTAGTTAGCTGATCACACACTTGAGATATTAGTTAGCGGGCCACACACATCAGACATTAGTTAGCTGGTCACACACAGCAGACATTAGTTATCTGGCCATACATATCAGACATTAGTTAGCTTGCTACACACATCAGACATTAGTTAGCTGGCCACACACATCAGACATTAGTTAGCTGGTCACACACAGCAGACATTAGTTTGCTGCCCATACACATCAGATATTAGTTAGCTGGCCACACACATCAGACATTAGTTAGCTGGTCACACACAGCAGACATTAGTTAGCTGGTCACACACAGCAGACATTAGTTAGCTGGCCATACATATCAGACATTAGTTAGCTAGCTACACACATCAGACATTAGTTAGCTGGCCACACACAAGATTTTAGTTAGCTGACCATACATATCAGACATTAGTTAGCTGGTCACACACAAGATTTTAGTTAGCTGACCATACATATCAGACATTAGTTAGTGAATCCCAACAAGTTCAGGAGAATCCAATAATAGAACCAGTCTCAGAACATTGGAGAAGTTACATTTTGACCTGTCCTAATCTGGTGTCTTCCTGATACATAAGTGGAACTAGAGGATTCATCCTTTTTACTGACACAACCAGTATGGTCAGCAGTGCTGAGTATACCTAATTTAGACTATGTCTCCACGTTCAGGATTCCTTGAGATTTGGACAGTGGATACCCTGCTCCGCCCAAAGCACCGCCCCCTGTTGTATGCGCGGTGATTCTGGATGTGTTCATTGAACACATGCGGAATCACCACATCTTATTCATAGACTGGGTATTTTATCTTGCGGGGACAGAGCGTCCCCACAAGATAAATAGACATGCCGCGGTCTGGAAAGATGCGCCGCATGTCCGGTTATGCAGGGCCGCCGGATGTGGCACATATAGTGGAGACGGGACTTCATAAAACCTGGACACTGCAAATTTTATGCTTCCTCATCATGGGAGGGCTAATAATTGAATACATCAGAGATATTGTACCTCTTCCCATAGGGTCATTTATACATTTTTGTTCAAAACTTGAAATACAAAGAGAGTTTTTATTTGGTAGAAGTCGCTTAGCAAAATTAAATATCTGGTTCATGCTTATAAACTCCCTTATCGGAGGTTTATACTTTTGAACAAACTCTTGCTTGTCTAATAGTATGTTGAATGGGGAACACAAATGTTTTAGTGTAGAGATCCCCATTAAGATCCACCACGAGAAATGACGTGGGTCTAGACCAGGAGTGAACATCGGATTATAGAAAAAGGAGGTCAGGGGAGAGGGGACTAACTGCAATTTAAATTTAACTCTAGCCTTCCTCCAGAGTACTAAAGAATGGGCTGTGAAGGGCGCTGTAATATTTACACCTTTTGGGAGCTTTTCCACAGTCCACATTAGGCCGGGTAATGACAGTGGTTTGAGAAGGAACGAACCCATCTCGGTTTATCGCTGTGTGAGCATATGCTTGTTAGTTGAGGTATTTGTGCAGTCCTAAAATACAATGCAATACAATACAATACCTAAGATTCTAGGTTTCTTTCCTTGCCATATAAATCTAGATATTATATTGTGTATCCTAGAGAATGTTTTATTTGGTATTGCTGTTGGCAAGGGTCGAAAAAGGTATAGGAAGCGGGGTAATGAAACCATTTTTATTGAATGTAATCTGCCTACCCAGGATAGATTTGATGAAGATCATCTGGTGAGATCAGCTTGGAGGTTCTGGATAAGAGGAATATAATTCCACCTAAAAAGGCTCGACCTGTTTGATGTTAAATTAATACCTAAATATGTTAGTTTTCTTTTTTTATAAATTTAAAGTGGGATACAATCCTGTCTTGTGTGTCCTCAGTAGTGTTTATAAAGAGTGCTTTAGATTTATCTACATTTATCTTAAGTCCAGAAATAGTTTCAAAATCATGAAGCAAAGAAAATAAGTTAGGAAGAGTAGTGTGAGGATTGGTAATAGTTAGAAGAAGGTCATCTGCAAAAAGACTGACTTTGTATTGGTCACCTAGGTCTGTGGGTCCTGTTATATTCGGGTTTTTCCTAATGGCTTCCGCTAGAGGTTCCATAGCTAATGCGAAAAGGGCCGGGGATAATGGACAGCCTTGTCTAGTGCCTCGTTGTATGTCAACCGGGATTGGGTGCGTTGTTGGAAGTTTTAGGTATGCCATCGGGCAGTCATATAGTAGTCTAAGACACAAGATAAACTGAGAAGGAAGGCCAAACATAGAGAGGACAGAAAATAAATATGGCCATGATAATGAATCAAAGGCCTTTTCAATGTCTAGGGCCAATAGTAGAAACTGTTTTTGACGCAAATTTGCTGAATGAATAATGTTAAGATTTCGTCTGATATTGTCTGGTGCTTGCCTCGCAGGTATAGAGCCCACATGGTCATGGTGGATAAGGGAGGGTAGTAGATTATTTAATCTATTGGTAATAATTGATGTAAAAAATTTTAGATCTATGTTTAAGAGGGAAATGGGTCTATAGTTTTTTTGTCAGGAGATGGTCTCTCTTAGGTTTGGGCATTACAGTGATATGTGCACATAAAACTCTGGGGGCATCTGGGATCCATTTAAGAGGGAATTACAGATACTTTTTATGTGGGGTGTAAGAGTGTCTTTAAATTTTTTTATAGTAAATTGCTGCAAGGCCGTCGGGACCGGGGGCTTTTCCTTTTTTTTAGATTTTTGATAGTTAGAGCTATCTCTTCTTCAGAAATATCTGAATAGAGTTGTTGGGTCATAGATTCAGAGACTTTGGGTAGGGAAAGATTTTTTAGGAAATCATGCATAATGTGTGGAGGAGGTGGTTGTGGAGCAGAATGTCTAGGTTATTTTTTATCTAAGTGGTGAAAAAAAAAATTCCAAACTTTGCTAAAAAAAAAAAATGCTCAATTTTCCGATACCCGTAGCATTTCCATTTTTCAGGATCTTGGGTCGGGTGAGGGCTTATTTTTTTGCGGTCCGAGCTGACTTTTTAAATGATACCACTTTTGTGCAGATACGTTGTTTTGAGCGCTCGTTATTGTATTTTAATGCAATGTCGCAGCGACCAAAAAAGGTAATTCTGGTGTTTTAATTTTTTTTCTCACTACGCCATTTAGCGATCAGGTTAATCCTTTTTTTATTGATAGATTGGGCGATTCTGAATGCGGAGATACCAAATATGTGTATGTTTGATTTTTTTTACTGTTTTATTTTGAATGGGGCGAAAGGGGGGTGATTTAAACTTTTATATTTTTTTATTTTTTTCATATTTTTTAAAACATTTTCTTTTTACTTTTGCCATGCTTCAATAGCCTCCATGAGAGGCTAGAAGCTGGCACCACTCGATCGGCTCTGCTACATAGAAGCAATGCTCAGATCGCTCCTATGTAGCTGAATTCCTGCATTGCTATGAGCGCCGACCACAGGGTTGCGCTCACAGCAATCCGGCATCAACAACCATAGAGGTCTCAAGGAGACCTCTAGGCGTCATGCCGACACATCGCTGACCCCCGATAACGTGATCGTCAGTGATGCGCGCATTTCCGGCCCGATGGCCGGAAGTGGTAGTTAAATGCTGCTGTCAGCATTTGACAGCGGCATTTAACTAGTTAATAGCAGCGGGTGGATCGCGATTCCACCTGCCGCTATTGCGGGCACATTTCAGCTATACAAAACAGCTGACATGTCGCAGCATTGATGTGGGCTCAGCGCCGGAGCCCACATCAAAGGGGGAGACACGACATGTGCAGTACTAATACGGCGCATGTCGTGAAGGGGTTAAAGTGTATTTTCTCTGAAATGCCAGTCCTGCATCAGGCTCTGATTCATGCTGCCCGCAGATTGAGGCACATGAGTTTCCCGACAGTATCCCTTTTAGTCATGAAAAGGAGAAGTGGAGCTTTACGGGAGTATTCACCATTCATTAGGTAAGAGAAGTTACAACACCTAAATACACAGACCTTTGTGTGGCTTCAGACACAGTTGAATTAGAACACAAGCAACTGTGACCAATGTTACTTAAGAGACTATCAGGTTATCTCTGCTATAAATACATTCCCAAAGTGATGATTAGGTCTGTTGTGATCTCAGGGAGAGATACTTCTATGTAATTATTAGGTCACTTGTGGATTACTTATGTATGCACATGAGTGTTATCAGCCGTCATCTCAGGACGCCAGTTTATAGCGATCATCTCTGTTTTTCTCTTTAAAAGAAATCAGTCGTCTATTAGCAAACATACACAACGTGAGACATCACTTACACTAAAGACTGTTCCAGGATTTCACCAGAAGTTTAGCCAGGCAAGACCACTTCAGGAAATTGCCTGCAGTCATTTTCCTGAATTGTCTTTGCTAACAATTTTGCCATCATTCTTGTGGTGGTTTCACCGCCCGCATCTTTTGCTGTACAGGAAGTGGTCGGCTTCCCAGCAGAAGCTGACCGAAGAAAGAGTATGTCTCACGAGTGTGTCATGTCCTCCTGGGAGATCAGGGGTTAGGCGATCATTACATACTTCCCTGTATGTTTTGTTCCTCATATTAAATGGACTTTGTTTCCCTTGGTGCTGAAAAGGTTAACAACTCTTTGTATGTTGGTTAGAAACATGCAGCTCCACCTCACAGCTGCTTCTGACCTGCTCGTTGGAGTATGTGGGACATTATTACAGTGGGGGATAATTAAAGGATATTATTACTGCTGTGATGTATTTTATTTTTGACGATACTGTTTTCAGGGTGGGGGGTTATGTTATTGTGCAGGGCAGCACAATGTCGCTTTATTCTTCATCTGGTGTAGTGTGGAAGTTGGGGAAAAAATGGGGAATGTGCTCTGGAAGCTGGAAGCTGTGCTCTACATAGCTGTGTGTTATTTTCTGAAAAAAGTAATGGTGGTCTGCGCTGGATGAAGAAGAAAAGTGAAGATGAACGACTTCGACTACAGACTTCAGATGAGTAAGTTTGTTACCTGAACATTGACACTATACATTGTATACTATGTACAGAGCTCCTGAGTATAATGTCACAGGTGATCATTTCATTACCTGTACACTTACACTATATACAGATCACCTGTGTATAATGTTACTGGTGATGACTGTATTACCTGTACAGTGTATACTATATAGAGTGCTCCTGTGTATAATGTCACTAGTGAGCAGTGTATTACCAGTACACTATACACTGAGCTACTGTGTATAATGTCACTGTTGATCTCTGTGTTACCTTCACACTGACATTATATATATATATATATATATATATATATATATATAAGTATAATTTCACCGGTAATCTCTCTATATTACCTGTAGGCTGACACTTTGTACTATGTATTCCCTGTCTGAGGGCACTGTGAGCAGGAGAACTTCCTCACGCTCGCGGTGCCCTCAGACAGGGAATAGCAGTTCACACAGAAACACTGCGCACATGGTGCTCAGTTTCTCTGCTGGGTGACAGGCTGCATGGTCACATCATGCAGCCTGCCATCTAGCTGTAGCAGAGCTGGACACGTCATGGGACTAATGGAATAAAAGCATCTCTGCGGAAAGGTGAGGAATACTGTTGTTTGTTTTTTTACCTCTTTTGCAGATGATGAGGGCATCAGGGGAATGGGCGAGGTCGTAAGTATGGTTTAATTAAGAATATTAAAGGAGTCTGGATCATTCTTTCATTAAAGGACTTTTTTCTGGGAGTCTGTGTTTTCATACAATGTGACTATGGGGTTAGTAATTAACCTTTTCTGGGGTTGCTGAGAGCTGATGTTTTTGTTTTTAGCCTGGGGGGCCAGTATCCATGGCCCCTTCCTAGGCTATTAATATCAGCCTGTCAGGACTCTGAATATTTTTTATTACCTTTTTGTGCATTACTGCCCTTTTCCAAGATGGCATCTTTGGTCTCGTGCACTATGTCTTCCTGCTATAAAACTCCACCCCAGCCTTCAGTCTGTGCTAGAGTATTGTGCTTTGCATCCAGCTCCTGACCTCTGGTGACTCCCTGGCTATATACCTGCTCCTGTGAACCTGTGTGGTGATCCTGCTACTCTGCTCTGAGTTCCTGCTGCATACACCAGTTCCAGTAATCCTCCTTCATCTGCTGCTCGTGTTTACTTCCATCTGCATTTGCTGGACATGTAAGCTGTTTCTGCTTTGCAAGAACCTGAGACTATTACCCAGACCTCCCTGGTTGAGCTAAGATATTATTTGAACTGCCTTATAAGCATATCTATCTGTGTTTTGGACTAAGCATGGACTTATTCGTTTCAAGTATCCTCAAGAATAATTGTGCTTCATAGACTTTCTGCATGATTGCATTTTCCTCTGAAGTTTCCTATAGACTGCTGAGCTGCATTTGATATTTGCACCAAGTGATGTGGACTTGAGTTTCTCTTTTCACCTGTTTGAATCACCGTGTGATAATATAGACTTTACCACTTATAAAACTGTGTCTTGTAGTTGTCTTGTTCCACACAAAGAGTCTCCTGAGTTATCCCCTACAATTATTACACAGCCCCAGCTCTCTGCATAGCCTTTGCTGGCAATTAATTATAGGGGAACCCCACATATTTTTTTGGGAGGGGCAGCCATTTTAATAGTCAGTAAAGGCTAAGTATACAGTTGTGAGCTGATATTAGTAGCCTGGGAAGCTCCATGGGTATTGCCCCCCTTTCCAGGCTATCAACATCAGCCCCCAGCCGTTGGCTTTACCTCTGCTGTTTACGAAAATTAAGCGGGAGCCCAAGCTATTTTTTTCCGTAAAATAATCTTTTATTAATTAAATACATATACAGAAAGCTGCAAACACACTGTACTAACTGTATTTGTCACATACATCTATATATCTCCCTATTCTATTTGTATTTACCGTATGTAATCCATCTCTTCTATCCTATCGGCTCCTGCAGTGATTTTACACTACCACGGCTGCTGAATTGCCGGCTTCTGTTCTTTATATCTATGTAATATAAATATGTATATATATATATATATATATATATATATATATATAGTTGCGGCGCCCCCGCCCGCCGCAGGGCCGACGGGCACCCGGTACCGGGCCTCTGAGTCTCTGCTCCGGGGCTGTCACGGTGGCTAGGCCCGGTCCGTGACCCTGCTGGTGGGGAGGCGACGTACAGTGGATGATAGATGTGGATAGTGGTGGTGGTGAGGCTGTAGTGGTGCGGAGAAGTAAATAACGAGGACACAGGGGTGCAGTCTCTTTACCTCTTTACTGAAGATCTCTGGGTCCTCAGTCTGGAATCCGGATAACCAGGCTGCGCAAGTCCGGCCGGTCCAATGACACCTCCAGAGTTCTCTTTGCAGGTGGAAATCTGTGCCTTCCTTCTAGCGCTATGTGTTGCGGTCCTTCCCTGCTGTGCTTACGGAAAGTCCCCACAACTGTTGTGTCTGTTTCTTAAGTTCCCTCACAACTCGATTAGATGATGTTCTGCTAATCCTCCGTCCCTCCCTGATGTTACGGTTAGGACGGCACCCGTTTGACGGGTAGGCTCGGAGCTCTTCCGGGACCCTAGAGTCGCCCCTCTCCACAAGTTGCCCCCCAAGACTGCATAGGTGATTTTGGTGAGACAGCCCGCCTGAGACTGACTGTCCTGCCGTAGGTTCGAAGTATTGCCTGAAGCTGTATAACGAAATACTTCCTTCGGTTTTCCGGCCACCGGTTGTTGCGCCTCAGTAGGATGTTGCCTCGATCTTACAGCACGACTCCTACTGGTATTCTCCTTGTTGCTTTGATCTCGTTTCTCACTCAGCACAATCTATCTCGCTTCTAGTCCTTCCTTGGGCACCGCCGCTATTCTGAGCAGGCACTGTCCCGTTACGTTCTGTCCAGTTGCCAAGCCTCTGTCAGGATCCCACCCCTGACAGGGGCCCTACCGAATCTTCCCCCCGCAACACCCTCTGCCACAAGGTGTTGCCTGGTTCCAACCCAGTCAGCTTTCTCTTCTAACTTCCTGCCTGACCCCCAGTTTTACCAGTATGTGAAGAGTGGCCTAATGAATAGAACCCTTAGCTCCCCCTGGAGGCCCGACTGTGAAATGTATTGGTGTCTGTGATACCTGGTCAGATGAACTCCTTTAGTGCCATTAGACGTACCATAGCTCCCCTTAGTGGCGGAGCCACAGTACTGCAACGACCAGGACTCTGGGGCGCTGCACTCCCCCCGGTTAAATCCAGTACTCCGGGACTGGGAAGAAAACAACAATACAGGTTAGCAAAAAGACATACAATTTGTTGAGTGGAAATAACAATAAGTATACTTGAACAGAGCTTCCCTTTATGGGAGGTGAGGACACTTGAACGTTACAAACATGGTTAAATATCATAGCAACATGCTATAAGTAACTTTCTTTACCCAACCGGGTATTCTACTTAATACAAATTCTTGAACAATAATTTAACTTTGCCTTTAAGGATGCACACTCTAAATCCACTAAAGACCTTCTTATACACATTATAAGGCTTAAGCAACTGTGCTACATTCTCCTTCTTTAAATCTGCAGGACCGCCTGTCCTAACGGCGCCAGACCTACTGCCTCTCCTTTCTTACAGGACCGCTCCTTTCAGCCCGAGCCTTCTGTCTTTTCAACTACTACAGTATAGAACATAACATTACTTTCAGTTTAAGAGCACTGAGCCATCTCTATATGGCTCCTAGGAGGACTCACTGACTAACCCCTACGGGTTCACTTTCTGTCCTCTTTCTTTAACACATTATACATTTTCTTAAAACATTAAACTGCCATCATTACTTGCTTCCTGACAAATATGCAGGACGCTATGTCTACCCCTACGGGTCTGCTGCATCTTTCTTCTAACTTTCACTTGTGCAGGACTTCATGTCTACCCCTACGGGTCTACTGCATCTTTCCAATAATTACTTTATCTCAGAACACATTATTAAACACTTCTTTCTTTCAACAATTTAGTTACATACAACTTGTACTTATCAGCAGCATCATTAACTTTCTTTTTAGAGCAACATCATTCTCTAAGTACCATCAGTGAACATCCCCTTTAAGAGGGGACCAAGTCTCTATGAGGTAGTGCAACTCCTCAAGCTGCAAGTCTGTTTGCAATAAGGACTCCAGTGATGTTTTAAAAAAACAATATCTTCGCAAAGTGTCCTTTCTTCATATAGAACCAGTAGATAGCACCCTTAAGAAGGTGCAAACTATTTACAAGAAGTTTGTATCATGCATTGTTCATGATTCAGCAGTTTTTATAACATTGTGGAACAAAAAAGCAAAAAGGAAAGTGAAAGCAAAAATAAAAAGCAATAGGGATCCCGGGTAAACAAAGGGATCCCTTTAAGGGTTAACCCAGGACGGGTTTTAGCAGCAAAACAGCAAGGAAATAAACAGTTAACTATTTACAGTTTCAGGTTTCCGAGGCTTAGTTGGACGGCTTCCAGGGCTGCACCTGGCACTTAACCCCTCTTGGCCCGGGAAGGGTGAAGTCCAGGGTTGCACCCAGTGCTGGACAAACGCCGTTAATCCGTCTCTCATGTACGGTTAGGTCATGCACAGCGATGGAGGTCTGCGCAGCTTGAGTAGGGGCATTTGCTGCAGCAGAGGCAGCGGATGCTGCAAGATCAGTCACTGGAACGGAGTCAGCAGCTGTGGCACCAGCAGTCACGGGAGTGGTGTCAGTCATCAGGGCAGGGTTGTCCTTCATACCTGCTTCAGATGCGGTCCCTCCGGTGCCGATCTGCTCCGTCTCCGCTGGGGTCTGGAACGCTAGTTGCAGAGCTTTGCGCTGCGGCGCTGTCCGCTCCGTTTGCAGCATCTCGCTTTCCGGCAGGGCCTTGCTTTCTGGCTTCGGAGCGCTGGAACTTCTTTCTTGCTCCGGACCAGACGAGGCTGCCGACAGGTTTCTGGCGAGGCTCCCGATGAAGGTCTTCTTCCACCCGGCCTTAGTGTTCAGCTGCGTCCGCAGGAGGTGGTGGATCAGCTCGTCCGCTCCGGTCTGCAGGAGGTCAGCGTCAACTGTGGAGGTCTGGCTGCGGTGCCTCTCCGGGTAGCTGGGGGAGTCCTCGGCTCCGACCCCACGCTCCGGCTCCAGGCGGCTGGCCATGGCGTCCTCCATGTCACTGACTTCTTCTTCCTGGTCCTTTTCCCGCTCTCTCCTTCGTGGGCGGTTTCGTTTTCTCTGTCTCCGCCCCCCATTGAGGATCAGGAGGCGGATCTCGGCTGCTGACGGACACGTCCTCAAGGGGCCGACATATTTAGACTGGGCGGCCATTGTCTTTCGCGCTCTTCAGCCTGTTCACGCCCACTTCCACGCCCTTCTTCTTCTCCTGCGCTCTCCTTAGCGCTGTAATGGCGGCGGTTTTGGCGCAAACTTTTGGCGGCAAGTGACAATCCACAGTCTTTGCAATAAAGTACAGTCCAAGCACAGTAAATCACAGTTCCAAGGCACACATGACCTGATTCTTCAGGCTTAAGTAGATCCTGTTCGTGACGCCAAGTTGCGGCGCCCCCGCCCGCCGCAGGGCCGAGGGGCACCCGGTACCGGGCCTCTGAGTCTCTGCTCCGGGGCTGTCACGGTGGCTAGGCCCGGTCCGTGACCCTGCTGGTGGGGAGGCGACGTACAGTGGATGATAGATGTGGATAGTGGTGGTGGTGAGGCTGTAGTGGTGCGGTGCAGTAAATAACGAGGACACAGGGGTGCAGTCTCTTTACCTCTTTACTGAAGATCTCTGGGTCCTCAGTCTGGAATCCGGATAACCAGGCTGCGCAAGTCCGGCCGGTCCAATGGCACCTCCAGAGTTCTCTTTGCAGGTGGAAATCTGTGCCTTCCTTCTAGCGCTATGTGTTGCGGTCCTTCCCTGCTGTGCTTACGGAAAGTCCCCACAACTGTTGTGTCTGTTTCTTAAGTTCCCACACAACTCGATTAGATGATGTTCTGCTAATCCTCCGTCCCTCCCTGATGTTACGGTTAGGACGGCACCCGTTTGACGGGTAGGCTCGGAGCTCTTCCGGGACCCTAGAGTCGCCCCTCTCCACAAGTTGCCCCCCAAGACTGCATAGGTGATTTTGGTGAGACAGCCCGCCTGAGACTGACTGTCCTGCCGTAGGTTCGAAGTATTGCCTGAAGCTGTATAACGAAATACTTCCTTCGGCGTTCCGGCCACCGGTTGTTGCGCCTCAGTAGGATGTTGCCTCGGTCTTACAGTACGACTCCTACTGGTATTCTCCTTGTTGCTTTGATCTCGTTTCTCACTCAGCACAATCTATCTCGCTTCTAGTCCTTCCTTGGGCACCGCCGCTATTCCGAGCAGGCACGGTCCCGTTACGTTCTGTCCAGTTGCCAAGCCTCTGTCAGGATCCCACCCCTGACAGGGGCCCTACCGAATCTTCCCCCCGCAACACCCTCTGCCACAAGGTGTTGCCTGGTTCCAACCCAGTCAGCTTTCTCTTCTAACTTCCTGCCTGACCCCCAGTTTTACCAGTATGTGAGGAGTGGCCTAATGAATAGAACCCTTAGCTCCCCCTGGAGGCCCGACTGTGAAATGTATTGGTGTCTGTGATACCTGGTCAGATGAACTCCTTTAGTGCCATTAGACGTACCATAGCTCCCCTTAGTGGCGGAGCCACAGTACTGCAACGACCAGGACTCTGGGGCGCTGCATATATATATATATATATATATATATATATATATATATATATAAATAAATAGAAAAAAGAAGGCAGCACTCCAAGTCCTCTTCAGGGTGAAATAATGTGAAGTTTATTCAGCCCACATCTCTGTGCGACGTTTCGGCTCACACTGAGCTTTTTTCAGGCTTGAAAAAGGCTCAGTGTGAGCCAAAACGTCGCACAGAGATGTGGGCTGAATAAACTTCACATTATTTCACCCTGAAGAGGACTTGGAGTGCTGCCTTCTTTTTCTTATTTATGTATACAAGTTGGGTAGATGAGTGGACCATTCTACCCAGGAGGCCGGGCACCCACTGGTGAGCATTGTGCTGTTCCAATTTTTCTTTTCTATATATATATATATATATATATATATATATATATATATATATATATATATATATACACTCACTGGCCACTTTATTAGGTACACCTGTCCAACTTCTTGTTAACACTTAATTTCTAATCAGCCAATCACATGGCGGCAACTCAGTGCATTTAGGCATGTAGACATGGTCAAGACAATCTCCTGCAGTTCAAACCGAGCATCAGTATGGGGAAGAAAGGTGATTTGAGTGCCTTTGAACGTGGCATGGTTGTTGGTGCCAGAAGGGCTGGTCTGAGTATTTCAGAAACTGCTGATCTACTGGGATTTTCACGCACAACCATCTCTAGGGTTTACAGAGAATGGTCCGAAAAAGAAAAAAAATCCAGTGAGCGGCAGTTCTGTGGGCGGAAATGCCTTGTTGATGCCAGAGGTCAGAGGAGAATGGGCAGACTGGTTCGAGCTGATAGAAAGGCAACAGTGACTCAAATCGCCACCCGTTACAACCAAGGTAGGCCTAAGAGCATCTCTGAACGCACAGTGCGTCGAACTTTGAGGCAGATGGGCTACAGCAGCAGAAGACCACACCGGGTACCACTCCTTTCAGCTAAGAACAGGAAACTGAGGCTACAATTTGTACAAGCTCATCGAAATTGGACAGTAGAAGATTGGAAAAACGTTGCTTGGTCTGATGAGTCTCGATTTCTGCTGCGACATTCGGATGGTAGGGTCAGAATTTGGCGTAAACAACATGAAAGCATGGATCCATCCTGCCTTGTATGGAGCATCTTTGGGATGTGCAGCCGACAAATCTGCGGCAACTGTGTGATGCCATCATGTCAATATGGACCAAAATCTCTGAGGAATGCTTCCAGCACCTTGTTGAATCTATGCCACGAAGAATTGAGGCAGTTCTGAAGGCAAAAGGGGGTCCAACCTGTTACTAGCATGGTGTACCTAATAAAGTGGCCGGTGAGTGTATATATATATATATATATATATATATATATATATATATATATATATATATATATATATGTGTCACTGATATATATATATATATATATATGCTATGTGTATATATCTATTCTTTTCTAACCTGTCAGTGTGATTTTCCTATACCCGGCATATGAATTGTCGGCTTTTCAAATGCGATCAGTGTGTAAAAATCAGACAGCACTTGCATGGTCCGAGTGCTGTGTGATTTTTTTTCTCGCACCCATTGATTTCTATTGCAGGATGCGATCCGATTTCTGATTACAATTGCAGCATGCTGCGACTTTTTTCCAGTCTGATCGTGGTCCGATCCGAGCTGGAAAAAAAACAGTTGAACACACAATCATAGAGTAAGATTGGTCTGAATTCAATCCAATTTTTTATCGGATTGCATTTGTCTGATTTAATCGCAAGTGGGAATGAGCCTTTATAGTTAAATTAGTGATGAAAAGTAGGGTTGAGCGAAACGGGTCGGCAATTTTCAGAAGTCGCCGACTTTTGGCAAAGTCGGGTTTCATGAAACCCGACCCGACCCCTGTGTGGGGTCGGCCATGAAGTCGGCGATCTTCTGAATCTGGAATCGGAATTCCGATACCGATTCCCGATATGTTTAACCCCTTCCCGACATTTGACGTACTATCCCGTCGAGGTGGGGTGGGCCCGTATGACCGCCGACGGGATAGTACGTCATCATCGATCAGCGGCGCTCACGGGGGGAGCGCGGCCGATCGCGGCCGGGTGTCAGCTGCATATCGCAGCTGACATCCGGCACTATGTGCTAGGAGCGGTCACGGACCGCCCCCGGCACATTAACCCCCGGCACACCGCGATCAAACATGATCGCAGTGTACCGGCGGTATAGGGAAGCATCGCGCAGGGAGGGGGCTCCCTGCGGGCTTCCCTGAGACCCCCGGAGCAACGCGATGTGATCGCGTTGCTCTGAGGGTCTCCTACCTCCCTCCTCGCCGCAGGTCCCGGATCCAAGATGGCCGCGGCATCCGGGTCCTGCAGGGAGGGAGGTGGCTTACCGAGTGTCTGCTCAGAGCAGACACTTGGAAAGCCTGCAGCCCTGCACAGCAGATCGTCGATCTGGCAGAGTGCTGTGCACACTGCCAGATCAATGATCTGTGATGTCCCCCCCTGGGACAAAGTAAAAAAGTTAAAAAAAAATTTTTCCACATGTGTAAAAAAAAAAAAAAAAAAAAAAATTCCTAAATAAATAATAATAAAAAAAATATATTATTCCCATAAATACATTTCTTTATCTAAATAAAAAAAACAAAACAATAAAAGTACACATATTTAGTATCGCCGCGTCCGTAACGACCCAACCTATAAAACTGCCCCACTAGTTAACCCCTTCAGTAAACACCGTAAGAAAAAAAAAAAAAAAACGAGGCAAAAAACAACGCTTTATTACCATACCGCCGAACAAAAAGTGGAATAACACACGATCAAAAAGACGCATATAAATAACCATGGTACCGCTGAAAACGTCATCTTGTTCCGCAAAAAAAAAGCCGCCATACAGCATCATCAGCAAAAAAATAAAAAAGTTATAGTCCTGAGAATAAAGCGATACCAAAATAATTATTTTTTCTATATTTTAGTTTTTATCGTATAAAAGCGCCAAAACATAAAAAAATGATATAAATGAGATATCGCTGTAATCGTACTGACCCGACGAATAAAACTGCTTTATCAATTTTACCAAACGCGGAACGGTATAAACGCCTCTCCCAAAAGAAATTCATGAATAGCAGGTTTTTGGTCATTCTGCCTCACAAAAATCGGAATAAAAAGCGATCAAAAATGGTCACGTGTCTGAAAATGTTACCAATAAAAACGTCAACTCGTCCCGCAAAAAACAAGACCTCACATGACTCTGTGGAGCAAAATGTGGAAAAATTATAGGTCTCAAAATGTGGAGACGCAAAAACTTTTTTGCTATAAAAAGCGTCGCTGGTTTCACACTTGCGTTTTTGTCTGCAGCGTTTTTTGCACAAAAAAACGCATGCGTTTTTTCCCTATATTTGACATTGAAAACGCATGCGTTTTTTTGTACGCGTTTGGTCGCGTTTTCAAACGCATGCGGTTTTTTTCTGCATGCGTTCATTTTCAGAAATACAACCTGCAGTATTTTCTTGCGTTTTTAAGCACATGCGTTTGTTTGCGTTAAAAACGCATGCATTTTTATCGAAAAAAAACAGAAAACACACTGAAAAGCCACCCACCACCATCAAGGTGATAAAGGGATCCAAACCCTAACCCTAACTCTACCCCTAACCTCACCCCTAACCGTTTAATGAACATTTTCTGACAGTCATAGTGCCACGTATTTCAGTGCCACGTATTTCAGTGCCACGTATTTCAGTGCCACGTATTTCTGTGCCACGTATCACGTATTTCAGTGCCACGTGTTTCAGTGCCACGTATTTCAGTGCCACGTATCACGTATTTCAGTGCCACATATTTTAGTACCACGTATTTCAGTGCCACGTATTTCAGTGCCACGTATTTCAGTGCCACGTATTTCAGTGCCACGTATTTCAGTGCCACGTATTTCAGTGCCACGTGTTTCAGTGCCACGTGTTTCAGTGCCACGTATCACATATTTCAGTGCCACGTATTTCAGTGCCACGTATTTCAGTGCCACGTATTTCAGTGCCACGTATTTCAGTGCCACGTATTTCAGTGCCACGTATTTCAGTGCCACGTATTTCAGTGCCACGTATCACATATTTCAGTGCCACGTATTTAAGTGCCACGTATTTCAGTGCCACATATTTCAGTGCCACGTATCACGTATTTCAGTGCCACGTGTTTCAGTGCCACGTATTTCAGTGCCACATATTTCAGTGCCACATATTTCAGTGCCACGTATTTCAGTGCCACGTATTTCAGGGCCACGTATTTCAGTGCCACGTATTTCAGTGCCACGTGTTTCAGTGTCACGTGTTTCAGTGCCACGTGTTTCAGTGCCACGTATTTAAGTGCCACGTATCACATATTTCAGTGCCACGTATTTAAGTGCCACGTATTTCAGTGCCACGTATTTCAGTGCCACGTATCACGTATTTCAGTGCCACGTGTTTCAGTGCCACGTATTTAAGTGCCACGTATCACGTATTTCAGTGCCACGTATTTCAGTGCCACGTATTTCAGTGCCACGTATTTCAGTGCCACGTATTTTAGTGACACGTATTTTAGTGACACGTATTTCAGTCACGTTTAGGGTTAGGGTTAGGGCTAGGGTTGGAGGTAAAGTTAGGGTTAGGGTTTGGATTACATTTACGTTTGGATTAGGGTTGGGATTAGAATTATGGGTGTGTCAGGGCTAGGGGTGTGGTTAGGGTTACCGTTGGGATTAGGGTTAGGGGTGTGTTTGGGTTAGGGTTTCAGGTAGAATTGGGGAGTTTCCACTGTCCAGGCACATCAGGGGCTCTCCAAGCGCGACATGGCGTCCAATCTCAATTCCAGCCAATTCTGCGTTGAAAAAGTAAAACAGTGCTCCTTCCCTTCCGAGCTCTCCCGTGCGCCCAAAAAGGGGTTTACCCCAACATATGTGTTATCAGCGTACTCGGGACAAATTGAACAACAACTTCTGGGGTCCAAGTTCTCTTGTTATCCTTAGGAAAATAAAAATTTGGGGGGCTAAAAATCATTTTTGTGGGAAAAAAAAGATGTTTTATTTTCACGGCTCTGCGTTATAAACTGTAGTGAAACACTTGGGGGTTCAAAGTTCTCACAACACATCTAGATAAGTTCCTTGGGAGGTCTAGTTTCCAATATGGGGTCACTTGTGGGGGGTTTGTACTGTTTGGGTACATCAGGGGCTCTGCAAATGCAACGTGACGCCTGCAGACCAATCCATTTAAGGCTGCATTCCAAATGGCGCTCCTTCCCTTCCGAGCTCTGTCATGCACCCAAACAGTGGTTCCCCCCCACATATGGGGTATCAGCGTACTCAGGACAAATTGGACAACAACTTTTGGGGTCTAATTTATCCTGTTACCCTTGTAAAAATACAAAACTGGGGGCTAAAAAATCATTTTTGTGAAAAAAAAAAGGAATTTTTATTTTCACGGCTTTGCGCTATAAACTTTAGTGAAACACTTGGGGGTTCAAAGTTCTCAAAACACATCTAGATAAGTTCCTTGGGAGGTCTAGTTTCCAATATGGGGTCACTTGTGGGGGGTTTGTACTGTTTGGGTACATCAGGGGCTCTGCAAATGCAACGTGACGGCTGCTGACCAATCCATTTAAGTCTGCATTCCAAATGGCGCTCCTTCCCTTCCGAGCTCTGTCATGCGCCCAAACAGTGGTTCCCCCCCACATATGGGGTATCAGCGTACTCAGGACAAATTGGAAAACAAATTTTGGGGTCCAATTTTTTCTGTTACCCTTGTAAAAATACAAAGCTGGGTGCTAAAAAATCATTTTTGAGAAAAAAAATAAAAATTATTTTCACGGCTCTGCGTTATAATCTGTAGTGAAACACTTGGGGGTTCAAAGCTCTCAAAACACATCTAGATAAGATCCTTAGGGGGTCTACTTTCCAAAATGGTGTCACTTGTAGGGAGTTTCAATGTTTAGGCACATCAGGGGCTCTCCAAACGCAACATGGCGTCCCATCTCAATTCCAGTCAATTTTGCATTGAAAAGTCAAATGGCGCTCCTTCCCTTCCAAGCTCTGCCATGCGCCCAAACAATGGTTTACACCCACATATGGGGTATCATCGTACTCAGGACAAATTGGCCAACATTTTTTGGGGTCCAATTTCTTCTCTTACCCTTGGGAAAATAAAAAATTGGGGGCGAAAAGATCATTTTTGTGAAAAAATATGATTTTTTATTTTTACGGCTCTGCATTATAAACTTCTGTGAAGCACTTGGTGGGTCAAAGTGCTCACCACACATCTAGATAAGTTCCTTAGGGGGTCTACTTTCCAAAATGGTGTCACTTGTAGGGAGTTTCAATGTTTAGGCACATCAGGGGCTCTCCAAACGCAACATGGCGTCCCATCTCAATTCCAGTCAATTTTGCATTGAAAAGTCAAATGGCGCTCCTTCCCTTCCAAGCTCTGCCATGCGCCCAAACAATGGTTTACACCCACATATGGGGTATCATCGTACTCAGGACAAATTGGCCAACATTTTTTGGGGTCCAATTTCTTCTCTTACCCTTGGGAAAATAAAAAATTGGGGGCGAAAAGATCATTTTTGTGAAAAAATATGATTTTTTATTTTTACGGCTCTGCATTATAAACTTCTGTGAAGCACTTGGTGGGTCAAAGTGCTCACCACACATCTAGATAAGTTCCTTAGGGGGTCTACTTTCCAAAATGGTGTCACTTGTAGGGAGTTTCAATGTTTAGGCACATCAGGGGCTCTCCAAATGCAACATGGCGTCCCATCTCAATTCCAGTCAATTTTGCATTGAAAAGTCAAATGGCGCTCCTTCCCTTCCAAGCTCTGCCATGCGCCCAAACAATGGTTTACACCCACATATGGGGTATCATCGTACTCAGGACAAATTGCACAACATTTTTTGGGGTCCAATTTCTTCTCTTACCCTTGGGAAAATAAAAAATTGGGGGCGAAAAGATCATTTTTGTGAAACAATATGATTTTTTATTTTTACAGCTCTGCATTATAAACTTCTGTGAAGCACTTGGTGGGTCAAAGTGCTCACCACACATCAAGATAAGTTCCTTAGGGGGTCTACTTTCCAAAATGGTGTCACTTGTAGGGGGTTTCAGTGTTTAGGCACATCAGGGGCTCTCCAAACGCAACATGGCGTCCCATCTCAATTCCAGTCAATTTTGCATTGAAAAGTCAAATGGCGCTCCTTTCCTTCCGAGCTCTGCCATACGCCCAAACAGTGGTTTACCCCCACATATGGGGTATCAGCGTACTCAGGACAAATTGTACAACAACTTTGGGGGTCCATTTTCTCCTGTTACCCTTGGTAAAATAAAACAAATTGGAGCTGAAATAAATTTTGTGTGAAAAAAAGTTAAATGTTCATTTTTATTTAAACATTCCAAAAATTCCTGTGAAACACCTGAAGGGTTAATAAACTTCTTGAATGTGGTTTTGAGCACCTTGAGGGGTGCAGTTTTTAGAATGGTGTCACACTTGGGTATTTTCTATCATATAGACCCCTCAAAATGACTTCAAATGAGATGTGGTCCCTAAAAAAAAATGGTGTTGTAAAAATGAGAAATTGCTGGTCAACTTTTAACCCTTATAACTCCGTCACAAAAAAAAATTTTGGTTCCAAAATTGTACTGATGTAAAGTAGACATGTGGGAAATGTTACTTATTAAGTATTTTGCGTGACATATGTCTGTGATTTAAGGGCATAAAAATTCAAAGTTGGAAAATTGCAAAATTTTCAAAATTTTCGCCAAATTTCCATTTTTTTCACAAATAAACGCAAGTTATATCGAATAAATTTTACCACTAACATGAAGTACAATATGTCACGAGAAAACAATGTCAGAATCGCCAAGATCCGTCAAAGCGTTCCAGAGTTATAGCCTCATAAAGGGACAGTGGTCAGAATTGTAAAAATTGGCCCGGTCATTAACGTGCAAACCACCCTTGGGGGTGAAGGGGTTAAGATATCGGGAATTGGTATCAGAATTCAGATTTAAGTGTAAAATAAAGAATTAAAATAAAAAATATCGCTATACTTACCATCTGACGGGCCCTGGTACTAACCGGGAACCTTCCTTCCTTAGAATCAGCCTTCCAGGACCTCGCGGTGACGTCACGGTGACGTCGCGGCTTGTGATTGGTCGCGCGGCCGCCCATGTGACCGTGACGTCACCGTAGGTCCTGGAAGGGCTGATTCTTAGGAAGGAAGGCTGCCGGAATGAAGCAGGGCGTGTCCGAGGGTGAGTATATACCTAATAGGAATATACTCACCCTCGGCTTCGTTCCGGCAGCCTTCCTTCCTAAGAATCAGCCCTTCCAGGACCTACGGTGACGTCACGGTGACGTCGCGGCTTGTGATTGGTCGCGCAGCGGTCACATGGGCGGCCGCGCGACCAATCACAAGCCGCGACGTCACCGTGACGTCACCGCGAGGTCCTGGAAGGCTGATTCTAAGGAAGGAAGGTTCCCGGTTAGTACCAGGGCCCGTCAGATGGTAAGTATAGCGATATTTTTTATTTTAATTCTTTATTTTACACTTAAATATGGATCCCAGGGCCTGAAGGAGAGTTTCCGCTCCTTCAGACCCTGGGAACCATTGGAAACCCAATGCACTGCATTGGGTTTCGAGTTTCGGCCGACCCCGACTTTTTTATAGGATCGGCCGATTTCACTCGACCCGACTTTTGAAAAAGTCGGGTTTCGTGAAACCCGACCCGATCCTATAAAAGTAAAGGTCGCTCAACCCTAATGAAAAGTACTATTGGTTCATAAAGGTTGAACTTGATGGGCCTAGGGCTCTTTTCAACCTACGTAACTATGTAACTATGTTTTGGTAATATGTGGGCCGGCCATGGTGTGGGTATTTGTCCCCTGTATGTGGTATTATTGGTAATTAAAAAAAAAAATATGCTACACATTCCCTTAAAGAAAAATAAATAAAAATATACCTTAAAAGAGTATTGGACTTTTTCAGATGTTTTCATAGGTTAGAGTAGAGTAGGGTCCTGCCACTAGAGTCTATCTTGTCATGGTGGCAAGCTTAAAAAATCTTTTGACCAAAACAAAAGTTGATGGCTATGTATGTGATTTGGTGTTAGATGGGAACTGTTGCTGTGTAATAGGGGAGGACGGGTGTTGTGAATTAGACTTTTTGGCTCCCTCTTGTGGTTACTAGTGATATGACTCTGGGATTTTCTTCCCTCAGTTTGCACCCAGCTGGGTCGTTACTTCAGGGGTGTTGCTATATAAACCTCCTGGAACCTTAGTCCAGTGCCTGGCATCGTTGTAATCAGACACATTCTGTTTGCTCCTATCTGCTGGTCCTGGTTCGTGCAAAATTAAGCTAAGTCCTGCTTCTTGGTTTTTTGGGTTATTTGCTTGCTCTCATTTTTGTCCAGCTTGTACTAAATGTGATTCCTGATCTTGCTGGAAGCTCTAGGGGGCTGGTGTTCTCCCCCCGGGCCGTTAGACGGTTCGGGGGTTCTTGAATTTCTAGTGTGGATATTTTTGATAGGGTTTTTGCTGACCATATAAGTTATCTTTCTATATTCTGCTATTAGCTAGTGGGCCTCTCTTTGCTAAATACCTAGCTCATTCTTATGTTTGTCTTTTCCTCTTACCTCACCGTTATTATTTGTTGGGGGCTTGTATCCAACTTTTGGGGTCTATTCTCTGGAGGCAAGAAAGGTCTTTCTTTTCCCTTCTAGGGTTAGCTAGTTCTCCGGCTGGCGCGAGACGTCTAGAACCAACGTAGGAACGTTCCCCGGCTGCTGTTATTTGTGGTGCTAGGATTAGATATATGGTCAGCCCAGTTACCACTGCCCTATGAGCTGTTTTTTTGTGTTTGCAGACTTAGAAATTATTTCTGAGACCCTCTGCCATTGGGGTCATAACAGTATGCCAGGCCAACATTGAATGTTTAATGCATTGCAGAAGTGGGATAATAAGAAAGGAAATTCTGAGTTTTTTTTTTTTTTTTCTTTCCTCTCTTCCTCCCCTTTACCTTTGAGTGGCTTGTGCTTGCTGCAGACATGAATGTCCAGACCTTGATTACAAGTGTAGGCCAGCTGGCAGCTCGTGTGCAGGGCATACAAGATTTTGTTACCAGTAGTCCTATGTCTGAACCTAAAATACCTATTCCGGAATTGTTTTCTGGAGACCGATTTAGGTTTAGGAATTTCAAGAATAATTGTAAATTGTTTCTTTCTCTGAGACCCCGTTCATCTGGAGATTCAGCTCAGCAAGTTAAAATTGTTATTTCTTTTTTACGGGGCGACCCTCAGGATTGGGCTTTCTCGCTAGCGCCAGGAGATCCGGCATTGGCAAATATTGATGCGTTTTTTCTGGCGCTCGGATTGCTTTACGAGGAACCCAATCTTGAAATTCAGGCAGAAAAAGCCTTGCTGGCTATTTCTCAGGGTCAGGATGAAGCTGAAGTGTATTGCCAAAAATTTCGGAAATGGTCCGTGCTTACTCAGTGGAATGAGTGTGCTCTGGCCGCAAATTTCAGAAATGGCCTTTCTGAAGCCATTAAGAATGTGATGGTGGGTTTCCCCATTCCTACAAGTCTGAATGATTCTATGGCGCTGGCTATTCAAATTGACCGGCGTTTGCGGGAGCGCAAAACCGCTAATCCTCTGGTGGTGTTGTCTGAACAAACACCTGATTTAATGCAATGTGATAGAATTCAGACTAGAAATGAGCGGAAAAATCATAGACGTCAGAATGGGTTGTGTTTTTACTGTGGTGATTCTACACATGTTATATCAGCATGCTCTAAACGCCTAACAAGGGTTGTTAGTCCTGTCGCCATTGGTAATTTGCAACCTAAATTTATTTTGTCTGTGACTTTAATTTGCTCTTTGTCTTCTTACCCTGTTATGGCGTTTGTGGATTCAGGTGCTGCCCTGAGTCTTATGGATCTGTCATTTGCCAAGCGCTGTGGTTTTGTTCTTGAACCGTTAGTAAATCCTATTCCTCTTAGAGGTATTGATGCTACGCCATTGGCGGAAAATAAACCGCAGTTTTGGACGCAGGTGACCATGTGCATGACTCCTGAACATCGGGAGGTGATTCGTTTTCTTGTTCTGCATAAAATGCATGATTTGGTCGTTTTGGGTCTGCCATGGTTACAGACCCACAATCCAGTCTTGGATTGGAAGGCAAAGTCTGTGTCAAGTTGGGGCTGTCAGGGAATTCATGCTGATTCCCCGCCGGTGTCTATTGCTTCCTCTACTCCTTCGGAAGTTCCTGAGTACTTGTCTGATTATCAGGATGTATTCAGCGAGTCCAGATCCAGTGCTCTGCCTCCTCATAGGGACTGTGACTGCGCCATAGATTTGATCCCAGGTAGTAAATTTCCTAAGGGAAGATTATTTAATCTGTCTGTACCTGAGCATGCCGCAATGCGTTCGTATATCAAGGAGTCTCTGGAGAAGGGGCATATCCGTCCATCCTCTTCCCCTCTTGGTGCAGGATTCTTTTTTGTGGCCAAGAAGGACGGATCTTTGAGACCTTGTATTGACTATCGGCTACTGAATAAAATCACTGTAAAATTTCAGTATCCTTTGCCTCTGTTGTCGGACTTGTTTGCCCGGATTAAAGGTGCCAAGTGGTTCACCAAGATAGATCTTCGTGGTGCGTACAACCTTGTGCGCATTAAGCAAGGAGATGAATGGAAGACTGCATTTAATACGCCCGAAGGTCATTTTGAGTACTTGGTGATGCCTTTTGGGCTCTCTAATGCTCCCTCAGTGTTTCAGTCCTTAATGCATGATATTTTCCGGAAGTATCTGGATAAATTTATGATTGTTTATCTGGATGATATTCTGGTTTTCTCTGAAGATTGGGACTCACATGTGGAGCAGGTCAGGATGGTGTTTCAGGTTTTGCGTGAGAATGCTTTGTTTGTTAAAGGCTCAAAGTGTCTCTTTGGAGTACAGAAGGTTCCCTTTTTGGGGTTTATTTTTTCCCCTTCTGCTGTGGAGATGGACCCAGTCAAGGTCCGAGCTATTCATGAGTGGACTCAACCCACGTCAGTTAAGAGTCTTCAGAAGTTCTTGGGTTTTGCTAACTTCTACCGTCGTTTTATCGCTAATTTTTCTAGCGTTGTTAAACCTTTGACGGATATGACCAAGAAAGGTTCTGATGTTGCTAACTGGGCTCCTGCAGCCGTGGAGGCGTTCCAGGAGTTGAAGCGCCGGTTTACTTCGGCACCTGTTTTGTGCCAGCCTGATGTCTCACTTCCTTTTCAGGTCGAAGTGGATGCTTCTGAGATTGGGGCAGGGGCTGTTTTGTCACAGAGAGGCCCTGGTTGCTCGGTAATGAGACCATGTGCTTTCTTCTCTAGGAAGTTTTCGCCTGCTGAGCGGAATTATGATGTTGGCAATCGGGAGTTACTGGCCATGAAGTGGGCATTTGAGGAGTGGCGTCATTGGCTCGAGGGTGCTAAGCATCGTGTGGTGGTCTTGACTGATCACAAAAATTTGATGTATCTCGAGTCTGCTAAACGCCTGAATCCTAGACAGGCCCGCTGGTCATTGTTTTTCTCCCGTTTTGACTTTGTGGTCTCGTATTTACCAGGTTCAAAGAATGTGAAGGCTGATGCTCTTTCAAGGAGCTTTGTGCCTGACTCTCCTGGAGTCACAGAACCTGTTGGTATTCTTAAAGAGGGAGTTATCTTGTCAGCCATTTCTCCTGATTTGCGACGTGTTGCAGAGATTTCAGGCTGGTAGACCTGACTCTTGTCCACCTGACAGACTGTTTGTTCCTGATAAGTGGACCAGCAGAGTCATTTCCGAGGTTCATTCCTCGGTGTTGGCAGGTCATCCGGGAATTTTTGGCACCAGAGATCTGGTGGCTAGGTCCTTTTGGTGGCCTTCCTTGTCACGGGATGTGCGGTCATTTGTGCAGTCCTGTGGGACTTGTGCTCGAGCTAAGCCTTGCTGTTCTCGTGCCAGCGGGTTGCTCTTGCCCTTGCCTGTCCCAAAGAGGCCTTGGACACACATTTCCATGGATTTCATTTCTGATCTCCCGGTGTCTCAGGGTATGTCTGTCATCTGGGTGGTATGTCATCGCTTTTCGAAAATGGTCCATTTGGTGCCTTTGCCTAAGCTGCCTTCCTCTTCCGATCTGGTTCCTGTGTTCCTTCAGAATGTGGTTCGTTTACACGGCATTCCTGAGAATATTGTGTCTGACAGAGGATCCCAGTTTGTTTCCAGGTTCTGGCGATCCTTTTGTGCTAGGATGGGCATTGATTTGTCGTTCTCGTCTGCCTTTCATCCTCAGACTAATGGACAAACTGAGTGAACTAATCAGACTCTGGAGGCTTACTTGAGGTGTTTTGTTTCGGCAGATCAGGATGATTGGGTGACCTTCTTGCCGTTGGCTGAGTTTGCCCTTAATAATCGGGCTAGTTCCGCTACTTTGGTTTCGCCATTTTTCTGCAACTCTGGTTTCCATCCTCGTTTTTCCTCGGGACATGTGGAGCCTTCTGACTGTCCTGGGGTGGATTCTGTGGTGGATAGGTTGCAGCAGATCTGGAATCATGTGGTGGACAACTTAAAATTGTCACAGGAGAAGGCTCAGCGTTTTGCCAACCGCCGCCGCGGTGTGGGTCCCCGACTTCGTGTTGGGGATTTGGTGTGGCTGTCTTCTCGATTTGTTCCTATGAAGGTCTCCTCTCCTAAATTTAAGCCTCGCTTCATCGGTCCTTACAAGATATTGGAAATCCTTAATCCAGTGTCCTTTCGCTTGGATCTTCCGGTTTCGTTTGCCATTCACAACGTGTTCCATAGGTCTTTGTTGCGACGCTACGTTGTGCCTGTGGTTCCTTCTGCTGAGCCTCCTGCTCCGGTGTTGGTTGAGGGCGAGTTGGAGTACGTGGTTGAGAAGATCTTGGATTCTCGTCTCTCCAGACGGAGGCTTCAGTATTTGGTCAAGTGGAAGGGCTATGGTCAGGAGGATAATTCCTGGGTGGTTGCCTCTGATGTGCATGCGGCCGATTTAGTTCGTGCCTTTCACGCTGCTCATCCTGATCGCCCTGGTGGTCTTGGTGAGGGTTCGGTGACCCCTCCTTAAGGGGGGGGGGGTACTGTTGTGAATTAGACTTTTTGGCTCCCTCTTGTGGTTACTAGTGATATGACTCTGGGATTTTCTTCCCTCAGTTTGCACCCAGCTGGGTCGTTACTTCAGGGGTGTTGCTATATAAACCTCCTGGAACCTTAGTCCAGTGCCTGGCATCGTTGTAATCAGACACATTCTGTTTGCTCCTATCTGCTGTTCCTGGTTCGTGCAAAATTAAGCTAAGTCCTGCTTCTTGGTTTTTTGGGTTATTTGCTTGCTCTCATTTTTGTCCAGCTTGTACTAAATGTGATTCCTGATCTTGCTGGAAGCTCTAGGGGGCTGGTGTTCTCCCCCCGGGCCGTTAGACAGTTCGGGGGTTCTTGAATTTCTAGTGTGGATATTTTTGATAGGGTTTTTGCTGACCATATAAGTTATCTTTCTATATTCTGCTATTAGCTAGTGGGCCTCTCTTTGCTAAATACCTAGCTCATTCTTATGTTTGTCTTTTCCTCTTACCTCACCGTTATTATTTGTTGGGGGCTTGTATCCAACTTTTGGGGTCTATTCTCTGGAGGCAAGAAAGGTCTTTCTTTTCCCTTCTAGGGTTAGCTAGTTCTCCGGCTGGCGCGAGACGTCTAGAACCAACGTAGGAACGTTCCCCGGCTGCTGTTATTTGTGGTGCTAGGATAAGATATATGGTCAGCCCAGTTACCACTGCCCTATGAGCTGGTTTTTTGTGTTTGCAGACTTAGAAATTATTTCTGAGACCCTCTGCCATTGGGGTCATAACAGACGGGGTGCAAAAGTGGAGTTTTCCATGAGTGGGTGGAGGGACTGTGGAAGGTTTGAGGGGTGGAGGCAGAGCTGAGGTGGAGCCTGGGCAGAGTCTCAAGAGGGCCTGATAATTTTACTAGTGTGAGACCCTGAAAGTACTGGCGGCAGCCCTGTTCTCAAACACTGTGATACCCCTTTCATGAGCCCCATCAAGTATGATGCCCCCAAAAATGCCTTTTCCTGACTCAGTAAATTGCCCTAACAGTTTCCCCACTCAGTTTCTCCCCCACATTATCCTCCCACAGTATGATACTGCCACAGTACCTCAACACCATATGATGCCACCACAGTTATTCCAACAATTCCCCCAAAGTCTCCACAACACAGTATAATAATTCCACAGTTGCCCCACACATACTATTAGGCCCCCACGTTGACACATACAGAGACACAGTAGTTTTCTGTGTCTCTGTATCTGTACTTGAGTAGTTAATGTGGGCTATCAATTCATCTTGTTAGCTATTTGTCCGTTCACTCAATTGCGGAGTCTTGTGTTCCAGTTAAAGAATAGTATGATGTAATTAGGAAGTCAAATTATTCACTTTCTGGGACTTTCCTTTCCTTAGGAACCCACCCTGTTTTTACATCTATTGTGTTATTGTACTGTTTAATTTTTATTAATTTGCATTTATCTAGAAGTATCTATTGAACCTAGACATTGAGACGAGGACTAATTTATATATTTAACTCCTTTGTGTCCATTGTTTTTAACAGAATCATTTTTAGGAATCCGTGAATTCAAGTGAATATAGATGTAAAATAGTGACACTAACTCCATTTTCTCTCACCCACCCCCCCATCCCAGTAATCAAGTATAAGCTTTATGTAGCCAAAAGTGTTCAGTTTCATTGCAGCATCACACATGCCACACTAAGAATTACACAGTGCCCAATGTCCATTCAAATCAGTGGGTTGTCTGTGTAATTCAGGGCAGGAGAGGTTTATCTGATCAAAACACACTTTTTGCAACCACTCTCTCCCCTGGCTAATAGATGACGGTACTGGACAAAGAAGCCCCCAATATTATATACAAGTTACAAAAAAAAACCCTGCCACATAGCTCCTAATAATATTGTCATATGGTTAGCATATAAACATATGAAAGAAGCCATTTTGTAATTAAAAAATCCTCACTTTGCAGGATGGGGCCATAATGAGGATTTCTGTTTCTTATATTTAGTATGAATCTGAAAAGACTGACACTCTGGAAAATTTGAAGCAAAGAGAAAGTTTGGCACCATTTCTCCACCGGCTACAACGCTGGTGCATGTGTTCCATCAACGTATCAGCAGATAATTGGGTCCCAAATAATAATAATGGAAGTACTCTTGTACAATGAGTTCATTAGAATTAAAGGTGTCACTGGTCCAAAAGGGTATGTTCTACAGCACCAAAAAAAGTAGTTAAAGCTTTGCGTTTAATTATAGAAGATAAAAAAAATTGGCAGAATGTGCACATATTAAAAATTGTTGTAATGCTTACGCGTTTCAGGTTTATCTAGTATTGTCTCGGCTCGATCATTGCATTTTCTAACCTTGTTGTGTTGACGGTCAGGGCAACACAAGGGTGTAAGATTGAAGAGGTAGGTCTCATTAATCTTATATGCAATACATATGACTCAACAAATGCCTCAGAGTTTGATAAGACATGATTTCATAAGGTCACTTCAGTTTTTGTCACATTTTAAACTTCATCACATAATTGGTAAAGTTGATTTACAATATTTTAAATTATGAGGTTACCACAGGGAGTTACCTATATTATCTCCAGCTTCCAACAATCCAGGTAAGAGTCATGCATTTTATTACATCTCAAACATAATTCAGGTTGTGGTGATGGCTGATCATTGAGGGCATGTATGCTGGGGGCCCCTGTGGGCTTAGGACTGGTGGTGGATACAATTGATGTAGTTAGGACCTGTATACCTCCATGTCACACAACAGACAGCAATGGCGCCCCACAGACAACATTAACTGATATCAGGGTTCATCCAAAAATGGTGCCCATAGTTTTGATTAAAAGGATGTCAGTTATAGCTGATCGTGCCCTTGGAAATACTCAAGTGAAACTTGTCACTAAGCTGTACTTGACTAGTAGAGGTTAAAAACCACTGTCTTAGGACACATACTGATGGATTTTGCACCTATTTTTCACATTTTTGTGATTGGAGACAGAAAAAGAAAAACTCTAAAAGAGGGATTTGCCTACTTTCTACAGTCCTTTGAACTAATACAAAGACTGCAATGTAAAAATAAAATAAACAAACAAATTATATTGCGTCATTGGGAGAAAACCCAAAAAGGGTATCAAGCACTGTCGTCACGAAAGAAGAGGATGAATGAAAATTCCTACGCGACTGCTGTAAAGCTAAAGAATGTCAGTGTTTTAAATTAATTAGTTTTTGGTCCTCTACTAGGACCTTCTGTAGGTAAAATGACGATAATACCATGTTCAAAGGTCAAAACTTGTCAAAACAGTCAGTCTTCGCTGAAATTGTGCTATGCTTATAAGTATAGCAGTGAAGGGGAGTGCACAATAGTAAATCAGGACCACTCTCCCTATCTTGTAAGCGGTACTACTCATGGGACCGCTGTTTTCGCTTTTTCTTTATACAGTAATGAGCAAACCGGTAACTGGTGATGAGTGATTACATTTGGCACTATTCGTTACTCGAACGAATAGCATGGTATTCGAGCTATTCGTTACTCAGCGAGTAATTTGGTATTCACATCGGTATATTCGAGTGACCCGCCCCGCCCCGCATGTTTGGTGCTTTATTTGCAGCCAATGAACATGCTGGGCTTGCTTGCCAATCACAGTAATGCTGGCGCCATCTTTGGTGTGGCATTACTGTGATTGGCTTGCCATACAGCGTCATAAGGTATATTTAATCCCTGCCGGCGCCATCTTGCGCACATTGCAGCTGGAAACAGCATTGTGAGAGCGTAGTGTGAGCGAAGGGAGAGTGAAAGCAGTGTACAGGGAGAGTTTGTGATTCCAAAAAGCTCTTTTAAGAGCTGAAGATTGTGAAGATTATTTCTCTTTTAGATGGAGATAGCGTAGGTAGAGATTTAATATGAGGGAAAGGCGGGCACCTGGGTGTCATCATCATTGCAAGTACATGCTGCAGATCTGAGCTAGTTTGCTTTCTGTTGCATAGTGTAAGAACAGACTGTGGGATTAGGGAGAGATAGCAGTGTTCCATCCATTACCATAATATACAAAGCAGCTCTTTTTAGAGCCACATAATATTAGTTAGTACCAGCATATGCTAAACTTATTTTTTTTGGAGCTACATAATATTACTGCTTACTAGCATATAATTTTTTTTAAAAAAGCTAATTGCTAAATAATATTCCTCACCTATTGCTGAAATAGCTAATATTTATCTAGCAGTTGTGCGACTGGCATAAAACCTGCTAAGCTATGGAAATGTCACTATTTACCATTTATTTCCTTGAGTCTGCTGTTGGCGTGTCTCATAAAGGCAATATATTGGTTAAATAAATAGTGTATCTTTATTTAGCAGTTGCAATAATTTTCCTTAATCTGCTGTTGGCAGGTGACATAAAGAGATATAAAAAAAATTGAATTTTCTATTGGTTAAATAAATGGCGTATATTTATCTAGCAGTTGTGTGACTGGTGCAAAGCCTGCAGAGATACGCAAATGTCACAATCTACTAGTGGCGATAATTTTCCTTAATCTGCTGACGGCGTGTGTCATAAAGGAGAGATAAAAAAGAAAAATCTGTTGGCTTAAATGGAACCTGTCACCCCCAAAATCGAAGATGAGCTATGCCCACCGGCATCAGAGGCTTATGTACAGCATTCTGTAATGCTGTAGATAAGCCCCTGATGTATCCTGAAAGATGAGAAAAAGAGGTTAGATTATACTCACCCAGGGGCGGTCCCCGCTGCGGTCCGGTCCAGCGTCTCCCATCTTCTTACAATGACATCCTCTTCTTGCAGCTTCTGCGCAGGCATACTTTGTCTGCCCAGTTGAGGGCAGAGCAAAGTACTGCAGTGCTCAGGCACCGAGAAAGGTCAGAGAAGCCTGGCGCCTGCGCACTGCAGTACTTTGCTCTGCCCTCAACAGAGCAGACAAAGTATGCCTGCGTCGGAGCCGCAACGTGAAGACATGAAGAGATTGTCATCGTAAGAAGATGGGAGGCCCCGGACCGCGACGCCCATTGGATCAGACCGCCTGCCCAGGTGAGTATAATCTAACCTCTTTTTCTCATCTTTCAGGATACATCGGGGGCTTATCTACAGCATTACAGAATGCTGTAGATAAGTCCCTGATGCCGGTGGGCTTAGCTCATCTTCGATTTTGGGGGTGACAGGTTCCCTTTAATAAATAGCGTATCTTGTAGAGAAAAGCAAACGTCACAATTTACTAGTAATTTCTCTGAGTCTGCTTTTGGCATGTGTCATAAAGGCAATATGAAAAAATGTACGTTTGACTCTTTGTAGTCTGCCACACATGGCCCAGTTCATGTCCAGATGTCTTTCCCAAGACCCTCTCGCGAAAGGCATTTTGTCCACCATGAAATACTGGCTGCGCACTTTTCTTGACTCACGGTACAAGGAGACATTTCCTTCTCTCATGTCGGAGGCAGACGTGCCATTTTCAGTGCATGCTTGCCAGAGGGCTGTTGTAGAAGACTGAAAAGATTTCCCACAGACAACGCTGCTGGTGAAGTTATCAGCTCTTTTAATCCACAAGGATTACAGGGGAGGGACAGGTGCAACGTGGGGGGGAATGTCCACCAACTGGGCCATTTTCATGAAACCATACATCACCAAGGGCTATCTGTGGGTGTAACTATGATGAGGAGGGACAAGTAGACCAAGATGGTGAAGGAGTACTTAAGTGACTATACCAGCATCCTTCCTGACTCTTCAGTGCCCTTTAACCAATGGTTGTTCAAGCTGCACACTTGGCCCGACCTCTCCCTGCATGCCTTGGAGGTGCTGTCATGCCCTGTCGCAAGTGTGTTGTCTGAGCAGGTTTTTAATTCAGCTGGCGCAATCATAACGGTGCGATAGGCGCACACACCTATCAATAGAAAATGCAAACAGGCTGACTCTTCTAAAATTGAACAAGGGCTGAATTTCCTCCGACTTTGTAATCCCTATGGATGACGGCAACCTAACGTAAATGCAGCCCTTTTTGGAACTTGTCTTAACGTCCATGCCTTATCATCCAAACCTATTTTGTTCAGGAAATCACGTCCTACTCCTGCTTCTGCAACAAGTACTTAGTGGTCATATATGTATTCCCCACGTAGGTAATGTTTTAAACTTTTTGGAAACCTTTGTACATTGTGCAATGGTGAAACTTGTGCTCCCTATCTTTACCTATTCTATAACTGTGAAATTTATTGTGAGGTTCCCATCACGGTCTCTTTTGGCGTGTATGATACAGACCCCTTGAGTAATTCTTGGAAACCTTTGTACATTGTGCAATGGTGAAACTTATACCCCCTATCTATAGCAATTATGATAACTGCAAAATATATTGTGATGTCCCATCATGGTTTCTTTTGGTGTGTATGATACAGGCTCCTTGGGTAATTTTTTTTAAACTTTACACATTCTCCAATGGTGAAACTTGTACTCCCTATCTCTACTTATTCTAATAACTCAAAGTGTATTGTGAAATCCCCACCACAGTCTCTTTCAGCGTGTGATACCCCTTGGGTAATTTTTGGAAACCTTTGTCCATTGTGCAATAGTCAAATATCTTCTCTCAATCTCTATTTTTCTATTATAATTTTTTTATTGTGTTGCCCTTTTCACGGTCTCTTTAAGCGTATATCTGGGAGCCTGATGTTGATTTTTGGGTCTGCACTTGGACATTGTGGAACATAAATGCATTAATATGTTCCACACACTTCTTCAGGTTTCAGCCTTACACAGAATAAGAATATGAGTAATGAAATATGCTCTATATATATGCTGATAGTTTGAAAATCTTACCTTTAAAAAAAAAAATTAGGTTTAGTTTTGGTATAAATCAGTGAAACTGGCACAATAGTCTGACAGCATTATCCCTAGATACCATATGTGAGTCAGAAAGGCATGCAGGCATTGGATTCATTTTTCGATACGAATACACGGATGTCAGAAATTATTTGTACTGATTTTCCCAAATCCAAATATTTCCCTATTCGCTCATCACTAGTAATAACTTTTATAACTTTTGACTTTCAGGCTCTATATCTCACCATCCACTACTGCGTCGAACCTGAAACTACCATCATTTTATAGACAATCAGCTTGGCTATACATACCCAAGCGAGTCGACCAGTATACACCAACTCTGGGAACGTGTAGAAGAGACCTAAGATCAGATTTTGTTTGAGACATGTTTGAATCTAATCGAGAGCAGCCCAGAAGGATTCAGTGTTAAAAGCCAAAGGTGGATTTACAAAATACTAAGAAAATAATATAAAATTACAATTTTTAGGAGTAAAACAGTAACAATGCAGTGACATGTCAAGAATCTGCATAACTAATCAAATGCTAAATAGTTGCAAGTGAAATTTATGTATGAGATAGCCAAGAAGATTGTCTATAAAATGATGGTAGTTTCAGGTTCGAAGCAGAAGTGGATGGTGAGAAATGGAGCCTGAAAGTCAAAAGTTCAAAACACTGTTACCCTTTTGCTCATCACTGTATCATAATTCAAAAGCAAATTTTAAGCCTGTTTCCAGTGCTTTAAAACCCTCTTTGAAAGAAAAAAAATAGTAAATGGATCTTTCTGGGGTTTTTAAAGTTGTATAGAAGAACCTATGGGAACCATAGTAGAGAAATGCCATATCTAAACTACAAAACTATGCAGAAAAAGGTCAAAACGCTGTTATGTCACACCAGGAAAGATGGATCCTCAATAATAGTCCTTGGTCCAGATGAGCAGCTGTTATGCAGCACGAACAGATATCCTTGGTACAGAACTGGAATCCCAGAAACTGATGAAGCAGATTTGAAGCGAAGGTAAGATGTGTACCAGAATCGTAATCCACAAGGAAGTTGAGTAGACTCTCACTGCAGTGATGAGGAACCAGTGTAGCTGGTTGCAAAGGAAGTTCAAAGGCAGAGCTGGCACAATGATGACGTAGCTGAGCGGAGTTTCCAGCAGAAATTAAGAGAGGAGGAGAATGAAGGCGATTAGCAAACGTTATATGTGAAACTGACCTATAGGGAATTTAACAATATACTACACAAAATTCCTATTCTGGAAAACTGCAATCTAAAGTTATTTTTTGCTTCTTAACGGAAGGCAAAAAGGCAGATAGGGTAATGGCAAACAGATAAAAAATTATAACAGGAAATATTTCTTTAAGTTTGGGGTAGCGTATTTTCTGTACAATATGACACAATGTATGAGCAACTTACATCTGCACAAAATGTGTGTCATCTACTAAGAGCGATATCTAATACTGTTGCATGTAGGTTTGGATAGGTGAGAATTTTATTTTTGAGGGTCTAAGAGTGGTAGGGAAAAAAATAATTTACACTGTGTGCAGAATTATTAGGCAAGTTGTATTTTAGAGGATTATTTTCATTATTGATCAACAACTATGCTCTCAATCAACCCAAAAGACTCATAAATATCAAAGCTTAATATTTTTGGAAGTATAGCCACCTTTCTTTATGATGACACTCAACAGCCTTCCATCCATAGATTGTCAGTTGCTTGATCTGTTCACGATCAACATTGCGTGCAGCTGCCACCACAGCCTCCCAGACACTGTTCCGAGAGGTGGACTGTTTTCCCTCCCTGTAGATCTCACATTTTATGAGGGACCACAGGTTCTCTATGGCAGTCTCAAGAAGATCCGGAACACTGAGAGGTTCCAAGCAAAAATTAGATTTATTGCATTCCGAGAAAAAATTTGATTTATTGCATTTCAAATCGTTGATATTTCATCTCATATTAAAGCCAATTCCGCACATAATGGACAGGTGAAATACATGATTCAGGTATCACAGTTCAACGTTTCGGCTAATTTATAAGCCTTTATCAAGAAATACCTAGAGGAGTGAGTTCGGATGACCAAAAGTCCATGGTGCAGTACCGAAACGCTGAAGCCTGCACACTCCTATCTTCACACACCCCCGAGCCATGGAGGTTTTAATATGTGACTAAATAAAGGACAAACCATTTTAAGGATCAGTGAGTGCTGACTTCTCTTCTTTGTCACATGGATTGATAAGTCTATTTCCTCTGAACGCATTGTCTCAGTTACTTGTTTTACTACTGTGTTCCAAGTTGCAGTAATTTGTATTCAGAACATTTCCCTCTACTTCTCCCTGTGTGGAGTAACCACTGCAGAATTAAATGCCCTGATAACCCTTGCTCTGACCACGTTCCTTTACAGCATCCTACATGTCATCACTACCGAAGCTACCGCCCCACCAACACCGGAGCTCCTGCAACCCTCAACCTACTGTCTCCTTCCCCATAATCCTGTAGAATGTAAGCCCACAAGGGCAGGGTCCTCGCCCCTCTGTATCAGTCTGTCATTGTTAGTTTGTTTACTGTAAGTGATATCTGTAACTTGTATGTAACCCCTTCTCATGTACAGCACCATGGAATCAATGGTGCTATATAAATGATAATAATAATGACTGCTGTATCGTTGCACAGCGCTGGAGTCCTGGGTTCAAGTCCCACCAAGGACAACATCTGCAAGGAGTTTGTATGTTCTCCCTGTGTTTGCGTGGGTTTCCTCCAGGTACTCTGGTTTCCTTCCACATTCCAAAGACTTACTGATAGGTCATTTAGATTGTGAGCCCCATTAGGGACAGCGATGATAATGTGTGCAAACTGTAAAGTGCTGCGGAATATGTTGGTGCTATATAAAGAGATTATTATTAAATGCCATGCCGTGCCATATTTATGATCAACACCATCCATGGATATATCTGTGATCGAGGGACATATACGCTTCTGTGGGTCAAGCTCCAGGATTTTCAGCCTTGGTAAACCCCAGAAATGTAATATTAACATGAAGTATGGATATAACATAGTCGTGTTTAGTATGCTTGGGATGGTAAAAGTTCCTGTGGGCAAATATGACAGAAATTAAAATTATGCCTTTTTACCCATGTTCCTTGCAAACGATAAGCCATCCTCCTCACCTGACCAGGAGATATACAGTATATTATGAGAAAATTAGGTGTCAGATCCAGGAGAGAACGCATATTGCAGATCTGTCCTAAATTTTGTGACAATCTCTTCTGGAAAAAAGAGCAAACGCTCCCCAATCTTGTTATGTGAGTCTTTATTTATCCCTTTTTGATTTATACTGTTTTTTTGTTGGGTGGGTATGTCTTTTTATTATTTCTTCTTTTTGTAACTTTTTATGTGCCTGTTTTTGTTTTTTTTTAATGGATAGTTATATCCTCAGGATCCACATGTCTATTGAGAATTGGATTCTTATATGTCTGGTTGGGTGAGCTTATGAAATCTTAGTACCCCTAATTAATACATAGTTGTACACCCTTTGGCATTGATGACAGCCTCCAAATGTTTCTTGTAGCCATCTATAAGCTTCTTGCACTTCTCAGCTGGTATTTTCTCCCACTCTTCCTTTGCAGTTTGCACAAGCTCTTGAATGTTTGCCGGGTTCTTTTTCCCAATGACAAATTTCCTTTCACCCCAAAGATTTTCAGTGGGATTGAAGTCAGGACTCATTGCTAGCCATTTTAAAGCAGTCCATTTTTTCTCTTTCTAACCATTCCTGTGTACTGTTGGATGTGTGCTTTGGGTCATTGCCTTGCTGGAGGACCCATGATCATAGACGCAAACCAAGTTTTCTTACACTGGGTAGGATATTTCGCTCTGAAATATCTTGATAATTTTCTCATTTCATGATTCCTGGGATACGGTCAAGGCATATAGTTCCAGATGCAGCAAAGCAACCCCACAGCATTATGGATCCTCCATCATGCTTAACTGTTGGTAGGGTGTTCTTTTCCTTATAAGCTTCATTGTGCCGTCTGTAAACAAACTGTTGCTTTGCATTGCCAAAAAAATTCTATTTCTGTTTTGTTTGTCCACAGAATATTTTCCTAGAAGGATTGTGGTTTGTCAAAGTACTCTTTGGCAAAGATCAGTCGTTCCTTTTTATGTCTTTTTTTTTCAGCAATGGTTTCTTTCTTGGCCTTCGCCCATAAAGCTCAGCTTGGTTTAGTGTGTGGCATATGGTGCTTGTTGAAACCATGACTCCAGACTGTTACAGGTAGGCCTTCAGGTCTTTGGATGTTTGATATGATGTTTTTTCCACCATTCGCATGAACCTTTGAAGACATCTCTTGTCAATTTTCCTCTTTCCCCCAAGTCCAGGGAGGTTCTTGACTGTTTCATGCTTGGCAAATGTCTTAATTAAACTGTTGAAACTGGGACAGCAAGGTCTTTGGAGATGGCCTTATACCCTTTGAAAGTCTTGTGTTTGCCAATACTGGCAGTTCTGATGTCCTCAGACAGCTCTTTTGTCTTCACCATTGTGATAAAGGAACAGGGTTTGCCATGTGGAATTTTAAAACACTGAAGTCATCATTCATTAGCTAATTCATGTCACATGGACACCGACAATTAATCACAGGTAGTGTTGAGCATTCCGATACCGCAAGTATCAGCCGATACTTGCGGTATCGGAATTCCGATACCGAGATCCGATACTTTTGGGGTATCGGGAATCGGAATCGGAAGTTTCCAGTGTATGGTTCCCAGGGTCTGAAGGAGAGGAAACTCTCCTTCAGGCCCTGGGATCCATATGAATGTGTAAAATAAAGAATTAAAATAAAAAATATTGATATACTCACCTGTCCGGAGGCCCCTGGACATCACCGCTGGTAACCGGCAGCCTTCTTTGTTTAAAATGAGCGCGTTCAGCACCTTCCATGACGTCACGGCTTCTGATTGGTCGCGTGCCGCTCATGTGACCGCCACGCGACCAATCACAAGCCGCGACGTCATCCCTCAGGTCCTAAATTCCCTTCTAGGAATTTAGGACCTGAGGGATGACGTCACGGCTTGTGATTGGTCACGTGAGCGGTCACATGGGCGGCCGCGACGTCATCTAAGGCCCTGAACGCGCTCATTCTTAAGAAGGAAGGCTGCCGGAAAGAAGCAGGGCGCGTCTGAGGGTGAGTATATACCTAATAGGAATATACTCACCCTCGGCTTCTTTCCGGCAGCCTTCCTTCCTAAGAATGAGCGCATTCAGGGCCTTAGATGACATCACGGCTTGTGATTGGTCGAGGCCGCCCATGTGACCGCCACGCGACCAATCACAAGCCGCGACGTCATCCCTCAGGTCCTAAATTCCCTTCTAGGAATTTAGGACCTGAGGGATGACGTCACGACTTGTGATTGGTCGTATGGCGGTCACATGGGCGGCCGCGACCAATCAGAAGCCGTGACGTCATGGAAGGCCCTGAACGCGCTCATTTTAAGCAAAGAAGGCTGCCGGTTACCAGACCCTGGGAACCATCAGGGATACCTTCCGATACTTGAGTCCCATTGACTTGTATTGGTATCGGGTATCGGTATCGGATCAGATCCGATACTTTGCCGGTATCGGCCGATACTTTCCAGTATCGGACGGTATCGCTCAACACTAATCACAGGTGATTCTCATTTGTGATTTACGACAGGCGAGTCAAATTGTGTTTCCATATTAATTTAATGTAAAAGGTGCCAATACTAGTGTCACAGCAGCTTTAGGTTTTTCTATTTTTCTCTCCCATTGTTTTTTTTTTTTAAATAATTGTTTAACATTTGCTCTTTTGTATTTATGCGCTATGCAAAAAAACGGTTTCCCTTGATTGATTTTTTTCAGGAGATATTCCACATTATGTACTCAAATTTCTTGGGTGCCAATAACGATGAGCAGGACTGTATAATGGCAAAAACGTGATAAAAACGCGAAAAAAAAACGCTAACATATGCCTCCTATTATTTACAGGGTATTCCACATTTTTTGTGCAAATGTTGCATTTTTTTTCCGCAAAAAAATCGCATCGCGGAAAAAAAGGCAACATGTTCATTAAAAATGCGGAATTGCGGGGATTCCGCACACCTAGGAGTGCATTGATCTGCTTACTTCCCGCACAGGGCTATGCCCACCATGCGGGAAGCAGATTATGTGCGGTTGGTACCCAGGGTGGAGGAGAGGAGACTCTCCTCCACAGACTGGGCACCATATAATTGGTAAAAAAAAAAAGAATTAAAATAAAAAATAGTGATATACTCACCCTCTGATGGCCCCCGAAGTGTTCCAGCCTCTCCGATGCATGCTTTCCCTTCCGTTCCTATAGATGCCGGGGTGGTTCAGGACCTGTGATGACGTCGCTGTCTTGTGATTGGTCGCGTGACCGCTCATGTGACTCACGCGACCAATCACAAGCCGCGACGTCATCGAAGGTCCTGAACCACACCGGCATCTATAGGAACGGACGCCGCTGAGGAGATTGGCTGTCTGCAGAGGGTGAGTATAACCATTTTTTTATTTTATTATTATTAAACATTCTATCTTTTACTATAGATGCTGCATAAGCAGCATCTATAGTAAAAAGTTGGTCACACTTGTCAAACAGTATGTTTGACAAGTGTGACCAACTTGTCAGTCAGTTTTCCAAGCGATGCTACAGATCGCTTGGAAAACTTTAGCATTCTGCAAGCTAATTACGCTTGCAGAATGCTAAAAAAAACGCGAAAAAAAACGGAAAAAAAACGCAAAAAAAAAAAATGCGGATTTCTTGCAGAAAATTTCCGGTTTTCTTCAGGAAATTTCTGCAAGAAATCCGGACGTGTGCACATACCCTAACAAAGCTCCCATTCAATAAAGTATGATAGCAGATAGCAAGAACACAAACCTATTATACGTGGAAGCAGAAACATCAGCTATTTAATGTTACAAAGCTAAATTTAATTTTAAATTTCAAAGTGATGCTAGTACACGCTGCCCTAGAACTAATGTGTCTGGCGAGATCTGCAAAGATAGCATTTATGACTCATATGTCAGCAATGACTAAATTCCATTTTTTCTTCTTGTCATGCAGGAGTCATGATAACATTGTATTCATCTTATGGTGACCATTGTGGAATAGGGTAAACATATTGGATGAGAATTACTATTCATGTCTTTTACAGCGACCCTGGAGTCTGTGTATGCATGTCAGGCACCGATAACAAGTAGTATGTGATTGTGAGTGTACTAATGAGCTGGCATCCATGGCGGCGTGAGTGTTCTAGGCACAAGTAGCATTTGCAATAATTAAAGCTTACAAGTGAAGTGTATTTTAAAGGGGTGGTGTTGTCAATAATGAAGTTTTCCTGGTTCAAAATATTGATGGTCTATCCGTAGGCTACACAATCGATAGCCATCCACTGGTTTAACTCTTTCACACGTTAGTATTTTTGCATCAGTGTGTGTAAGCTCTTCCTCTCTGAAGAGACAATTTGCATAATTTGCATATTTCCCAGAGGAGCATTGCGGCTTTAAGTCTCCTCATCTCGGCATGCTTAGCATGTCGATCTCCGCAAGGAGAAACGATACTTCTTGGATAACGGTCTTGGATAAACCAAATCTCCGCTTTGCACTGACGAGGGGCAGTACCCCGAAACACAGTGTCTGCAAATTGAGATTCTGGTTTGGCTATTATCCTAAGTCATGTGACAAGGCTCGTTAAAGGGTCAACATTGACTTGTAGGATTGCTACCTTCCAATAGGTGGCACTAGAGCTCTAGTTCTCTTCCTCTCTGAAGAGACAATTTGCATATAAAGCCAGGAGTGAAACTTACAGATAAAACCTCTAATCGAAAGATGGACACCTGTTCTGTGTTTTGGAAACACTCCCGGTTTTGGCATACAAATACTGATGCTAAAATACTGACGTGTGAATGAGGACTAAAGGGGTCACTGATGAAGACTTTTCAGCTTGGATTAACTGTTTGCAGCCTACATAGTGGGTGCTGCAACTTTCTCTCCCTTTGCTGCATTTCCCTATTATATGGGCAGAGTGTAAGTGAATAGAACCAAAGATGGCTGCAGCACCCTCCAAACTAAGCAACCGAATTAAACTGCTGATTGGTGGGGTTTCTGAGACTTGGACCTCCACCAATTGAAAATTGAAGGTTTATCACATGGTTTGTCCATCCATATATTACCTGGAAAACCTATTTTCCTTTCCATATCTTTGTCCCTTCTTCCCGATCACATTCTTGGTCTGCACATTGGCTACCGCTATTGAATTGGTGCAGTACCGTTCTCTCTCATATTTTGGCAATGCATTACTGTAATGTATCAGGTGACAGTGGCATCACATTTACACCAGGTTGTTTATAATGAACATTTCTTATGTTTTAGCTGACTTTTCACATAGGAAACTGTACATCTTTACATTTTATACTTAGAGCTGGAGCACACATAACTGGCTGATATTTTGTTTTGCAGAAAGTACTAGTTATCCTTGTTGAGATCCAGGGTGTCTTAAAGGGAATCTGTCACTAGGTTTTTGCCACCTATGGTAGTCCCTCCACCTGACTCGGGTCAGCATGAATACGAGCCCCATGGGTGGACTTCTCACTACCCGTGCCTCTAGGACCCCTTCCTTCTCTTCTTTCTTTAGCTTCACTTTCCTTCAGCTTTTTCTCTCTCTAGCTCCCTGTGACAGGGAGCCCCCTCTCAGCATGTCTGCTTCTTTTCACTTCCTCTCACTTGCTGACTAACTTTCTAGATCTTTCCTGACTCCCCCTACTGCTTCCATGACATCTCTGCTTTCTCTACCCACACCCTCTACATATTAACCCTCTCCAGACTGGGATGAGTCCATCCTCCCTAAGGGTACACCCAGATGCCCTGACTGAAGTTTCTAGTGTTGGATGCTGGTGTATGGTTCTGTGCAGTGCCCCCTCCTTACCTGAGAGTAGAATACCACACCTCTGGATGAGGTGCAGTATCTCTGTGGCGACTGGACCCCAGGTGCACCACATATATATGTACTATACACATTGCTGGACTGGGGTCCCAGGGGTCCACCAGTAACCTACTCCAGGACCTGACTATTCAGCTACATGCAAATATGACATTATCCTCAATCACAGATTTATAGAACAATGAACTGGGTAGACTGTTAAATGAATAAGATGCCGCCATTGTCTGTACATAGTGATTCAAGCATATAGTGCCAAGTACTACTCATATAAGAGGGTGGTGGTCCAGTCTTGGATAGGGGCCCACCAGAGGATTCTCCTGTTCTCCTGTGGGCCAGTCCAAGCCTGACTATAGATATTAAAAAGGTTGTCTCAAAGAGACAAATCCTGTACATATGCCCTATTAGTGTCAAACTGGGGTTCCAAGGGCTCACCAGTAATCAACTCCAGAGCCACAATTTTCAACTACGTACAAAAGGGACATTATACTCAATCACAAATTTATATAACAATGGACTGAGTAGATTAGTAAATTAATAATATGCTGCCTTTGTCTGCACAGAGTGATTGAAGTATATTGTGCCAAGTACTGCTCAAATATGAGGGAGGTGGCCTACTCCTCCACAAGGGCCCACCGGAGGATTCTCCTGTATTCCTGTGGGCCAGTCTAAGCCTGCACCCTATGAACCTTTAGGAATCAGCTCAATAACAGCTGCTCTTGTTCAGCATCCTTGAGCCATACTTCTATTACAAGGACGACCATTCATTTATTCCTGCACAGTGGCATCAATGTGGATCTAATGTTAGGCCAGGATCAGCTAGGCTGGGAGTACGTCTTTTAGTATCAGATTCCCTTTCTAATATTTCTGTTCATTAGAGCATACTTATCACTATTGATATTTCCAAGGACTTCAAGAGACAAGTAGGCAACATATACATGATTATATGTTACAGGACTGGGCGGTGGGTTGTGCAATAGTCTGTGCCTGCAGTAGATGAACTGAGCTCCAGAGGAGGAGAGTGAGCATTAATAATCCAGTAACTATTGTACATATATCTGAATAGGTTTCTTAGCAATGAAAGTTTTTTCATTAGGCATTGTCAGAGGGAGAAGTTCCTATTATTTTTAAACAATACCTTGTAAGAAATAAATGAATAATTTATCCTTAATGGTTAGCTGTCGCCATTTTTGTCCTTCAGTTTGTTTTGTTATTTTTTTTTCTTGTGAGATTTTGAAGCTTTACATTCTTTTATTGTTTGAGTTTTCCTTTTGGTTTATTGTGCAGATCAAATTGAAATAATTTCTATAAATGTATCCTCTGCAGGAAGAGAGGCTCCCTATGTGGTAACATCAATTTGGAATAAAAGCTGCATAGATTGTATTTTAGCTAGATAGGGCTGTGCATATATGTAAGATTACGCACATTACTGTACATGCAAGAGAGAAAATCCAGTGTCGGTGAGGCTGACCGAGGGGGCCACCTCCTGCTTGTCATGTCAGCCCGGGGCTAACTAATGGCCGCCCACCTAGAGGCATCGTTGATTATGATGCCTGTCCGTACACGGCTGCATGGCTTAATAAGCTGCAATGCAGACGTTTTGTAGTTTATTAGACAAGCAATAAAACTCATTGTTGTTCAAGTCCAGTCGTGGTGCCCTCAGACAGGGAATAGAAGTTCACAGGGAGACACTGAGCATATGGTGCTCAATGTCTGTTGGATGACAGGCTGTATGGTCGCATCATGCAACCATGCAGCCTACCATCTAGATGCAGCAGAGCTAGACCCATCGGGGGACAAATGGATTAGCAGCATCTCTGCGGAAAGGTGAGGAATATTGTTGTTTTTTATTTTTAACTCTTTTGCAGATAACAAGGGTGTTGGTGGAATGGGCGAGGTCGTAAGTATGGTTTAATTAAGATTATTAAAGGAGTGTGTGTCATTCTTTCAATTAAAGGACTTTAATTTTGGTCTCTGTGTTTTCATACAATGTGACTATGGGGTTAGTAATGGGGCGTCTTATTGACGCCTCTCCATTACTAACCTCGGGGCTTGATGTCACCTGACCATACAAAGGTGACATCAGCCCCCCAACTATCATCCCACTTGCCATCTCTACAGGGCAAGTGGGAAGAGCGGGGCTAAATGACAGAATTTCCTCATATTAGAGATGCGCCTTTTCTTGGGTGGCTGAGAGCTGATGTTTTAGCCTGGGGGGGAGCAGTATCCATTGCCCTTTCTAGGCTATTAATATCAGCCCGCAGCTGTCTGCATACTCTTTGCTTTTAATTAATTATAGGGGGACCCTATGTCATTTTTTTTTAGGTCCCCCATTTTAATAGCCAGTAAAGGCTAAGAATACTGCACAGTTGTGAGCTGATATTAATAGCCTGGGAAGCTCCATGGGTATTACTCCCTTCCCAGGCTATAAACATCCGCCCCCAGCCATCGGCTTTCCCTCTGCTGGTTAAGAAAATTACACGGGAGCACACGCCATTTTTTTTTTTTTTTCGGAAAAATAATCTTTTATTAATTTAATACATGTACAGTAATTTGCACACACTGTACTAATTGTATTTGTCACAGACACCTGTATATCTACCTAATCCATTTGTATTTACTGTATGTAATCCATCTCTTCTCTGCTGTTGGCTCCTGCTGTGATATTACTCTACGTGGCTGCTGAATTGCCGGCTTGTCATCTATGTAATAAATAAATAAATATATATATATATATATATATATATAAATAAATAAATATATATATATAGTGTATATATATATATATATATATATATATATATATATATACAGTATGTGTGTGTCACTGATATCTGTATATCTATCTATTCTATGTGTATACATGTATTTTAACCTGTCACTCTGTGATTTTATTGTACGCGGCACATGAATTGCATACTGACCTGTAGTACTTAGCATCAGTTACAAAGCATGGCAAGCGCTGCTTAAAAACAAAAGTGTTGCATTATTGCTGCATTTTCCCCAACTTACTCCTCTATAATAGTGTCAAATAGTTATTACTCTGGGAACACAGCAAAAAAAAAAAAAGGGGGAGGGGGAATAAAAAATTGCGGTTGTCCGGCTCAAAATAGATGTAGCATGAATGGATAAAAACCTTTTTTTTCATAAAACCGCTTTTATTGTGCCAAAGTAATGTAACAAACTAGATAAATTTGGTATTATCATCATACTAACCAGTAGAGTAAATGTAACATATCCATTAAACAACTTGGCGAACTCTGTAAAAAAATGCAGTATTGCTGTTTTTTTTTTTTAAAGACAAATATCCATAAAGTACAAATGGAAGAGACAAATGCACAACTACAGTGCATGATCCAGTTTACCCCAAAAGAGCTAATCTTTCTCTACTGATGACAATTTGACAATTGTAGATCCACCAGACCAAATATTCAGAGAAGAACTTTATGCATTTACTTATTTATTTTATTTTCTTCTAAAAAAGCATTTTAGCCCTTTTTAAAACCATCAAAGGTTCCTGCTGTGAACGGCTCCTGACGTAGACAGATTAATAGTTCTTATGGTAAAGGAGCCTTTTGTCCTCTGGAGATTGAACTTTTTTTCTCCAGAAAAAAGAGGTTTACCCTCTTGTCTTTTCATGGGGTTTTACTTGACCATATTTTTTGTATTGGACGTTTTTGTATTTGTACAAGTTAATCATGCCTCTTCTTATTCATATTTTCTCAAGAATAAATTAATTTAATTACATTTAATTATTTATTTAGTCTTTCATCAAAACTAAGATCATCCCTGTATCAGTTTTGTGTATTTTCTTGGTACCTTTTCTATCTTCAGAACTTCCTTTCTGCAAACTTATGTCCAAAACTGAACTGTATATTCCAGACAGGGTCACAGTAACGCTTTAGAAAGTGATGTCCTGCTGGCCTTAGAAGACACTGCATACGGTTACTTAGTCTGTGATCTACAAGTACCCCAAGATCCTTCTTGTTAAGTGTTTCTCATAGTTTTCCTCCAGTCCTACTAGGACATATGGTGCTCACGTATTATTAGTGCCAAGGTGCATAACTTTATATTTCTCCACGTTGGGCATCCACTAGGCAGATGAGGTTCAAACACTCAGTTTGTTCAAGTCAACCTGTAATTTATGAACATCTTCCATAGACTGCGTTATATTACATAGTTTGGTATCTTCTGCAAAAAAAGAAACAACAATAATAATAATCCCATCTTCTACATCATTAATAAGGAAGTTAAATAATAGACTCCTCACCACTACACCACTAATAACCAGACACCATTCTGTAGTAGCCGTTCACAACAACTCTGGATTAAAAATTGTCTCAAAGACCACACCCAATTACAAATTCTACTTTCTAAGCCTATAGACTTTAATTTATCCATTAAACCTTAATTTATCACATAAACATCTATGTGGGACAGTGTCAAACACCTTTGCAAAGTCCAAAAACACTATGCCCACAGATACCACTACGTTCAGGTTTCTATCCACCTCTTCATGAAAACTAATCAGCTTAGCCTCCTGTATATCATCTCTTATAAGCAAACATTTTTTTCAACAATGGATGTTAAGTTGGTCTATAATTACCTGTAAAAGACCTGAAGCCTTTTTTGAAAATGGGTACCACGTTAACTTTGCGCCAATCGCTTGGTACATGACCAAGCACTAGAGTCTCTGAAAATTATGTTTAAGGATACTGCAATAGCGGAGTTCCTTAAGAACCTTTTGTTGGAGCCAACATTCATTTTACTTGGCTTTTCTTTTACCATATCTACATTTGACCAACTGAGTGTGTTAGTATTTTAAGAGCACTGGGATAAAACACATCTTTAATACCGTATTTTTCGGACTATAAGACGCACTGTTTCCCAAAAAAATTTGGGAGGAAAATGGGGGGAGCGTCTTAAGTGCGAAAGCAGGCTTACTGGGGGGGTTACGGCAGTGGTGTAGCAGCGGGACCAGCGGCGGCAGAGGTGTGGCGATGCTGTGGCGGGGGGCAGTGCACCTGAGTAGGGTCCCTTCCTCACAATGCCGGTGGCAGAGATGTGGTGACACCGTGGCCCGGTATCCACGGCGAGCAGAGCCGAGAGCATCACTGGTTTCCCTGCGGACATCTTCCTGAAGCCGTGGGCCGCCAGAGGCATCAGGAAAATGGCCGCTGGAGGCCATGCGCGCACAGATTGAAATGTCGGCAGCACTTGGCTTCAGGAAAATGGCCGTCGAGATCTCAATCTGCGCACGCCAACCAAACCAGATCTCACACTTTGCACTGACGAGGGGCAGTACCCAGAAACACAGTGTCTGGAAATTGAGATTCTGGTTTGGCTTTTATCCTAAGTCATGTGGCAAAGTTCATTAAAGGGTCGACAATGACTTTTAGGATTGCTACTTCCAATAGGTGAGACGAGTTCTGGTCCTCTTCCTCTCTGAAAAGACAATTTGCATATTATTCAGGGGTCCCACCTGTCCGAAACTTTTTTTGTATTTATATATTTAAAGCACTTTGTGGGATTTGTCTTGCTTTCCTTGGCTACTTGCTGTTAATTTTCTACTTTAGCAGATTTAATTACTTTTTTTTAACTGCTAGAGCAGACTCCTCAGATTTATATATTCTTAATGTTCTTTTTTCAGTAAATAACGCTTTAACATACCTTGACGGATATATCTGTCATAGATCATGTCAGGGACTTTGGAGCAGGCTCAGAAGAAGAGCCTGCTCTACACAGGACAGATGCCAGCTATAAGACATACATTAGCTGACATCTGCTTCTAGCAGCAGGGATCGGTGTGCTTTTAACCACTTAAATGCCATTGTTAATTGCGCAGGGAGCCAATGGGATGTTAGGACAGCTGGGAACTGGGTGAACGCCACCTTGTCGGTCATGTGATGTTCTGTGACATTCAGCCTGCAGCTGTGACAGTGATTTTTACTATATACAGCAATACTGTGGTATTTCTGTGTAGAGCACAAGCGACCAAGCAATTGCAGATTCAAGTCCCCTAAGGGGACTAACAAGGAAAAAGTAAAGGAAAAAATGAATGATGGATGTACTCCTCAATATTGAAAGACAAGATGTTACCGTCACTCCGTGCCCTTGGTAGACATGCACTTTTCCAATCTGACAATGATTAAAAGGATATGTGTTGCATTTCTGAAGAACAGGATGAAAGTGATTCAGTGGCCAAGTGTCTTCTTATTTAAACCCACCAAAACACCAATGGGGAATTCTGAAGAGACAAGTTGTCATCATTCTCCATCCAGCAACCAAGCTCTAAAAAAGGTGGTTCCTGAAGAACAGGAAAAGATGGATGTTGCCATATGTTAACCAACTTCTTCATTCCATGCCTAGAAAACTTTTGGTGCTGTGCTTAAAAATCATGGAGGTCATCCAAAATACCAGATGAAGTTTTTAATATGAGGGTTATTCATTTTTGCATCAAATAATGCAAGTAAAACTGAAGATTTTGTAATGAAAGTTATATTATTAACCTTGCTTTCATATTATGGGTTAAAAAATGTTCTATGAAACTCAATCTTGTCAAAATTTTGAAAATAGTTCTTGCATTCAACGAGATATTGATTAAAATCTTACTTTTCAATAGGGATGTACTCATTTCTGCTGAGCACTGTATTTTCGATATGCTTTGGTGAAGGGCACATTCTCTGTTACCTTCACGAATATGTGCTGGTGTTTGTTTGATCGCATAAATAACACTGGTCTTCTACAGAAAAAAAAAAGTGTTTCTGGCATGGACTTTGTGGAGAAACGGGGTCAGTGGGTGCTCTGGTCCGCTGGCCCGGCTGTCTTTAGCAAGACTGCATGGACCACGGCTCATAAACTGAATGCCCGCTCTATCTCCCCGTGGGCAATACACTACACAGACAACACAGGGTTAAGGTAAAACACTGTGGCAATACTTTATTGAACCACAGCACACAATAGCAAACAGAACACTCCCACCAACTACCCCAAGATGGTGGACACCACAGGTCCTCACCCTTCCGCTGACTCATCGAGACAATGGTAGATGTTATGTCAGAGCTCCCAGGGTCGCTACTCCATCTGTGGATGAACGCACAGAGAAGGGGTAACGACAAGCATAGGGAGATGACCAAGAACTGTCCATAGAGTCCATACAAGGTCCAAAGCCAGTTGACACGATGTCAGAGCTCCCAGGGTCGCTACTCCATCTGTGGATGAACGCACAGAGAAAGGGTAACAACAAGCATAGGGAGATGACCAAGACCTGTCCATAGAGTCCATACAAGGTCCAAAGCCAGTTGACACGATGTCAGAGCTCCCAGGGCCGCTACTCCATCTGTGGATTAACGCACAGAGAAGGGGTAACGACAAGCATAGGGAGATGACCAAGAACTGTCCATAGAGCCCATACAAGGTCCAAAGCCAGTTGACACGAGAGTCACCACCTGGCTTATCTGACCATCTCCATGGAACCAGGCGACCAGCGGGTCCCAACCCTGGTTTTCTCCAAACAGATCCATGGTTCAGAGACGGTCACTGGATCAGATCTGTGTCCTTCCAACCAGAGCCGAAAACCCCTGGGTTGTTTCCTATAGAATCATAGATCAGGGTCCCTCGTGATGGTGCCATGATGTGGTGGTTTGCAGAATGTCTGGCTGATAGCTCTGTGTTACTTCAGTCTCCCAGGATGTGATCTCTGAGTCTTTTTATACCCAAGGCATGTAAGCTATTTTTAGAATTACCCAGGGTCTTTCAGTCCAAAGTCAAGATAAGGTAAACAATGGTGATGGGATCAAGTAGCACTATTAGCATATAAGCACACATCAATAAACAAAGCTTAACACACTCAATGTACAGTCACTATTACAGACTAAAGGTACCTTCACACGAAGCGACGCTGCAGCGATAGCGACAACGATGCCGATCGCTGCAGCGTCGCTGTTTGATCGCTGGGGAGCTGTCACACAGACCGCTCTCCAGTGACCAACGATGCCGAGGTCCCCGGGTAACCAGGGTAAACATCGGGTTGCTAAGCGCAGGGCCGCGCTTAGTAACCCGATGTTTACCCTGGTTACCAGCGTAAAAGTAAAAAAAACAAACAGTACATACTCACCTTCGCGTCCCCCAGCGTCTGCTTCCTGACACTGACTGAGCTCCGGCCCTAACAGCACAGCGGTGACGTCACCGCTGTGCTTTCACTTTCACTTTGCGGCCGGCGCTCAGTAAGTGTCAGGAAGCAGACGCTGGGGGATGCGCAGGTGAGTATGTACTGTTTGTTTTTTTTACTTTTACGCTGGTAACCAGGGTAAACATCGGGTTACTAAGCGCGGCCCTGCGCTTGGTAACCCGATGTTTACCCTGGTTACCAGTGTAAAACATCGCTGGTATCGTTGTTTTTGCTTTCAAACACAACGATACACGGCGATCGGACGACCAAATAAAGTTCTGGACTTTATTCAGCGACCAGCGACATCACAGCAGGATCCTGATCGCTGCTGCGTGTCAAACTAAACGATATCGCTAGCGAGGACGCTGCAACGTCACGGATCGCTAGCGATATCGTTACAAAGTCGTTTCGTGTGAAGGTACCTTAAGGGTATGTGCACACGTCCGGATTTCTTGCAGAAATTTCCTGAAGAAAACCAGAAATTTTCTGCAAGAAATCCGCATTTTTTTTTTGCGTTTTTTTTCTGTTTTTTTCGCGTTTTTTTTAGCATTCTGCAAGCGTAATTAGCTTGCAGAATGTTAAAGTTTTCCAAGCGATCTGTAGCATCGCTTGGAAAACTGACTGACAGGTTGGTCACACTTGTCAAACATACTGTTTGACAAGTGTGACCAACTTTTTACTATAGATGCAGCCTATGCAGCATCAATAGTAAAAGATAGAATGTTTAAAAATAATAAAAAAAAATAAAAAAAATGCTTATACTCACCCAGACGATCTCCTCAGCGGCGTCCGTTCCTCTTCCTATAGCTGGTGTGTGCGCGCAGGACCTTCCATGACATCGCGGTCATGTGAGTGGTCACGTGACCGCTCACGACCAATCACAAGACAGTGACGTCATCACAGGTCCTTCACCGCACATCAGCTATGAGAACCGAAGCGGCAGCATGCAGCGGTGAGGCAGGAACACTGCGGGGGACATCGAAGGTGAGTATAGGACTATTTATTATTTTAATTCTTTTATTTTTGACCAATTATATGGTGCCCAGTCCGTGGAGGAGAGTCTCCTCTCCTCCACCCTGGGTACCAACCGCACATAATCTGCTTACTTCCCGCATGGTGTGCACAGCCCCGTGCGGGAAGTAAGCAGATCAATGCACTCCTAGGTGTGCGGAATCCCCGCAATTCCGCATTTTTAATGAACATGTTGCTTTTTTTTCCGCGATGCGATTTTTTTTGCGGAAAAAATCGCAACATTTGCACAAAAAATGCGGAATACACTGTAAATAATAGGAGGCATATGTTAGCGTTTTTTCGCGTTTTTATCACGTTTTTATAGCGAAAAAACGCGAAAAAAACGCTAAAAATCCTGAACGTGTGCACATGGCCTTACACAGTATGTTAGATAGTATGTCAGTTGGCAAGTCTGTCTTCTTGACACACCAGACATAAACACTTAAATTCACAAGCCAATATACAGATAAAAAGCCAGTTCTTTTGGTTTGCAAAAAAACATGGTTGTCTGGGAAATTAAGATACAATCTGGTTTCTTCACAGACTTTAAGAACAGTTTTAGACTAATTTGAGGGTGCTGAGTTCAAATATGATCTTATAATTTCTCTATCACATCACGTTTTTGCACTATAGGTATATAGCCCATTTTCATGAATTCCATGATAAGTATAAGTAGTGTATGAAAAGTGCCGGTTTATACGGTTCACTAAGGTAAATTTAGTTTTCATTTAGTCTCCCAATAAATGTGAGAATATCTTTGTATTCTGTGAACATGCATAATTCCTATTTCTTATGATAACACCCTTGTTTTCTGTGCTACTGGACAGTAGAGCTGCAGCAGAGCATTGGTGAAAACTGAATGGCCTCAGCGACAGAGTTTGGCATCTGGCGATAAGAATGTCATCCATGATCCTCTAGTGGATAGGAAGGACATTGTCTTTCCTCCCATACACATAAAACTTGGATTGATGAAGCAGTTTGTCAAAGCTCTCAATCACAGTGGAGAATGCTTTAACTATACATGCTCAACTTTTCCTGGTCTTAGTGAAGAGAAGAAAAAGGCTGGAATATTTGATGGACCTCAAATAAGAACACTTATGAGAGACCCAAATTTTATCACATCAATGAATGAGACAGAAGAAAGAGCTTGGAATGCATTTTGTAATGTGGTGCACAATTTTCTAGGGAATAAGAAAGCAGACAACTATGAAGAGATTGTGGAAGAGCTACTAATGAGTCTGCAAAATCTTGGATGTAGAATGAGTATCAAGATTCACTAATTACACAGCCATTTGGACTTTTTTCCAGAGAACCTTGGGGATGTGAGCGAGGAACAAGGGGAGCGTTTTCATCAGGACATTAAAACAATGGAAGAACGGTATCAAGGCCGGTGGGACTCACATATGATGGCTGACTATTGCTGGAGCTTGATGAGAGACAACCCAGAAGCTGTACATCACAGATCAGCCAAGAAAAGAAAGTTCAAATAACTGCCATTTGTCATTCATCTGGGTGCCATATATATGTGTTTTTATATTTTGTAGTTTAATTCTGTAAGTATATTTGATTTGCTGTACATAGACTTTGTAATCTTTGTTATTCCTTGATTAAAAATATACAAAATGTAGTACCGAAAATCATGTGTTTTTATCATAAAACATTAGGAGTAATTTTCATCAAAAATTGAAAATATCTTGAAATCCTGATGTGATAGCCAAAAACGGAGTTCATATTCGTAATCAGCAGCCAAAATTGACTTAAAATATGTTTTAAAACCTTTTGCCAGAAAAATTGCGTTGACCAGTGTAATGAATGGAGAAGGATCCCTATTATTTTGGTGGATAAAATGTTGTGCAGTGGATGTGTTACGATTACATAGCTGATTAATATCATCTAAATGTTCCCAGATTCTAGATTTAGGTTTCCTTATTGTACAGGCTGTATATTTAAGATTGCATAGGTTGCACCCAATGACGGAGATGAGAACTAATGTATTATCTAGTGGCACTTCCCTTTCATTGTTTGCATTTAAAAAAAAAAAAATTCATTAAAACAAAATTAGTTCCTCACCATTTTCTAGATCAATTTTTTAGAGTTTTTTTGGTGTTGTATTCAGCTGGGAGACTGTAGGCAATCCTGTGCTTAGAAGTCATAGATCCACTGGAACAGTGGGCTACATTTATCATTCAATTTACATGGAGAGAAAAGTTGGTGTGGTCAACAGACTAAGGGTAAGTTCACATTTGCGTATACAGTACAGACCAAAAGTTTGGACACACCTCATTTAAATTTTTTTCTGTATTTTCATGATCATGAAAATTGTAAATTTACACTGAATGCATCAAAACTATGAATTAGCACATGTGGAATTATATACTTAACAAAAAAATGTGAAATAACTGAAAATATGTCTTATATTCTAGGTTCTTCAAAGTAGCCACCTTTTGCTTTGATGACTGTTTTGCACACTCTTGGCATTCTCTTGAGGTTCTTTTTTCCTCATGCACACTTTATTCTATATTGCAGAAACATCACACTATCTGCCTAAATACTGTAGGCCTTTCATAAGTACCATCCACAGAACGGTATGTGACCCCTTCTCTACTACCTCACCACCTCTCTTTTCTTCATTTTCTTTATTTTCTATGTTGTGCCAAGATCGGTTGGTTCTTTTCTATACGTATGTATTGATGTCTTGTGCAAAAATGTTGTGCCATACCAAATAATTACCAGCCAGTCCATTTCGTATATATTTTATTTCCTTATATTTTTATTTTCTTATTTTTTGGTTTTCATCCTTGTATACTTAGTACCGTTATATTCTGTTCACAGTAACTGATGAAGGTCAAAGTTTGTGACCGAAACGTTTTTTGTTGCTGTAAAATAAACTCCTTACCTATAAGTTGAGTGCCAGGTTTTTGTTATATATTACTAAGGTGTTGGAACCTACCTGGGCACCACATTCCGAGGCTGTGCACACGTTTATTCACTATATCAATCAGTTACTGGACATGCACAGTCCAAAGTATGCAATCACATCGAACGCATGCGTACGCAAGGACATGCGTACACATGCATTCCCATAGACAGTAATGTGTTGTTTAACGCACTCATCCGCATGTGCATGCCTGCAGATATTTGAGGGATTTTTGACGCATCCAAAAATGCAACATGTTGCGTTCCCCGGACCCCGCCGCACACCGTGAAACGACGCATGAGTACGCAAAAGCATGAAAACACATACAAACGCATGTCCATACATACACAATGTTAAATATACAGGGGTTGGACAAAATAATGGAAACACCTGGAAACATCAACAAAAGTTAGTTTAATATGGTGCAGGTCCACCCTTTGTGGTGATTACAGCCTCAATTCTCCGAGGTATGGATTCATACAAGGTGTGAATTGTTTCCAAAGGAATTTTAGCTCATTCTGCAGCTAAAACACCCTCCAGTTCTTTGAGCGACGATGGCGGTGGAAATCGACGTCTAACTTGAATCTCTAAAATCGACCATAAATGCTCAATAATGTTGAGGTCTGGGGATTGTGGGGGCCAGATGAGATGCTCAACTTCATTAGAATGTTCCTCGTGCAATGCTTTAACGATTCTAGCTGTATGAATTGGTGCATTATCATCCTGAAAGATGGCGTTCCCCTCCGGGAACAGTGCTTGAACCATCGGATGCACTTGGTTGCCCAAAATGCCTAAATAATCTCGGCAGTTAATTCTTCCATGAAAAGATATCATTGGCCCGGCGGATCTCCACGAAATAGCACCCCAGATCATCACAGAACCTCCGCCATGTTTTACGGTTGGGAGAAGGCAGTCTGGATGGAATCCTCCTTTCGGCTGTCTCCAAGCGTACACTCAGCAGGAGGTCAGAAAGAGGGTAAACGATGATTCGTCTGAGAATATCACGTTTCCACTGCTCGAGGGGCCAATTCTGGAGGTTTCTACACCACTCTAAATGCTTAGAAACATTTGTCCTTGAAAGCAGCGGTTTTGTAATTGCAGCTCTTCCGTGGAGTCCAGATTTGTGCGGCTCCCGACAAACAGTTTTCATGGAAACTGGATTCTGTAGGTGTTCATTGAGCTCAGCAGTGATTTTCGGAGCCGTGGTCTTGCGATCCTCTCTCACAATTCGCTTTAGAGACCGACAGTCTCTCTCAGTCAACTTTGACTTTCGGCCGGAACTGTGCTTTGCTGCAGATGTTTTTCCTTCTTTCAAACGCAGTCATTACTTTGGAGACAGTATCTCTTGACACGCCAAGCATTCGGGCACTTTCTGTTACACTAGCGCCTGCCATACGAGCACCAACAATTTGGCCTCTTTGAAAATCCGAGAGGTCTGCCATTGGTATCAGGTTCTCATCAATGTTCTTACAATTATGTGTATGTAAATTAACTGTTTGTTTTGCATATCGCATAACACAAATAATCAACTACAAAACATTACCATATGTCACAGTTTGCATGTTTATCACATGTTCGAAGATTATGATGCCAAACGTTAGGTGTTTCCATTATTTTGTCCTACCCCTGTATGTACGCATGACGCATGCGGATTTATGCGGATCAAACGATGCGCACAAACACGCAAACGTGAAACCACCCTAATAAAGGTTAAACATGCAAAAAAAAGTGGTGCAGAGGATCCATTTGGCAAGTCAAAATATTCAAAATGGTTAAAAGAGGCATCTGGCTTTTATAAATTAGGTGAAATTATCACCAAATACAAACAATCTTGTTAAAAAAAAAAAACTAGCTGGGCTACTAAGGCCATGTGTGTCCTCATTTCCTCTATAGCTAGTACTGATCCTTTAGGTAACTCCTTCCATTTGTTTGACCCGTACTACAGTTCACACAAAGTGTCAAAACTTGAAACAAATTAGAGTAAGCACTTCTTAGTGTCTGATGCATCACAATATGGATTCTTACTTATTCTAGGCCAATTTTGGTGAGCCCAACAGCCAGAAACAAGGCGTACCCCTTTGTTGGGACTCTAAACCTAACATGATGACTCTCCCAGGCTAAAATCCTACAATTATAGGAGCAGGTAGGATCAAGCTCTATTTAAAAACTCCTTAGGCTGATGGGAGGAGGCGCGCCCAACCAGAAGGTGTGTACTACAAATATCAAAACTGACAGACACTTCCCAACAGAAAAAGACAAGTGTGAAAAGGTGCAAGAAAAAGAGTGCCACTCTATATAACTAACAAAGCTGCACTCTGAAATGCTATAATATGCAAACACTGAATATGTGAAATTGGATCTGCATTACTGCTGTAGAACACATGTTGAAAATCCTTTGGGTAAGTCCTTCCAGTTGCTTGACCCTTATTACAATTATCACATAAAGCGTCAATATTTGAAACAAATTTGAGCAAGTACTTCTTAAGAGTCTGATGCAACACAATATAGATTCTTCCTTCACCACCTTTATGGGATTTCCTCCCCCTGATAACAGATTCTTTCAAAGTGGGTGACATTATACAGTTCAGCATTTGTCCGCAATGAGGTGATATTGGAACAGCAGAAAGCCATAGTTTATCAATAGGATACAGTAGATATAGGAGTTACGGGTCATGGAATAGTCAATTAAGTAAAGAAAGTCAGTACAAAGGAAAATGTAGAAAATATAAAATTGGGATCCATAAAATTACATTCAAATACTTGAAATAAAGAAAACTTAAACAAATTGAAAAATGTCTTAGGCTACGTTCACATTTGCGTTGTGCGCTGCAGCGTCGGCGACGCAACGCACAACGCAAACAAAAACGCAGCAAAACGCATGCACAACGCTGTGTTTTGCGCCGCATGCGTCCTTTTTTTGATTGATTTTGGACGCAGCAAAAATGCAACTTGCTGCGTCCTCTGCGCCCGGACGCGTGCGCCGCAGTGACGCATGCGGCGCAAAACGCAAGTGCGACGCATGTCCATGCGCCCCCATGTTAAATATAGGGGCGCATGACGCATGCGGCGACGCTGCGGCGCAGACCGCAAATGTGAACGTAGACTAATTCATGTAGGCATGCAAACTTATTTCCCTTTGATCACGTGAATAAAATTGACACTGCTGAAGGATTGGCAATCAATTTACTATTTAACTGACATCAGATGCCGAAGTGAAGAATTGTAGGCAGTGAGTAATATTTAGCTACCCCTATCTTTCAGACATTTATGACAACGTATCACTGACATACTCCTAGTGTGTGTCTGTCGCTTGGCATCTATGTTTCTCAGAAAGTATTAATAAAAAAATAAAAAAATAAACAAATGACTTACAGAAGGGACTACACTTGTGTAAAGCCAATAATCATTTTTATTATTTTGTATAAGTGCCTGAAACAGTTTATAAGAGTAAAAAATAACTGTATTTTTTAACATTTTTTATTGTTACAATGCTTTTTCTTTGCTTTAAGAGTGAAAAAGTATTCACCTCTTTATTTTAGATAACAGAACATAAATCAGGCGCCGTGTGGCTTTCAAAAACGTCTACCCCAACTCAGCAGCAAGAAATTGCATTTTGAAGTTCAGTATAAGTCAGAAAGTGCATTGGGGCGTGATTAGGCATTTCCAGCTCCTCGGCCTCACTCTGTATTTCCTACCAAGTGCCACCCTTCTTTAGTTGATTGACAGGTCATTTGCTCTGAACTGCCAACGACCTGTCAATCAACCAGAGGGAAGCGGTGCTAGGCAGTGAACATAGCGTGAAGTGGAGGAGACTTCATTTTAGACTGAACTTCAAGAAGCAAACAGCAGTTTTGCTGGTCAATAAATTGAGCGATTAGCTAATCTTTTAAAGCCCTACTCAGTCTTATAAATGGTTTGCGGATTCGGACTGAAGTTTGAGAGTTTTCTTTTTACATAATGACCAAATTCAGTCCCTTATCACATGATGATCACGTTGTCACTATATCACTTTATTACAATATGATATTAAGTGTAATTTCTATCAATTTTTTGGCTAAAAAAAAAGAAAACATTTTTATAACCATTTAGCACAAGAAGAGGTATACTTCCAATGTTGGCACCAATTCGATGAAAAAAGCAAAGCGCTGATGCAAAGCCAGTTAATGCATCAATATTTTTAATAGATGTAGTGTAATGAATATTTACTATCCACTTCTACTGGCTTACTTACCACTTACGGGGGTCTTTGGCAATGAAAATAAGTCTTTAAAAATGTAGATTACAATATTTAAACAGATAATATTGGCATAAGAAAAAAACAGCCTTCCTATTCCAAGTAGGTGCTTGGTTTCAGAGTACAGATGTTTACACTTCGTACTATGTTTGAAATCCATATTTAGATGGTCAGTTAAACCTACAGGACCACTAAGACAACCTGTCACCAAATTTTTTCATGATGAACTGAATACACAATGTAATAGTGGTTGAAAAGTAGAATATATACACCACCGTTCAAATGTTTAGGGTCACCAGACTATTTTATGTTTTCCATGAACACTCATACTTTTATTAATCAAATGAGTTGCCAAATGAATTGAAAATCTAGTCCAGACATTGACAAGGTTCAAAAAAAATATTTTTATTTGAAATAATAATTTTCTCCTTCAAACTTTGCTTTCGTCAAAACAATGCTCCCTTTGCAGCAATTACAGCATTGCAGACCTTTGGCATTCTAGCAGATAACTTGCTGAGGTAATCTGGAGAAATGTGCCCCCCATGCCTCCAGAAGCCCCTCCCACAAGTTGGTTTGGCTTGATGGGCACTTTTTGCACCATACGGTCAAGCTGCTCCCACAACAGCTCAATGGGGCTGAGATCTGGTGACTGTGCTGGCCACTCCATTACAGATAGAATACCAGCTGCCTGCTTCTTCCCTAAATACTCCTTGCATAATTTGGAGCTGTCCACAGGGTATGGCATAGCGTTGCAAAATGGAGTGATAGCCTTCCTTATTCAAAATCCCTTTTACCGTGTACAAATTTCCCACTTTACCAGCACCAAAGCAAGCCCAGACCATCACATTACCTCCACCATGCTTGACAGATGGCGTCAGGCACTCTTACAGCATCTTTTCAGTTGTTCTGCATCTCACAAATGTTCTTCTGTGTGATCCAAACACCTCAAACTTGGATTCGTCAGTCCATAACTTATTTCCAATCTTCTGTCCAATGTCTGTGTTCTTTTGCCTATATTAATCTTTTTCTTTTATTAGCCAGTCTCAGATATGGCTTTTTCTTTGCCACTCTGCCATGAAGGCCAGCATCCCGGAGTCGCCTCTTCACTGTAGTCGTTGACAGTGGCGTTTTGCGTGTACTATTTAATGAAGCTGCCAGTTGAGGACCTGTGAGGTGTCAATTTCTCAAACTACAGACTCTAATGTACTTGTCTTATTGCTCAGTTGTGCTGTGGGGCCTCCAACTTCTCTTTCTACTCTGGTTAGAGCCTGTTTGTGCTCTCCTCTGAAGGGGGTAGTACACACTGTTGTAGGAAATCTTCAGATTCTTGGCAATTTCTCACATGGAATAGCTTTCATTTTTAAGAACATGAATAGACTGTCGAGTTTCACATGAAAGTTCTTTTTTTCTGGCTATTTTGAGAGTTGAATGGAACCAACAAATGTAATGCTCCAGATTCTCAATTAGCTCAAAGGAAGGTCAGGTTTATAGGTTTTCTAATCAGCCAAACTGTTTTCAGCTGTGCTAACATACTAGCAGAAGGGTTTTCAAGGGTATTCTAACCATCCATTAGCCTTGTTATACAATTAGCAAGCACAAACCAGACGTTTGCAGCTATTTACCACATTAACAATGTATAGAGTCTATTTCTGAATCATTTAATGTTAGCTTCATTGGAAAAAACTGTGCTTTTCTTTCAAAAATAAGGAAATTTCTAAGTGACCCTAAACTTTCGAACGGTAGTGTATATATATTTTAGATTAGATTTTGCCTCTCCATTGTGGGGATATTAGCATTAGTGATGGGCGATCCCGTGGATGTTCGGGTCCAGCAAATTCAGCCATACATTTTAAAAGAGTTTGGTGCGGGTGCCAGAACAGTACCCAAACCCCATTTAGATGAATGGTGGGCCCGAACATGCGTTGTTTGCCATGCTGTCAAGCAGACAGCATTGCAAACAAACACTGCCTCTGATTGGCAGTAAGGTTATTACCACCAGTCAGAGAGCTGTGTTTCCCAAGCTGTCAAATGACAGTTTGAGCCAGCCTATGTCTGCTGTAGCTGATAACAGTGAGAACTGGTGCCGGTGATGGCAGTATTCATAAGCCAGCACCTACACTATAAATACTTTTTTTTTTTAATTATGTGGGGTCTGTTCTATTTTTGATATCCAGCATGTCAAAACTAATAGCTGTGGGCTGCAACCTTCAGCTGTCAGCTTTATCATGACTGGTTATCAAGAATAGAGGAGTCCCCACACCGTTTTTTTTAAACAATTTAAATAAACAATTTTGTAAAAAATGCGTGGGGTCCCCCTTCAGTTTGACAACAAGCCAAGCTAAAGCAGGCAGCTGGTATTTTCAGGCTGGTAAGGGGCCATGGATATTGGCCCCCCAGATAAAAAAGCAGCTTGCAGCTGCCCCAGAAAAGATGAGTCTATTAGATGTGTCAATTTTGGGGCTTTGCCCCGCTCTTCCCATTTGCCCTGTGGTGGTGGCAAGTGAAGTAATATTTGTAGGGTTGATGTCAGCTGTTTTATGGCTGCTGACATCAAGCTCACAAGTTAGTAATGGAGAGGTGTCTGTAAGTCACCTCTCCATTACTGACCCCACAGTAAGTTTTGAAATAAACACACAGCCAGAATAAAGTCCTTTAATTGAAATAAATGACACACTCCTTTTATTTGCAATAAAAACAAAGTTATACTCACCTTACATCAAATCCATTCCAGCCATTTTAACCTGTAAAAACAGAAAATAATAAACAACCACATACTCACCTTACACCTAATCCACCGATGCCCATGTCCCCTGTAAAAATAAGAAAAATAAGAAACAACCATATCTATCATCTTTCACCTTACTTACTCGGAGCACAAGACATATGTATGTATAGAGTAGGAAGGCACCTCCGAATAAAAATCTTCAAACTTTATTTCATATCAAAAAGGGGGAATAAAATTTCCACATGTTGGCAGTAAAACACTGATGCGTTACTTGGCCCTTGGTGATCACTCTTTCTTACTTTCACAAGACATAAGTGTGATTACTGACAAATCACCACACAGGCACAGTAGGGAGAAATAACCTATTGGAGCCAGAACAAGAAAGTGTTGGGGAAACCACACAAAACTGGCAACAATTAAAGTAGAAATACGGCCATACTGGAAAATCAACCTATCCACCAAAAAATATAGCCCACTAAGATGTATCAAGTAAATCTTTATTAGCATAATGCAAAAAATATAAAAGATTTTCTTAACACATATACAGCTCTGGCAAAAATTAAGAGACCACTGCAAAACTTTCAGTTTCTCTGATTTTGCTCTTTATAGGTATATTTTTAACCCCTTCACCCCCGGAGCTTTTTCTGTTTTTCCGTTTTCGTTTTTCGCTCCCCTCCTTCCCAGAGCCATAACTTTTTTATTTTTCCGTCAATTTGGCCATGTGAGGGCTTATTTTTTGCGGGACGAGTTGTACTTTTGAACGACATCATTGGTTTTAGCATGTCGTGTACTAGAAAACGGGAAAAAAATTCCAAGTGCAGTGAAATTGCAAAAAAAGTGCAATCCCACACTTGTTTTTTGCTTGCCTATTTTGCTAGGTTCACTAAATGCTAAAACTGACCTGCCATTATGATTCTCCAGGTCACTACGAGTTCATAGACACCTAACATGACTAGGTTATTTTTCACCTAAGTGGTGAAAAAAAATTCCAAACTTTGCAAAAAACAAAACAAAACAAAATTGCGCCATTTTCCGATACTCGTAGCGTCTCCATTTTTCGTGATCTGGGGTCAGGTGAGGGGCTTATTTTTTGCGTGCCGAGCTGGCGTTTTTAATGATAGCATTTTGGTGCAGATACGTTCTTTTGATCGCCCGTTATTGCATTTTAATGCAATGTCGTGGCGACCAAAAAAACGTAAATCTGGCGTTTCGAATTTTTTTCTCATTACGCCATTTAGCGATCAGGTTAATGCTTTTTTTTTATTGATAGATCGGGCGATTCTGAACGCGGCGATACCAAATATGTGTAGGTTGGGGTTTTTTTTTATTGATTTATTTTGATTGGGGCGAAAGGGGGGGTGATTTAAACTTTTATATTTTTTTTATTTTTTTCACATTTTTAAAAACTTTTTTTTTTTTTACTTTTGCCATGCTTCTATAGCCTCCATGGGAGGCTAGAAGCAGGCACAGCCCGATCGGCTCTGCTATGCAGCAGTGATCATAAGATCGCTGCTACACAGCAGATTTGCAGGTGTGCTGTGAGCGCCGACCACAGGGGGGCGCTCACAGCCACCGGCAATCAGTAACCATAGAGGTCTCAAGGACCTCTATGGTTACAATGGAGGAGCATCGCCGACCCCCGATCATGTGACGGGGGTCGGCGATGCGCTCATATCCGGCCGCACGGCCGGATGCGGTAGTTAAATGCCGCTGTCTGCGTTTGACAGCGGCATTTAACTAGTTAATAGGCGCGCGCAGATCGCGATTCTGCTCGCGCCTATTGCGGGCACATGTCAGCTGTTCAAAACAGCTGACATGTCTCGGCTTTGATGTGCGCTCACCGCCGGAGCGCACATCAAAGCGGGGGTCCCGACATGTGACGTACTATACCGTCACATGTCGGGAAGGGGTTAAAGTAAAATGTACATTGTTGTTTTATTCTATAAACTACTGACAACATGTCTCTGAAATTTAAAGCTAAAAATGTTGTATTTATTTGCAGCAAATGAGAAATCAACAAAATAATAAAAAAAGAAACAGTGCTTTCAGACCTCAAATAATGCAACAAAAACAAGTTCTTATTCACATAGAAACAACAATACTCATGTTAGGAAGAGTTCAGAAATCAATATTTGGTGGAATAACCATGATTTTTAATCACAGCTTACATGTGTCTTGGCATGCTTTCCACCAGTCTTTCACGCTGCTTTTGGGTGACCATATGCAACTCCTGGCACAAAAATTTAAGCAGTTCTTCTTTGTTTGATGGCTTGTGACTATCCATGTTCCTCTTGATTACATTTCAGAGGTTTTCAAGGGGGTTCAGGTCTGGAGATTGGGCAGGCCATGGCACGGATTTGATGTGGTTGATGTGGTGGTCCTTTATCTACACATTGATTGACCTAGCTGTGTGGCATGGGGCATTGTCCTGCGGGAAAAACCAGTCCTCAGAGTTGGGGAACATTGCCTGAGCAGAAGGAAGCAAGTGTTTTTCAAGGATAACCTTGTATGCGGCTTGAGACATATGTCCATTGCAAAGATTAACCGGCCGAATTCTATCCTTGCTGAAGCATCCCCAGATCATCGATCCTCCACCCAATTTCACAGTGGGTGCAAGACACTGTGGCTTGTACACCTCTCCAGGTCTCCGTCTAACCATTAGGCGACCAGGTGTTGGGCAAAGCTGAAAATTAGACTCATCAGAGAAAAGCATTAAGCTACTTATGGGTAGCGGCATTTTTCGGAGACCCATGACAGCACTACGAGAGAGGGGATCCGCTCATTAGGAACAGGAAACCTACAGATACAAAAGGGCGGCACCTCTCCCATGCATCAGTTGTATTTCAGAGCCTGAGAGGACTACCGCGGTTAGTGGCATACAATTATACAATATATACAGTTTATACCAGCGAAAAAATATTTTTATTACAATGTAGCTAGATATTACACATGAGATCTACACATCTCCATAAATACATGTACACAGTCTTAGAAAGTGCAACCCCCACGTGCATAGGGAGGGAACTAAGGGTGCTGTCATGGGCCTCCGAAAAATGCCGCTACCCGTAAGTAGCTTAATGCTTTATTCGGACTCCCATGACAGCACTACAAGAGATTTACAGAGACGTAAACTACCTTAGGGAGGGACTATAGTTTGCAGCACCCTTAACCCGAAGGTGAGATCAGAAGAGTAACCCAAATCCAACCTATAGTGCTTAAAAAAAGGTGGAAGGGGATGACCATGTGGCCGCCTTACATATTTGCTCCACTGATACTCCAGATCTTTCCGCCCAGGATGACGCCATGGCTCGGGTGGAATGTGCCTTCAGATTCTGCGGAGCCGGCCCCCCACCTGCTGTATAAGCCAGAGAGATAACCTCCCTAATCCATTTAGCTAGCAAATACTTGTATACTCTACACCAGAGGTCCCCAACCTTTTTTGCACCAGGGACCGGCTTTAAGCAAGACCAGTTTTCCATGGCCCGGTGGGGGTGGGGCAGGGGCGGGGCTTTGGTCATATGGGGGTGGGGTTATGGAGGGATGGAGCTTAGTGCATACTTATCATATAATTATGACATTTATAATGAGAATGTGATTCAACTTACCATAGGTTCAGAATGAGTGGGAGCACCATGCTTGTTTCCCTGGTGCTCTGCACCATTATTGCCCCATAGCTGTGCCATATAGTGCTCTGCACCATTATTGCCCCATAGCTGTGCCATACAGTGCTCTGCACCGTTTATTACTGCCCCATAGCTGTGCCATACAGTGCTCTGCACCGTTTATTATTGCCCCATAGCTGTGCCATACAGTGCTCTGCACCGTTCATAATTGCCCCATAGCTGTGCCATATAGTGCTCTGCACCGTTCATAATTGCCCCATAGCTGTGCCATATAGTGCTCTGCACCATTATTGCCCCATAGCTGTGCCATACAGTGCTCTGCACCATTATTGCCCCATAGCTGTGCCATATAGTGCTCTGCACCATTATTGCCCCATAGCTGTGCCATACAGTGCTCTGCACCATTATTGCCCCATAGCTGTGCCATATAGTGCTCTGCACCATTATTGCCCCATAGCTGTGCCATACAGTGCTCTGCACCATTATTGCCCCATAGCTGTGCCATACAGTGCTCTGCACCATTATTGCCCCATAGCTGTGCCATACAGTGCTCTGCACCATTATTGCCCCATAGCTGTGCCATACAGTGCTCTGCACCATTATTTCCCCATAGCTGTGCCATACAGTGCTCTGCACCATTATTGCCCCATAGCTGTGCCATATAGTGCTCTGCACCATTATTGCCCCATAGCTGTGCCATAGTGCTCTGCACCATTATTGCCCCATAGCTGTGCCATACAGTGCTCGTCACCGTTTATTATTGCCCCATAGCTGTGCCATATAGTGCTCTGCACCGTCCATTATTGCCCCATAGCTGTGCTGCTGCTGCAATAAAAATAATAAATGACATACTCACCTCTCTTGCTTGCAGCCCCTCAGCGTCCGGTCCCGTCGTCTCTAAGAAACTGACTGATCAGGCAGAGGGCGGCGCGCACACTATATGCGTCATCGCGCCCTCTGACCTGCACAGTCAGTGAGGAGAGACGCCGGGAAGATGGAGACAGCGCCCGGCGTGTGGAACGAGGACAGGTGACTATGTAATACTTACCTGCTCCCGGCGTCCCGCTCCTTGCCCCGGACAGCTGGTCTTCGGTGCCGCAGCCTCTTCCTCTATCAGCGGTCACCGTTACCCCTGATTAGAGAAATGAATTATGGGAGGTGGAGCAGCCTATTCATTTCTCTAATGAGCGGTCCCACGTGACCGCTGTACAGGGGAAGAGCTGCTGCACCCGGAGACCGTGTGACGGGCAGGGGGAGCGTCAGGATCGCCGGGACTAGGTAAGTATGCCTCAGCGCTCTCTCCCCCCTCACCCGCCGACCCTGCCACAGACCGTGACTCGAGTATAAGCCAAGGGGGCACTTTCAGCCCAAAAATTTGGGCTGAAAATCTCGGCTTATACTCGAGTATATACGGTAGCTGTCAGCGGCGCCGCGGACCGGCTGAAAAACCCCAACGGCCCGGTCCTGGTCCGCGGACCGGCGGTTGGGGACCTCTGCTCTACACCCCTTTCTCGGACTTTGGAAGGAAAGAAGCAGTGCATTATCTTTCTTCCAGATATCGGTGTCTGAGATATACTGCAAAAGAGATCTCCTGACATCTAACGTATGGAGCTCATGTTCTTTAGGATTAGAGGGATTAGGAATAAAGGCTGGCAAGACTATTTCCTGAGACCTATGAAATCGTGACGCTACCTTCGGTAGGTATGCTGGATCCGGTTTAAGTACCACTCTATCTGATAAGAATTCTATGTATGGAGGAAGTCTAGAAAGCGCCTGGATATCCCCTATCCTGCGAGCTGAGGTTATGGCAACTAAAAAAGCTGTCTTAAGGGTCAACATTTTTATTGACGCATGTTGAAGGGGTTCAAAGGGGGTTTTTGTTAAGGATGACAGAACTAAGTTTAGATCCCACGGAACCATTCTATCTTTATGTATTGGTCTAGATCTATTAACCGCTTTAATAAATCTCGCTATCCAATAGTTGTTGGCTATATTGCAGGAAAATAGGGCACCCAGGGCTGAAACCTGCACTCTTAAGGTACTAGTAGAGAGTTTCAATTCAAACCCCTTCTGCAGAATCTCTAAAATTTGATGTATTGGTACCCCTTCTTGGACATTAAATTTTGAACAGGCTAAGAATTTTCTCCAAGTTCTAGAGTAGATTCTTGTAGTTATTTGCTTCCTACTCTTTAGGAGTGTTTCTACTGTAGAGATCAGATTGAAGAATCCATTTTGTCTTCCTATTCAGAAACGTCTGGCTCATATGAGCAAACTTGAGCAAGGTAGACATTTCCTTTTATGGACGCATTCCTTCTTGTTATTGTGACCTTTAACCTACATTCCAGAAGTTGAACGTTATCAGTAGAATAGATACTCTTTGTTAGAGAATATGAGCCCTTGTACGCATGTCTGTAAATGCTTATCTCTTTGCTATATAAAAAGGAGGGGTGAGCCCAGTGAGTCAGAGGCGAGCTCCTGAGCGATCCCTGCATATGAATACACATCTCTTGTGCTGTGTGTTATTACTTGGATCTCTCTACATCAGAAAGCCAGGGACGGATGAGGACTCAACAATTCTGGCGCCTGAACAGGGACCTGAGGAGAGAGTGTTTGCTCGAGATTTACCTGCGGATACGGACAACGGAGATCTCGGATAATGGACGGCAAATGAAAAAAACCTGGCCAGGTAAGAGACATTATTAGTTCTCTTTTATCTGCCCTGTATTATCCGAAAGATCTCTATGAGCCGTGTCACGCTGGGTTAGTCTAGTAGTGAGTAGATACCTATAAAACTCGGGTTACCATATTGTATAGATTTATGAGTCTAGTCCCTGGCAGTGTGTGAACAGTGTGTGAACAGTGTGTGAACAGTGTGTGAACAGTGTGAAGGTTGTGACATGTTGTGAAAGAAGAATAGAAGTACGTAGAACAATAAGCCACGATTGTTAGAACAAGGTTATTGGTGAAGTCAGCCTAACTGGGTTATGAGGTAGCGTCCTTCTGGGAGACCTCCGCCCATGCTTGACTCTCCTATAGAACTTGTTTCTACATTCCCTGGATAAGGTGTGATAGAATGAGCCCAGGACGCGGTTTTCATGAGCCTGGGACAAGTATGCTAACTGACACAGAAAGTTTTGTGATCTGTATGGTGTTGCTGGGTCTGTGTGCATAATAGCACTTAAGTACGTCCTGCATATTAGAAGAAACGGAGCAGACAAGCCCTTCAATATTTTAGCTCCCTAGGAGAGAAGGCAACGAGACGCCACCAACAGAGGAAGTGGTTGTCCAAACGTCACCTGGGGTAGAAATAGCAAATATTGAAAGGATATTTTAGCTCCCTAGGAGAGAAGGCAACGAGACATCACCACAGTGATTGTCCAAACGTCACCTGGGGTAGAAATAGCTAAAATGAGAAATAAACAGACCAAAACTGTCTTAGGACAAGTGGAAGCAGCAGATATCATACAGGAAAGATGTGGAAAGGCAGTCAGAAAGCAGATTAGAAGGGTAAGAGGAAAATTGGGAATTTCAGAAGCACTTATGTTCAGTACAGAATGGGAAAGACTGAGTAAAGAACGAGGTGGAATTATTAAAGACAATGGGTGGGAAGAAATCATACACTGTATGATAGAGGTCTCAAAAACAGCTAAAGAGGAGAATTGGAAGTATGATCCAGACACTTCCAAATGGATCATGGGGAAGGGAAAAAGTTGTAATATAATCCCACCACCTTACCTAGATCCAAAAGCCCAATCATTTGTACCATCTGGAAGAACAGAAGGAGGAAAACAGAGGGAAAGGGGGTCTACAGGTGTGATTATGCAGAAATTTGGGCAAAGTATTGAAGAATATAGTCAAGAACTAGAAAATAGCTTTAGGGATGAAGGATTGGATTTGACTGATGCTTCAGTAAGGAGACTTTTTACAAAACAATTAATAGAGGGGTTAGATCCGAAAATCAGAGAAAAATTTAAATCCTCTACTCCAGATTGGAGAACAATTGAACAACCAAATATTGTGAAACAACGATGTTTAGGAATAGCCATGGATATGAGAGAGAATCATAAGCCTGTTAGAATAGCACAAGCTAATACAGGAGGAAGAGTGAGACATAATTTTCCTTGCCACTACTGTAAAAAGCCAGGTCATTTCCAAAGAGAGTGCAGGAAGAAGTTGGCAGATATAAAGTCAGGCAAATTTGTTCCCAGAAATAACCCTCCCCAAACGGACAACCAGCAGAAATCTACCATCATAGATGGTTCCATACCAGATTCAGATTGACTCAATGTGTTACAAACTTCCCTACCAGCTAGGAGACCTATGATACAGGTGAATGTGGGGGGGAGAGAGATTCCATTTTTGATAGATACAGGTGCAACTTCCTCAATTTTGAATCAAGATTTTCTTCCAAATCCGGAAGATATTTCAGAACAAACAACTTTTGCTGAGGGTTATGATGGGGTAATTCGAACACTGCCATATACTGTGCCCCTAGAGGTCTCATTAGGACCTAAATGTTTTGCATCCAGATTTTTGTATGCCAGAGGTGCCCCAACATGTCTGTTAGGAACTGATGTACTAAAGAAATTAGAAGCCAACATCAATTTTAGGGAAGATGGCACAGTTATGCTGACTATCCCTGATGATGCAGAATCATTAGAACAATATGTCAGAATTCAGGCTTTTGAGGATTATGCTGAAGAAAAAGAGTACACCACAGATCTAGATCTCTCAATGGTCCCAGAAACACTGTGGGCACAGGGTGACACTGATGTGGGATTATTACATATCTCTCCTGTAAAATTATCTGTGCAACCAGGAACTGTTCTCCCACAGCTCAGACAATACCCTGTGAGTGCCCAGCAGGAATTAGCAATTACAAAACAGATAGAGGGATATAGAGAGAAAGGAGTTTTGGTAGAGATACAATCACCTGCTAATACCCCTCTGTATCCAGTCAAAAAGAGAACTCTTGATAAGAGTTCTATGCCCAAATATCGTATGGTACATGATCTAAGAGAAATAAACAAAGTTCTAGATCCAATCACCCCAGTTGTACCCAATCCTCATACGTTACTATCACAGATACCAGCCAGTTCTCAAGTGTTTACTGTAATAGATCTTTCAAATGCATTTTTCTCGGTTCCTTTACACCAAGACAGTTGGCATTTGTTTGCATTTACATTTAAGGGCAAACAGTTGGCGTGGACACGCCTTCCACAGGGAATGATACACTCCCCTACTCTTTATTCAAATGCCCTACAAACAGTCCTTCAGAGGTTTGAACCTGAATCACAGGTAGTAATTTTGCAGTATGTGGATGACCTACTACTTTGCTGCCCAGACCTAGAAACTGCAGAAAGGTCTACTGTAAGTTTACTATGTTTTCTAGAAAAAGAAGGGTGTAAAGTGAATAGACAAAAGCTACAAGTTTGTCAGATCAAAGTGGTCTTTCTAGGTCATTGCATTTCTCAAGGTAAAAAGCATCTTACACCTCAAAGAACTGAAGCAATAAGACAGATGAATGAGCCTAGAAATCATAAACAGCTACGAGCATTTTTAGGAATAGTGTCTCATTGTAGACAATGGATTATACATGCCAGTCAACTAATGCAACCACTGTATGACTGTGTAAAAAATGAACCTTATTTGTTGACAAAAGAAGGTCAGATTTCGTTCCAACAATTAAAAGATGCCCTTGTTTCAGCTCCAGCGTTAGGGCTACCAGACTACACCAAACCATTTCAGCTTATGGCTGCAGAAGTTGATTCCCATGCTACAGGAGTTCTTACCCAGAAGCATGCAGGGAAACAAAGACCAATTGCATATCTTTCAGCAAGGTTAGATCCAGTAGCTAGAGCAGCGCCAACCTGTGTACGTGTAGTTGTTGCTGTCTCGCTATTGTTGGACAAAGCATCAGAAATTGTCCTAGAGCATCCACTCACAGTTCAAACTACACATGATGTTTATGGGATATTAAACCAGGTCCAACCAAAACACATTTCCATGGCCAGACATTTGCGGCTACAGTGTTCTTTGCTGCTCCCCTCTACTATCACATTTGCAAGGCTTCAGACTCTCAATTTAGCTACACTGCTACCTCTCGAGTCTGAAGGGGGGAATAAGGACACTGATCCACACACAAATTTTTTCCCTACAGACACACATGATTGTACAGAGCTCATTTTACAAGAAACGGTAGGCTTACCCAATGTATCCGAAACACCACTTCAAAATCCAGATTTAGAGCTGTTTATAGATGGTAGTAGGTTTGCAGATGACACAGGTAACTTCCATACAGGGTATGCAGTTGTGTCAGAATCTGAAACTCTCAAAGCAGAACCTCTTCCACCGAAACAGTCTGCACAAGAAGCAGAACTAACAGCATTGATTGAAGCGCTAAAAATAGCTGAGAATCAGACAGCTAATATATACACTGATTCTAGGTATGCACATGGTATTGTGTTTGACTTTGGAGTAATCTGGAGAGCTAGAGGTTACATGACAGCGTCAGGCCAACCTGTAAAACATGCTTCTCTGATCAAACAGATCTTAGAGGCTGCACAAGAAACAAAAGAAGTAGCAGTAATTAAGGTAGCTGCACATGTGAGACTCGACACTAGGGAATCTAGGGGAAATGATAGGGCTGATAAAGCAGCCAAGGCAGCAGCGGTCAAACCCTTACAGCAGGTTCATACTGTAAACCCCACAGAAAATACTGAAGATAGACTGAGACAAGCACAGGAAGATGCAGGAGAAGAGGAGAGGGACAGGTGGAAAAAGGAAGGGGCAGAAGAACAAGCAGGAATTTGGAAGAAAGATGGACTAATATGTCTACCTAGAGCCTGGTACCCGATTGTAGTTGGTGGACTACACCACCCTACTCATCTGTCTGCAAATGCAATGACACTACTGGCAAAGCAAGTCTGGTTGGCTCCAGGTTTTGGCAACTACGCAAGAGACTATTGTGCTGCATGCGTTATATGCCTGGCACATAATCCCGGACAGACAACAAAGACCCCTATGAAGCACCACGTCCGACCTCTCTATCCGTTCCAGCGATTACAGATAGACTTTATCCAGCTGCCAAAAAGTAATGGGTATGAGTATGTGTTGGTGTGTGTGGACATGTTCTCAGGGTGGCCAGAGGCCTATCCAGTTCGGAAGGCTTCAGCTAAAAACACTGCTGTAAAGCTAGTTGCCGAACTGATACCCCGTTACGGTCTCCCTGAAGTGATCGAGTCAGATAGGGGTACTCATTTCACTGGAGAAATATTTCAAAATGTACTGAAAATGTTGGGTGTTGAAAGTCAGTTACACACTCCGTACCATCCTCAAAGTTCTGGTAAGGTGGAACGCATGAATGGAACTTTAAAATTAAAAATACAGAAAGCCATGGCTGAAACAGGAAAGCCTTGGACAGAATGCCTTCCACTGGCCCTTTACTTAATACGCAATACCCCAAGGGGTAAGACTAAACTGTCTCCATATGAAATTTTGTTTGGCAGGACTACCAATTTAGGATGTTATTTTCCACAGCAACTTGTGTTAAATATTGAGTAATTGACTTCTTATGTGCAAAATCTTCAGAAACAATTAACTAAGGTGCATGCACAAGTTTTTGCTTCCCTTCCAGATCCTGACAACATTGAAGGAAGTCACAAGTTGGAACCAGGTGATCAAGTCTATGTAAAAAGACACACCAGAAAGGCTCTTGAACCAAGATTTGACGGACCCTTCCAAGTCCTGTTGACAACACCTACATCAGTCAAGCTTGAAGGAAAGGCATCATGGATACATGCAAGCCATTGCAAAAGAGCAGTATAAAACTCATAACATTGATGTTAATAGTATTAACCTCAACGGAGGCATGGGATAGACTAAATTCTTTAACCCCTTTGAACAATAGATTCGTACAACATCATAGAAAATTAGTACATGACATTTAAATTAAAGGACGTACAACGACTCAGAGATCAGTATGACAAAGATAATGACCAGAATAAGGATAGCTGGTGGTCTGATACTTTCTCTTTTCTCAACCCAGCCAACTGGTTCAGAGGGATTGGTGGGTGGGTTGCTGGGATTATGCAGAGCATAATACATATAGTTATAATTATTGTAGTCATATACGTACTATTCCAGATTGTGCTCAAGAGTATCTCAGTATGCACAGATAAATTTTGTGTAATGGATGCAAGAGTATAAATTTTCTTCTTTATTCTTATGTTATCCTCTAGTGATTCTAATTAATATTACTGTACTAATTTTTGTTTTTATATTTTAGTATACTTATTGCAGAACAAAGAAAAGGTTGTGAGAGTTAAACGGAAGAATTGATACTAGATTTGATTCTCTTATTAATGATATAAGCGTGTACATGTGTAATACCAAAAATAAAGGCTTTGTCTTTGGCCCTGTGGTAATCTAAAATATGGATATGTTAAAGGGGGATTTGTGATAGATTATAAAAGGAATATGTCAAAGGGGGGAATTGTAGAGATCAGATTGAAGAATCCATTTTGTCTTCCTATTCAGAAACGTCTGGCTCATATGAGCAAACTTGAGCAAGGTAGACATTTCCTTTTATGGACGCATTCCTTCTTGTTATTGTGACCTTTAACCTACATTCCAGAAGTTGAACGTTATCAGTAGAATAGATACTCTTTGTTAGAGAATATGAGCCCTTGTACGCATGTCTGTAAATGCTTATCTCTTTGCTATATAAAAAGGAGGGGTGAGCCCAGTGAGTCAGAGGCGAGCTCCTGAGCGATCCCTGCATATGAATACACATCTCTTGTGCTGTGTGTTATTACTTGGATCTCTCTACATCAGAAAGCCAGGGACGGATGAGGACTCAACAATTCCAAGTTTGGAGAAAAACCTCTATCTACCAACAGTGACCGTTCAAACTCCAAGCCGTTAAATGGAGCGGTGCCACTTGTGGATGGAAGATCGGTCCTTGAGAAAGTAGGTTCGGAATCTCCGGCAGTACCCAGGGAGGAGATACTGACATCGTCCTGAGGGAGGCAAACCATGTTCTTCTGGGCCAAAAGGGGGCAATCAGGATGACCTTTGCTCGATCTTCCCTGATTTTTCTCACCACTAGAGGCAATAGGTTCAATGGTGGAAACGCATAGGCCAGTGGGAAATCCCATTTTACTAGGAAGGCATTCACTGCCAGAGGATTCTCCCTGGGATTTAGAGAACAAAAATTTTCTACTTTTTTGTTGCTCCTGGTGGCAAATAGATCCACCACTGGCTGACCCCATCTGTGGACAATGTGGTTGAACATGTCCTTGTTGAGACACCATTCTCCTTGCTTCAAAAAATTCCGACTGAGGAAATCTGCTGTCACATTTTCCTTCCCTCTGATGTGAAGAGCCGTCAAAGATCGAAAATTTGACTCGGCTATCCGGAACAAGCGATCTGTGATCTGCATTAATGATTCAGAACGTGTTCCCCCTTGGCGGTTTATATAAGCAACTGCGACTCTGTTGTCTGATAAGATTCTGACGTGCTGGTCCTGCAGATACATGAGGAATTTTTTACAGCTAATTCAACCGCCAACAATTCTCTTTGGTTGGATGAGAATGTTGTGAAGGGTTCCCATTGACCCTGGACCACCATGCCTCCCATATAAGCTTCCCACCCCGAAGAGCTTGCATCCGTGGTTATTATTCGGGTAACATTTATTATCCAGGGTACCCCTGCTGATAAATTTTGTTTATCTAGCCACCATCTAAGGGACTGTAATGTAAATGACCCCAACGTTAATCTTTCATTTAACATGCCCTTTAAAGCTCTGTCATAGAATAAGACTTCTTTTTGTAGGGATCTGGTATGGAACTGCGCCCATTTTACTGCTGGTATGCATGATGTGAGTAGGCCTAGCAGGGACATTGCTTGTCGAAGCGTCATGGAAGGTGTGTTAATCGCTTTTGACACCTGATTTTGGATCTGTTCTAACTTCTCTATAGGGAGAAGACACTGTTGTGTTTTTGAATCTAACAGTAAACCCAGGAATTTTTGAACATTAAGGGGCTGTAATTTAGACTTTTTGAAATTCATGACCCAACCAAGGTGCTCTAATTTAGTCTTAGTAATATCCCATTGTGATAGGCAGTGATCTACCGAATTCCCTACAATGAGGAAGTCATCTAAGTAGGGGATTATAAGGATGTTTGATTCCCTTAAATACGCCATGACTTCAGCAATTATTTTCGTAAACACCCTAGGGGCAGAAGTTATCCCAAAGGGGTTAAATTGAATTTGTCTCGTGGAATATGAGTAAATTCGAGTTTAAGTCCTTGAGATACAGTGTTCTTTATCCACACACTGTTTGTGATTGTTGACCATTCTGCAGAGAAATGCAACAATCTCCCCCCCACGGGGATTACTAGTCATTGATCCTGTTTTTTCTTTCTGCCGAAGAACGACGAAACATGAATCCTGTACCTCGTTTTCGTTTATCATCCCATCTGGATCTATCTCTCACTGGTGAGAAGGTACGCTTCCTTCCACGATTAAACTTCTTTTTGTTGAAGGGACGACGATACGAACCGAATAGGTTCGGAAATGTCTTCTTATCACCTGCTTTCTCTAATAGTTCATCTAGAGTGGGTCCGAATAAATATTCACCCTTACAAGGGATAGTACAGAGTTTTGCTTTCGCTTGCAAATCCCCAGGCCAGCATTTTAACTATAAGGCTCTTCTAGCAGCATTCGAGAGTCCAGCTGCTCTGGCTGCCAATTTTACAAAGTCAATGGAGGCATCTGATAATAAAGCCGCCCCCTCCTGAATCACCGGTAATGCAGCGAGTATAGAGTCTCTAGAGGCTCCCTGTTTTAGCTGTTCTTCCAACTGGTCCAGCCAGACCATCATTGACCTTGCCGTACAGGTCGACGCCACCGCAGGTCTTAAGGAGCCAGCAGCCATCTCCCAAGTGCCTTTTAGAAAGGTGTCCACCTTCCTATCCAGGGGGTCTCAGAGTTCCCATATCTTCAAATGGGAGAGAGGATCGCTTTGCCACTTTGGCATCCAATTTAGGGGCTTTCTCCCAATTGTTGACAGCTGGGTCATCAAAAGGATATCTACGCTTTTGCGCTGGCGGTAAAGATCCTTTTTTCTCTGTTTTTTTCCACTCTTTATTAATGAGCTCTTGTATTTTCTCATTCAGAGGAAAAACTCTACGCCTCTTCTGCTCTAGACCACTGAACATCATCTGTTCTTTGGATAGCTGAGGCTTGGGTTCCGTTATACCCATAGTACCTCTGACTGCTTTTATTAATTTATCTACACTCTCAATGGGTAAACAAAAACGAGCAGCGTCGTCTTCCGAAGAGGAGGCTGATGCTGCTGAATCGTCTGAGATTTCGCTCTTGTCTTTATCCTCAGATGAATCGGAAGACCACTGAGCTTTCCACTTAGAGCCTTCCGCTTGTGAAAGGTCTCTAATGGATTGTGTGACCTCCATTCTAACCATCTCCTTCAGACTGGCCGCAATAGAAGAGGATTCTTCCGCTACCTGAGGGGGCAAGTAAGGCAGACTAGTCTATAGATCTAAATGCCGTATCCCCCTCCCCTTTTCCAAGACCTCACCGTCTGTTGGATACAGGGGTCACATAATTTTTTAGGGTGTGAGTCAGGCAAGGGAGCTCCGCAGATGGCACATTCCCTATGCTTCGTTTTACTGACATTTTTTCTTCCCTGTAGCAACAAACACATGAGGGAAGACTAGTCACTGAGTGAACTTTCACGAAGATCACTTACCAGTGGTTGCCCACACCCAGAGAAATACCAAAGTACGAGGGGGATCTTTCTCATAGGCTTCTGGGCTGCTTCATCCAGCAGCAAAACCTGCTGATCATGATCAGATTCCATTCTGAACGTTTTGGAGACCAGAAGCAGGGAACACGGAGGAGGATCTGTCTTATAAAGCCCCTCCTTCGGTCAGCATGTTACTGCACAGCGTCTGTTTGGGCCCCCACCTCCCTGCAACTGTAGGGAATCACCGAGACCCTGAGGGAGAGCGGCGTGCAATCATCGGTGGGTGCCGCCATCTTGGTGCCCCCGCGCATGCGCAGGAGCACCGCGACCCGGAAGTTGACGCCGGCTCCGCCTCTGACGTCACCACAGCTCACAGCGCTTCCTGTCAGCGCTGCAAGCAACGTAGGACATGGAGGCCAGCCAGCTGCGCTCCGGTCGGCGCCACCTAGACGCCGCCGCCTCAACACAGCCTCACAGCACTTGAGGGAGGGTGCCCGCTCCACTTACCGCACGCTGGCTCTGGAGACAGGACACCCCCTGGCGACCGCTCCATGCTGCTTCAGTCACCGCCGTGCAGCCCCCCGGGCCACCGTGACTGCTTCAGGTACCCCGCACCGGCCGAGGTAGGAGAACCCCTCGCTACCTGAGTCGGCCGGCCGGCCTGGAATCCTTGTAGAGAGAACTTCTGTAGGATCCGGTCCCCTTAGGAACAGGAAACAACTGATGCATGGGAGAGGTGCCGCCCTTTTGTATCTGTAGGTTTCCTGTTCCTAATGGGCGGATCCCCTCTCTCGTAGTGCTGTCATGGGAGTCTGAATAAATTACCTTACTCCAGTACTGTATGGTCCAATCCTTATGGTCTTGGGCAAACTTCAGCCTGGCTCTCCTATGCTTCTCATTGATTAAAGGCTTTTTTCTAGCTTTCCATGACTTGAGTCCTGCCTCTAGGAGCCTGTTATGAACTGTCCTTGCCATGCACTTCACCCCAGCTGCCACTTGCCATTTTGTAGGTCACTTGATGTTATCCTGCGGTTGCTGAGTGACATTCGAATAAGATGACGGTCAGCTCGGTAAGTGGAGAGTCGCTTTCACCCTCTGCCGGTCTGTAGCTTTGTTGTCCCCAATGCCTGCTGCTTTACCTTGTTGTAATGGACTGCCGTCTTTGAAATTTTAAAGGATGGAGGCAACATGACGCTAAAGGTACCTTAACACTAAACGACTTTGCAACGATAACGATAGCGATCCGTGACGTTGCAGCGTCCTGGATAGTGATATCGTTGTGTTTGACACGCAGCAGCGATCTGGATCCTGCTGTGATATCGCTGGTCGTTGCTGAAAGTCCTGAACTTTATTTGGTCGTCAGATCGGCGTGTATCGTCGTGTTTGACAGCAAAAGCAATGATGCCAGCAATGTTTTACAATGGTAACCAGGGTAAATATCGGGTTACTGAGCGCAGGGCCGCGCTTAGTAACCCGATATTTACCCTGTTTACCATTGTAAATGTAAAAAAAACCCAGTACATACTCACCTTCTGATGTCCGTCAGGTCCCTGGCCGTCTGCTTCCCGCACTGACTGTGAGCGCCGGCCGGCCGTAAAGCACAGCACAGCGGTGACGTCACCGCTGTGCTCTGCTTTTACTTTACGGCCGGCCGGCGCTCCTCTCACCAGAATCTTACCATAAAAATATATACCGTATTTTCCGGCGTATAAGACGACTTTTTAACCCCTGAAAATCTTCTTAAAAGTCGGGGGTCGTCTTATACGCCGGGAATCGCCTTGTACGCCGGGTGTATATGGTGGGGGGGAGAGTGGTCCTGATGACGACGAGGGGGCGTCTCACAGGAAAGTGAGTATCCCCCATTACCTTATTGTAGCGCTGCAGCGTGGGGTCTCTGTGCTGGGAGCGGCGGCTCCTCTTCTGCAGTGTGGGGCCTCTGGTGCTGTGGGGCGGCGGCGGCGTATCTTCATGCAGTCGGGGCTCCTCCGGCATCTCCTTAAAGCCTGGAGGCCCCGCCGGCAACTCCATTGGTGCCTCCGGGAAAATGGCCGCTGCTCAGATTCAGATCTCGTGTCCCGAGATTTCGGGACGAGATCTGAATCTGAGCATGCGCAGCCCCCAGCGGCCATTTTCCCGGAGGCCACCGCATCGCACCTATTGAGCTGCCTCCGGGAAAATGGCCGCTGCTCAGATTCAGATCTCGTGTCCCGAGATTTCGGGACGAGATCTGAATCTGAGCATGCGCAGCCCCCAGCGGCCATTTTCCCGGAGGCCACCGCATCGCACCTATTGAGCTGCCTCCGGGAAAATGGCCGCTGCTCAGATTCAGATCTCGTCTCCCGAGATCTCGGGACGAGATCTGAATCTGAGCAGCGGCCATTTTCCCGGAGGCCCCCGCATTGCACCAATGGAGTTGCCGGCGGGGCCTCTAGGCTTTAAGGAGATGCCGGAGGAGCCCCGACTGCATAAAGATACGCCACCGCCGCCACCCCACAGCACAGAGGCCCCACACTGCAGAAGAGGAGCCGCCGCACCGCAGCACAGCAGCCGCCGCTCCCAGCACAGAGACCCCACGCTGCAGCGCTACGATAAGGTAATGGGGGATACTCACTTTCCTGTGAGACGCCCCCTCGTCGTCATCAGGATCACTCCCCCCCCCCCCCCAAAAGGCACATATTCACCGGCCCTATATGACGACATACGGTGTATAAGAAGACCCCCGACTTTTAAGAAGATTTTATATTTTAACTGGTAAAGTTGGGGGGTCGTCTTATACGCCCAGTCGTCTTATACGCCGGAAAATACGGTATTTTTTCTGTTTAAAAATCTTGAAAGTAATGTAGTACAATGCCAGAAGATTATACACACTTGTGATGAGATAATCAATATATACCACTATGTGACTCTCACATTGCAGACAAAAAACTTCTTAACTGGTAAGAATATGCTGCTGCCAATAAAATGCTGAAATCCCTGCTGTACGGTTTTAAAGGCATCTGTACTATGCAGAATACTAATTCTAGCTCAGTGTTGCACGGCCATCATATTACTTCGGCTTTTCTGATTTTGTGCCCTAGTAGACACAGAGAACCATAGCTAATAAGGTCAGAACGACCACAGTGACAAACATGTGCCTTTTCATCAGTCTGAGTCATGAGCAGTGAATTAGGTTTGGTTATTTTGCAAGATAGTAAATATATGACAAATGTTACAGCAAAACCATCATGTCACAGGTCAGGACACTGTCCATGGTTTCAGAACATATAGTTCATCTGTTTATCACCATTTTTGACTTTATATCTGTATTTAGTTATACGCAATATAATAATGTGATGTGTGGTGTAATAATGATGAAACTTTCATAATTTTGCTATGCTTATTTGGGCACCTAATTTTTCATTCTGTGCAGAAAGGGACCAGTGTATTCACATTAGAACTTTCCTATACACACATTGTAGAGGTAAACACAGTAAAGGTCCATTCCTCTCTGTTAATTTTAGAGTTTTTCTACATTAAAAAGTTATACCATTTTACTAGATACTTCAAGTATCAACCCTGTATGGTTTTCCAACAAGCTTCATTGTTTATTCCCAGCTGCTAAAAATCTGTCTCAGTACTGTGATAAGCAGATTTGTATCCAATATAAGTATCCAGCTGATGGAAATTATTATTTGGTTGGGTTGGCAATGTTATGGGTTCACATGGCGAGATGGATTCTCCAAGTCAAAAGTCAAAGTGACAACATGGACCGTGGGTGACCAGCACAGTTGAACAGCTAGCAGATCAGTGAGAACCACCACAAGCAGGGTCCCGGACTTGCAACAAACAAATGGTTAACAGCAGTTACACAGTATCAGGAATCCGGTCAATGGCAGAGACATAGGCCATCAGCAAATGGTTAACCACAGGTTGAATTATTGAACAGGTAAACTGGTTTACTTATGGTACTTGAAAAAAAGATTACACTGTTGCAGCAGCATGGAAGTGTGAACAGATCCAGAGTTGCTAATAGCAAACAAATGGTTACACAAAGGTCTGAGTCAGGAAGTAAATGAATATAATGACAAATAAGCAGGAGTTCCCTGAAGCCAGTTGAATGAAATGGATGGTAAGGCAAACTGGAGGAGTACAAGTGGAACTAAATGCAAAGCTACTGGATACTTAGACAATACATAGTTGCCAGAGTTAGCCTTCAAAAGCTTTGGGTGATTAGTATTATATGTCACAGTTCGCCAGGATACTTGGAAAACGCGTCATGGACTACAAAACAAGGAAGTAGACTTTGGAGAAGGGACAGGGTCCACTACTGGGACATGATATTAACAAATATGCAATGCCTGACGATGCAAATCTGTTTTCCCATAGAGTAGCACAACATATGGAGGAATTTCTGCTCACAGCTTACTAGACACTTGAACACTGTACAAGATGCCACTAATTCTGCCTCCTTTGTGTATTTCTCGCTTCGCAGACTGCCTGAGAGTATTATAGGGTGAGAGCTTTGTGCTGCTGATGGGTCAGAGTGAAAAAAAAAAAATTACAATCCAAATCATTACTTAGGCCCCTCTCACACATCAGTTTTCTGCTGTCAGTCACAATCCGTTGGCTCGATGGATCCGTCGCAGATTGTGAAAAACTGATGCAACTAATTTGTTTTTTCGACAGATTCGACTAGCGGATCTGGCTAAATAAATCAGAGCATGCTCAGTTAAAAAAACGGAATCCGTCGCCGGATTCCGTCATTTGACGGGTCCAGTGCCCATAGGCTTCCATTCGAGCAAACGATGGACACGTCGAGCAAACGACGATGGATCCGTCACTGTCCGTTTTTTCGACGAACACAAAAAATGTTACTTTATCTGTTGTCTCCGGCCGCCGGACAAACAGTTTTCGACGGATCTGGCGAATGACGGATGAAACGTGAGGCCATCCGTCGCTAATACAAGTCTATGAGAAAAAAACGGATCTCGCGGCATCAGTCGCCGGATTAGTTTTTTTTCAAAATTCGACGGATTGTGACTGACGGCAAAAAACTGATGTGTGAAAGGGGCCTCACAGCAGCACAACATATGGAAATGTAAGAAAATCCTTATTGCACAGATCTCAAAACTGACTGCCAAAGGCAATCTCTGCTGTAGATCTTTCACAAAGACTTACGCTGAGTAAAGAATACTATTACAAGTGGCTGAGAAGCCAAATAATTAATTTGCGCCACTGACACAAGGAGCAAACAAATACTTGGGGATGGGACTCCGGGCTTAAGGTATGTGTCCACGTTCAGGATTGCATCAGGATTTGGTCAGGATTTTATGCAGGTAAAATCCTGACCAAATCTGCACCTGACCTCACTGGCAGGTCACCTGCGGTGTTCTTGCGTTATTTCAGCACTGTAAGGACATGCTGCGTTCTTAAAAGACGTGCCGCATGTCCGTTTCCGCGGGTCTGCCGCATGCGTCTTTTAATGCATAGTGGAGACGGGATTTCATGAAATCCCCTCCACTATGCTGTAACATCTGGACGCTGCGTGTTTGACACTGCAGCGTTTCCTGAACGTGGAAACATACCCTTAGGAAGAGTTACTTAACTGTTGAAATGTAAACCTACAAATTGCTTTCTTTTAAAGCATTGACTTATAGATATTTTAGAAGTTTGTCTTCCTTAGACGGCAGATTCTCAAAGAGACTTGTAAGAAAGGAAAGGTCAGAGAAGCACAGAACTCATTGCTATGAGGCAGTTAAGCAGAAAGCAAACATTAGAAACACTGAATAAACTAAGCTGCTAGTTTCAACAGAAGTGAAGACCTGCAAAAGAAAAGGAATGTGTCTGCTAAACCACCTGGTCTACTATCAGTCGGACAGGAAGATTCAGGGGGGACGGAGTTTGGGGAACCTTAAACAGTATATTAAAATGTAACTTTATCATAACAAAATAAAGATTTTTGGAAATCCATCTATTGAACAATGCTGTAGGTTGACTTACGTTACCAACACCAATCTAGGGCTTCCCTTTTTATTTAATAAAAGAGTGGGCAGTGCCAGATTTTTCTAAATATTTTATAGTAACAAACACAGCTCAGAGGAGTCTCTAATGTCCTCAGAAAGGGCCGACTTTTTAGTCAAAGACAGGCCCGAACTTTCGGATTGTGGGACGTCACAACCTTTTGTGTCTGCTTTCGAAGTAAAAGTGTGAGATCTTGTTCTTTGCACTAACAGAGTGCTGCCATGTACCTTACTAAGCGGTTTCCAAATGGTGAAATCATTAGAGCGGTTATTGTTCGGGAACAGATTGAGTAGATGGCAGCGCTGGGTTAGTGCAAAGATCTCTAGTTCACTGCGAGTGTGGCCGCAGAGGGTTGTTGTGGATCACACTCTGTACGTAGGGATCTAACAAACAAGAAGTTTGAGCAACACTTATCACAAAGTCGTGCACTTTTGTGGGAGATTACAAATCTTTCTGAACAGTTTGTTACTAGATGATTATTTAGAAAATCACTAATCTGGGGTTTTCCACTCTTTCATTAATTAAAAGGGCTGCCTGAGAGTGGAGAAAGGAAATCATTAAAAGGCGCATTTGCAAGATTATAGCAAACAAGTGCTCCCAGGAATGCTCATTTCACATTAATGGTGCAGTCAAAACAGACTAGAGATTTACCTGACGAACAAGCAAAACACTCTTTCACCAAGTGGTTTGCACAAGAGATCATCATTCTCGGCTCACACTGTCCATTGATCTCCACTGCCAAGAACAATGGAAGCCTATGTGCACTGAATGGTCAATAATAGCTTATTACTGATCACTCAGTGCACATCTGAAGCAGAGACGTTGTGAATGGGGCTTTAGAGAAAATAACTTTGCATGAAGTACAGGAACTGGACTGCAGAGGAATTGGGTAAAATTATTTCCTCTGATGAAGCCTCCTTCAGACAGTTTGGGACATTGGGAGGAATTATTGAAGAAAAGGTGAGCATGCCATGAGCTACAGTAAAAACAATCTTGTATTAGACCTACCGGTAATTATGTTTCCAGGAGTCCATCCTGACACCACCATGAAGGTCGTCCTCGTCCTTACAGGGACAGAAAACACACAAGAGGTTAAAAGGCCTCTCCCACCCGCCTTGCTCAGTGCTTTTCCAAGTACCACACCAGGATTGATGCAACTATGGTACATTTTTTATTAAATTCCCATACAATGTTTATTGTATGGGAATACGCCTGGCGTGTCTGGACATCATATGCGAAAAGTATCTTTCCTCACTTACTGGCATCATTCTGACATAATATGTATTACCAGTCTTTAATCAGTGCCGTGTGTTATTTGACTTTAAACCTGCTTTATTTGGGAAATATGGACACCATTTTGGAGCTTATATTATGTTTTCAATGATATTAGCTGATCTACAGGGTATCTAAGGGCGAGCCGTCGCAGAGTGGGGGCGCCATATCCACAGTAGGGGGCCAACCACCGCCGTTAGGCAGGATTCTGTATCAGGGGACAGTATAGTGAGGTATTATATGTTTACAAACACTTTGTCTTTGTGTCTTTCACCCTGCTACATTTATTATCGCAATCTGCCATCTAACATCCTCCATTGGCAATTCCTATCTCTTCCTGTGATGTATAACTGGTGGCCCAAATGAGACACTAATTTAGGGTGCACCTAGGAGATTCAGGGACCGCCACTGAGGAGCGGGGTGCCAGTCTCGTATTGTTTGTTAGGGTGCCAACCTCCGCTGACAGGCAGTGGTTATCAGGTTACAGTGGTAGGGTTATTTAGTAAGCACGGCTGTTTGTTATGTTAATTGTGGCTGTTTCATGGTTTTAAAGATATAAATAAAAGGATCATTTTATCTGAAATATCATTAGGATATAAGGTTACTTTTGTTGATTTTTTTACCTTATTTGAAACGATTTTCTTTAGTTTTTTTTTTTTATAGTAGACAACACTCACCATGCAGTCCTGCTCTCCTCTGCCTTTCTCCATTGCACTTTGATATCCTCAGGTGTCTGGCAGCCTGCAGTGTGACCCCCCTTAGACTCAGGCAACGTTTTATTACCTTGTCTTCATTCTTCTGCATTCCACCGTGGAATGCACGCCAAAACCGGAAGTCCGAAGCCGGTGAGTCCATGATGTCATCTGATGTGCACCTGTCCCTCATACCATGCATCTGCCTGGAAGAGGCTGCACATCGCCAGCCGACGTCGGAGTTGAGAGGTCTCCATCAGAGGGAAGTGGCTCAAACCAGGAGCGCCTCCTCTCAACTGGTCTCTGTGGCAGAGGGACCCCCTTCGGGAAAGTCAGCGGCGGGCCTCTTCACAGGGGGAAGGAGAAGCTGTGCCACACTATCCCCTGAGCCCGATCCTCTGGTAAGCTCTGCTCCACTCTTCTCTTGCATGTCCTTCCATGCAGGGACAGGAAAAACACTGAGGGAGGTGGGTAGGAGGGGTCTTTTCTGAAATTTATGGACATTGGCATTGCTACCATGAGTGCTGCGTCGTGCCAACAGTAAAGCATCCTCAGAACATTCATGTGTGGGATTTCTTTTGATCCATGGCACTGGGCTCACTCACAATTTTGTCTAAAAACATACATATATAAAAGAATGGTACCTACACTAACTGTTCCCAATATCCAGGAGCAATTTGGTGATGAACAATGCTCTTTCTTGCATGATAGATACCATGTCACAAGGCAACAGGTGATAACTAGGTTAACAAGACGTTGAAAATATGGGTCCATGGCCAGGAAACTCTCCAGATCTACAGGGGAGCTGGCTTAATATTTCCAGTGTTGACCCTTATATTTTGAGTTTTGCATAAACTTGATGTATCTGGCAATAAGTTTAAAAATGTATGAAATTCTTATAACTGAACAAGACAAAAAAAATCTAAAAATACTAAAGCAGCAAACTTTGAGAAAACCAAAATTAGGGACAGTCCCAAAACTTTTGGCCACGACTATAGCCACTGATGGATTATGGGTCTTTGAGCAGCTTCCCTCATAAGAAATAGGCTTGGTACATAGAAAGCACCTGCTTTATATACCCAGTGGCACACATCTGTGTTATTGTCTTAGTAGGAATCCCATGAAGTCCACTAAGACAATAGTCAAGTTGTGTGCCACTGGGTATATAAAACAGGTGGCTTCTTTGTACCAAGTTTGTAACATGAATGTAGCATGAACTACCACATGAAGCAGCAATACAAATGGTTTTCCCCTACAGACAACGATTTTAGTGAAGAGTACAGTCCATAAACTTTCTGCTGGATCTCCATTATTGACAGTATGTTTCAAGAGCCATTGCATGAGCATCGCAAGTGGCTAATCAAACCCTAGCTTGTGCTCGTAAGGAGAAGCAATCAAAACAAAGTTATTGAATTAATAAAAAAAAAAAAAAATCAAACTTAGTAAGACCCAAAAGAACACGCCAGGCCACATAAAACTATATTAAAAATAGTGATTATATTTATTCTGTGTTTACAATACAAACAAACAAAGGAAACACGAAAAAAGAACATCATGATTTATAGTACACATATATATACATATGTAATAAATCCACATAGCTTTTTTTTTTTTACTGCTAATTATGTAGGAGTTCATTTAATAATTTTTCTAATAGAGGAAATTATAGATTTTTTTTTGCCTGTTCAACTGTCCAGTTTCAATAGTAATAATATTAAAGCATATCAAGTGAAATCTGAAAGCTTCACAGTGCTAATTTCACATGTGCAGTACCTTTGTGAGCTTTTCCCTCCCTATAAAGATTGCTGGTTTGTGCTACCATCCCTACCTTCATCCCATTTTACTAAGAAGTTTCAGAAACTGGTTTCTTAAGGCCGGGTTCATAACGTGTTTTTTCCACAAGTGGCTCTATCAGGGATTCGGTCAGAAGTCCTGAAAACTGGAATTCAGGCTTATGTGCTGATGGGTCAATGACTTTAATCAAGCAGACAGGGTCACTTTGTGCCATGTCTGACTCAATTTTAGGCAGTACAAAAATGTGGTCAACCATGTTTTTGTGCCTGCCTCACAAAGGCGGACATTACCAAAAATGAGGTCAGTCAATGAGCCCCCCTTTTTAGGGCTTCAGACTAAAGTCCTCATGGCACAACTGACACTTGACAAAAATGTGATGTGAACTCTGCCTAAGAAAGCGCAGAGGCTCCTGTAGTCACAGGACTTTATTAGCTACAAGGTTCCTTTAGGCTGGATTAATATGGCTGCATTTCAAAGTCCATGTATGGACTGCAATGTATGAACTGACGATAGGTCTCCTGAACCGACACAAACAGCCTTATAGATATACAGTTGTGCTCAAAAGTTTACACACCCCAGCAGTTTTTGCTTTCTTGGCCTTTTTTTCAGAGAATATGAATGTTAACACCAAAACTATTTTTCCACTCATGGTTAGTGGTTGGGTGAAGCCATTTATTGTCAAACTACTGTGCTTTCTCTTTTTACATCATGACAACCCAAAACATTAAATTGACCCTGATGAAAAGTTCACATACCCTGGTGATTTTGGCCTGATAACATGCACAGAAGTTGACAACTGCCAGGAAAATTGTTCGGGATGCAAAGAAAAACCCACAAATAATATCAGCTGAAATACTGGACTCTCTGAAAACTAGATGTGTGGCTGCTTCAAGATGCACAATAAGGAGGCACTTGAAGAAAAATGGATTGCATGGTCAAGTCACCAGAAGAAAGCCATTACTGAGCAAATGCCACAAAGTATCTCGCCTACAATATGCAAAGGAGCACAGAGACAAGACTCAAAACTTCTGGAAAAAGGTAATTTGGAGTGATGAGACCAAAATTGAACATTTTGGCCATAACCATAAACGTTACATTTGGAGAGTGGTCAACAAGGCCTATGATGAAAGGAACACCATTTCTACAATAAAGCACAGAGGTGGATCTCTGAGGTTTTGTGGATGTGTGAGCTACAAAGGCACAGGAAACTTGGTCAAAGTTGAAGGAAAGATGAAGGCAGCACATTATCAGTAAATACTGGAGGCAAATTTGCAATCATCAGCCCGGGGCGCTGCGCATGGGACGTACTTGGACGTTCCAACAAGACAATGATCCAAAACACAAGGCCTGTTATTGGCTACAGCAGAACAAAGTGAAGGTTCAGGAGTGGCCATTTCAGTCTCCTGACCTCAATATCATTGAGCCATTCTGGGGAGATCTCAAGGGCGCAGTTCATGCTAGACAGCCCAGGAATTTACGGGAACTGGAGGCTTGTTGCCAAGAAGAGTGAACAGCTTTACCATCTGAGAAAATAAAGAACCTCATCCACAACTACCACAAAAGACTTCAAGCTGTCATTGATGTTCGAGGGTTCAATACACTATATTAAGAAATGGGATATGTGAAGTTTTGATCAGGGTCATTTCGATGTTTTGGGTTGTCATTAGGATTTAAAAATAGAAAACACAGTAGTTTGACAATAAATGGCTTCACCCAACCACTAACCATGAGTGGAGAAAAAGTCTTGGTGTTATCATTCATATTCTTTGAAAAAAAGCCAAGAAAGCAAAAATTCTGCTGGGGTATGTACACTTTTGAGCACAACTATATGAGGTTGTAAGATTGGTTCGAGAGACCCACGGTGAGTCTGTGAATTGTGATCGGAACTTACAGCTTCCAAGACATATGAGGCTTTAAGTTTGAGTGGCGAGACCCCTATCAGTCCATGTATTGCAGTTCATATACTGACTGTGAAGTATGGACGTCTTAACTTGGCTTAATAGACACACAGCTTGTAACTTCCTATTTTAATAATCTCTAAGTTATTTTAGTAATAACTTTTAGCAGGGAGTAAGTAAAGGGCTGCAGTAATTCATACTGAAATTAATGGGAGGTGAAGCCTACAAGTAAATAAATCAATAAAAAGCATATATCACTTCATTTCAGGCAAAAAACTTGGATTTACTAAATGGTTTCTGAGTGAATCACTGAACGACGCTTTAATAAAAAGCATATACACACATGGATCTAAAATAAGCCATTTATCGCTGGGACCCTCATCTATTTCAACAAGGATCTGGTAACCCACTTTATAGTGATCACCTCTCCAATGGAGTAAAAGAAAAATGCACTGCCAGGGACAAGCAACTTTTTGGGCATTTATAATGTGCGTGGAACACACATGCACACCTGGATGACACTTTTCTTGTATTTAGCCAACCATAAAAAAAATCTGAAAACAGCATTAGTGTGTTAAGAAAAGACCTTTACAGATCACCTGCTTTTCAAGATCCCAACACTTCGCAGTTACCCTCGGATCTCTGTTCTTCATGATCAGCTCCCGGAAAGTACAAAGACTTCCAAGTGCCATCTAGTCTCATGACTGCTAGAGCCAACCAGTGATTAGCTGCAGTGGTCACATGGCTCTGGGAACTATAGAGACTGGCAGTAGTCCCAAATGCTGTCAGATCTGATGCATCAAATGAGTATAGAAAGACGAGTGTAGGACCTATTTTTTTTATTTCATACCAATCTATATTTTCAAAAATTGTTAAATGCTGGAAAAAATTTAATTCAGAACCATGCCTTCCAAGCTTAAACATGGGTATTATTAAAACGTTGCTTACAAGTGATGGTTCAGAAGGCTGGAACCACTAATGCGACTAAAAACATGGTACAAAAATGTGGTTACTGCTCTTGGTTTTTACATGCATCTGCATACTGTAACTTAAAGAACATTTACCAAAACTGGTTCTGAGGAAACATATTTAAAGTGCCTTACCGGGTATTAGTCATACTGTATGTATTTTTCCATATATTTGGCAAACTGAAATCATTAGGTAAAAAAAAAACAAAAACATGTGGGCTTGGTGCAGTATGCAAAGAGTGTGTCATCTGAAATGACCCGAAATTTACATCAGATGTTTGCATATACTTCCATATCACTATACTTAAAAAACAAAAAATCTTCCATTTTGACACTGGTCACTAGGCCTAATATTAGACTCATACTTCCTGTTATTTTCAGCAACCACATGGACACAATCAGTAATATTCTAGCTTTAACCCATTTGTATAACTATTATTTAAGCAAAGATGAAGAGGGGGATGGGGAAGCCGTGATAATCACTGATTGTGCGCGGTAGTTCCAGTGTTAGATAATTGTCTACGTCTTCCATTGAAAACCTACCTGTGATAATGATGAAAAGGACGAAGTATTAGTCTAACATTAGACTCAGTGGGAAATGGAACAATTTTCTTGTTGTTTTTTTAATAAAGATAGTGATATTGAAAAAAATACATTTAACATACAAAAAAAACTAATTTAAACAATGGGACATTGATACATTCTCTTGAGCATCATGGTCTGAAGAGACGTTTCAAAGCTCTATTTTCATGTACATTAAGTATTCAAAAAAAATATATACCGTATATACAGAAACCTGCATGTGGGATCATGCCTAAAAGTTTAGAAAATTATAGTTTGTTACTGTCGACTATCAAGCTGTGCATAACAATTGTAAGAAAAAAAAAAAAAAACACACAGAGCTAAAGGCTGCGCATCCAACAAAAATATATAAAGATTAATTTACATAGATATCTAAAAGCAATTACAACTATCCAAAGACCATCCCATATGGAAAGTAAGAGTCAAAGATGGATGGCTCAAACTCTCCATGTTATAAATCCACATGCAGTGGTGTGTTAGGCAGATTGTGACAATATTAATCATTTATCCCAATATGTAACTATAACTGCAATGATAAGTTATGTAAGCAATATACCAATAGATGTGACGATCACATCAGCGATACAACAAAGTGTCCTTAGAAGAATAAATATAACGGTCACATGCAAGCCTTCAAAATAAAGGCATGTGGGGACCATATGGGTAGCAGTCCACACATGGCTTAATTTTGGAACCTTTGACATGACCTTATTTATGCTTTCTTCGATGGACACTGCTTATGGACTTGTCAGATGGACTGACTGAAGTCAAGTATTGTCTCATGTTCTGAGCAACCCAACTTTTGTGTCATTTATTTCCCATGTGGGGTGGTCTTCTAGCCCTGTTATAGGCTAAGACCTCAGACTTCATTGTCTTTGAACAGTTTTAATTGCATGTAGAGGTCTATGTAAATAAAACTTTAATTTAATTTTTAGATATTTATGTCCTGGTCTATGGATTTCTATGTAAATAAAGCTTTATATATTTTTTATTGGATGTGAAGACTTCTTTGCATGTTTTCTTTGGCATTTTCTTAATCAGCTGGTGCTGGTTACATTGGCTAGCACTCTTCAATCTCAGTTTTTGCAATTCTTCTCTGAATTTTTGCAGTGCTCACATACACATACAGTGAGGAAAATAAGTATTTGATACACTGCCGATTTTGCAACTTTTCCCACCTACAAAGAATGGAGAGGCCTGTAATTTTTATCGTATGTACACTTCAACTGCGAGAGACAGTCTAAAAAAAAATCCAGAAAATAACATTATATGATTTTTATATAATTAATTTGCATTTTATTGCATGAAATAAGTATTTGATCACCTACCAACCAGTAAGAATTCTCTCTCTCACACACACCTGTTAGTTTTTCTTTAAGAAGCCCTCCTACGCTGCACTCATTACATGTATTAATTGCATCTGTTTGACCTTGTTACCTGTATAAAAGATTCCTGTCCACAACCTCAATCACACTCCAACGTCTCCACCATGGCCAAGACCAAAGAGCTGTCTAAGGACACCAAGAACAAAATTGTAGACCTGAACAAGGCTGGGATGGGCTACAGGACAACAGACAAGTAGCTTGTTGAGAAGGCAACAACTGTTGGCACAATTGTTAGAAAATGGAAGAAACACAAGATGACTGTCAATCTTCCTCAGTCTGGGTCTTCATGCAATATCTCACCTAGTGGGGTAAGGATGACTCTGAGAAAGGTCAGGAATCAGCCCAGAGCCAACCCTGTAGGACCTGGTCAATGACCTGAAGAGAGCTGGGACCACAGCCTCAAACAATACTGTTAGCAGCACACTAAGCCGCCATGGATTAAAATCCTGCAGGGCACGCAAGGTCCCCTGCTCACACATGAACATGTCCAGGCCCGTTTGTAGTTCGCCAATGACCATCTGGATGATCCAGAGGTGGTCATGTCATCAGATAAGATCAAAATAGAACTTTTTGGTATCAACTCCCCTCTCCATGTTTGGAGGAATAAAGAGGAGTACAACCCCAAAAACACCGTCCCAACCGTGAAGTATGGTGGGGGATACATTAGACTTTGGGGGTGCTTTTTTGTAAAAGGATGACTGCAGCGTATTGAAAAAAGGATTATGGGGTCAAGTATCGCAAGACTTTGGCCAACAACCTCCTTCCCTCAGTAAGAGCATTGAAGATGGGTCATGGCTGGGTCTTCCAGCATGACAATGACCCGAAACACACAGCCAGGGCAACTAAGTAGTGGCTCCGTAAGACACATTTCAAGGTCCTGGGGTGGCCTAGCCAGTCTCCAGACCTGAACCCAATAGAAAGTCTTTGGAGGTAGCTGAAACTCAGTGTTACCCAACGACAGTCACGAAACCTGAAAGATCTGGAGAGCATCTGTATGGAGGAGGGGGCCAAAATCCCTGCTGTACAGTGTACAAATTTTGTCAGGAAACATCTGAACTTTGTAATTGCAAAGAAAGGTTTCTGTACCAAATATTAAGTCCTGTTTTCCTACTGTATCAAATACTTATTCATGCAATAAAATGCAAGTTATGTAAAAATCATACAATGATTTTCTGTAATTTTTCTTAGATTCTGTCTCTCACAGTTGAAGTGTACCTGCGATAAAAATTACAAACCTCTCCATTCTTTGAAGGTGGGAAGGCTTGCTAAATTGACAGTGTATCAAATACTTATTTTCCCCACTGCATGTGTGTATATTAGAGATATAGATATATATATATATATATATATATATATATATATATATATATATATATATATATATATATATATTTGTGCCAATTGAATGACAAAGACATAGGTAGGAAGGCCTGCATGTGCCCTTGAGTGGTTAGATGTTGACAGACCACTTTACTGTGGTCAATATATTTATACACAGGGCTAGGGCAATGGGGGCTGCAGTCATTTGTGCTTGGTAAAGAAAAGCCTTGCCACAACTGTGATTTATTGGATGTCTTCTAAGTAATACCGTCCCAGTGTAAAGAAATATTTGATGTTTTCACAGTTCATATTTACTAATTAGAATTTATGATGCCGTAAAAAATCCATTCACTGAAGAATTAATTTATTTTTTTAGATTGACCTGCAGCCTTTGAATAATCAGACCAAAGAAAATAAGAACAGATCTTATATGCTTTCAATGGAATGCATAATTACTGGAAGAAAAATCTGGCTTCATAAATAAAAGCCCTGGTTGATGTAGCAATATATGCATTGCTTCTTTCTAAAGTAGGAATGAAACATGATGTGCATGATCATGAACTCTGCATAAAAACACATTTCATTCAGATTTATGGAGGCGGCACTGCTATGGATTCAGGGAAGACAAAAGAAAAACGTAGAATAAAATATGTACAAAACACATTAGGCTCTACTTTCAGTGATTCAGGGACCATCTCTTCTAGAATCTCAAGTCCTGTATGAGCACATTAGAAACGCTCTTCCAAATTCAACTGTCTCATCGGAGCCGACACCCCACTTTTTGTTTTTTTAAAGACCACTTTCTTACAGATTATAATATATGATGTAAAACTGCAACAGTCATTGTTGATTGCGAGACTAAATGACCAGAGTTTAATATCTGGATCACTGAGCAGTAACTAATGCTGTGGGATCACCATGTTCCATGCTCCAGAGTCGATAAAATTCAGTGAAATCCACATAGGGCTCCACCCGACCATCCTCGTCTGGCTGAAGAGATGGTGATGGGCGAGTGCGGAAGAGGCCGCCGTCTGAGCTGGAGCTGCTGCTCTGAGTGTGTGTGTTGGTAGACTGGAGCGTTGCACTAGGCGACTGTCTGGATAAAAAAATAAATAATAAACGCAAAAGGATAATAAAGCAGCTGGTGGAACTTACCGTAAAAATAGGTTGCACAATGATTTCCTTCTTTATACCGTATTCTGTCTTTTTTCAGTGTTACCAGTGGTTTATTTTGAGATAAACTTCATGGATTTACATTCATGAAGCAGTCTTTTGATTGCTGGCCCTATACTTTTTCTTTTGTGTGTTTAGACTCCCTTTAAATGACAAATAATTTCACAGGGAACTGATGTCTGTGATTTCTCCAAAATAAGGGGAATTTTCAATTTTTCACTGACTAATCCAATTGCAGTACAGAAAGGTTACGTTTTAAGACATAATTCATTAAAAGTTAGGTTTTACGATTTCCCTTTAAATGACACTCTCGGCTAATTGCTCAATTCCATCTGAGCCAGTAAACATGTAAATCATGAACAGAAAATTCTGTGTTTTTTAAATGCCTTATCTTAAATTCTGTTTTATTTAAGAAAAGAATGGGCTGCATAAGACTGGTGATTCTTTTAAATAAAACTCATAGGCAACGTCGTGGCGAGATCTTGCTCTCTGCACTAACCCAGAGCTGCCACGTACTTAACAACAAACACTTGGATTGCGCTTTTCTCACAATGGAGCACACTACAACATAGAAAACAATTGACAAAAAGCATGCAGCAGCGTTGGGTTCGTGTAAAGGGCGAGATCTCCCTGTTTTATTGCAAGGAGGGCCACAGAGGGTTACAAGATCCCACTCTGCATGGCTGAGCTGCTATAAAGTCAGGTCCATTAGGAGGCCATTAGAGATCCTTTTGGCCACTTTTGCTTGTGAGTTTTATTTAGAAAAATTAACAGTTTGAAGCAGCCAACTTTTTTTTTTAAAAGGGCAGACCAGACTGGTGAAAAGTACGTTAACGTCAATATTTCATTCAATGTTTTTGGTTGAAATCCAGGGTGGTGTACAGAGGCACAATTGTAAACATTCTGAGATTGTCCAAATAACATCTGGACAACATGGTACATTGCAAGCAGCTCGTACAGGGGATTCACTAAACCATCTCAGACAGATGTCTGTCCAGCCTCTGTTGGAAGGCTTCCATTGAAGGAGAACTCACCACCTATCGTGGCAGCCTGTTCCACTCATTGATCACCCTCACTGTCAAAAAGTTTGTCTTATATCTAATCTGTATCTTCTCCCTTTCAGTTTCATTCCATTGCTTCTCGTGTTTCCATGTGCAAATGAGAATAATGATGATCCCTCTACATCTACAGTTTTTTTTGCTGGCACTGTATCTCATTACATTACTTTTTGTAATACTTAGTCATTTATAGCCTTTTGAAACATTTTGGTATAGGTCACACAACCCTTACGAGACATAACCTATATATTAGTAATGTCCAAGTGATACTTACAGTGTAGGAGTTGTTCCGTCCAGCGTTGAACTTGTGTGAGTACCATTCACCATCGTTCCTTGTGATGGCATAACAAGCGATAGTGTGACACTGGTTTTACTAGTGTTCTGGGCATTGGAATATGGCACAGACACCGGGTATATGCGACCACCTAAAATATAAAAAGTGTTTTTCTGAGCTATAGAGACAGAAAATAGATCATTAAAATCAAGCCTATAAGATGTGTGAAAAGAGAAGGTCACAAACCCTGGGTAGGTGTAAGAGTAGTCTGATTAATCTCTTCCAATGGGTAGCCCAGGTTGCGGACAAGCAGGGTCATGTCCTCATATTTGGTACAGAATTTGGCACGCTCCCCACCACTGACACAGGTGCTGTGATGAATCCGCTTGACTCTTTCCACCACTGCCTGAGCAACATCATCTAGAGATACTTGCTTAGCAAACTCTGTGGCAATCATTGCTGCTATTTCCTTTAGATTAAAAAAAAAAAAAAAAAGTGATCGTAAAGAGAAAAAAAAAAAGACTACTATTTATTATCTTTAGGAAAATGCAGGTAGAAAGTAAAAGTATCTACTGCACCTGGTTTGCTTGTCCAGGTCCATGAGCAGCATCCAGAGCTTTGTACAGCCCTTCTGACATCAGCACCAGGAAGCCCGTTACCCCGTCCAGTGGCTGGCACCCATGGATTTCCGGCTCTGCCGTAATCGGCTTAGATTTTGCTGCACTGAGAACAAGATTACCGCAAGCAATTGAAGCAATGGAGAGAACAAAACAAACTTCTAACAAAGTGTAGAACAAATTAGACAAATATTCCAACACAGAACTATAGTATAACAGGGCCACCAGCGCTCAGCTATAAATTGCACTACAATCCCATCCACAGTGAACTGCTCTGCGACAATGCAGCAGTGTCCGGGGCAGAGGTATGTGCACTGCAGTTATAATTCTATCAGAAGGGCAGTATTCTCATGTGAAGTTCAATAAAAAAAGGAATTATACCATGCTATGTCAATATTCGTAAATTAGTCACACAATATTTTCTGCTGCTTAAATGAAATCTAATATTTCATACATGGAACCGGAGAAAACACTAAATATATTTAAAAAGAGCTGCAAATGTGTAAAAATACAAAAGAAAAAATAAAACACTGCTCAAAATACATTATTCAGATCCGATGCTGCAGAGCGGATTTATTAGCGGTTCTCCCGTACTTTGTTTACAGGAAGTTAGCATATGACCACTGCAGCCAATCAGTGGCCTCATCACATGCAGTACTACTGGCATCATGGCTGAGCACGGACGCCAGTAGTACAGGACATTGCTTTCGGACCACTTATTGGCTGCAAACGTCAAATGCTCCTGCCTGTAAACAAGGCATGAGAGGATGGATGGAGCGTAAGGGCTGGATTGTGGTGGTTATGGAGCGGGATACAATTGGCCGTCCATCCGGTCTACAGTAATATTGAATTTAGCCATTTTTCAAAGTGAGTGATAAGTTCAGGAGGCAGGGGGAAAGGCAAGACGTGGCTCATAAGTGGAGAAAGAAGCACATTTCTTTGGAAAGATATATTACACAGTTTTTTGTATTTGATTGTGTTATTGATTTACGAGCAGTTTTTCAAAGCGAAAACAAACATTTAACCCATTCACTATGACAACACGCAATAAATTTGTTTTATATGGTGTGGGCTCAAGAACTGAAAATGCTAAAATCAAAGTGGGTGCTGGTTTTGTTACATAGCTAGCACCTAACAGTAACGGATATGTTCACAGGTAGCTTAAAGGGGTTTTCCCAAGAACAGAAGTTCAGTTTAATCAATAGATTTTGGAATAATAATTATTTGCACAATTGGATGTGTTTAAAGAAAAGGTTCCTGTGCTGTGATAATCTTATAAATGTGCCCCTGCTGTGTACTGTGTAATGGCCGTGTCTGACCGTACAGGAACATGGTCTGATCATACCACAGCTCCTGGGCAGGGGAGGAAGCAAAAGAGCATCCAGACATTACAGCACGGGATCACAGCTGATTCTTTTTGTGTGGTAAAACATTTCACTGCCTGTTTTTAAACAATATTTTAACTAAAAAAAAAACAAAAAACAGCTGTGATCCCGTGCTGTCCTGTCTGTATACTCTTTAGCTTCCTCCTCTGCCCAGGAGCTGTGGTATGATCAGACCATGTTCCTGTACGGTCAAACACGGCCATTACACAGTACACAGCAGTGGAACATTTATAAAATTATCTCAGCACAGGAACATTATATTTAAACACATCAAATTGTTGAGCGCATTAGCATTCCAAAATCTACACTGTGAGCAGAATTATTAGGCAAGTTGTATTTTAGAGGATTATTTTTATTACCGTATATACTCGAGTATAAGCCGAGATTTTCAGCCCAAAAAAATGGGCTGAAAGAGCCCCTCTCGGCTTATACTCGAGTCATGGAAGGTGGGGTGGTCGGCGGGTGAGGGGGAGCGACGCCTGTCAAATACTCACCTGCTCCCGGCGCTCCTGACGCGGTCCCCGCATGTCCCAAGGTGTTCGGGCGCTGCAGCTTCTTCCCCTGTTCAGCGGTCACTGGTACCACTTATTAAAGTAATGAATATGGACTCCACTCCCATAGAGGTGGAGCCGCATATTCATTACTGTAATGAGCGGTGCCACGTGACCGCTCACTACAGGAAGAAGCTGCCGTCTCCTGAAGACCGTGGGACATACAGGGACCACATCAGGAGCGCCGGGAGCAGGTGAGTATGTCATATTTACCTTCCCTTGTTCCACCAACGCTCCGCCTTCCGCGTCCTCTTGCTGTGACTGTTCAGGTCAGAGGGCGCGATGACGTATTAGTGTGCGCACCGCCCTCTGCCTGAACAGTCACTGCGGAGAGACGAGACGCTGAGGAGCAGGGGGCAGCGACGAGAGGTGAGTATGCCATTTTTTTTTTTTAGTGCAGCAGCATTACATGTGGCACAATGCTATATGGGGCATCTATGGGGCCATAAAGAACTGCATGGAGCATTATATGGGGCATCTATGGGGCCATAATGAGCTGTATGGAGCATTATATGGAGCATCTATGGGGCCATAAAGAACTGCATGGAGCATTATATGGGACATCTATGGGGCCATAACTGCATGGAGCATTACAGTATATGGGGCATCTATGGGGCCATAAAGAACTCCATGGAGCATTATATGGGGCATCTATGGGGCCATAAAGAACTGCATGGAGCATTATATGGAGCATTACATGGGGCCATAATGAACTGTATGGAGCATTACATGGGGCATCTAAGGGGCCATAAAGAACTGCATGGAGCATTATATGGGGCATCTATGGGGCCATAATGAACTGCATGGAGCATTATATGGAGCATCAATGGGGCCATAATGAACTGCATGGAGCATTATATGGAGCATCTATGGGGCCATAATGAGCTGTATGGAGCATTATATGGGGCATTTATGGGGCCATAACTGCATGGAGCATTATATGGAGCATCTATGGGGCCATAAAGAACTGCATGGAGCATTATATGGAGCATCTATGGGGCCATAACTGCATGGAGCATTATATGGGGCATCTATGGGGCCATAAAGAACTGCATGGAGCAATATATGGAGCATCTATGGGGCCATAAAGAACTGCATAAAGCATTATATGGGGAATCTTATGGAGCCATAATGAACTATATGGAGCATTATATGGGGCTCCTGATTCCACATGGATATTCAAAAACACTAAACCTACCGATGTCTCAATTAATTTTACTTTTATTGGTATCTATTTTTATTTTTGACATTTACCGGTAGCTGCTGCATTTTCCACCCTAGGCTTATACTCAGCGTCTCCCACTCACACACCACCTCCTCACCTCGCCCCCTATCTGTCGGAGTCCCACAAGGTTCAGTCCTTGGGCCCCTGCTCTTCTCCATTTACACCTCTGGCCTGGGACAGCTCATTGAATCTCATAGGTTTCAGTATCACCTCTATGCTGATGACACACAGATCTACATCTCTGGACCAGATATCACCTCCCTACTAACCAGAATCCCTCAATGTCTGTCCACTATTTCATCCTTCTTCTCCGCTAGATTTCTCAAACTTAACATGGACAAAACAGAATTCATCATCTTTCCCCCATCTCATGCGACCCCCCCAACGAACCTATCCATTACAGTAAATGGCTGCCCACTCTCCCCAGTCCCACAAGCTCGCTGCCTCGGGGTAATCCTTGACGCTGATCTCTCCTTCAAACCACATATCCAAGCCCTTTCCACTTCCTGCCGACTTCAACTCAAAAATATTTCACGAATCCGTTCATTCCTCAACCAAGAATCTGCAAAAACCCTAGTCCATGCCCTCATCATCTCTCGCCTCGACTACTGCAACCTCCTGCTCTGTGGCCTCCCCTCGAACACTCTCGCACCCCTCCAATCTATTCTAAACTCTGCTGCCCGACTAATCCACCTGTCCCCCCGCTATTCTCCGGCCTCTCCCCTCTGTCAATCCCTTCACTGGCTCCCCATTGCCCAGAGACTCCAGTACAAAACCCTAACGATGACATACAAAGCCATCCACAACCTGTCTCCTCCATACATCTGTGACCTCGTCTCCCAGTACTTACCTACACGCAACCTCCAATCCTCACAAGATCTCCTTCTCTACTCCCCTCTTATCTCCTCTTCCCATAATCGTATACAAGATTTCTCTCGCGTATCACCCCTACTCTGGAACCTTCTACCACAACACATCAGACTCTCGCCTACCATCAGAATCTTCAAAAAGAATCTGAAGACCCACCTCTTCCGACAAGCCTACAACCTGCAGTAACCACCGATCAACCAACCGCTGCACGATCAGCTCTATCCTCACCTACTGTATTCTCACCCATCCCTTGTAGATTGTGAGCCTTCGCGGGCAGGGTCCTCACTCCTCCTGTACCAGTTATGACTTGTATTGTTTAAGATTATTGTACTTGTTTTTATTATGTATACCCCTCCTCACTTGTAAAGTGCCATGGAATAAATGGCGCTATAACAATAAATAATAATAATAATACTCGAGTCAATAAGTTTTCCCAGTTTTTTGTTGCAAAATTAGGGGGGTCGGCTTATACTCGGGTCGGCTTATACTCGAGTATATATGGTATTGATCAACAACTATGTTCTCAATCAACCCAAAAGACTCAAATATCAAAGCTTAATTTTTTGGGAAGTTGGAATGGTTTTTTTTTTTTAGATTTGGCTATCTTAGGAGGATATCTGTTTGTGCAGGTAACTATTACTGTGCAGAATTATTAGGCAACTTAATAAAAACCAAATATATTCCCATCTCACTTGTTTATTTTCACCAGGTAAACCAATATAACTGCACAAAATTTAGAAATAAACATTTCTGACATGCAAAAACAAAACCCCCCCAAAATATTGACCAATATAGCCACCTTTCTTTATGATGACACTCAGCAGCCTTCCATCCATAGGTTCTGTCAGTTGCTTGATCTGTTTACAATCAACATTGCGTGCAGCAGCCACCACAGCCTCCCAGACACTGTTCCAAGAGGTGGACTGTTTTCCCTCCCTGTAGATCTCACATTTTATGAGGGACCACAGGTTCTCTATGGGGTTCAGATCAGGTGAACAAAGGGGCCATGTCATTATTTTTTTCTTCCTTGAGACCTTTACTGGCCAGCCACGCTGTGGAGTAGTTGGAGGCATGTGATGGAGCATTGTCCTGCATGAAAATCATGCTGTTCTTGAACGATACCGACTTCTTCCTGTACCACTGCTTGAAGAAGTTGTCTTCCAGAAACTGGCAGTAAGTCTGGGAGTTGAGCTTCACTCCATCCTCAACCCAAAAAGGTCCCACAATTTCATCTTTGATGATACCAGCCCATACCAGTACCTCACCTCCACCTTGCTGGCGTCTGAGTCGGAGTGGAGCTCTCTGCCCTTTACTGATCCAGCCTGTGGCCCATCAAGAGTCACTCTCATTTCATCAGTCCAGAAAACCTTTAAAAAGTCAGGCTGAAGATATTTCTTGGCCCAGTCTTGACGTTTTATCTTATGTCTCTTGTTCAAAGGTGGTCGTTTTTCAGCCTTCCTTACCTTGGCCATGTCCCTGAGTATCGCACACCTTGTGCTTTTTGTTACTCCAGTAACGTTGCAGCTCTGAAATATGGCAAAACTGGTGGCAAATGGCATCTTGGCAGCATCACGCTTGATTTTCCTCAATTCATGGACAGTTATTTTGCGCCATTTTTGCCCAACACGCTTCTTGCAACCCTGTTGGCTATTTGCCATGAAATGCTTGATTGTTCGGTGATCAGGCTTCAAAAGTTTGGCAATTTCAAGACTGCTGCATCCCTCTGCAAGACATCTCACAATTTTGGACTTTTCAGAGGCCGTCAAATCTCTCTTCTGACCCATTTTGCTAAAGGAAAGGAAGTTGCCTAATAATTAAGCACACTTTATATAGGGTTTTGAGGTCATTAGACAACACCCCTCCTCATTACAGAGATGAACATCACCTGATTTACTTAATTGGCAGTTGGCTCTCAAGCCTGAACAGCTTGGAGTAGGACAACATGTATAAAAAGTATCATGTGATCAAAATACAACTTGCCTAATAATTCTGCACACAGTGAATTGGTTAAAATTAACTTCTGTTCATGGGAAAACCCCTGTAAGCTCTTAGAAGCCCATGTCAATCATGATAACGTCATCTAAGATGCTTCAAAATAGCAGCCATCCCTTCTGACGGCAATCAGCATCCTGCGCATCATGATCATTGGGTACCGATCAATTGCCAAGCCTCCGTGCCTGACGTAAATTCTGACATAAAGCCCAGACTGTGGCTGGATGTCATAGGAGGCCACTGATTTCACAATACACTGCAGTACTATATCAAGAAATAGCAAAATAATTAAAAATGTAAAAACATAAAATGTAAATATATTTATATAACCCCTAAAATATAAACGTTTAATCAACCCTATTTTCCCCCCCAAATGAAAATAGCAAAACATAAAAATAAGCTGTGTGCATAATATATCTCAACTTCAGCAAAGCATTTGATAAAGTATCTTAGACCTTATTGAAAAAATGACCAAGTATGGGACTGACATGGCTACGGTTAGAAGGATTCATAACTGGCTCAGTGATCATACTCAAAGAGTGATAAATAGTGTTGAGCAATACCTTCCGATATGCAAAGGTATCGGTATCGGATTGGATCGGCCGATACCGGCAAAATATCGGATCTCGCCGATACCGATACCCGATACCAATGCATATCTATGGGACACAAAATATCAGAATGGTTCCCAGGGTCTGAAGGAGAGGAAACTCTCCTTCAGGCCCTGGGATCCATATTCATGTATAAAATAAAGAATAAAAATAAAAAATATTGATATACTCACCCCTCCGGCGGCCCCTGCTCTTAGCGGTGCCTCCGTTCCTAAGAATGCCGAGTTAAGGACCTTCGATGACGTCGCGGTTTGTGATTGGTCGTGTGACCGCTCATGTGACCGCTCACGCGACGAATCACAAGCCGCGACGTCATCGCAGGTCCTTCACTCGCTCATTCTTAGGAACGGAGGCTGCCGGTTGCAGCGGTTACAACCAGGGCGCGTCAGAGGGTGAGTATATCCCTATTTTTTATTTTTATTCTTTATTTTACACATGAATATGGATCCCAGGGCCTGAAGGAGAGTTTCCTCTCCTACAGACCCTGGGAACCATACACTGGGAACTTCCGATTCCGATATCACAAAAATATCGGAACTCGGTATCGGAATTCCGATACCGCAAATACCGGCCGATACCCGATACTTGCGGTATCGGAATGCTCAACACTAGTGATAAATGGTTGGACATCAAATTGGATGATTGTTTCAAGTGGGGTGCCACCAAGGCTAAGTCCTGGCCCCAGGGAATTGAAGGTAAAACAAATCAAATTTGTAGATGATGCAAAGCTAGGCGGGATAGCTAACACTAGAGAAGACAGAGGAAGGATTCAGAAGGATCTAGATAAGCTTGAACAATGGGCAGCGACTAATAGAATTGTATTTAACAGGGAGAAATGTAAGATTCTACACATCTGGGCAAGAAAAATGAAAATTACATCTATAGAATGGGAGGAATAGAACTAAGTAACAGCACGTGTGAAAAAAGACTTGGGTATACAAATAGATAACAGACTGCACATGAGTCTACAGTGTGATGCAGCAGCAAAAAAGGCAAACACCGTTGTAGGATATAATAAGAGAAGCACAGAGTCTAGATCACGTGAAGTAATTATCCCCCTGTACTCCTCCTTGGTCAAAACTAATCTGAAACACTGTGTCCAGTTCTGGGCACCACAATTTAATAAAGACATTGAAAAACTTGAGCAAGTTCAGAAAAGAGCTACCAGGATGGTGAGCGGACTGCTAAGTTTGTCCTACGACGAATGGTTAAAGGATCTGGGAATGTTTAGCTTGCAAAAAAGAAGGCTAAAAGGAAACTTAACAGCGGTCTACAAATATCTGAAGGGATGTCACAGTGTAGAGGGACCATCCTTATTCTCACATGGAAATACGAGAAGCAATGGAATGAAACTGAAAGGGAGACTATACAGATTAGATACTAGAAAAAACATTTTGACAGTGAGGGTGATCAATGAGTGGGACAGGCTGCCACGAGAGGTGGCGAGTTCTCCTTCAATGGAAGACTTCATCCAGTGGCTGGACGGACATCTGTCTAAGATGATTTAGTGAATCCTGCATTGAGCAGGGGGCTGGAAACAATGACCCCTGAGGTCCCTTCCAACTTTAACATACTATGATTCTATATCTGTCTGAAGTAATAATGTCAAAAATAGTTATCCCACAAGGGGAATGCTGAAATTGAGAAAAAAAGTTGAAACATCAGAACTAGTACTTTTTGGTTGCCGCTATTCCACCAAAAAATGCAACAGAGGGATCAAAACGTACAAATTTTGCAGTTTTTGGTGTTTTCACACAAGCTTAAATCAGAACTGGTGAGGAGTCACCGTGGACTATAATATAGGTGAGAGGAAGGTGCTGGCCAACACTCACCATGGACTATAATATAAGTGATAGAAGAAAATGCTGTCCAACACTCACAGTGGAATATAATATAGGTGATAGAGGAAGGTGCTGGCCAACACTCACCGTGGACTATAATATAGGTGATAGAGGAAGGCGCTGGCCAACACTCACTGTGGACTATAATATAGGTGATAGAGGAAGGTGCTGGCCAACACTGACCATGGACTATAATATAGGTGATAGAGGAAGGTGCTGGCCAACACTCACCGTGGACTATAAAATAGGTGATAGAGGAAGGTGCTGGCCAACACTCACCGTGGACTATAATATAGGTGATAGAGGAAGATGTTGGCCAACACTCACCATGGACTATAATATAGGTGATAGAGGAAGGTGCTGGCCAACACTCACTGTGGACTATATATAATATAGGTGATAGAGGAAGGTGCCGGCCAACACTCACTGTGGACTATAATATAGGTGATAGAGGAAGGTGCTGGCCAACACTGACCATGGACTATAATATAGGTGATAGAGGAAGGTGCCGGCCAACACTCACTGTGGACTATAATATAGGTGATAGAGGAAGGTGCTGGCCAACACTCACCATGGACTATAATATAGGTGATAGAGGAAGGTGCTGGCCAACACTCACTGTGGACTATAATATAGGTGATAGAGGAAGGTGCTGGCCAACACTCACTGTGGACTATAATATAGGTGATAGAGGATGGTGCTGGCCAACACTCACAGTGGAATATAACATAGGTGATAGAGGAAGGCGCTGGCCAACACTCACCGTGGAATATAGGCGATAGAGGAAGGTGCTGGCCAACACTCACCGTGGAATATAGGTGATAGAGGAAGGTGCTAGCCAACGCTCACTGTGGAATATAGGTGATAGAGGAAGGTGCTGGCCAACACTCACCGTGGAATATAGGCGATAGAGGAAGGTGCTGGCCAACACTCACTGTGGACTATAGGCGATAGAGGAAGGTGCTGGCCAACACTCACTGTGGAATATAGGCGATAGAGGAAGGTGCTGGCCAACACTCACCGTGGAATATAGGCGATAGAGGAAGGTGCTGGCCAACACTCACTATGGACTATAATATAGGCGATAGAGGAAGGTGCTGGCCAACACTCACTGTGGAATATAGGCGATAGAGGAAGGTGCTGGCCAACACTCACCGTGGAATATAGGTGATAGAGGAAGGTGCTGGCCAACGCTCACTGTGGAATATAACATAGGTGATAGAGGAAGGTGCTGGCCAACACTCACCGTGGAATATAATATAGGTGATAGAGGAAGGTGCTGGCCAACACTCACCGTGGAATATAACATAGGAGATAGAGGAAGGTGCTGGCTAAATGATGACTGCTTTCTAAGGTCTATGGGCACCTCTCTGTCTCCATAGAACAGAGAAATACTCTGCTGTATTTAGAAGGAATCTGTTATCAGGTTATGTTTTTGCCACCTAATCTGAGAACAGCATAATGTAGGGACAGATACTCTGATTCCAGTGATGTGTCACTTAATGGGTTGCTTGCTGTAGTTTGGATAAAGCTGCCAATCAGTGGTGTGGGCAGAGAAAATACACAGCTCAGCATTGAGAGAACTGCTAGATCTGCAGTAGAGAAAACTGTAATTTTATCAAACTTGCATTAAGCAGCAAAGTAAGTGACATCACTGGAATCAGGGTCTTTGCCCCTGCATCATGCTGTTCAGTATTAAGAGCCCACTGGATTCATAAGGAGAGCCTTTTCCCTGTTCCTTTCTGTATGTATGGAGATTCATGAGTGCATGAAGCAAAATACCTCTATATGCAGCAGCAACTTATCTACTAAATCACAAAAGATCCCAGAAGGAAATGCAGAGGACGGAGACATAGAAAGGTCAGAGCACAGAAGACTGGGTAACCATTTACTCTGCCATAAAACTATTAATGGGAGAGTAGCATGGGAAAACCATTGTCATCCAAGGGTTACATGAATGTCGCTTGAAAGGATACGACTTGCTTTGCTGCTTCAATACGTGGACAACCTGTTTTTATTGATGATCCATGAATGTAACCAGTCAGGAAGGCTTTTTGACTTGGAGATTTTGCCCAATTTGACAGGTAGAATTACACTCGGTGCCTTTTCTTGTCAAAATGATGGACACTTTTTTTAAATAAATGGGGTCTAACAGCGCTATCTGTCATATACAGCAATACTGAGGCTTCTGTTATAAACATAGCTTAACTTTAAAGAAACCTGTCACCAGGTCCAAAGTGGGCAGTTTATGCTCTTATTTTATCCACGCTGCTCCCTGGGAATAATTATTATTTTTTTTGTGTAAATCCACCATACGGTCCCAGAGATTTCGTTCTTGTAATGTAGCACGCATCGGATGCTAATTTTTTTTGGTTTATACCAAGTAGGCGTTGCTCACAGGGTAATCATATAGAGCAGACTACAAACATGCCCCCCAGAGAATCTGCGCACCACACCCCCTTATAAGAGCCACAAATGAGCACTGAATACAATTCTAGCATTTCTCTAAATGTATGTTGGAATTAAAAAGAAAAAAAAACAAATAAAAATGGAGTACTCATTGAAGAAGCAAAAATAAAGAGTTGGTGACAGGCTTTCTTTATGATGAATTAGATATGATTAATGCAGCAAGATACTTATCCAAAAAGCAAAAGCAAGTCCTCACCTAAATGCAGGAGAAACAAATGTAAGCCTTGTTCAGACATCCTGAATTTAACCCCTTCACCCCCAAGGGTGGTTTGCACGTTAATGACCGGGCCAATTTTTACAATTCTGACCACTGTCCCTTTATGAGGTTATAACTCTGGAACGCTTCAACGGATCTTGGCGATTCTGACATTGTTTTCTCGTAACATATTGTACTTCATGATAGTGGTAAAATTTCTTTGATATTACCTGCGTTTATTTGCAGAAAAAATGGAAATTTGGCGAAAATTTTGAAAATTTTGCAATTTTCCAACTTTGAATTTTTATGCCCTTAAATCACAGAGATATGTCATGCAAAATACTTAATAAGTAACATTTCCCACATGCCTACTTTACATCAGCACAATTTTGGAACCAAAATTTTTTTTTGTTAGGGAGTTATAAGGGTTAAAAGTTGACCAGCAATTTCTCATTTTTACAACACCATTTTTTTTTAGGGACCACATCTCATTTGAAGTCATTTTGAGGGGTCTATATGATAGAAAATACCCATGTGTGACACCATTCTAAAAACTGCACCCCTCAAGGTGCTCAAAACCATATTCAAGAAGTTTATTAACCCTTCTGGTGCTTCACAGGAATTTTTGGAATGTTTAAATAAAAATGAACATTTAACTTTTTTTCACAAAAAATTTACTTCAGCTCCAATTTGTTTTATTTTACCAAGGGTAACAGGAGAAAATGGACCCCAAAATTTGTTGTACAATTTGTCCTGAGTACGCCGATACCCCATATGTGGGGGTAAACCACTGTTTGGGCGCATGACAGAGCTCGGAAGCGAAGGAGCGCCATTTGACTTTTCAATGCAAAATTGACTGGAATTGAGATGGGACGCCATGTTGCGTTTGGGGAGCCCCTGATGTGCCTAAACATTGAAACCCCCCACAAGTGATACCATTTTGGAAAGTAGACCCCATAAGGAACTTATCTAGAGGTGTGGTGAGCACTTTGACCCACCAAGTACTTCACAGAAGTTTATAATGCAGAACCGTAAAAATAAAAAATCATATTTTTTCACAAAAATTATTTTTCGCCCCCAATTTTTTATTTTCCCAAGGGTAAGAGAAGAAATTGGACCCCAACAGTTGTTGCACAATTTGTCCTGAGTACGCTGATACCCCATATGTGGCGATAAACCACTGTTTGGGCGCATGGGAGAGCTCGGAAGGGAAGTAGCACCGTTTGACTTTTCAATGCAAAATTGACAGGAATTGAGATGGGACGCCATGTTGCGTTTGGAGAGCCACTGATGTGCCTAAACATTGAAACCCCCCACAAGTGACACCATTTTGGAAAGTAGACCCCCTAAGGAACTTATCTAGATGTGTTTTGAGCGCTTTGACCCACCAAGGGCTTCACAGAAGTTAATAATGCAGAGCCGTAAAAATAAAACAAAAATTTTTTCCCACAAAAATTATTTTTTTAGCCCCCAGTTTTCTATTTTCCCGAGGGTAGCAGGAGAAATTGGACCCCAAAATCTGTTGTCCAAGTTGTCCTGAATGCGATGATATACCATATGTGGGGAGAACCACTGTTTGGGCGCATGGGAGGGCTCGGAAAGGAAGGAGCGCCATTTGGAATGCAGACTTAGATGGAATGGTCTGCAGGCGTCACATTGCGTTTGCAGAGCCCCTAATGTACCTAAACAGTAGAAACCCCCCACAAGTGACACCATGTTGGAAAGTAGACCCCCTAAGGAACTTATCTAGATGTGTGATGAGCGCTTTGACCCACCAAGGGCTTCACAGAAGTTTATAATGCAGAGCCGTAAAAATAAAACAAAAATTTTTTCCCACAAAAATTATTTTTCAGCCCCCAGTTTTGTATTTTCCCGAGGGTAACAGGAGAAATTGGACCCCAAAAGTTGTTGTCCAATTTGTCCTGAGTGCGCTGATACCCCATATGTGGGGGGAAACCACCGTTTGGACGCATGGAAGGGCTCGGAAGTGAAGGAGCGCCATTTGGAATGCAGACTTAGATGGAATGGTCTGCAGGCGTCACATTGCGTTTGCAGAGCCCCTAATGTACCTAAACAGTAGAAACCCCCCACAAGTGACACCATGTTGGAAAGTAGACCCCCTAAGGAACTTATCTAGATGTGTGGTGAGCGCTTTGACCCACCAAGGGCTTCACAGAAGTTTATAATGCAGAGCCGTAAAAATAAAACAAAAATTTTTTCCCACAAAAATTATTTTTCAGCCCCCAGTTTTGTATTTTTCCGAGGGTAACAAGAGAAATTGGACCCCAAAAGTTGTTGTCCAATTTGTCCTGAGTGCGCTGATACCCCATATGTGGGGGGAAACCACCGTTTGGACGCATGGAAGGGCTCGGAAGTGAAGGAGCGCCATTTGGAATGCAGACTTAGATGGAATGGTCTGCAGGCGTCACATTGCGTTTGCAGAGCCCCTAATGTACTTAAACAGTAGAAATCCCCCACAAGTGACACCATGTTGGAAAGTAGACCCCCTAAGGAACTTATCTAGATGTGTGGTGAGCGCTTTGACCCACCAAGGGCTTCACAGAAGTTTATAATGCAGAGCCGTAAAAATAAAACAAAAATTTTTTCCCACAAAAATTATTTTTCAGCCCCCAGTTTTGTATTTTCCCGAGGGTAACAGGAGAAATTGGACCCTAAAAGTTGTTGTCCAATTTGTCCTGAGTGCGCTGATACCCCATATGTGGGGGGAACCACCGTTTGGATGCATGGGAGGGCTCGGAAGGGAAGGAGCGCCATTTGGAATGCAGACTTAGATGGAATGGTCTGCAGGCGTCACATTGCGTTTGCAGAGCCCCTAATGTACCTAAACAGTAGAAGCCCCGCACAAGTGACCCCATTTTGGAAACTAGACCCCCCAAGGAACTTATCTAGATGTGTTGTAAGAACTTTGAACCCCCAAGTGTTTCACTACAGTTTATAACGCAGAGCCGTGAAAATAAAAAATCCTTTTTTTTCCCACAAAAATTATTTTTTAGCCCCCAGTTTTGTATTTTCCTAGGGGTAACAGGAGAAATTGGACCCCAAAGGTTGTTGTTCTATTTGTCCTGAGTACGCTGATACCCCATATGTTGGGGTAAACCCCTGTTTGGGCACACGAGAGAGCTCGGAAGGGAAGGAGCACTGTTTTACTTTTTCAACGCAGAATTGGCTGGAATTGAGATCGGACGCCATGTCGCGTTTGGAGAGCCCCTGATGTGCCGAAACAGTGGAAACCCCCCAATTATAACTGAAACCCTAATCCAAACACACCCCTAACCCTAATCCCAACAGTAACCCTAACCACACCTCTAACCCAGACACACCCCTAACCCTAATCCCAACCCTATTCCCAACCGTAAATGTAATCTAAACCCTAACCGTAACTTTAGCCCCAACCCTAACCCTAACTTTAGCCCCAACCCTAACTGTAGCCTTAACCCTAGCCCCAACCCTAGCCCTAATGGGAAAATGGAAATACTTTTTTTTTATTTTTCCCTAACTAAGGGGGTGATGAAGGGGGGTTTGATTTACTTTTATAGCGGGTTTTTTAGCGGATTTTTATGATTGGCAGCCGTCACACACTGAAAGACGCTTTTTATTGCAAAAAATATTTTTTGCGTTACCACATTTTGAGAGCTATAAATTTTCCATATTTTGGTCCAGAGAGTCATGTGAGGTCTTGTTTTTTGCGGGACGAGTTGACGTTTTTATTGGTAACTTTTTGGGCACGTCACATTTTTTGATCGCTTTTTATTCCGATTTTTGTGAGGCAGAATGACCAAAAACCAGCTATTCATGAATTTCTTTTGGGGGAGGCGTTTATACCGTTCCGCGTTTGGTAAAATTGATAAAGCAGTTTTATTCTTCGGGTCAGTACGATTACAGCGATATCTCATTTATATTATTTTTTTTATGTTTTGGCGCTTTTATACGATAAAAACTATTTTATGGAAAAAATAATTATTTTTGCATCGCTTTATTCTCAGGACTATAACTTTTTTATTTTTCTGCTGATGATGCTGTCTGGTGGCTCGTTATTTGCGGGACAAGATGACGCTTTCAGCGGTACCATGGTTATTTATATCTGTCTTTTTGATCGCGTGTTATTCCACTTTTTGTTCGGCGGTATGATAATAAAGCGTTGTTTTTTGCCTCGTTTTTTTTTTTTTTTCTTACGGTGTTTACTGAAGGGGTTAACGAGTGGGCCAGTTTTATAGGTCGGGTCGTTACGGACGCGGCGATACTAAATATGTGTACTTTTATTGTTTTGTTTTTTTTATATTTAGGTAAAGAAATGTATTTATGGGAATAATATATTTTTTTTTTTTTCATTATTTTGGAATATTTTTTTTTATTTTTTTTTACACATTTGGAAATTTTTTTTTTTACTTTTTTACTTTGCCCCAGGGGGGGACAATACAGATCGGTGATCTGCCAGTTTGCATAGCACTCTGACAGATCACCGATCTGATTGAAGTGCAGGCTGCTTCACAGTGCCTGCTCTGAGCAGGCTTCTGTGAAGCCACCTCCCTCCCTGCAGGACCCGGATCCGCGGCCATCTTGGATCCGGGTCTGGAGCAGGCAGGGAGGGAGGTAAGACCCTCGCAGCAACGCGATCACATCGCGTTGCTGCGGGGGGCTCAGGGAAGCCCGCAGGGAGCCCTCTCCCTGCGCGATGCTTCCCTGCATCGCCGGCACATCGCGATCATGTTTGATCGCGGTGTGCCGGGGGTTAATGTGCCGGGGGCGGTCCGTGACCGCTCCTGGCACATAGTGCCGGATGTCAGCTGCGATATGCAGCTGACACCCGGCCGCGCTCCCCCCGTGAGCGCGGCCGATCGGCTATGACGTACTATCCCGTCAAGGGTCAGATAGGCCCAGGTCACCTCGACGGGATAGTACGTCAAAGGTCACAGAGGGGTTAAACAGAAGTGGCGGTAAGGCCTATGTTTCTGTATTACAGTGTATGGCCTTCTAATTTCCCTGGCTTGTCAGCCATGTTGTACATGAAGTGGACTTATTGGATGGAACAACCCTTTTAACCCCTTCACGACATGCACCGTACATGTACTTGTACTGGTGTCTCTCTCCGTTTGATGTGGGTTCTGGTGCGGAGCCCACTTTTTTTCCGGCACATGTCAGCTGTTTTGAACAGCTGCCATGTGCCCCTAACAGCCACGGGTGGAATCGCGATCCACTCGCAGCTGTTAACCACCTGTTAAATGCACTATCAATCTCCGACAGCGGCATTTAATGTGATCGCGCCAAAAGCGCATCACTAATCCCACCCACTGGTGGCCGTGTCATATGACCGCAGGTTGCCGATGGGTTGGCATTACAATCCAGGGTCTGCAGCAGACCCCTGTGGTTGTCATTGCCGGATTGCTATGAGTGCCGCCCAGTGGTCAGCGCTCACAGCAAGTGAGCATTTCTGCTACACACAGGCGATCTGATCATCACCTGTGTGTAGCAGAGGTGATCAGAGGATCGCAGCTTCTAGCCTCTCATTGGGACTATTGAAGCAAGTGAAAAGTAAAAAAAAAAAAAGAAAGTTTGAAATATTTTTTTAAAAAGTATATATATATATATATATATATATATATATATATATATATATATATATATATATATATATATATATATATATATATATACATACAATGGTGTTCAAAAGTCCTGCATAGGCGTGAAGAAAACTATATGTTTCATACTTCTGCATCTCTACAGGGAAACTGGTGGAACATATATGTTTTTGTAATCCCCCATTGTATGCCATACTCATTTTTGAATGTCCCAAGTGTATAAATTGTTATGGTAAGCGCATTTTTGATAATTTTTTACAGCATAACCATACCTACACCAGTACAGTGTGTAGAATGGTGAACAGGTTTCTAAGTTCATTAACTTCCAATGCAAGTTCACACAGACTTAAATTTAACTTTTTAAGATTTATTATTTTTTATTTAATTCAGAGTCCTGAAAAGGGCCTTTAGAGTGCATCTTTAGCTCCTAATACTTTATTGGCCAGCCTTTGCTCTTGAGCACCAGCTTGCATCATCTCTGTGGCATTGAGTGAACAAGCTTCTGCAGATGTTCACGAGTGATGATGTGGTTCCAGGCCTGTATCAGAGCCTCAATCAACTCACTCTTGGTCCTTGGCTGTTTTCTAGATATCTCTAATGATACCTTGTGCCACAAATTTTCAATTGGATTGAGGTCCATGGACTGAGCTGGCCAGTCAATAGTAGCCACCTTGTTCTTTTTTTTCCATTCCGTTACTGTCTTAGCTCTGTGACAAGGAGCATTATCATCCTGGAAGATGTAATCCCCTGAAAAGAGGTGTTGAGCAGAAGGAAGCATTTTCTTATTAATCCCTTCACCCCCAAGGGTGGTTTGCACGTTAATGACCGGGCCAATTTTTACAATTCTGACCACTGTCCCTTTATGAGGTTATAACTCTGGAACGCTTCAACGGATCTTGGCGATTCTGACATTATTTTCTCGTGACATGGGGGGAACCACCGTTTGGACGCATGGAAGGGCTCGGAAGTGAAGGAGCGCCATTTGGAATGCAGACTTAGATGGAATGGTCTGCAGGCGTCACATTGCGTTTGCAGAGCCCCTAATGTACCTAAACAGTAGAAACCCCCCACAAGTGACACCATGTTGGAAAGTAGACCCCCTAAGGAACTTATCTAGATATGTTGTAAGAACTTTGAACCCCCAAGTGTTTCACTACAGTTTATAACGCAGAGCCGTGAAAATAAAAAATATTTTTTTTTCCCCACAAAAATTATTTTTTAGCCCCCAGTTTTGTATTTTCCCAGGGGTAACAGGAGAAATTGGACCCCAAAGGTTGTTGTCCTATTTGTCCCGAGTACGCTGCTACCCCACATGTTGGGGTAAACCCCTGTTTGGGCACACGGGAAAGCTCGGAAGGGAAGGAGTACCGTTTTACTTTTTCAACGCAGAATTGGCTGGAATTGAGATCGGACGCCATGTCGCGTTTGGAGAGCCCCTGATGTGCCTAAACAGTGGAAACCCCCCAATTATAACTGAAACCCTAATCCAAACACACCCCTAACCCTAATCCCAACAGTAACCCTAACCACACCTCTAACCCTGACACACCCCTAACCCTAATCCCAACCCTATTCCCAACCGTAAATGTAATCTAAACCCTAACCGTAACTTTAGCCCCAACCCTAACCCTAACTTTAGCCCCAACCCTAACTGTAGCCTTAACCCTAGCTCCAACCCTAGCCCTAATGGGAAAATGGAAATAAATACATTTTTTTTTTTCCCCTAACTAAGGGGGTGATGAAGGGGGGTTTGATTTACTTTTATAGCGAGTTTTTTAGCGGATTTTTATGATTGGCAGCCGTCACACACTGAAAGACGCTTTTCATTGCAAAAAATATTTTTTGCGTTACCACATTTTGAGAGCTATAAATTTTCCATATTTTGGTCCACAGAGTCATGTGAGGTCTTGTTTTTTGCGGGACGAGTTGACGTTTTTATTGGTAACATTTTCGGACATGTGACAGTTTTTGATCGCTTTTTATTCCGATTTTTGTGAGGCAGAATGACCAAAAACCAGCTATTCATGAATTTCTTTTGGGGGAGGTGTTTATACCGTTCCGCGTTTGGTAAAATTGATAAGCAGTTTTATTCTTCAGGTCAGTACGATTACAGTGATACCTCATTTATATTATTTTTTTATGTTTTGGCGCTTTTATATGATAAAAACTATTTTATGGAAAAAATAATTATTTTTGCATCGCTTTATTCTCAGGACTATAACTTTTTTATTTTTTTGCTGATCATGCTGTATGGCGGCTCGTTATTTGCGGGACAAGATGACGCTTTCAGCGGTACCATGGTTATTTATATCTGTCTTTTTGATCGCGTGTTATTCCACTTTTTGTTCGGCGGTATGATAATAAAGCGTTGTTTTTTGCCTCGTTTTTTTTTTTTTTCTTACGGTGTTTACTGAAGGGGTTAACTAGTGGGCCAGTTTTATAGGTCGGGTCGTTACGGACGCGGCGATACTAAATACGTGTACTTTTATTGTTTTTTTTATTTTATTTAGATAAAGAAATGTATTTATGGGAATAATATATATTTTTTTTTCATTATTTTGGATTTTTTTTTTATTTTTTTTTTACACATTTGGAAAATTTTTTTTTTACTTTTTTACTTTGCCCCAGGGGGGGACAATACAGATCGGTGATCTGCCAGTTTGCATAGCACTCTGACAGATCACCGATCTGAGAGAAGTGCAGGCTGCTTCACAGTGCCTGCTCTGAGCAGACTTCTGTGAAGCCACCTCCCTCCCTGCAGGACCCGGATCCGCGGCCATCTTGGATCCGGGTCTGGAGCAGGCAGGGAGGGAGGTAAGACCCTCGCAGCAACGCGATCACATCGCGTTGCTGCGGGGGGCTCAGGGAAGCCCGCAGGGAGCCCCCTCCCTGCGCGATGCTTCCCTGCACCGCCGGCACATCGCGATCATGTTTGATCGCGGTGTGCCGGGGGTTAATGTGCCGGGAGCGGTCCGTGACCGCTCCTGGCACATAGTGCCGGATGTCAGCTGCGATAGGCAGCCGACACCCGGCCGCGCTCCCCCCGTGAGCGCCGCCGATCGCGCTAGACGTACTATCCCGTCCGTGGTCATGGGGGCCCACCCCACCTCGACGGGATAGTACGTCCGATGTCAGGAAGGGGTTAAGGATGTCTATGTATTTTTTTTGCATTAACCATACCCTCCACAATATGAAGCCTTCCAGCACCATTGGCTGCCATACAGCCCCAGACCATTACTTTCATCGGATATTTCACAGAGAAGCTCAAACACTCTGGCTTGTACTCTTCATGTGGGAACCTTCTCACATAAGACTTGCCATCATTTCCTAAAATGCAAAAAGTGCTTTCATCACTAAATAGCACTTTTTCCCACTCCTCCTTCCTCCATTTTAAATATTTCAATGCCCACAGTTTTCTCCTTTGTCTTTGTATGGCTGTCATCAATGGCTTCTTTCGGGCCTTGCACCCTCTCAATCCTGCTTCCAAACATCTCTTCCTAACAGTTGATGTTGCTACCTCAATATTGCACTTTTCTTGCCATTCTCGCAGAAGCTGAGGAGAGGTGAGCTTTCGATTGGCAAGGGATGTTCTTATCAGTACTCTATCCTCCCTTTTAGTTGACTTTCTTGGCCGACCAGATCTGGGCCTGTCCTGGGTAATTCCAAGCTGCTTATGTTTCTGCAAAATTCTTACGACTGTACTCTGATTACAGCCAACCTTCCTTGCGATCTGGGGGCCAGTATAACCCTCTTCATGTAGCACCACAACTCACACACGATCCTCCGCTGACAAAAATCTGAAGGCTGCCATCATAAATCTCTACAGTATGATTCAGCTTGATAGACCAACAGATAAAACAAACAAACAAAGCAGCAGATGGGATGTAATGTGATTGGCTGCCATATCCAGGTTATGATTGGTCACAAGAACCTCATCTGTGATTGGCTAATTTTGGATCTGAAGCTGTACAATATTTAGTTGTGCTTTCAATTCCCATATTGTTGCAATAATATCAGGCAAAACTGCTTCAAAAGCTAAAAATATTACAGGGAGAGAATGCAAAATTGTATTCTGAACAAAACCATATATAATATGTCATATTAGCATCGAAGATATTCGACAGAAAACGTTTAAAACTTGAAAAATCAATTTATCCTATACCTATGCAGGACTTTTGAACACCACTGTATATGTTCAAACCACCCCCCATTCAATATAAAACAATAAAAAAACAAACAAACATATATTTGGTATTGCTAAGTTCAGAATCGCCTGATCTATCAAGATATAAAAAGAATTAATCAGATTGGCAAATGGCGTAGTGAAAAAAAAGGTCAAAAACGCCAGAATTACGTTATTTTGGTAGCTACAACATTGCAATAAAATGCAATAACGGGCAATCAAAAGATCGTATCAACACCAAAGTGGTATCAATAAAAACGTCAGCTCTGCGTGCAAAAAATAAGCCCTCACCCAACCGGAGATCACGAAAAGTGGAGATGTTACAGATCTCAGAAAATGCCACAATTTTTTTTCACCACTTAAATAAAAAAGAACCTAGACATGTTTGGTGTCTATGAACTGGTAATGACCTGAGGCATCATAGTGGCAAATCAGTTTCAGCATATAGTGAACATGGTAAAAAAAACAAACCAAAAAACAACTGTGGGATTGCACTTTTTTGCGAGTTTAACGCACTTGGAATTTTTTTCACGTGTCCAGTACACAATATGTTAAAACCAATGGTGTGGTTCAAAAGTACAACTCGTCCCGCAAAAGACAAGCCCTCACATGGCCATGTTGACCAAAGAATTAAAAAATTATGGCTTTGGGAAGAAGGGGAGCAAAAAAAATGAAAATGCAAAACCAAAAATACCTCTGGTCATTAAGGGGTTAACATTACAGGATCTGCTACACACCAGAACTGTCATTCAGGAGGAGCCTGCCCTGTAATACACCAGGAAGTAACTGCAAAGTTGTGCGCTGCTCAAAAGACAACTTGAGAATAACCCTTTACGTCGTAGAGGAAAGTAGGGTTTGACTGAGAGCTTCTGTTCCTAGTATTTTACTAAATCAGTAGGGTCTTGGCAATCAGACTCCCACCAATGAAAACTCCTAAAATTTTTCCATGACTTCTCAAATGTTTTCTAAAAGTTCAGTTATTCGATAAGAAAGGAGGAACAAAACGACAATGCTCATGTAACTGCATAAAGTCTCACAATCTAAATCCCTGTCCGTTTGTCTTCAGAGTGTGGGTGAAAACCGGAGAACCCGGAGGAAACCCACGCAAACACGGGGACAACATACAAACTCCTTGCAGATGTCGTCCATGGTAGGATTTGAACTAACCCAGTGCTAACCACTGAGCCAAGTTTCAACTCTTCCTCCATCCACATTATTTCCATTAACCCCTTCAATGCTCAACTATTTAGAGCTTCAAGGATGAAGCAATTTCTTTTTGCTCTTTATTACTTCCTCCCTAAAGTCATGTTATTTTTTTTCATCAACATCACCATATGAAGGCTCGCTTCTTAGGGGCGAGTTGTATTTTTTAATGGCACCATTTTGTGTAAACATCATATAATGTGTTGAAATGAAACGATTGGAAGTAATCGTGGAACCTTTACATGAAGCTACATACATATCTTGTCGATAGGGTTGACATGTTAAAAAAAATAAATACAAATCTTACTGTCCTTGTAACTGTAGCCCATATAACGAAAATTTTCAGACTACATCTCAGAAAATACAGTGTAACATGGAAGAAAATAAAAAATACTGACAAATAAAATGCACTAATGCCAAACAACACTATATGACAATCATACAAGGTAATGAATCACCTCAGCAAGTCCATGTCATTGTAGTTATACTTGACTTTGTAATCCCCAATTCTACGAGTGCTTGCTTGGCCTCCAATAACACCCGCTTGCTTTATTTTGGTTGTATCCAACCCTAAAAAGACAAGTGACAATAGGTAAAATTAACTTGTAACTCTCCCTGATGGAATACATATTTCATTCTCACATATTTAAAAAGAATCTGTCAGTAGTTTATTGCTATGTAATTTGACAACAGCATGATGTAGGGGCTGAGAGCCTGATTCCAGTGATGTCTCATTGACTGTTTTGCTTAGTGCAGTTCTGATAGAATCAGTGTTTTTTTCTTCTGTAGATGTAGCAGCCCCACAGCTGACAATTAGCAGCTTTTTATGTAAGCTGTACATTGTCAGCAAGCTGCCAATCAGTGGTGGGAGCGGGGTTACACACATTAGTTGGGACTGGTTTGTATGTGGGAACTAGTCCTGCAGTGATAATCTCCTAAAACAATGATTATATTGAAACTACAACACAGCCTAATAAGTGACACATGCCTGGAATCAGGCTCGCTTGCCCTATATTATGCTGATTTCAGACAAAATAGCAAAAACCTGTTGACAGGATCCATTTAACAAATTAAATACCATTTTTTAAAGATCAGTTATGTTAAATAGAGCTAAAGTAATAGCATGAGATTTTATTTTCTTTAGACAGGGGCAGAGATGTCAAAATGGGTACATAATCTCACACCGGCTACCCCACCGTCAAACCTTCAGAAGTGTGTGCATGTGTTATACTGTATATTTGTGTGACTTTATGAATAAATTTGTTCATATAGTCATTCAGAGCATCGCATTGATTAAGAAAAAAAATAATAATTTACAAGCATAAGAAATACCTGCTCGATATGAACCCTGGCACCACATATAGGACACTACTGGAGCCAACAGAATGGACTGTACCTAGTTATTTTGTATTGTGATCTATTTACATGTAGCGAATGATTGTCCTATTCTGCCGCAATTGGGAAGAATCAACACAAGCACCATCAAACTTCCCACAGCGAAGAGCAATGTGGCTGCAGCCTTTGTCCTACCGATCAGTGCGATCAATACACGATTATTGGGCACCCTGTACATGCTAGAGCTGCTGTCTCCGCAGATGGTACACAGCTCTATCCTGACAACCGAAAACTGTGCCAGTCATATGTCAAGAGGAAAACACTGGGACAACTGCACTGCACTAAGAATAAAAACAAAAAATGGCCAATATGTTTATACTTTACCACATAAAAAAAATAAAATGTATATATATATATATATATATATATATATATATATATATATATATATATATATATATATATATATATATATATATATATATATATTTAATTAAAGCCATTAAAAACATGCAGAATTATTCAGGCAAGTCTGCAACGAAAGAAATCCGGTCTGGTAATGTTATAATGACAAACAATCAGTAAATTGTGTCTGGCCATGAGTTATTGAAGTGGTTAACATACAGACCTACCGATTGGTTATAAATATAGAGAAACATAAGTGGGAGAGCAATCCTAGACAATTATTAACCATGTTTCGACTTTGAAAAAAAACTAAGCGCTGGGAATTTTCTCTTTACTTTGAGCCATCACATTAAGGCTGTCACTAATGCTCTCACTGACAGACAATGACACGGATTGATATTTCTTTATTCGCTGCGGATTGTCCCACTGTTTAATCATTGTTGACCGAGAACGAAGACATAAGCCACGGCCGTATCATGTCCATCAGCACCATGCATCTGCTCCTAAGAAATCACATTTGTACAACACACCAGGTGTACAGGTCTACAGAAGTCAAAGCATCGCAGCAATCGTATACCTTCACAGACTACAGCACATCAAAGCCAAGCGACGCCGAGAACAAGGCTCTATTCCAGGGAGCAAGAAATACGGATCAAGAAGGTGAACCCGACTAATGAGTGCACTCCTCCACACTGTAAAGTAAAAGGCTTCAACTTATTAGCGTATGATTCCAAGACTAAACTCCAAGAGTAATAAAAGTCTGGATACAGGTTTGTGATGGTCACAATATCATTAAAATGTAATATTTTCCAAGATTAAACAAGAGTTAAATAAAGAAAAGAAGATTCACTATTCACAGAGATTGATTTATTTAATTCAGCCAGCATATATTCCTCTAACCTCAATATAATTAGCTGCTTCTACAGGGCTTTTAAATATGTATTAAATTACGTGTTTGGATAATAACGTCACTTGTGCTGCTGGATGTACAACCCCTGGCTTCATTCCTGCAGTGTGTGACCATCAAGCCATCAGTGCACCTTCCCAGAAGGCTCTCGGCTGTTGGAATAGTAGTGATGTGCGACTTGTGTGCTGACCACTCCAAGCTTTTTTACATGATGATACCCCCCACCAAAAAAAGAAGCAAATAATGATATGCAATTACACTTATGTTGCTATCTGCAACTTGATCCCTGGGTCGATATTATTATTGGCCGACTCTCTGAGCTGCATTCTTATCGGCAGACCCCAATGAAGGGAAAAGGAAGCCTCTGAGGGACACTTAGGCCACACAACAGCAGAGAAACCAGTATACATCCACCACTGACTGGTGCCGTCACACCAAAGATTGACGGACTTCACTAAAGTCAATAGACATAATGCAAAGTCAATTCACAAAGACTCCCTTCATCTCTCGAGAAGCATTTGTAACCAACTCACCCAAATATAATAAAGAAAATGTAGGAAGTGTATATAGGTGACAAACAGCCATACTAAAATGTAAGAGTTCTGATGCCGGGTGGCACAAAGGTCTCAGCCAAACAAGTGTAGCTCCAGGTCTTAACTAGTCGTGTAGCCCTAAAATCCTATTGTCCACCAGTCTAAAAATCCTAGCCAGGCACTCTAGTTCACTCATGCTTCTACACAAAACATGTAGGAAAAAAAAGAAAAGATATCATATTACGTGAAACCCATCAGATATTAAAAGAAACAAGCAAAGAGTTTTCATACCCTGAATCTCACAAGCATTGTGTATTAGCCAGAAAAACATTACAGTGGTCAGCAGAGGTGGCACAAGAATCCGGGCGTATCTACAGTAGGTGCACAATGATAAATGGAAGGACACGTACCAATCAGGGCCACACAAATTCGCTGTAATTTACAGCAGAAAGCGGAGTCCATAGCTGGAGTAGATTTCTCACTCTGATGTATGGAAACCCAAAGAAAGAACCAAAATCATTAAGAATAATTAATCTGACCCTTCAATAGGCTTCAGGACTTACAAAATCACAATCTGGATTCGGCCCCATAACGGAGTTGTAGTCTAGTGTCATGACTGCTAAAGAGTTAATTGACCCCTCCAAGTGCCCATCTACGGAAGACATCAAATGCTTATTTTCACAGAATGCTCGGCCACTGAGCACACTTTGTGGGGGTGGGCATATATAAGTATATGGACAGTATTTGGCTTGGCATGTTGTGCAAGTTAAAACTAGCTGTGGTGAATCTGAAAATAACGGCGAGATGAGGAACTCTTTGAACCTTGTCTGGATTACAGCCTTACATATCATATCTGCAGCGGTGTCTGGTTTCTGACCACACACATTCTCCAGTGCTGATGATAATCACATCCAGAGCCTTGGGCGTTGGATGTTTCGCCCCCCGCAGTTCGCCCCGGGTACATTTACTTCACCCGCGGGAAGTTATACCATCCAGCTGCCAGACCATCACCCCAGAGGACCCCTTTAGGCAGCGTCGGTCCCTACTGACCGAATAACACAGGTGGCGTCACGAACACAAACTTTAGTCACCAAACCCTTAAAAGATTTTTCCCTTTTATTTGAGTGCCCAGAGCCACGGACTGGGTCCAGCCACCATGACGTCCCCTTCAAGTACCGAACCCGGTACCGAGTACCCCACTGCCCTGGCGGGCGACTCAACTTGGCATCACGGACAAGATGTACCCGGGGGCGAACTGCTGGGGGTGAAACATCCTATAACCCAGAGCCTTATACCGTTTCTTCCTAGATCTGTGATGTGACATCACAACGATGTAAAGCAAGGAACAAGTGGCATTTTGAGAGCAAGATTTTCCATTCTCCCAGAACAAATCTACAATATTACAGTATTGCTGAGAGCTTAGCAAACTCTTGTGTTACGTCTGTTTTGCTTCCTATTCTCTATCTGACCAGGACTCTGCAGGCCTCTGGGTCCTGGGGAACAGTGCATTTTGGGAACGCATGAAGGGTTCGCAATCCAAGTCTCAGACTGGTTGTCGGCTCTACCAACCTGAACATGACAGCTGCATAGAAATACACATCGTCACTCTCAGGTCAGGAGAGCCGCCTGCAGTCTGAGTTTTGCGTTGTGACCTCCGCCTGAGTAATATGGCTGTCTGACTCTCCCCTTAGATTAGGTCATCAATATCTGATCGGTGGGGGTGTGACACCTGGCACTCCTGCTGATCAGCGGTTACCGGCAGTGGCGGGATTTACTCAGTTGTGGCGCGTATAGAGGCTGAGGTTGGGTACTGCTACCTCACTGCGCATGGCATCAAAATCTTGCACATCTACTGTGTTTTCGCAGCCCAGAGCTGCAAAGAATCAAGGGCAGTGCATCCACTATTGTCCACAGAAGAGACAGCAATGTGCATGCGCCAGGACGGCACAAGACTTCACCTCCAACAGCAGAGTAGTGGAGCTAAGCAAAAACCATTCAAGCCCATTAAGGTCATGTCAGGACGGGAATAATGAGAAGAAACAATGCACTTGGTGGCCTCGGCCAGACTGCACTTCACACAGATCCAGATCTCAGTGATGGCACGTCCATATGCCACAAACATGGAAGGTAGGTTTTAACCCGTCTTCTCCACCCTACCTAGCAATGTACAGAGCTTGCTAACCCTAAAGCTGTTTGATTACCCTGAAGCAATCTACAAGGTTATGCAAGTTTTTTTCTCCTGACAGTCAAACCTGTAAGGAAGACTCAGCGATTAGAAAGGTTGGATTGTCATAATTATACCTGCATTCATCTGAACTACATGCTGAGAGAAGACGATGAATACTTTCATGTTCCCATAGGCCCCCCAAATAGATAAAGGCCAAAATTGTGATCTTTTGGCCTCCGTCTCGCTAGTAACCATCTGCGTACTATTTATTTAGCTGTAAAGAAAGGTGCAGCAGATTGCACTTATTTATATATAAGGCAACTGCAAAAAAAACCAAAAAACCTTTAATCGGTTGTCCAGTCATGGTAGGTCATCAATACCCGATCAGTGGGGGTATGACACCAGGCACCAGCAAGAATCAGGTGTTATAAGCTCTGGGTACTGCAAAACATCTCCTATTCTGCAGCACCCGGCAGCGGCCACTACACACTGAATTGAGCCATGTTGTTCCAGCTCTATTCCATGTGTTTATATCTGGTCCTCACTGGAGCTTGTATCAGCTGATCGGCTGGAGTTTGACACCTGACACCCCCACCAATCTAATATTGATGACCTATCCTATGGATACTTTCATCAATATGTGCCGAATGTAAAACCCCTTAAATTGGGCAGTGGGTGTTTTTTTCTGTGAATGGGTCTCTATGATGCAAGGATGTTACGTCATCTATCCACACCTCATGTGATCATGTCATGAACAGTGGCCACAAATGATAAGTGCACTTAGCCTTAAAGGGGTTATTCACCTGTGGAGACAATTTTACTTAAGGTACCTTCACACTAAGCGACTTTACAACGATACCGATAGCGATCCGTGACGTTGCAGCGTCCTGGATAGCGATATCGTTGTGTTTGACACGCAGCAGCGATCTGGATCCCGCTGTGATATCGCTGGTCGTTGCTGAAAGTTCAGAACTTTATTTGGTCGTCAGATCGGCGTGTATCGTCGTGTTTGACAGCAAAAGCAACAATGCCAGCGATGTTTTACAATGGTAACCAGGGTAAATATCGGGTTACTAAGCGCAGGGCCGCGCTTAGTAACCCGATATTTACCCTGGTTACCATTGTAAAAATGAAAAAAAAAAAACACTACATACTCACCCTCTGATGTCTGTCACGTCCCCCGGCGTCCGTGCTGCTGCTCAGAGCTTCCTGCACTGAGTGTGTCAGTGCCGGCCATAAAGCAAAGCACAGCGGTGACGTCACCGCTCTGCTTTAGGGCCGGCGCTTACACAGTGCAGGGAAGCGGACGCCAGGGGACGCGAATGTAAGTATGTAGTGTTTGTTTTTTTACATTTAACACTGGTAACCAGGGTAAACATCGGGTTACTAAGCGCGGCCCTCAGAAGTTAGAGTCAGTTCAAAGGTGGCAACTAGATTATTACAAGGGATGGAAGGCCGCTCATATGGGGAGAGGTTGGAAAAGTTGGGCTTGTTTATCTTAGAAAAAAGACGCCTCGGAGATGTCATTTACATGTATAAATATATGTGTGGCCAGCACAAAACACTGGCACATGACTTATTCCTTCCAAAGACCATACTGAGGATTACGGGGCCCTCAATACGGGTGCAAGAAATGCGATTCCAACAGCTAAACAGGAAAGGGATCTTTAGGCTGTGTTCACACGTTGCAGATTATTCGCGGTTTTTTCATGTTTTTTCCCTATAAAAACGCTATAAAACCGCAAATAATCTGCTTATATTATGCATCCTATCATTTTTAATGAATTCTGCACTTTTTGTACACATGATGCGTTTTTTTCCGCGGTAAAAACGCATCGCGGTAAAAAACGCAGCATGTTCATTAATTTTGCGGTTTTTTTGCGGATTTCCCACTCCAAAATGCATTGGGAAGTGTCCGGAAAAAACCGCGGCAAAAACGCGTCAAAACCGCGGCAAAAACGCGGCAAAATCGCGGCAAAAACGCATGCAGTTTTCTTGCGGATTTCTTGCAGAAAATGTCCGGAATTCTCAGGAATTTTCTGCAAGAAATCCTGAACGTGTGCACATAGCCTTACAGTCAGAGCAGTCAGACTGTGGAATGCCCGACACTATAACAGCATTTAAAAGAGGGCTGGACAATTTCCTTAGTACACATAACATTGCGGGTCGTATGTAATTTAGTGACAAAATGTACAATTGGTGGAGAAAGGTTGAACTTGATGGACCTAGGTCTTTTTTCAACCTATGTAAATGTAGATATACAGTGCCTTGCAAAAATATTCGGCTCCCTGGAACTTTTCAACCTTTTCCCACAGATCGTGCTTCAAACATAAAGATACCAAATGTAAATTTTTGGTGAAGAATCAACAAGTGGAACACAATTGTGAAGTTGAACGAAATTTATTGGTTATTTAAAATTTTTGTGGAAATTCAAAAACTGAAAAGTGGGGCGTGCAATATTATTCGGCCCCTTTAACTTAACACTTTGTTGCGCCACCTTTTGCTGCAAGTCGCTTGGGGTATGTCGCTATCAGTTTTGTACATCGAGAGACTGAAATTCTTGCCCATTCTTCCTTGGCAAACAGCTCGAGCTCAGTGAGGATTGATGGAGATCGTTTGTGAACAGCAGTTTTCAGCTCTTTCCACAGATTCTCAATTGGACTGAGGTCTGGACTTTGACTTGGCCATTCTAACACCTAGATACATTTATTTGTGAACCATTCCATTGTATATTTTGCTTTATGTTTGGGATCATTGTCTTGTTGGAAGACAAATCTCCGTCCCAGTCTCAGGTCTTTTGCAGACTCCAACAGGTTTTCTTCAAGAATGGTCCTGTATTAGGCTCCATCCATCTTCCCATCAATTTTAACCATCTTCCCTGTCCCTGCGGAAGAAAAGCAGGCCCAAACCATGATGCTGCCACCACCATGTTTGACAGTGGGGATGGTGTGTTCAGGGTGATGAGCTGTGTTGCATTTACACCAAACATATCGTTTGGCATTGTTGTCAAAAAGTTCGATTTTGGTTTCATCTGACCAGAGCGCCTTCTTCCACGTTTGGTGTCTCCCAGGTGGCTTGTTGCAAACTTTAAATTACACTTTTTATGGATATCTTTGAGAAATGGCTTTCTTCTTGCCACTCCTCCATAAAGGTCAGATTTGTGCAGTGTATGACTGATTGGTGTCCTATGGACAGACTGTCGCACCTCAGCTGTAGATCTCTGCAGTTCATCCAGAGTGATCATGGGCCTCTTGGCTGCATCTCTGATCAGTCTTCTCCTTGTTTGAGATGAAAGTTTAGAGGGACGGCCGGGTCTTGGTAGATTTGCAGTGGTATGATACTCCTTCCATTTCAATATGATCGCTTGCACAGTGCTCCTTGGGAAGTTTAAAGTTTTGGAAATCATTTTGTATCCAAATCCAGCTTTAAACTTCTCCACAACAGTATCACGGACCTGCCTGTTGTGTTCCTTGGTCTTCATGATGCTTCAAACAGAACCCTGAGACTATCACAGAGCAGGTGCATTTATACGGAGACTTGATTACACACAGGTGGAATATATTTATCATCATTAGGCATTTAGGACAACATTGGATCATTCAGAGATCCACAATGAACTTCTGGAGTGAGTTTACTGCCCTGAAAGTCAATGGGCCAAATAATATTGCACGCCCCACTTTTCAGTTTTTGAATTTCCACAAAAATTTTAAGTAACCAATAAATTTTGTTCAACTTCACAATTGTGTTCCACTTGTTGTTGATTCTTCAACGAAAATTTACATTTGGTATCTTTATGTTTGAAGCATGATATGTGGGAAAAGGTTGAAAATTTCCAGGGGGCCGAATACTTTCGCAAGGCACTGAAACATAGTGCAAGTGTGTCAATTTACTGACAGAACGCAATCTTCTCAGGATTCCAGAGCAGATCCGACCCTCTTTTATTCAGATTCGCTGGATCACACTGGGGTTTATGTGCAAGCCAGAAGTTGGTTTTACAATTCTACAGAGGGTCAGAACGAGGCTCCATAGGCTTACATTATAAAAGCAACTTCTGGCTCACCCATAAACCCAAGTGTGATCCAGCAAGTCAAAACAGAAGTCACGTGGGTGAAAATACGATCGGAACAGCGCTAAAAACCAGGGAAGATGGAAATCGGTTAGTATATTAACACACACTGTTACAGACACATTTACACAGGTTTAGCTAATAGAGAAATTATTGGGAGTGCTTCTTTAAATGCATATATTTGGAACAAAAAAAAAAAATTTCATTTGGGTTTTATTAAAAATTTTGCACCGTTTAGCTTCAGCTGAGAGGAGCTTAAAAAACACAGCTAAAAGACCTACAAGCTCCCCATCAGACTGTCCTGGCCAGCAAACTGAGGGATTTCCAGTTAACTCTTTCAGCAGCCAACATTCAGTGCAGCTTACAGGCTATACAAGGCGAGTGGTGCAACATTTTTAATGAAACCCAATTTAAAAAATGTTTTTTGCCCATAATTACCGTATATACTCGAGTATAAGCCGACCCGAGTATAAGCCGACCCCCCTAATTTTGCCACAAAAAACTGGGAAAACTTATTGACTCGAGTATAAGCCTAGGGTGGAAAATGCAGCAGGTACCGGTGAATTTCAAAATTAAAAATAGATACTCCATACCGTTCATTATGGCCCCATAGATGCTCCACATAAAGCTGTGCCACATATAATGCTCTGCACCGTTCATTATGGCCCGATAGATGCTCCACATAAAGCTGTGCCATATATACAATGCTCTGCACCATTGCCCCATAGATACTCCACATAAAGCTGTGCCATATATACAATGCTCTGCACCGTTGCCCCATAGCTGCGCCATATATATAATGCTCTGCACTGTTGCCCCATAGCTGTGCCATATATACAATGCTCTGCACCGTTGCCCCATAGCTGTGCCATATATACAATGCTCTGCACCGTTGCCCCATAGATAGCTGTGCCATATATATAATGCTCTGCACCGTTGCCCCATAGCTGTGCCATATATATAATGCTCTGCACTGTTGCCCCATAGCTGTGCCATATATATATAATGCTCTGCACCGTTGCCCCATAGCTGTGCCATATAGTGCTCTGCACCGTTGCCTCATAGCTGTGCCATATAGTGCTCTGCACCATTGCCCCATAGCTGTGCCATATATATAATGCTCTGCACCGTTGCCCCATAGCTGTGCCATATAGTGCTCTGCACCGTTGCCCCATAGCTGTGCCATATAGTGCTCTGCACCGTTGCCCCATAGCTGTGCCATATAGTGCTCTGCACCGTTATTGCCCCATAGCTGTGCCATATAGTGCTCTGCACCATTGCCCCATAGCTGTGCCATATAGTGCTCTGCACCATTGCCCCATAGCTGTGCCATATAGTGCTCTGCACCGTTGCCCCATAGCTGTGCCATATAGTGCTCTGCACCATTGCCCCATAGCTGTGCCATATAGTGCTCTGCACCATTGCCCCATAGCTGTGCCATATAGTGCTCTGCACCGTTGCCCCATAGCTGTGCCATATAGTGCTCTGCACCGTTATTGCCCCATAGCTGTGCCATATAGTGCTCTGCACCATTGCCCCATAGCTGTGCCATATAGTGCTCTGCACCATTGCCCCATAGCTGTGCCATATAATGCTCTGCACCGTTGCCCCATAGCTGTGCCATATAGTGCTCTGCACCGTTGCCCCATAGCTGTGCCATATAGTGCTCTGCACCATTGCCCCATAGCTGTGCCATATAATGCTCTGCACCGTTGCCCCATAGCTGTGCCATATAGTGCTCTGCACCGTTGCCCCATAGCTGTGCCATATAGTGCTCTGCACCGTTGCCCCATAGCTGTGCCATATAGTGCTCTGCACCGTCCATTATTGCCCCATAGCTGCTGCTGCTGCTGCAATAAAAAAAAAAAAACACATACTCACCTCTCTTGCTTGCAGCTCCTCGGCGCCATCTTCCCGGCGTCTCTCCGCACTGACTGATCAGGCAGAGGGCGGCGCGCACACTATATGCGTCATCGCGCCCTCTGCCTGAACAGTCAGAGCGGAGAGACGCCGGGAAGATGGCGCGACGCCCGGCGTTGTGGAACGCGGACAGGTGAATATGCGATACTTACCTGCTCCCGGCGTCCCGCTCCTTCCCCCGGACAGCTGGTCTTCGGTGCCGCAGCCTCTTCCTCTATCAGCGGTCACCGGCACCGCTTCATTAGAGAAGTGAATAGGCGGCTCCGCCCCTATGGAGGTGGAGCAGCCTATTCATTTCTCTAATGAGCGGTCCCACGTGACCGCTCAGGGGAAGAGGCTGCGGCACCGAAGACAGTGTGACAGGCAGGGGGAGCGTCAGGAACGCCGGGACTAGGTAAGTATATGACAGTGCTCACCCGCCGACCCCACCACCGATCATGACTCGAGTATAAGCCGAGAGGGGCACTTTCAGCCCAAAAATTTGGGCTGAAAATCTCGGCTTATACTCGAGTATATACGGTACATGCAATTTAATTGAAAAAAATACCCCTTTAACTTGTTTACTGAGTTACAAAACAAATCAAAACTGTTATGTGAACGCACCAAGCTGGGATAATCGGAATATCTCATCTTCATTCTCGGTCGTGTGGTCAGCATTAAGCTGTGTGACCTGCAAGCCGTCCACTGTGGATTTGCATAGCAGAGCTCTGTTGGTACCTGCAAAATAAAAACATGCAGATTTGCTCACCTTCAATACACTTATTTACTGTGACCATTATATAAACTTAACTTACTGTAAAGTTTGCCACAGTAAAAATCAAAATGAAAATGTAATATTAAAACACATCAGATATTACAATAAAAATTCCACATTTTATAAAGATTTAAAAATGAATCTGTCACCAGGTTTTCGCTACCCCAAAAAGTAGTATAAAGTAAGTGGCAAAGACCCGTTTCCAATGAGGTTTCACTTATTGGGCTGCTTGCGGTCATTTTGATAAAATCCCTGTTTTCTCTGCTGTAGATCTAGCAGTTCTCTGAATGCAGAGCTCTGTATAACCCCGCCCACACCACTGATTGGCAGCTTTCTGCCTATGCACAGTGTACACAGAGCTCATGAATATGTAGGTCTATCTGGCAGCAAGTTTACTAGTACTCGAAGCATGATATCCTGCTGATAAAATAATGATTTTATCAAAACTGCACCAAGCACCCCAGTACGTGACACATCACTGGAATCAGGGTCTCTGTTCCTACATTATGCTGCTTTCAGATGACAGATTAGGAACTAACCCGCTTGCTCCAAAATCCTTGTTGGCCTTAGTAGAAACTTACCATTGCAATTGTTTATGTGAAGCCACTGCTCTAATATTGAAGGTGGCCGTCTCCTTTGATTATTTTTACAATGGCTGCCGAAATATTCCCAAAGAAGTAGACTGGAATAATCCTGTAAAGATCGAATATTTGTGGATGCCTTACACACAATATTCTCCAGCATAGTCAAAAGTAGGTCTGATTTCCAAACTCAAATATCCCAGGATATTTTTCTGGGTACGGCTGGTTTTCTGCATGGCTCTCATTTACAGTGATAACTGGCTGATAACACCCGTCCATGGTGTATACGTCTATGGCGCTTCTCATAAACTCATGTTACATTTACAAAACACAGCTGTTTTCACATTGCTATGGGTAAATATACACGGCCACAAATTCATCTTTTCAGGCCTTTTACTGGCTGACACTCCCTGTTCTGCAGAGATCACTAATTTCTCAGAATTCGTATAATTATCACCACAGATAGGATCACAATGACGTGTCCTCTCACACTACATCAGTGTGATAAATGCATGCTCTGGTATCTTTATAAGGTTCAACAGATCCCTGGAGATCCATTTAGTGTACAGATACCAAACCAGTGTCCTTTTGGCCTATGTTTACCAGGTATATGGCAGAATTTCATTTGTTTTCCTGTATGGATAGGGCAGCTTTACATAGTACAAGTCAGTGGCATCCATTCAATACAGCTAAAGTTGAACTTTATTCAACCTACCTATGTTACAAAGCGGAAATCCAACTTTGGACACAGTGTGAGGAGAGGTGAACACATATTATAAATGTAGAAGCAGGTAACACAGGATTCACCATTCCTAAGAAGTGATGTGGATTTCTCCCCCTCCACTGATCACAGAGCATGCTCAGATCACGCCCCCATAGAAGTCAATGACCATCTTCAGACTCTTGATACCCATGTTATGATGATAACAGCGCACAACATAGATGCCACCAACATCATGCACGGAAAACCAAATAAAGAAATAAATAAATGGACAACCGTTCAAGAAAAAAACAGATTGGTAATAAAATATTTTAGTATCTGGTTTTAATTAGTTAAAAAAATATAGATTTATACCTTCCCTTTAACCCATCCTTGACATCTGCCATATCTGACAGGAAGGACTTCTCACAAATAGTTGTAAAGTAAAATACACTTCGCACATTTAATACCTTAGAAACCGTGGAAAATAGTGTCTGCAGCATCTAAGTGGCAAGGAGATCATCCTCTCTTTAACCCCTTAACCCCAGAGCCATTTTCCATTTTTTTTTTTTGCTTCTTCCCAGAGCCATAACTTTTTTTATTTTTCGGTCATAATAGCCACATGAGTGTTTGTTTTTGCAGCACAAGTTGTAGTTTTGAAAGACACCATTGGTTTTAACATATCGTGTACTGGAAAATGGGAAAAAAATTCTAAGTGTGGTGAAATTGCAAAAAAAGTGCAATTCCATAGTTTTATTTGCTTTTGTTTTTTTACCATGCTCAATAAATGCTAAAACTGACCTGCCATTGTGATTCTCCAGGTCATGCAGAGTTCATAGACACCAAAAATATCTAGGTTCTTTTATATTTAAGTGGTGAAAAAAAAAATTCCAAAATATGTTTTTTGTTTTTTTTTTATTTTAAAAAGAGGCATCATTTTCCGAGACCTGTAGCCTCTCCATGTTTGTGATCTGGGGCTGGGTGAGAGCTTATTTTTTGCACAACGAGCTGATGTTTTATTGATACCATTTAGGTGTAGATACATTGTTTTGATCGCCCGTTATTGCATTTCATTGTAAAATCGCAGCAACCCAAAAAAAACATAATTCTGGCGTTTTTAATTTTTTTTTCGCTAAGCCGTTTAGCAATCAGGTTAATCCTTTTTTTATTTTATCAATAGATCGGGCGCTTCTAAATGCGGCAATACCAAATTTGTGTAGATTTGATTTTTTTTTTTCTTGTTTTATTTTGAATGGGGCGAAACTGGGGGTGAATTGAACGTTTATATATTTTTTTTAAACTTTTTTTTTTTTTTTTTTTTTTACTTTTTGCATGCTTCAATAATTTCCATAGGAGACTAGAAGATGCAATACTTTGATTGCTTCTGTTACACACACGCGATGATCGCGGTGCTCACCGCAGTCAGGCAATGACAACCACAGAGGTCTGCTGCAGACCTCTGATTGTCATGCCGACCCATCGGTGACCCGCAATCATGTGACGGGGTCACCGATGGGCGTGATTAGTGATGCGCTTCCTGTAAGAACAAGTTAAATGTTGCTGTCAGAGATTGATAATAGCGACATTTAACTATCGGCTGTTACGGGCACATGTCAGCTAATCTAATAGTATGGGCGTCACTAATAGGCTATAAGCCAGACACCTTGCACTACTTGTGTGTGATCAGTGCCCTATAGATGCCTTTTTGTGTGCAATTTTAATATTATGCATTCACCCTCCCTCATGGACTGGTAGATTGCGAGTGGTTGTCTCATCAGTATTTTGCACCAGTGCTGCCTCCATCTTTATTATGTGGGTTTGCTGTATCCTGAGAGTGCATTAGTTTCTGTGACCTGGGCAGGTAAATACTATTGCCTTTTTTGCTGTGTTAAAGAGAATGAAATATATATTTTATATATATACACTCACTGGCCACTTTATTAGGTACACTTGTCCAACTTCTTGTTAACACTTAATTTCTAATCAGCCAATCTCCTGCAGTTCAAACCGAGCATCAGTATGGGGAAGAAAGGTGATTTGAGTGCCTTTGAACGTGGCATGGTTGTTGGTGCCAGAAGGGCTGGTCTGAGTATTTCAGAAACTGCTGATCTACTGGGATTTTCACGCACAACCATCTCTAGGGTTTACAGAGAATGGTCCGAAAAAGAAAAAAAATCCAGTGAGCGGCAGTTCTGTGGGCGGAAATGCCTTGTTGATGCCAGAGGTCAGAGGAGAATGGGCAGACTGGTTCGAGCTGATAGAAAGGCAACAGTGACTCAAATCGCCACCCGTTACAACCAAGGTAGGCCTAAGAGCATCTCTGAACGCACAGTGCGTCGAACTTTGAGGCAGATGGGCTACAGCAGCAGAAGACCACACCGGGTACCACTCCTTTCAGCTAAGAACAGGAAACTGAGGCTACAATTTGTACAAGCTCATCGAAATTGGACAGTAGAAGATTGGAAAAACGTTGCTTGGTCTGATGAGTCTCGATTTCTGCTGCGACATTCGGATGGTAGGGTCAGAATTTGGCGTAAACAACATGAAAGCATGGATCCATCCTGCCTTGTATGGAGCATCTTTGGGATGTGCAGCCGACAAATCTGCGGCAACTGTGTGATGCCATCATGTCAATATGGACCAAAATCTCTGAGGAATGCTTCCAGCACCTTGTTTAATCTATGCCACGAAGAATTGAGGCAGTTCTGAAGGCAGAAGGGGGTCCAACCCGTTACTAGCATGGTGTACCTAATAAAGTGGCCGGTGAGTGTGTATATATATATATATAGGCTTGAGAAAGGCTCAGTGTGAGCCGAAACGTCGCACAGAGATGTGGGCTGAATAAATTTCACATTTTTTCACCCTGAAAAGGATTTGGAGTGCTGCCTTCTTTTTCTATTTTTGTATACATGTTGGGTAGATATATGGACTATTCTATCCAGGAGGCTAGGCACCCACCGGTGAGCATTGTGCTGTTCCTTTTTTTACTCTATTTTTCTTATTATATATATATATATATATATATATATATATATATATATATATATATATATATATATATATATATATATATATATATAAATATAACGCTGGGAGCGTCACTCTGTCCGAAGCCTTTATAGACTGCGCAAGAGCCGGCGCAGTATGGACCCCACAGAGTGACGCTCCCAGGAGATCGCGGTATGCGTAAGCACTGAACGCACACCGCGATCTCCAACGGAGAAGCAGGGACGAGCCAGGAGGGTGAGTATGCTATATTTACCTGTCCCCCGTTCCACCGATGCGCGCTGCTCCGTCCTCCACATCCTCTGCCTGTGACGTTCAGTTCAGAGGGCACGATGACGCGCTTAATGCGCGCCGCCCTCTGACTGAACAGTCACAGCCAGAGGATGTGGAGGATGGAGCAGCGCGCATCGATGGAACGGGGGATAGGTAAATATAGCAAGTGCCGGGGGCCTGGGCTAGCGGTGACTCCGACACCTGACCCCCACAGCGCGCCGGTGTCCCCGCCTGCTCAGGCCCCCAGCACTCGGCGCCCAGCACAGCCACGCACAGCCGCCGGCGCCCAGCACAGCCACGCACAGCCGCCCGCACTCACCACAGCCACGCACAGCCGCCCGCACTCACCACAGCCACGCACAGCCGCCCGCACTCACCACAGCCACGCACAGCCGCCCGCACTCACCACAGCCGCCCGCACTCACCACAGCCGCCCGCACTCACCACAGCCGCCCGCACTCACCACAGCCGCCCGCACTCACCACAGCCGCCCGCACTCACCACAGCCGCCCGCACTCACCACAGCCGCCCGCACTCACCACAGCCGCCCGCACTCACCACAGCCGCCCGCACTCACCACAGCCGCCCGCACTCACCACAGCCGCCCGCACTCACCACAGCCGCCCGCACTCACCACAGCCGCCCGCACTCACCACAGCCGCCCGCACTCGGGCAGTAGAGCCGGAGAGAGAAAGATGGGAGCAACATATGGCAGAATGGAAACAGGAACAGGCAGAATGGGTGCAGCACATTACAACAGAATGGGGGCGCAGGATGGGAGCAGCACATGATAGAATGGGGGCACGGGATGGGAGCAGCACATGACAGAATGGGGGCGCGGGATGGGAGCAGCACATGACAGAATGATTGCGCACGATGGGAGCAGCATATATCAGAATGGGGGCGCACACATGACAGGATGGGAGCACATGACAGGATGGGGTGCAGGATGGGAGCACATGACAGGATGGGAGCAGCACATGACAGAATGGGGGCACAGGATGGGAGCAGCACATGACAGAATGGGGGCACACACATGACAAGATGGGGGTGTAGGATGGAGCAGCATATGACAGGATGGGGGAGCAGGATGGGAGCACATGACAGGATGGGGACGCAGGATGGAGCAGCACATGATAGGATGGGGGCGCAGGATGGAGCAGCACATGACAGGATGGGAGAGCAAGACGGGAGCAGCACATACCAGGATGGAGACCATATACCAATATAAATGCTCGCCACCCGGGCGTAGAACGGGTTCAATAGCTAGTATATATATATATATATATATATATATATATATATATATATATATATATATATATATATATATATATATATATATATATATATATATATATATATATATAAAAAAAGCCAACCAGCACTCCTAATGTGAACACGTGCAAAGCTGCAAACTGCATCATATAGATAAAAAAGAACACAGCAGCACATGTACATGAATCTAGGCCATGTGAAAACACAGACAAATATTCAATATGAACTATACTTCTCAAAAATATTTTTCACAAATGTTTTCAAAAATTTTTCTTCATAAAACTTACAGTAATGGATGAAATGAAGATTCTTAGCGCATAAATTGGCCAATTCATGTGTGCCCATCAACCACAAAATTTGTGAAAAATATTTTTGAGAAGTATAGTTCATATTGAATATTTGTCTGTGTTTTCACATGGACTAGATTCATGTACATGTGCTGCTGTGTTCTTTTTTAGCTATATGATGCAGTTTGCAGCTTTGCACGAGTTCACATTAGGAGTGCTGGTTGGCTCTTTTTTCTCTATTTAGTTATTGGATGTGGCTGCATCCAGACTGATCTTGCACTCCTCCCATTGACCTTGCAGGTGGCGGTAATCAACTACCTGCCCATAAATTGTAGGTTTAGCCCAGAGTGACATGTTTTGTCCATAGTTGTAGGCTGGTGGCCCAAAAGTGGCATGTAGGGTAGAGTAGGACCCATCAGGGGGAGATCACCTTGCTGTGGTTGATGGGTACACATGAATTGGCCAATTTATGCGCTAAGAATCTTCATTTCATCTATTACTGTAAGTTTTATGAAAAATATTTTTTGAAAAAATTTATGAAAAATATTTTTGAGAAGTATAGTTCATATTGAATATTTGTCTGTGTTTTCACATGGCCTAGATTCATGTACATGTGCTGCTGTGTTATATATATATATATACACATACATACACACACACACACAGTGCCTTGAGAAAGTATTCGGCCCCCTTGTACTTTTCGACCTTTTCCCACATATGCTTCAAACATAAAGATACCAAATGTAAATTGTTGGTGAAGAACAAGTGGAACATAATTGTGAAGTTGAACGAAATTTATTGGTTATTTAAAATTTTTTGGGAAATTCAAAAAACTGAAAAGTGGGGCGTGCAATATTATTTGGCCCCTTTACTTTCAGTGCAGCAAACTCACTCCAGAAGTTCATTGTGGATCTCTGAATGATCCAATGTTGTCCTAAATGCCTAAAGATGATAAATATAATCCACCTGTGTGTAATCAAGTCTCCGTATAAATGCACCTGCTCTGTGATAGTCTCAGGGTTCTGTTTGAAGCATCATGAAGACCAAGGAACACAACAGGCAGGTCCGTGATACTGTTGTGGAGACGTTTAAAGCTGGATTTGGATACAAAATGATTTCCAAAACTTTAAACATCCCAAGGAGCACTGTGCAAGCAATCATATTGAAATGGAAAGAGTATCATACCACTGCAAATCTACCAAGACCTGGCCGTCCCTCTAAACTTTCATCTCAAAAAAGGAGAAGACTGATCAGAGATGCAGCCAAGAGGCCCATGATCACTCTGGAAGAACTGCAGAGATCTACAGCTGAGGTGGGACAGTCTGTCCATAGGACACCAATCGGTCGTACACTGCACAAATATGGCCTTTATGGAAGATTTGCAAGAAGAAAGCCATTTCTAACTTTTTGGCAACAATGCCAAACGATATGTTTGGCGTAAAGGCAACACAGCTCATCATGGCTTGAGCCTGCTTTTCTTCAGCAGGATCAGGGAAGATGGTTAAAATTGATGGGAAGATGGATGGAGCCAAATACAGGACCATTCTTGAAGAAAACCTTTTGGAGTCTGCAAAAGACCTGAGACTGGGACGGGGATTTGTCTTCCAACAAGACAATGATCCCAAACATAAAGCAAAATCTACAATGGAATGGTTCACAAATAAACGTATCCAGGTGTTAGAATGGCCAAGTCAAAGTCCAGACCTCAATCCAATCGAGAATCTATGGAAAGAGCCGGAAAACTGGTGTTCACAAACGATCTCCATCAAACCTCTCTGAGCTTGAGCTGTTTGCCAAGGAAGAATGGGCAAGAATTTCAGTCTCTCGATGTACAAAACTGATAGAGACATCGCTAGAGACATACCCCAAGCGATTTGCAGCTGTAATCTCAGCAAAAGGTGGCCCAACAAAGTATTAAGTTACAGGGGCGAATAATATTGCACCCCCCACTTTTCAGTTTTTGAATTTCCACATTATGCAAATTGTGTCTTCAGAGAGGGAGAGAGCTAGAACTCTAGTGCCACCTATTGGAAGGTAGCAATCCTACAAGTCAATGTTGATTCTTTAACGAGCCGTGTCACATGACTTAGGATAATAGCCAAACCAGAATCTCAATTTGCAGACACTGTGTTTCGGGGGTACTGTCCCTCATCAGTGCAAAGCGGAGATCTGGTTTGGCTGTGTGAGAGGCGTCAGACAGTTATCCAAGTAGTATCTTTTCTCCTTGAGGAGATCGACAAGCTAAGGCTACGTTCACATTTGCATTGTGCGGCGCAGCGTCGGCGACGCAACGCACAACGCATGCAAAACGCATGCACAACGCAGCGTTTTGTGACGCATGCGTTTATTTTTTGCATGATTTTTGGCGCAGAAAAAACTGCATCATGCAGCGTCCTCTGCGCCCTGACAATTGCGCCAAAATGACGCATGCGTCACAAAACGCAAGACAACGCATGTCCATGCGCCCCCCATGTTAAATATAGGGGCGCATGACGCATACGTCGCCGCGGCTGCGCCCGACGCTGCGCCGCACAACGCTAATGTGAATGTAGCCTAAGCATGCCGAGATGAGGAGACTTAGAGCTGCAATGCTCCTCTGGGTAATATGCTTATTATACAAATTGTCTCTTCAGAGAGGAAGAGAGCTAGAACTCTAGTGCCACATTGACTTGTAGGATTGCTACCTTCCAATAGGTGGCACTAGAGTTCTAGCTCTCTTCCTCTCTGAAGAGGCAATTTGTATAATTAGCATATTACCCAGAGAAGCGTTGCGGCTTTAAGTCTCCTCATCTCGGCATGCTTAACATGTCGATCTCCGCAAGGAGAAACTATACTTCTTGAATTTCCACAAAAATTTCAAATACCCAATAACTCTTGTTCAACTTCACATTGTGTTCCACTTGTTGATGATTCTTCACCAAAAATTTACATTTGGTATCGTTATGTTTGAAGCATGATATGTGGGAAAAGGTTGAAAAGTTCAAGGGGAACGAATACAGCTCAAATGATGGAACAATGAAAACATCACAGGTCTCAAAAGTAGGTGAAGCTAACTTTTAAATCACTTTAATTTAAAAAAAAAATCCTTATTGTGCTATTGTTTTTTTCTCTCCTTCTTCCAAGAGCCATAACTTTATTTTTCCATCAACCAGTTGTTTTTTTTGTGAGAAAACTTTTTTTATAGCGAAAAAATGAGATAAAACCGCGAAAAAACCACATCCATTAAGCATCCTATTAATAGAATGCAATCCGCAATTTTTGTGCACATGTTGCGTTTTTTTCCGCGAAAAAACACATCGCTGTATAAAACGCATGTTCATTAATTTTGCGTTTTTTTAGCGGATTTCACGCTATTTAATACATTGGGAAGCTCCGGAAAAAAACGCGAAAATTCCGCACAAAAACGCGCAAAAAACGAATGCGGTTTCCTGTGGAAAAAGTCCGGTTTTGTTCAGGAGATTTCTGCAAAGAATCCTGACGTGTGCACATAGCCAAAGTGTTATCAATCACCGCCAGGATTAGAAATGTGACAGAAAACAACACCAGGTTCAGCTATACTACCAGATGTTACCTAATGAGAACAAAGAGAATATAGGAGTATACTGGGTATTCAAATTTATTAGATATACAAAGTGTAAATACACACATAGACTGCATAAATATAGAACATATATAAAATACATATAAAGTGCATAAGGATGAAGACAAATATCCCCCAGGTGAACGGAGCCCGGGTAGTCACTCAGTCTGCAAACCAAGGCAGACTAATCTAATATATAAAGCTGAATGTGTATGTGTGTATGTCCGGGATTGGCATCTGAACCGTCGCAGCTACAGCCACAAAATTTTGCACAGTCACATGTCTGGACCCCGAGAGCGTCATAGGCTATGTTGTGAGGTGAAATTTTAACCCCGCGCTTTCCAATTCACCAAACAATTTTGCCCCTATCTACATAATGGGGAAAAAATGAAAGGAAAAGTGTTGGAGGCAAATTAACAGCTGCCAGATGTGAACAAGGGGGACTTAAAGAATGAGAGCGATGGCGCCAAAGAGTATATACTGTACAGTTGCTAAGGTGGGGCCCCGACATGGGATAATCACCACACCACCACAGGGATATGAACACACACACAAAATGTGCCACACACTACTACGTGCTCGAACACATATATCACCCTCAGCGCACATTTCACCACACATACACCAACCTCGCCACATGAAAGTAGAAACACAAAACTCGCCACGCGCAAAACTCTCCACATGCAAAACTCGCCACACGTGCAAAACTCACCTCATGGAAAACTCGCCACACGCAAAACTTGCACACGCGGAAAAATTTCCACATGCACAAAAGTTGCAACACATGCAAAAGTTCCCTCACACAAAACTTGCACATACTCAAAAGGCACCACACATAAAACTCGCCACGCGCAAAACTCGCCACGCGCAAAACTTGCTGCACACAACTTGCTACACTAACCTGTCACATGCAACTCGACACACAAAAAGTTGCTACACGCATGTCGCCACACAAAACTCATCTCACAAAAGTCGCTACATGCATGTCGCCACACGCAACTCAACACACACAACTTGACACACGAAACTCGCCCTAAAACACACACAAGTCTGGTATTATCCTTCAAAAATAAAAATCTGATTAATAAGCAGACAAACTACAAGAGCAACAAATGTACCATATAGGAATCCGGCAGCTGTCAGTCACATGACCAGTCTATTATGTGTATGTGTGAGCTAATATATACTGCCAGGGGGTGGGCTTACTGTTGGCTAGGGATTTATCAGGCTGCCAATTTAGCTTACAAATACTGAGGTAAAAATACTGACCAAATAACGTGTGAACGAGGTCTAATACAGGAGATGGCATACAGATATATACTATATACAGGAGGAGATGACACACAGGTATATACTATTTACAGGGGAGATGACACACAGCAGGTATATACTATATACAGGGGAGATGACATACAGGTATATACTATATACAGGAGATGACATACAGGTGTATACTATATATAAGGTAGATGACAAACATGTATATACTGAGGTGATAATGAGAGGTGTGAGGTGAAAATGAAAAGGTGTGAGTGCAAAATGAGAGGAGTGAGGGAAAATAGTGGAGTGATCGGAAAATGACAGATGTGAGGTCGAAAATGACAAGTGTTAGGGGGGAATGAGAGGAGTGAGGGGGAAAATAAGAGGAGTGAGGGGGAAAATGAGAGGTGTGAGGGAGAAAATAAGAGATGTGAGGGGGAAAATGAAAGATGTGATGGGGAAAATGAGAGGCGTGATGGGAAAATAAGAGAAGTGAGGTGCTATAACTAACCACAGATATTTACTATGCCCAGGCAACGCCGGGCTCTTCAGCTAGTAATGTATAAAGCCGCAAGACACCACCTAAATACAAAGTGCAATGAAGTGACACAAAGTCACTACTAGTAGGCAATACGGGGTGTGCTTACCGCAAATGAGGTGGGCAAACCAGGACACCGAGCTGGGACCAAGGTGGAACGACCCCCGACGCGCGTTTCGCTTGAGTAGTTAGCTGCTTTCTCAAGGGGATGGATGACAGAGCCGGGAAGGACCTTAATATGGGCCGGACTCAGAGCATGTGACGTCTCACATGCTGAGAGGCGGCCAATAGTAGGCGGCAGAGGCGGCGCATGCGCGGATCGGACCGCAGGTCCTGCGACCAGAAGCGGTGTCCAGCGTCACAGCGTGTGAGCGGGGAAAAGCCCCGGTCACACGTGGGAGGCAATACTGACGCCGCTCTGGGGCAGGAACCGGCAGGTCAGGCCGACGCACGCGCACTGCCACCAATGTACAGGGAAATGGTGGTACTAAACAAGCCAAAGGCATTATAGGAGGGACCGGGAATATGCTATACCCACTGGTGTGACATAATAGATCCATAGATCGGGGCATAACACCCCCGCACATACACAGAAGACAGTCAACTGAAGGATAGAGACAGATAGCATCATAAGATGTATGAGGTATTACATATAACAAATACAGCATCTTCTGAATAATATTACGAAGTGCATTCTGTCTCTCCTTGTGGGCGTAAATCTCGGATCCTCCACTGAAAGGGATGAAATGAGAAGGGATTCGCAGTAAAGGTAAATCCCGGCACACCGAAAATGTGAAAATAACTATAAAAAACAAATACAAACATATATCGTGTTAATGACGAGTAGAACAAACAGATTAAAAACAAAATTAAAAATAGGCTCCAGCAGGGGGAAACCTGTCCCTATAGGATGGAGATCAGGACATGACACGAAAATCAGACCCTACAAAGGGGGGAGGACTGCAACAAAAAATCTGGACAAGATATGATAATGAACTCATCCACGCACATTTGAATAACTATAGAAATGAGGCAAAACTGAGCGATTCGTTCAAACCGCTAGGGGCGACCGTGTTCAGTCTAACTATCCAGCCAGCTTCGCGCTGTGCCAGTACCTTCTTGTAGTTGCCCCCACGAGCACCCAGATGGACACAGTCGATGCCCCTGACCCTAAGCGACCCCGCGTCACAATCATGAAACAATTTGAAGTGGCGCGGTATCGTCTTCAGGAGAGAGGCATCGACTATAGTCCTGGCCGCCTGGATGTCACGTACGTGCTCCCTAGTGCGTATGCGAAGCGCCCTCGACGTAAGGCCCACATAAGTTAAAGGACAGCTGCACGTAGCATAATATATAACATTATTCGTGCTGCACGATATGTGGTGTCTGATAGAATATGTCCTAGTACCGTCGGATGATGTAAAGGAAGTAGTCCGAACGATATTAGCACAAGCCATACAATGGCCGCACTGGAAGCAACCAAGCACTGGGCCCCTAGAACCAAAGGGGTTACTGGCGGGGGGAACATAGTGACTCCGAACTAGCATGTTGTTAAGATTAGGGGACCTCTTTGCTGTCATAGAGGGGAAGTCACCCAAGACGGGGCCCAGGGAGGGTTCAGTACCCAGGATAGACCAATGCCGGGCCAGGATCTCCCTTATATTAAACCATTCATGGTTATATGTTGTAATAAATCTTATTTTTGAGTCCCCTGTCCCGGCCCTGGCCCTATGACCCGTACTGTAAAGAAGATCCCTACGGGGTGTCCTCCTGGCTCTGTCATAGCCACGCCTGACGCACCTGCGGCTGTAACCGCGTGCCTCAAAGCGGGCTTTGAGAGACACAGTCTGGGCCTGAAATTTGTCCTCTGTGGAACAGATCCGCCTCATGCTCAAGAAGTGTCCGACCGGGACGGCCCTCACTGTTGCTGGGTTATGTGCCGAATCTGCGTGCAGCAGAGAGTTAACAGCCGTCGGTTTTCTAAAGACGTCAGTCTGGACACGACGGGTATTGTCGATCTCCAGACTGACGTCAAGAAAGTCGGCATGTCCAGCATCATATTGATAGGTCAACGTGATGTTATAAGGATTATCATTAAGTTGACTCATAAAGTCCTCGAGCTGCTGTGCCGTGCCCCCCAACAAAAATAGAATGTCATCTATATATCTGAGCCAGCACAGCACATGGTCAGCGGCCTGGGCCCCCCCGTCGCCAAACAAGGATCTCTCCCAGTTGTCCACAGAGGACAAATTTCAGGCCCAGACTGTCTCTCAAAGCCCGCTTTGAGGCACGCGGTTAGAGCCGCAGGTGCGTCAGGCGTGGCTATGACAGAGCCAGGACGACACCCCGTAGGGATCTTCTTTACAGTACGGGTCATAGGGCCAGGGCCGGGACAGGGGACTCAAAAATAAGATTTATTACAACATATAACCATGAATGGTTTAATATAAGGGAGATCCTGGCCCGGCATTGGTCCATCCTCGGTACTGAACCCTCCCTGGGCCCCGTCTTGGGTGACTTCCCCTCTATGACAGCAAAGAGGTCCCCTAATCTTAACAACATGCTAGTTCGGAGTCACTATGTTCCCCCCGCCAGTAACCCCTTTGGTTCTAGGGGCCCAGTGCTTGGTTGCTTCCAGTGCGGCCATTGTATGGCTTGTGCTAATATCGTTCGGACTACTTCCTTTACATCATCCGACGGTACTAGGACATATTCTATCAGACACCACATATCGTGCAGCACGAAGAATGTTATATATTATGCTACGTGCAGCTGTCCTTTAACTTATGTGGGCCTTACGTCAAGGGAGCTTCGCATACGCACTAGGGAGCATGTACGTGACATCCAGGCGGCCAGGACTATAGTCGATGCCTCTCTCCTGAAGACGATACCGCGCCACTTCAAATTGTTTCATGATTGTGACGCGGGGTCGCTTAGGGTCAGGGGCATCGACTGTGTGCATCTGGGTGCTCGTGGGGGCAACTACAAGAAGGTACTGGCACAGCGCGAAGCTGGCTGGATAGTTAGACTGAACACAGTCGCCCCTAGCGGTTTGAACGAATCGCTCAGTTTTGCCTCATTTCTATAATTATTCAAATGTGTGTGGATGAGTTCATTATCATATCTTGTCCAGATTTTTTGTTGCAGTCCTCCCCCCTTTGTAGGGTCTGATTTTCGTGTCATGTCCTGATCTAAATCCTATAGGGACAGGTTTCCCCCTGCTGGAGCCTATTTTTAATTTTGTTTTTAATCTGTTTGTTCTACTCGTCATTAACACGATATATGTTTGTATTTGTTTTTTATAGTTATTTTCACATTTTCGGTGTGCCGGGATTCACCTTTACTGCGAATCCCTTCTCATTTCATCCCTTTCAGTGGAGGATCCGAGATTTACGCCCACAAGGAGAGACAGAATGCACTTTGTAATATTATTCAGAAGATGCTGTATTTGTTATATGTAATACCTCATACATCTTATGATGCTATCTGTCTCTATCCTTCAGTTGACTGTCTTCTGTGTATGTGCGGGGGTGTTATGCCCCGATCTATGGATCTATTATGTCACACCAGTGGGTATAGCATATTCCCGGTCCCTCCTATAATGCCTTTGGCTTGTTTAGTACCACCATTTCCCTGTACATTGGAGGCAGTGCGCGTGCGTCGGCCTGACCTGCCGGTTCCTGCCCCAGAGCGGCGTCAGTATTGCCTCCCACGTGTGACCGGGGCTTTTCCCCGCTCACACGCTGTGACGCCGCTTCTGGTCGCAGGACCTGCGGTCCGATCCGCGCATGCGCCGCCTCTGCCGCCTACTATTGGCCGCCTCTCAGCATGTGAGACGTCACATGCTCTGAGTCCGGCCCATATTAAGGTCCTTCCCGGCTCTGTCATCCATCCCCTTGAGAAAGCAGCTAACTACTCAAGCGAAACGCGCGTCGGGGGTCGTTCCACCTTGGTCCCAGCTCGGTGTCCTGGTTTGCCCACCTCATTTGCGGTAAGCACACCCCGTATTGCCTACTAGTAGTGACTTTGTGTCACTTCATTGCACTTTGTATTTAGGTGGTGTCTTGCGGCTTTATACATTACTAGCTGAAGAGCCCGGCGTTGCCTGGGCATAGTAAATATCTGTGGTTAGTTATAGCACCTCACTTCTCTTATTTTCCCATCACGCCTCTCATTTTCCCCATCACATCTTTCATTTCCCCCCTCACATCTCTCATTTGCTCCCTCACACCTCTCATTTTCCCCCTCACTCCTCTTATTTTCCCCCTCACTCCTCTCATTCCCCCCTAACACTTGTCATTTCGACCTCACATCTGTCATTTTCCGATCACTCCACTATTTTCCCTCACTCCTCTCATTTTGCACTCACACCTTTTCATTGCATTTCATGGCACATTTACATAACGTATCCCCTCCTCCTCCACGAAAAACAAACATCCCCCTTGTTAGGATAAGTGATAATTTGCTAACAGCTGGCATTCCCATTGCAAGGACCCCCAGCAATCCCAACAGCGGGGCCCTGAAGCTCCATTTTGGATGGAGAAGAGTTGCACATGCTTGGTCTCCGCTCCATTCATTGTCTATGGGACTGCAGAGGAAAGCAGAGCGCTGTACTTAATGGGGGGGCGTAACAACTCTTTAAAGGAGTTGCCAACTATTTCTTAATAGCTAAAGTTAAAAAAAAACAAAAACATACAGTACTTACTTCCAGCAATGGACAAATCCTGTTACGGCCGGTGTTTATAATGCCGATGTTAATCACAAGTTCTATTTATTAGAAGACAACTTCTCCTCGGATATTTGGGGCACCTTGGGTGCCTTTAATTTACTGTATGCTTCATGTGTAAATTACAGCAAATCCTCTAAAAAATGTTCACTTTTTTAAAATGCCGGTGTTCAGTAAAAAAGGACAAAAAAGTCAAAAGTTGTGTGCAAGTAGACCTTACACAAAAATATTAGGCTTTATAAAGCCACAATTATGGCACATGATCCTTCATTAAGTATTCATGGTCGAATTCTTTTTCAGGTCCTTATAGAGCCAAGATTACTAATAACGACACCTTATTTTTTCGGACACACGTAAAACAAGAACAATACATGTGGAAAAAGAGGAAAGTACCCAGGTGTCTGCCATGTAGAGAACGGCTAATGTTTTATTACAGAAGCGATGGTGTCAGCGGCTGTAATGAAGGATCATTGACCAAATAACCAAGTGATAAATGGAAACCACTGAGGTCTGACTACTGGGACGTTCACAATGTTAGAATTTGGGACACCTATCCCTCTTTGCCCCATCACTGGTAATACGGGGCAGTGGTTGAGCGTGCACACTGCTGATCATACAACGCTTTGTGAGTTATGGATGCTTATTTGGACCAAATCCTGCATTAAAGAAGTTGGTAGCGATGATCAAAAGATTTGCAGGACCCTGATCCTGTGGCCCTATTGGTAGTCCATGGCCACTGGACCGGAGCATTGCCAGAATCCCTGGTGCCCCCTTTGATTGGTTGGCCCAGGGTGATGTCATGTGGACTGCAACAATGACGCAGTGCTAGACCTACAAATCACAGGACGCGTCGGGGAGGGAGGATAGGAGGAGGTTTGCAGGACTCTGGTCTTGCAGCCACCGACTACCGACGTGGCCGCCTGACCAAGGACCTGTGAATCTTTTAATCATCTCTAGAGGCTGGCCATTTTATCAGATGTGTTGAGGACATGATTTTGGTGCACTTCAGTAAGTATTAGTATTCTATTAGTATATAGCAGTCTCCTCCTGCGCTGGTTACTGCAGCCTCCCTCACATCGCACAGCTCTCCTGTACACTAAATAGCTAACGATTCAGGAGCAAGCGAGGAGCATGGAAACGTTCTGATTTCTCTTTCCAGTCCATCATTATGGGAGCAGCCATTACGACTCAGCTTTTAAAGTGACGTGCTTTACAGCAGCCACGTCAATAGGAATCACTGGTCTGTAGATGTTCACGGACTTGTTCTAGGCATGCCCTGTGATCTGTGCAGATGTTACTGTGCAGAGAGGGTTGACGCTCCCTATAGTGAATGTTGGCTCTTGTGTTGTTAATATAGAAGGTGTCATTTATATATTACTGTTATGGAAAATAATACAAAAATAAAATCACAAATATTATTAAAATATATTCAACATAAAATAGTTTGTATTAAAAGGAGCCGAAAACTATCTTAGCTGCTGCTGTTAAGTAACATTTCATTAAGAAAGCACTGGAATCAGCATGTCTGTCACTAGTTTATGCCCCTCGCAGGCAGAGCAGCATGAAAATGAAATAAATTCTCTATAAAGGGTTAAATTAGAAGAATGAATATTAGTAGCAGCAAAACCACATGTATTAACCTGTGCTGCACAAGGTGATAGAAGTAGAACATTTTCCACAATTATGGCGAAGTCTAGCAGGGAAAACATGATGTGTGTGCTCTGCTGTTCATATACACAGACCATACAATGGTGACAGTCTATAAATAACATATATACAACCCCTGACAAAAATTATGGAATCACCGGCCTTGGAGGATGTTCATTCAGTTGTTTAATTTTGTAGAAAAAAAATCAGATCACAGACATGGCACAAAACTAAAGTCATTTCAAATGGCAACTTTCTGGCTTTAACAAACACTAAAAGAAATCAAGAACAAAAAATGTGGTAGTCAGTAATGGTTACTTTTTTTAACCATGCATAGGGAAAAAATTATGGAGTCACTCAATTCTGAGGAAAAAATTATGGAATCATGAAAACCAAAACAAAAAAAAAACCCACTCTAACATATCACTAGTATTTTGTTGCACCTCCTCTGGCTTTTATAACAGCTTGCCATCTCTGAGACATGGACTTAATGAGTGTCACACAGGACTCTTCATCAATCTGGCTCCAACTTTCTCTGATTGCTGTTGCCAGATCAGCTTTGCAGGTTGGAGCTTTGTCATGGACCATTTTCTTCAACTTCCACCAAAGATTTTCAATTGGATTGAGATCCGGACTATTTGCAGGCCATGACATTGACCTTATGTGTCTTTTTTCAAGGAATGTTTTCACAATTTTTGCTCTATGGCAGGATGCATTATCATCCTGAAAAATTATTTAATCATCCACAAACATCCTTTCAATTGATGGGATAAAAAAAAGTGTCCAAAATATCAACATAAACTTGTGCATTTATTGAAGATGTAATGACAGCCATCTCTCCACTGCCTTTACCTGACATGCAGCCCCATATCATCAATGACTGTGGAAATTTGCATGTTCTCTTCAGTCAGTCATCTTTATAAATCTCATTGGAACTGCACCAAACAAAAGTTCCAGCATCATCACCTTGCCCAATGCAGATTCGCTATTCATCACTGAATATGACTTTCATCCAGTCATCCACAGTCCACGATTGCTTTTACTTAGTTCATTGTAAACTTGTTTTTTGCTGTTTAGGTGTTAATGATGGCTTTCATTTAGCTTTTCTGTATGTAAATCCCATTTCCTTTAGGTGGTTTCTTACAGTTCAGTCACAGACGTTGACTCCAGTTTCCACCTATTCGTTCCTCATTTGTTCTGTTGTGCATTTCCTGTTTTGGAGACATATTGATATAAGTTTCTAGTCTTGATGCTTTGATGTCTTCCTTGGTCTACCAGTATGTTTGCCTTTAACAACCTTCCCATGGTGTTTGTATTTGGTCCAGATTTCGGACACAGCTGACTGTGAGCAACCAACATCTTTTGTAACATTGTGTGCTGATTTACCCTCTTTTAAGAGTTTGATAATCCTCTCCTATGATTCAATTGACATCTCTCCTGTTGGAGCCCTGATTCATGTCAGTCCACTTGGTATAACAGCTCTCCAAGGTGTGATCACTCCTTTTTATATGCAGACTAATAAGCAGATCTAATTTGATGCAGGTGTTAGCTTTGGGAATGAAAATTTACAGGGTGATTCCATAATTTTTTCCCTCATAATTGAGTGACTCCATAATTTTTCCCCTATGCTTGGTTAAAAAAGTAACCATTACTGACTACCACATTTCTTGTTCCTGATTTCTTTTAGTGTTTCTGAAAGCCAGAAAGTTGTCATTTGAAATGACTTTAGTTTTGTGCCATGTCTGTGATCTGCTTTTTTTCTACAAAATTAAACAACTGAAAGAACATCCTCCAACGCCCGTGATTCCAGAATTTTTGCCAAGGGTTGTACATGGCCATGCACAGAACACACAGATCGTGTCCTCAGCACCCTGGCTACAGGGAATCCCTGGCCTGCAGACAATGTCACTTACACCATAGCTTACATTGGGCATAGGGTCTGCACAGTCTAAGAAATAAAACCCATAAAACTATTGGTGTGAATTCAGAAAGCATAAACCTCTTATAAAGAAATGTGCCGGCGTCTGCAACATTACAATATCTGATAAGAGTTACTGCGTTACATACCGACATTAGCCACGTAAAGTTTGTTGTTCACAATTAACACCACGATGACCATTGCGCCCCCATAAATCTCCTTTTCTAGGCTGGTTAGTCGGTCTACAATTTTCTGGTACTGGCTAGGAAGCTGCTGAAGTACCGCACCCTACAGCACACAGAGAAGAAAGGGTAAATGGGGAGGAGAGGACGCAATTAATATACTGACAATATTTTATGTACACTAATGTTTTCAATTACTTCCATGCTGAAATATATGGACATTAGCATGTTACCGATAACTGGCAGATAAATACTTTACAATGAAAGACAACTATGAGCAGACGATGTTAACGCTTTTTTTTACAATGATCTTTCAGAGTAAACAGGCGGCCGAACATATAAAAGGTGAAAAATGCTTGTTTGTAGGGTGAGATGATCTTCTCTGCAGCACAAAAGATCGTTGTGGGCGGTGTCTTATCCTGTGTATAAACAGGACTGAAGCTGCCATGAACCATAGCAGAGTATGTGCACTGAGCGAGCCATGACACATCGCTCCGTGCTCGCCGGTCACTGCCGTCTGCCTGTGTATACAGGATATTAAACCATGGCTGATCAGTAGAGGTTTACCGATCTGTGGTCTTTAGGCTGTGTTCACACACTGCGTTTTGCTATGTTTTTAATGCAAATTTTAAGCTGCGTTTAAGGCTATGTGCACACGTCAGGATTTCCTGCAGAAATTTCCTGAACAAAACCGGACATTTTCTGCAAGAAATCCGCATGCGTTTTTTTTGCGTTTTTTGCAGATTTTTTGCGTTTTTTTCCAGAGGTTCCCAATGCAATGATATAGTGGGAAATCCGCAAAAAATCAGCAAAATTAATGAACATGCTGCGTTTTTTTCGCGGAAAAAACATATGCACAAAAATTGCGGAATGCATTATAAATGATGGGATGCATATGTATGCATTTTTTAAGCGTTTTTATTGCGGTTTTATAGCGAAAAAAAATCCTGAACGTGTGCACATAGCCTTACACTACCAGCAAAGCCTATGATAGATCAGAAATCTCATGCACACACGTTTTTTTTTTTTTTTAAACTGCAGCATGTCACTTTTAACATTTTTGTAGCGTTTTTTTTTACCCATAGAAAGCAATGAGTAAACGCACAAAATTCAGGTATCCTTTTGCGGCTTTTTTTTGTGCAAAAACCTAAGGAAGCTGCATCATGTATTTTGGGGGGCACTTACCTTTATCAGCATGCACAAAAGACAACAAAAACACAGCAAAACCTCAATAGTCATTGAACTTTTATACTTTGTTGCAGATTAATAAGAACTTATGTGTCCTAATAAATTTGGTACTGAGCAAATTATCTCAACCTCCAAACTATCCTTGTCTTCCGGAAGCGCCAAGAAAGGAATTTTTTTTTTCTCTAACCATTGTATTCACATGCAATCCTTGGATCAAGGCTGGCATAGTTCCTGCAATAGTGCTGCATACCGGAATATTATAAGGTGTGGATCCATCATACAGATCAATTAAATGTACATACAAGACATCCAAAGGGTGAGTGCAACAATATATATTTCTTGCTGTGAATATACACCTACACTTAGACTCTGCGCCCCTTGTCTCCTCTTTTATATCTCCTTCCGATATCCTTGTGATACTTAGTTGCAGGAGATTTCACTGCTTTATAAAAGGTGATCTTTTAGAAGATATTTTGAATGATAATGGTGTTTCCAAATACAGCACTATAAGCAGCTTCGGTATTCAGTATTCAAATTAAAAATGTAAATATCATGTCACTGAATGACAAGCTTAGGCCTATAATGCTATGGCCTAGTTGTTGTAGTGCTCTTCTGCTAGCATAGCTATGACAATTTTTACACTAGCTTGAGATCGATATCTAGATTCACCTGAAATGTGGTTTTAATAGAGCATGGCTAAGCACTGTACAGCCACATATGGGGTATTTCTACAGTCAACAGAAATTGTGAGACAAATTTTGGTGCCATTTTTCCCCTTTCACAGTCTGAAAATGTAAAGCTGGGGCTAACACACTGTTTTGGTGGTAAAAATGTAATTTTTTTTCTTCACTGCCCAATGGTATAAAATCCTGTGACCCACCGGTGGTGTTAATATGATCACTTCACCCCTAGATGAATTCATTGAGAGGTGTAGTTTATAAAATGGGGTCCCTTATGGGGGGTTCTGCTGTTCTGGCACCTCAGGGGCTCTGTCAATGTGACATGGCACCCTCAAACCATTACAGCAAAATCTGCACTGTAATATAGCGCTACTTCCCTTCTGAGCTTCGCACTGCGCCTCAAAAGTAGTTTTCGACCACATATGGGGTATCGGTGAACTAGGAGAAATTGCACAACAAATTTGGGGATCCATTTTTTCCTGTTACCCTTGTGAAAATACAAAATTTGGGGCTAAAAATACATTTTTGTGGGAAAAATGTGATTTTTCTTATTTTCACAGATCATCGTTATAAACTTCTGTGAAGCACCTGGAGTTTTAAGGTACCGTATATACTCGAGTATAAGCCGAGATTTTCAGCCCAAATTTTTGGGCTGAAAGTGCCCCTCTCGGCTTATACTCGAGTCATGATCGGCGGTGGGGTCGGCGGGTGAGGGGAGAGAGGACTGTCGCATACTCACCTAGTCCCGGCGCTCCCCCTGCCCGTCCCACGGTCTTCGGTGCCGCAGCTCTTCCCCTGTTCAGCGGTCACGTGGGACCGCTCATTAAAGTTATGAATATGGACTCCACTCCCATAGGGGTGGAGCCGCATATTCATTCCTCTAATCAGCGGTAGCGGTGACCGCTGACAGAGGAAGAGGCTACGGCACCCGGAGACCAGCTGTCCGGGATAAGGAGCCAGGGACGCCGGGAGCAGGTAAGTATGTCATAGTTACCTGTCCACGTTCCACACGCCGGGCGCCGCTCCGTCTTCCCGTCCTCTTGGTCTGACTGAGCAGGTCAGAGGGCGCGATGACGTACTAGTGTGCGCGCTGCCCTCTGCCTGAACAGTCAGTGCGGAGAGACGCCGAGACGGGACGCTAAGGAGCTGCGGGCAGCAAGAGAGGTGAGTATGTCATTTTTTTTTTTAATTGCAGCAGCAGCATTATATATGGCACAGATTTATATGGAGCATCTATGGGGCAATAATGAACGGTGCAGAGCATTATATATGGCACAGCTTTCTGTGGAGCATCTATGGGACCATAATGAACGGTGCAGAGAATTCTATATGGCACAGCTATATATGGATCATCTATGGGGCCATACTGAACGGTGCAGAGCATTATATATGGCACAGCTTTCTGTGGAGCATCTATGGGGCCACAATGAACGGTGCAGAGCATTCTATATGGCACAGCTATATATGGATCATCTATGGGACCATACTGAACGGTGAAGAGCATTATATATGGCACAGCTTTCTATGGAGCATCTATGGGACCATAATGAATGCAGAGCATTATATATGGCACAGCTATCTATGGAGCATCTATGGGACCATAATGAACGGTGCAGAGCATTATATATGGCACAGCTTTATGTGGAGCATCTATGGGGCCATAAGGAACGGTGCAGGGCATTATATATGGCACAGCTTTATGTGGAGCATCTATGGGACCATAATGAACGATGCAGAGCATTATATATGGCACAGATTTATGTGGAGCATCTATGGGACCATAATGAACGGTGCAGAGCATTATATATGGCACAGCTTTATATGGAGCATCTATGGGGCCATACTGAACGGTGCAGAGCATTATATATGGCACAGCTTTCTGTGGAGCATCTACGGGGCCATACTGAACGGTGCAGAGCATTATATATGGCACAGCTTTCTATGGAGCATCTATGGGACCATAATGAACGGTGCAGAGCATTATATATGGGGCACAGCTTTCTATGGAGCATCTATGGGGCCATAATGAACGGTGCAGAGCATTATATATGGCACAGCTTTCTATGGAGCATCTATGGGACCATAATGAACGGTGCAGAGCATTATATATGGCACAGCTTTCTATGGAGCATCTATGGGACCATAATGAACGGTGCAGAGCATTATATATGGGGCACAGCTTTCTATGGAGCATCTATGGGACCATACTGAACGGTGCAGAGCATTATATATATGGCACAGCTTTCTGTGGAGCATCTACGGGGCCATACTGAACGGTGCAGAGCATTATATATGGCACAGCTTTCTATGGAACATCTATGGGACCATAATGAACGGTGCAGAGCATTATATATGGGGCACAGCTTTCTATGGAGCATCTATGGGGCCATAATGAACGGTGCAGAGCATTATATATGGCACAGCTTTCTATGGAGCATCTATGGGGCCATAATGAACGGTGCAGAGCATTATATATGGCACAGCTTTCTATGGAGCATCTATGGGGCCATAATGAACGGTGCAGAGCATTATATATGGTGTTGTGAATTCTGCTTTTGGGCTCCCTCCGGTGGTTGTAGGTGGTAATGCAGTTGCCCCTGAGTTGCAGCCCTGGTCAGGTGTATCTGCTGATTGCAGTTCTGACTGGGGTATTTAGGCGTGCAGGATTCATTTGTCCTTGCCAGTTGTCAATTGTTCTTGGGAGGTTATGGACCTCTGCCTGGTTCCTCCTGCCTTTCTGCCAAATCAGCAAAGATAAGTGTCTGGGTTTTTTTTCCTGTGGCACACATGCAGTGTGCTTCACAATTCAGTGCTATTCTTTGTGTTTTCTTGTCCAGCTTCGATTGTGTCAGTATTTTCTCAGTCTTGTTGGATTCTCTGGAGTGGCAGATATACATTCCATGTCTTTAGTTAGATTGTGGAACTTTTTGTATTATCTGCTGTGGATATTTTTGGAAGGGTTTTAATACTGACCGCCTAGTAATCTGTCCTATCCTTTCCTATTTAGCTAGAGTGGCCTCTTTCGCTAAATCCTGTTTCTACCTGCGTGTGTCTATTCTTCTCCTACTCACAGTCATTATTCGTAGGGGGCTGCCTATCCTTTGGGGGTCTGCTGTGAGGCAAGGTAGCATTCCTATTTCCCTCTATAGGGGTATTTAGTCCTCCGGCTGTGTCGAGGTGTCTAGGTTCGTGTTAGGCACACCCCACGGCTACTTCTAGTTGCGGTGTTAGTTCAGGATTGCGGTCAGTACAGGTTCCACTGACTCCAGAGAAAGTTTCATGCGGCTCCAAGGTCACCGGATCATAACAGTATGGCACAGCTTTATGTGGAGCATCTATGGGACCATAATGAACGGTGCAGAGCATTATATATGGCACAGCTTTATGTGGAGCATCTATGGGACCATAATGAACGGTGCAGAGCATTATATATGGCACAGCTTTATGTGGAGCATCTATGGGACCATAATGAACGGTGCAGAGCATTATATATGGCACAGCTTTATGTGGAGCATCTATGGGACCATAATGAACGGTGCAGAGCATTATATATGGCACAGCTTTATGTGGAGCATCTATGGGGCCATACTGAACGGTGCAGAGCATTATATATGGCACAGCTTTATGTGGAGCATCTATGGGGCCATAATGACCAGTGCAGAGCATTATATATGGCACAGCTTTCTGTGGAGCATCTATGGGGCCATAATGAACGGTGCAGAGCATTATATGTGGCACAGCTTCATATGGAGCATCTATGGGGCCATAATGAACGGTATGGAGCATCTATTTTTATTTTTTAAATTCACCGGTAGCTGCTGCATTTTCCACCCTAGGCTTATACTCGAGTCAATAAGGTTTCCCAGTTTTTTGTGGCAAAATTAGGGGGGTCGGCTTATACTCGAGTATATACGGTACTCAATACACATCTAGATAAGTTCCGAGGGGTCTAATTTCCAAAATGTTGTCACTTGTGGGGGGGTTTCCACTGTTTAGGTACATTAGGGGCTCTCCAAATGTGACATGGCGTCCACTAATTATTTCAGCATATTTTACATTCAAAAAGTCAAAATGACGCCTTTTCTAGTTTTCCCCATATATGGATTATCAGCAAGCTCAGGGGAAATTGCATCATGCAATTTCTCCAATTACCTTAAGGAACATAAAAATAATTTGGTCTAAATGGTAATTTTTTGTGAAAAAAAGGTAAATTGTTTATTTTTTCCTTCTACATTCCATTAATTCCTGTGAAGCACCTGAAGGGTTAATAAACTTTTTGAATGTGGTTTTGGAGCACCTTGAGGGGTGCAGTTTTTAGAATGGTGTCACTTTTGGGTATTTTCTGTCATACAAGCCCCCTCAAATTCACTTCAAATGTAATGTGGTCCACAAAAAAATGGTTTTGTAAATTTTGTTGTAAAAATGAGAAATCGCTGGACAAAAACTTTTAACCCTTATAAACTACCTAACTAAAAAAAAAAAATGTTTAAAAAAATTGCGGTGACGTAAAGTAACCTCAAAGTGACAGTGGTCAGAATTGAAAAAATTGGTCTGATTGGGAAGGTGAAAACAGGCTTCAGGGTGAAGTGGTTCAACTAATGTGTATAGCCATCTACCTGAAGAATGAAGACAGGTTATGGCAGTTTTAAATGACCCTCGCCGTATGTAAATAATGCTGCATAAACTATACACAAATTGGCCAACAGAACTCGAGAATTTGTAGCTAGAAATGTGTTAACTTTGTTATTAAACTAATCACAGACACAGATTGCTCGAAGGGTCGAGCAACCTACTGAAATATTTCTGAATGTATCAATAAAATACCTGGAAAATAAACGTCTGCCCTATTCAGAATGAGAGACTTACCTCTGGCAGCTGAGACAGGAGGCTCGCTTTTTCTGCTAAGGAATCATCTATGGAATCAAGAAAACTTCTTTCAACCACATCAAATGCCTAAATGACACAATTAAGGAAGATGAAATGCAAGATTGCTATGCAGCCGATTACCATCACTCTTAAGTTATAATGGAAATAATCACATATACAACAATTACATAAAAGGGTATGTCAGAGGAGAGTCACCTTCTGAAGGTTCGTATGAGATTAAACAGTGTATCTAGCATCTATAATAACCCTTGTAACAAGACAGATCACATTCCCACAGACAGAACAGTAACTTAATGTGGACCTGACATTTTATTTTTCCTGAAAGGGAACTTGGATGCATAACGATGGGCATGATTAAGTGAAAGGTACCATTACATTAAAATCATAGTTCTATTAAGTGCTGAGGTCTGGAACAATGCCTGCTTGGCAGCTTTCCTAGGTATTCCCATTGCCAGTTGATTGACAGATCTGTTCTTTATTTCTGCATAGTGAGAGATCTGTCAATCAAACGGACAGGCCAAGAGGTTCAGGAGGGGAGCTGCCATGTAGAAGCCATTTCCCGAGCTTACAACTTGTTAAAACTATGATTTCTTGAAAGCACTGAAGCATTTTACAGCATAGTTTGATGTATTCAGGACACCAAACACTACGATGTACTGCATGTTCTGTCTCTGCTTAAGAACGGAAATGTACAAAAATCAAAACTTATCCATCTAGTCTATCTACCCCATCATTATTGCTAACATGCACAGATTCCTCCTTCATGGATCCAAACAAACTTTATATCTAAGGCCGGTTTCACATGTTAGTGTGCCCAGCAGGGTGGTGACAGTTTTCACACGTACCAGAGACACTTACAAATGTAGACCCAGAATGGGTCTGTACACATGTCAGCGTGTTTCCACGTACCCTGTGTCCATGTGACCCACACGTAGACATGTCCATTTTTTACTGGCAGCATGGGCCGCAAAACCTCCCGCACACGGATGACACACAGGGATGTCATCTGTGTAACATTTCCCGGTGCCTGAGAAGCAGAAGTAGAGTAAGTGCTGTTGCCTGGTATCGGGTGATGAAGATGACTCATCATTCTCCTCTGCTCTGCCTGTGATCGGAGCAAGCAGGGGAGAAGCAGGGAGAATGATGAAAGTTATATTCAAGTGGTAACAATGACAGCAGGAGACGGTTGATGGGACTCCCATCTGCCTACACCTGCTGCCGCTAATAACAGTGACAGCAGGATTGGCTGATGGGAGCATTCATCAGCCGGCGCCTGTGCTATAAATAAAAAAAAAAAATCTATTGTGGGTTTCCCCTGTATTTTCTATAACCAGCCAGGCAAAACTCACTGCTGGGGGCTGCAACCCTCGGCTATCGGCTTTAGCAAAGTTGGTTATCAAGAATAGAGGGGTCCACAGGTTTTTTTTTTTATTAAATAATTAAAAAAAACAGAGTGGGGTCCCCCCCATATTTGACAACCAGCCTTGATAAAGCAGACAGCTGGGGCTTGTATTCTCAGGCTGGTAAGGAGCTATTGATATTACCCTCCAGCCTTAAAATAGCAGCCTACACCCACCCAGAAAAGGCACGTCTAATGAACTGCGGTGACCTCATCACTGACTTTTCCCATGGTGCTGCGGTCACCGCAGCTCAGCCCAATGGGAACGCAGCCTCACTGACCAGCAGTAACCACAATGATGTCACCACTGGTCTCTGATGCTGCATTCGCAGCAGCTCATTCACCAGTGGTTCTCAGCGTGGATGGTCGCATCTTGGCACCATCCAGGTTGAAAACTATTTATCCCCCAGACATGGATTATGGCATGGGACAGAATGACGGACTGGTGAGGGATATTGTTGTTTTGTTAATTTTTTATTTAATTACAAGAGACGCGGGATTCAGTAAAATTAGGCGTTAGGTGTGTATAACTGCTTGTTATTTTTAAATAAATATGTGCTTCGTTAAATTTTAAATAAAAGGAATTATTCTTCCCGTGTCTTTACTTAAAAAAAATAAATAAATATATATATATATATATATATATATATATATATATATATATATATATATATATATATATATATATATATATATATATATATATATATATATATATATATATATATATATACATATACACACACACACACATATATACATACACACACACAGTACAGACCAAAAGTTTGGTCACACCTTCTCATTTAAAGATTTTTCTGTATTAAATGTATGAAAATTGTACATTCACACTGAAGCCACTTTTTTGCTTTGATGACTGCTTTGCACACTCTTGGCATTCTCTTGGTGAGCTTCAAGAGGTAGTCACCGCGAATGGTTTTCACTTCACAGGTGTGCCGTGTCAGGTTTAATAAATGGGATCTGGTGGATACACAGCTGATAGTCCTACTGAATAGGCTGTTAGAATTTGTATTATGGCAAGAAAAAAGCAGCTAAGTAAAGACAAACGAGTGGCCATCATTATTTTAAGAAATGAAGGTCAGTGAGTCCGAAAAATTGGGAAAACTTTGAAAGTGTCCCCAAGTGCAGTGGCAAAAACCATCAAGCGCTACAAAGAAACTGGCTCACATGACAAATGCCCCAGGAAAGGAAAACCAAGAGTCACCTCTACTTCTGAGGATAAGTTTATCGGAGTCACCAGCCTCAAAAATCGCAGGTTAACAGCAGCTCAGATTAGAGACCAGGTCAATGCCACACAGAGTTCTAGCAGCAGACACATCTCTACAACAACTGTTAAGAGGAGACTTTGTGCAGCAAGCCTTCATGGTAAAATAGCTGCTAGGAAACCACTGCCAAGGACAGGCAACAAGCAGAAGAGACTTGTTTAGGCTAAAGAACACAAGGAATGGACATTAGACCAGTGGAAATCTGTGCTTTGGTCTGATGGAGTCCAAATTTGAGATCTTTGGTTCCAACCACCGTGTCTTTGTGTGATGCAGAAAAGGTGAACGGATGGACTCTACATGCCTGGTTCCCACCGTGAAGCATGGAGGAGAAGACTGTGATGGTGTGGGGGTGCTTTGCTGGTGACACTGTTGGGAATTTATTCAAAATTGAAGGCACACTGAACCAGCATGGCTACCACAGCATCTTGCAGCGGCATGCTATTCCATCCAGTTTGCGTTTAGTTGGACCATCATTTATTTTTCAACAGGACAATGACCCCAAACACACTTCCAGGCTGTGTAAGGGCTATTTGACCAAGAAGGAGAGTGATGGGGTGCTACGCTAGATGACCTGGCCTCCACAGTCACCAGACCTGAGCCCAATCGAGATGGTTTGGGGTGAGCTGGACCGCAGAGTGAAGGCAAAAAAGCCAACAAGTGCTAAGCATCTCTGGGAACTCCTTCAAGATTGTTGCAAGACCATTCCCGGGGACTACCTCTTGAAGCTCATCAAGAGAATGCCAAGAGTGTGCAAAGCAGTCATCAAAGCAAAAGGTGGCTACTTTGAAGAACCTAGACTATAAGACATAATTTCAGTTGTTTCACACTTTTTTGTTAAGTATATACTGTTATTCCACATGTGTTAATTCATAGTTTTGATGCCTTCAGTGTGAATGTACAATTTTCATAGTCATGAAAATGCAGAAAAATCTTTAAATGAGAAGGTGTTTCCAATCTTTTGGTCTGTACTATATATATATAGTAATGGATAGGTGCCTCATAGTAGCTTCTCCATTATTAAGAAGTGGGCTTGATGTCAGCAGACAATACAAAGGTGACATCAACCTCGCAAATATGGACCTCACTTGCCACCGCTACAGGGCAAGTGGGTAGAGGTGGGCAAAGCGCCAGAGGAGGCGCATCTAATAGATGTGCCTTTTCTGGGTAGCTGTGGGCTGCTATTTTTAAGCTGTAGAAGGGGCGGTCAATATCCTTGGCCCCTTCCCAGCCTGAGAATACCAGCCACCAGGTGTCTGCTTTAGCAAAGCTGTTGTTTTTTTATTATTATTATTTAAATAATTAAAAAAAAACAGAGTGGGGATCCCTCTATTCTTGATAACCAGCCTTGCTGAAGCTGACAGCTGAGGGTTGCAGCCCTCAGCTGTGAGTTTTGCCTGGCTGGTTATAGAAAATACAGGGGAACCCACACCAAATTTTTTATTTTTTTTTTATTTATAAAGCAGTCGGTGAGTGAAGAATATCCCATCAGCCGCTCCTGCTGTCACTATTATTAGCGGCAGCAGGTGTAGGCTGATGGGAGTAATGGTCTCATCAGCAGCCGCCTGCTGCCATTGTTATCACTTGAATACAACTCTCATCATTCTCCCCTGCTTGCGCTGATCACCAGCAGAGCATGGGAGAATGATGAGAGCAGTCTTTAGCACCTGGCGCCGGGGAACAGTGCTAACTGTACCGCTGCATCCTGATGCGGCACACGTGTGCCACAAGTATTACACACACGGACACTGATATAGCTGGTACCGGAAATACAAGGACGTGTGAAACCGGTCTTAGGGTATATTTACACCAGTCGATCTGTGGCTGTGAAATTACAACAAAGCGGTTACATAGAAGACGATCGAATTATAGCCTGTTTAGACAGGCACAACAGCACTTCTAAGCACAAGTGACATTCATTGTGTAGAATATTGCTGTTCTCGGCAGCACATATTCTGGTTATATTACACAGGACAATGTACTTCAGGGAACAATGATTTTTAAATAAGCTTATGATTTCAAACAGTGAAAGCATTTTGCTCATTCGCTGGTTGATTGCCAGTCCGACAAGAAAGATTGATAATCGGAAATCGACGTTCCTTGGAACATATGTGCCATCAGCCAGTGGAAATGCACCCTAAGATGCATGTTATGCCCATAAAGCATCACTATAGTGTACTTTTCCCAGTGCTGGAGTAGTGCTTCTAATATAAGGTCTCTGCCCATAGTTTTATACCTACCCGCCGTCAGTTTTACCTTCTATCAGTGCGAGTCCAGTTGGTCTTCTGCAGTTTGTGACCACAGTACAAGTGAGAACATACAGCCGCTATAGGATTAGGTGAGGAAGCTCTTAAATTAATCCTCTGCTCAGTTCAATAAAATCAACCACTAACCTGCAACAACATTCTCTGCACCTCTCCGTCCGTGACTTCGGCATGCACCTGCCCCAAGAGAAGCTCAGCTGCCAACCTCTGGCCGACAAAATTCGTGGCTCTGGTGCCGTCGTAGCCATTGAACACGCCGTAGAGATATATATTATTCTCTCCTCTGTAAAAAAGACAGCAAATGCAGCAATATTAATAGAAACTAACATCTGGCAAAGAGCAGAAAAAGGCTGCAGCTCTATCAATCTGCCCTGGGAACAGATAAATATATCCCTCTAAAAATAAAAAAGTAGATTACAAATTATGGTATCAGTAACAGGCTTTTATGTGAGTCACGATGTACAAAAGATCTACTGATCAAAGCCAGTTATTAAAGTGAACCGGTCATGTTGAACATGCTGTCAGCTTGCACACAGCGTGTAATAACGGGGGAATTACGCCACATTTATGTGTGCAAAGGACAGACTGTAATGGCTAACTATGTGCACTCAGTTCGTCACTGACAGACCCCACAGGGCTGAATACCAAGGGGAGCAAAGATGGAAATATATCACCTAGAACCAGCTGTCAGATTAGTCTAATGGTGAATTACCTTTATTTTATTTAAAAGAAATCTACCATCAGGTTTCTGCTATGTAATTTGACAGGAGCATAATGTAGGAGCGGAGATCCTGATTCCCAACAGGTCACATTGCTAATGCACTACAGGATGCAAGAAGCCTCCATGAAGAAGGTGAAGGCAGCACGGGTGCAAAATACTGAGCAATGGCCACTCACACACCTAAAAAGGAAATTCAGCAGAGTGGTCGTTTCTTTATTTCTGCTGTTTTTTTTTTCATTTTGTCTCCTTTTGCTGTGCTTTGTTTTAAAGATTTAGATGAAGGAAATACGGGTAAGGTTTAATATTTTCCCCAAAGAAATAATTTTCGATCAACATTATTGTAATCTTTATTTACCTTTTTTTTTGTAAAAAAACCCCCAATATTTTCAGAAAAAGGTTTCTATGTACCATCTATGTTTCATCACTATTTGCTGAGCTGCAATGAATGAGAGTCAGTGCATGTGCGGCCACCACCTCACTCACTGCTAGATGGATCCCAGGCAGGACGGGGATCGCGGTCCTCTAGATAGGGACAGGTCCCAGAGGATACAAGTTCTGCCTCATGGACAATTTTTATTTTGCTTTTTTCTCGCCTTCTTTCAATAGTCAAAACTTTTTTTTTTAAATTAAATTAACATAGTGAGGACTTGTTTTTTGCAGAGCAAGTTGCATTTTTTAATAACCCCATCCATTTTCCCATAGAATGTACTGAAAAGCTGAAAAAAAGTTGGGATGAAATGTTGGAAAAAAAAATGCAATTCCGACATTTGTTTTTTATTTTGACGACATACACTGTGTGATAGAAATGACCCAGAAACACGACTCTCCAGGGCAGAGCAATTACGTCAATTCCAAACTTGCATTTTTTTTTTATTTATATGGAGTAAAACTATTTGAATTTTATAAAAAAAAAATGCAAATACAGATTTTGCTCTGTGTTGCCATTTTCCATGACCTGTAACATTCTAATTTTTCTGTCGCCAGAGCAGTGAGAGGGCTTGTTTTTTTGCATAGTGAGCATGTTTTAAACTCGCATTGGATCCTACCTGTCCTGTACATGCTTTTGGCCCTGTGGAGGCATGTCTGATAAAAAGGTTACGTTCCCATCAATGATGGGCACACACAAACTGGCCAATTTGTGAGTTAACTGCTGCTGCTCTCACGTACGTATAGCAGCTTACGGCCAGAGCAGGATGTACAGAACTTGGCTTTGCATATTCTATTCCTGTCATAAGACTGCTACAGCCAATCACTGTCTGCAGCGGTGACATCCCGGTAACTGGCAGCAGTGGTCAAATGCCCGTCCACCCAGAGGAGGAAATAGCATAAAGACCGGAGTCCAGGCGGCATAAGAAGAAAAGCAATGAGAAATCAGTAATGATAGAATGTTTTTTTTCTTCCCATTTTACAGCATGTTAGGGGAAGGGATCCTAAAATACATTTTTCAGGGGTGGAGAACTCCTTTTAACTTAAATTCTAAACTTTACTTGAATATTTTTCTAATAAATATTAAGATGCTCAACTCCTCTTGATCTGAAATGTTTGCAGGAAGATAAAGCTTCTGTTTCACATAACGGGCTTCACTTTATAGTATAGATATTCTGACCATTTTAGGGAATAACTTGGCATCAATTTCACAAAATCGGCAATATACTGCAACAGCTTCTTAAGAAAAACAAACAAAAAAAGTTTATATCTGCATGTTATGCTGCAGGAACAGGTTCACACAATGTCGCTGTTGATAGGAAGAAACAAACCAGAAAACCCTTTAAAACTATATTTTATACACAAGATTCATATTCATGAAAGAGGGATTTTTGGTACTCACCATAAACTCTCTTTCTTGGAGCCTTCAATGGGGGACACAGGTAACCATGGGTGTATGCTGCTGTCATTAGGAGGTTGACACTATGCAAAAAAGCCGGATTACTCACCGGTAATGCTCTTTTAGTGAGTCCACGACAGCACCCTACTGGAGAGAGGGATCCGCCCTGCAGGAACAGGAAACCTATTGAGAAACAAAAGGGGGCGGTCCGCCTTTCCTCCTCAGTTTTGATTTCAGAGTACCCGGAGGACCGCCAGTATTAGGCAAATATCATTTATTTCATTGTTTAAACTTATTTGCTTATGATTAAAAGGATTTTACTCAAATAATATGTATTATATTATTCTAGGGAGGGATGTAAGAGGGTGCTGTCGTGGACTCACTAAAAGAGCATTACCGGTGAGTAATCCGGCTTTTTACTCTTCGCCACGACAGCACCCTACTGGAGATCTTTCAGAGACCATCACCTAGGGAGGGGACCACCGTGCTGAGGACAGTCCTGCCAAAGTCTAGGTCAGAAGTTGACGATAGGTCTAGCCTATAGTGGTTATAGAATGTAGAAGAATTTGACCAAGTTGCCGCCTTACATATAGTTTCGATCGGGACGTCTCCCCTCTCTGCCCAGGAGGATGCCATCGCTCTGGTAGAGTGTGCCGTTATGCCTTCCGGAGGGTTTTCTTTCCTCGCGGAGTAAGCCAGTCTGATAGATTCTCTGATCCACCGGGATAAGGTGCTTTTTGTCACTCCATGACCCTTTTTGACACCCTGGAAGGAAATAAACAGAGCCCTACTCTGTCGCCAGCTGCTGGTCTTTTCAATGTATTTTAACACTACTGTTTTAACGTCTAGAGTGTGATATTTTTGTTCTTCAGGAGTGGATGGATTACTGAAGAAAGTGGGCAAGATTATTTCTTGTGACCTGTGGAATTTTTTCGCTACTTTGGGTAGGTAGGAAGGGTCTGGTTTAAGAATTAACTTATCCTGAAAGGTTAACAAAAAAGGTGGATCTATAGAGAGTGCTTGGATGTCACTGATTCTCCTAGCTGAAGTCAGTGCTACCAAGAGGGCCGTTTTTAGTGATAGACATTTAATTGGTATTGAGTCTATTGGCTCGAATGGAGAGTCTGTTAGGGCTTGTAAGACTAAATTTAAATCCCAGGGTGGAATCCTAGGTATGTTAACTGGATTCATTCTTTCGCAGGCCGTAATAAATCTGGATACCCATCTATCCCCCGCGATGTTATGGCCATAGAGGGCTCCTAGTGCTGAAACATGAACCTTTAAGGTGTTTACAGTTAGACCTAGTTCTCTCCCTTTTTGAAGAAACTCCAGGATAGAATGTATCGGAATCTCTGATGTGTTGGTAGATGTATGGAATTGAAAAAATTTTCTCCATACTCTTGTATAGATTTTTGTGGTGGAGGGTTTTCTACTATGGAGAAGCGTATCAATTAAACCCCCCGAGAATCCTCTCGATCTTAGCATCTGCCTCTCAAGTTCCAGGCCGTCAGGTGGAGATTGTCCACCTGAGGATGGAAAAACGGACCCTGGAAGAGAAGGTTGGGCGTTGAGGGGAGGACCCAAGGATCTGAGACCGACATGGTCTGTAGCCATGAAAACCATGGTCTCTTGGGCCAGAATGGAGCTATCAGTACAACTCTCGCCCCTTCTTCTCTGATTTTGCGTATAACTTGAGGTAGCAATATGATCGGAGGAAACGCGTACGCCAGACTGAACTGCCACGGGGCTTGGAGAGCGTCCAGAATGTCCGGATGATCCGCTGGAGATAGAGAAGCAAATCTCCGGACTTTTCTGTTTTTCCTTGTGGCGAAGAGATCTATCTGAGGACGGCCCCAAAGAGATATTATGTCCTGAAATATTTGCTGGTTTAGACACCACTCTCCTTGTCTCAGGGTGTGTCGGCTTAAAAAGTCCGCCTGCTGATTGCTTGCTCCTCTTATGTGCAGCGCAGTGAGGGATGTTAGGTGACTTTCTGCTAGATTTAAGATTTCTGTAGCAGAAGACATCAGAGTCTCTGATCGCGTACCTCCTTGCCGATTTAGATACGCCACTGTGGTGGTGTTGTCGGATAGGACTCTGACGTCTTTCCCCCGAAGCTGTGGGAGGAAATGATATAAGGCGTATTTTACAGCATTCAGTTCTTTAAAGTTAGAGGAGCTGCCGCTTTCCTCCATGCTCCATGACCCCTGGCAATAATCATTTCCCATATGAGCGCCCCATCCATGAGGACTGGCGTCAGTGGTTATGGTATGAGATGGCGTTATTACCCATGGAACCCCACTCATCAAATGGTTTGAGTCTAGCCACCATTCTAAGGAAGTTAAAACCTCCTGAGATAAGGTTATTTTTGCATTTAGGCGCCCAAATAACCGTCTATCCTCTTGTAAAACTTGATGTTGTAGTGTTCGAGTATGGTGTTGAGCCCATCTCACTGCTGGTATACAAGAGATAAGAGACCCTAATAACGACATAGCTTGTCTTAGGGATATACGCGGATTATTTATTGCAGCTAGGACTTTGTGTCTGATCAGTAGAATCTTTACCTGCGGCAGAAGACACTTTTGAGATATGGAGTCTAACTGGAACCCCAAGAACGCCTGACGGGAAAGCGGAGTGAGTCTGGATTTGTTGGTATTGATTATCCAGCCCAGGTCCTGTAGAGAGGAAATTGCGTGAGCTAAACGATCAGTACATTGAGTAACTGAATTTCCTATTACCAGAAAGTCATCCAGATAGGGCACAATCAAAGTTTCCTTCTGGCGTAGGTATGCCATCACCTCTAGCATTATCTTGGTGAAGATCCTCGGCGCTGTTGAGAGGCCGAAGGGTAAGGCCGCATACTGGAAGTGACGAACCTCGTTGTTGATTTTTACCGCCACTCTGAGGAATTTTTGGTATCTGTCATGAATGGGGAGATGATAGTAAGCATCCTTTAGATCAATGCCCCCCATCATACAGTTTGGGAATAGGAGCTTTATGGTGGACCTAATGGATTCCATTTTAAATGTATAGTTTTCAATGAATGAATTGAGTTTTTTAAGGTTTATGATTGTCCTGAAAGAACCGTCGGGCTTAGAAATTAGGAATAGGGGAGAGTAGAATCCCCTACCCTCCTGTCCCACCGGCACTTGGACTAGGACCCGTTTTGATATTAGGGTTTGAATTTCAAGCTCTAAAGCCTGATGCTGTATAGGCGAGCTGAGAGATGTTATAATATAAGACTCGTGGGGAACACGAGAGAATTTTAGTTTAATTCCATCTCGGATGATATTTAAAACCCACGAGCTAGATGTTATTTTCTCCCATTGAGTGGTAAAAAATTTAAGTCTGCCCCCAACTGGTATATCCTCAGTATTTGTTGTCTTTTGGGGGGTTGGGTCTTCTAAACATGGTACCTCTCTGCTTGTCATCCTTAGGGGTCCATGTTGCAGACCTATCCGTTTGTCTCCTCTTGCCAAACGGCCTCCTTTTAAAGGCTCTCCTGTAAAAGGGAATAGAGGATTCAGGAAAAGCTTTCTTCCTGTCCTTTGCTTTCTTGAGTATCTCGTCTAAGGTTTTACCAAAGAGGTACTCACCCTCACATGGGATTGCGCATATCTTGGATTTAGATTGCGCGTCCCCTTTCCAACTCTTCATCCATAGAGCTCTTCTTGCGTTATTCACAAGGCCCGCAGATCTTGCTGCTAAACGGAGTGAGTCGGCGGAGGCGTCTGCCATAAAGGCCGCTGCTCCTTGTATTAAAGGGATGGCTGCTCGTAGTTTTTCTCTCGAGCTTTTGTTTTCAATTTGCTGGTCTAATTGATCAATCCAGATGATCATTGACCGGGCCGCGCAAGTGCTGGCTACTGCAGGTTTGAATATTCCTGTAGCCGCTTCCCAAGAACGTTTAAGGGATGATTCAGCCTTACGATCCAAAGGATCGACTAGTAATCCTGCATCCTCCACAGGTAGAGTGGATTGCTTAGAGGTAGAAGCTACAGCAGCGTCGACCTTAGGGACTTTGGTCCATGTAAGAAGCTCCTCGTCACTGAACGGATATTTACGTTTTGACGCTGAGGGTAAAAAGCTTCTCTGATCCTGCTTCTCCCACTCTCTTTTAATTAATGTTTTCACTGCTGGTATAACTGGAAAACATCTCCTCTTTCTGTCTGCCAAACCCGCGAACATTATGTTCTGCGCGGTTTGTGCACCCTTAGACTCTTCACACCCCATGGTATTTCGAATTGACTTTACCAAGTTGTCCACACTGTCTAAGGGAAAACATGAGCGTCCCTCGATCTCTGATGAGGATGATGATGCTGAACATGATGACAGGGAGGCGTCTGACAGTACAGGTTGGTCACTGTCGGAGTCTGACACAAGTGTCGGTGTTTTAGACTTAGCACTACGCGGTTTGTCCTGGGACATATTTTTTAGCTCCTCTCTAATAATGGCCCGTAGGTCCGTAATGGACACTGCTGCTCCCTGTGTTGTTTCCTTAAAGCAGTCTTTGCAAAGCTTTTTGGGGTATGAGTCAGGAAGGGGCTGGTTACACAAGGCACATTCCCTGTGCTTCGTTTTTTGTCGTTTTTTGCTCTAAGCGTATAAGTAGAGAGAGAAAGGGAAAAGAGAGAGAAATAGGGAGACAGCGTCAGCTTAATAGGCAGAGTTCACAACTCACCCAGTGAAGCAAATAATACCGGATCAGAAGGCCGAGATCCTGTTCTGGAACCGTCACTTTTACGAGCGGTGTCCGAGGATCCTCTGGTGTGATCTTTGGCGGGGGGTACTGGATCTCCAGCTGTGGGGTCCATGGCACCTGGGGATGACATCTCTGCCTCGCCGTTCTAATGTTTGTGAGCGATTTAAATAGTGCGCCAAAAATTTTTTTTTTTTGCGCATGCGCAGATCGGCGCCGGCTTCCCCCGCCTTGGATCCGGCCTGGGCGCCCCGGAAGTCCATGATTCACTTCCGGGGTAGCCTGTATTGCGGCGGTCGGCGCATGTGCGGCCCGGGATTCAGCGCCGGGCCGCAACGGAGGATCACCTTACCCGGCTCCTGGACATGCTGCCACACCGCACGCTGGGAAGGACGCCGGTCGGCCCTCCCCGGACCCGGCCGTCTGCCCGCTCCATCAGACGAGGAGGGAGCCGTCTAACGGAACTCCCCCGACGCTGCTTCTGAGCCGCAGCCGTTCTCTCGGACACCGCGCAGGCGGCATGCTAGCCCAGGTATGTTTCCCATAACGAAGTCCTGTCGTTCCCGCAGGAACAGGAAACCTAAACTGAGGAGGAAAGGCGGACCGCCCCCTTTTGTTTCTCAATAGGTTTCCTGTTCCTGCAGGGCGGATCCCTCTCTCCAGTAGGGTGCTGTCGTGGCGAAGAGTAAAAAAGGAAAATTGCTCCTCTTCAAGCAGTATACACCCACCGACTGGCACATAGCACATCAGTTAATGTTAAAGCAGTAGGAGAAGAAACCAAAACTCAACATATGAACTAACCCAACAAAAAAAGGCTTGTAGGCCGAAGGTACAGTTAGGGAGGGTGCTATGTCCCCAACGAAGAAAGATTTTACGGTGAGTACCAAAAATCCCTCTTTATCGCTTCATTGGAGGACAGAGGAAACCATGGGACGTCCCAAAGCAGTCCCAAGGGAGGGAAACAGAGAAAATGCAAAAGAAGCGGACTCAGGTCGGACGGTACGTAACCGCCAACAGCAGCACCTTCCAAGGCCTGCATCAGACAAGGCATCGGTGTGAACCCTGAAAAACCTCGCAAAGGCTTGTAAAGATGACCAGGTCGCAGCTTTAGGCTATGTGCACACGTTGCGGAATTGCCGCGGAAATTTCCGCGGCAATTCCGCAACGCCCTGCTGCGGGAAATAAGAATGCGGAATTGGCATGCACATTCCCGCTAAACACTAGTGTTTTGCAAGCGTAATTAGCTTGCAGAATGCTAGCGTTTTCCAAGCGATCTGTAGCATCGCTTGGAAAACTGATTGACAAGTTGGTCACACTTGTCAAACACAGTGTTTGATAAGTGTGACCAACTTTTTACTATTGATGCTGCCTATGTAGCATCAATAGTAAAACGATATAATGTTAAAAATAATTTAAAAAAAATTAAAAATCGTGATATTCTCACCTTCCGGCAGCCCCGCAGCCTTCCCGATCCTCGCGATACTCCCGGCAACTCCCGTTCCCAGCAAAGCCTTGCGACAATGACCCCAGATGATGTAGCATCACGCGGTAGACCGCTACGTCATCACAGGTCATTGTCGCAAGGCATCATTGGGAATGGGAGCTGCCGAGAGCATCGAGAAGGCCTGGGCTGGATCTGGGGGCCGCCAGAAGGGGAGTATATGACCATTTTTTATTTTAATTCTTTTTTAAGGGCCTGGAGGAGAGTCTCCTCTCCTCCAACCTGGGTACCATACGCACATGATCCGCTTACTTTGCGCATGGTGGGCATAGCCCCATGAGGAGAGTAAGAGGATCAATGCATTCCTATGTGTGCGGATTCACCGCGATTCCGTACAAAGAATGAGCATGCTGCGTATTTTTCCGCGATGCGATTCAGCCACGGAAAAATACACAGCATTAGCACAGCATTGCGGAATCCCATTGAATTCAATGGGTTGTGTTGTGCATGCGTTTTCGCGGCGAAAAAAAACACGGCAAAAACGCATACAATCCGCAATGTGTGCACATAGCCTTACAAATCTGCAAAGCAGAGGCCTGGTGACGAACTGCCCAGGAAGCTCCCACCTCCCGGGTGGAGTGAGCCCTTACCCCTGGAGGAGGATGCTTGTCCTGAATACAATATGCCTCCAATATTATCGAGCGAATCCAATGGGCGATAGTGGACTTGGAAGCTGGAAGCCCCTTATGACGACCTTCAGAGATGCCAAACAGGGCATCAGAATGACGAAAGGAAGCAGTCCTTGAGCGATGGACTCGGACAGCTCTGACCAGATCCATCTTGTGGAGGGACTTCTCCAGGGGAAGGACAATTTATTCATTAATGTGAAATGAATAAACCACTTTAGGCAGGAAGGAAAAGGTCTGAGAACCACCTTGCCTGATGTAAAACAAGGAACAGGGAACGACATGACAATGTCGCTAACTCAGAGACTCTCCTGATGGATGTAATGGCAAATAATAAGGCAACCTTCCATGACAGGGGAGAAGGCGGAATGTCCTGAATAGGCTAAAAGGGAGGGGGCTGAAGTGCACTGAAAACAACGTTAAGATCCCATGGATCTATCGGGGGACAATAAGAAGGTGTGGGCGACTCCTTGGAGGAAAATCTTTACCTGGGAACAAGAAGCTAGATTTCGTTGGAAAAGAATCGACAGTGCAGAAACATGACCCTTAAGGGTACTGAGTGAAAGACCAGAGTCAAGACCTGATTGGAGAAACCCTAGGATGGAAGGAAGGGAAAAGGACATAGGGACCAAATTGTTGTCCTCACTCCACTGAAAGAAGGCTTTCCAGTACCTGTGACAAATATGCGAAGATGCTGATTTTCTCACATTAATCATGGTCTGAATGACCTGATGGAAAAAATCGTCCTCTCAGAAATGCGGCCTCAACGGCCATGCCGTTAAACTCAGAGACTGAACTCTGGTGGAAGAGGGGGCCTTGTGAGAGCAGATCTGGACGGTCTGGAAGCCCCTAGGAAACTACCAAGAGCATGTTCACTAGCTCCGCGTACCAGGTTCTTCTGTGCCAATCTGGAGCTACCAGAATTACTGGAATCCCTTCCGCCTTTATCTTTTTCACGACTCTCGGAATCAAGATGTGAGGCGAAAAAAGGTAAGGCAGCTGGAATTGGGACCACGGGATTACTAGAGCATAGTAACCAATGGCTAGTGGATCTCGCAATCTGACTACAAACTGCGGCACCTTGTGGTTCATCCGAGACGTCATCAGTTTGACGTCCAGGGTGCCCCATCTCTGACATATCTGCTCGAAGACGGCGGTGTTGAGAAATCACTTGCCCGAAGCGAGACCCTGACGACTCAGAAATTTTGCTGCCCAATTGTCCACCCGAGGTATATGCACGGCTGATATGGCTTCTTTGCTACCTCTGCCATGACCTGTTTGCTGCGCGTCCTGCCTTGATGATTTATGTAAGTAACGGCTGTGGCATCATCCGGGTGGATGCGGACCGGATGACCTGCGAGACGAGTCTGCCAGTGGCGAAGGAAAAAATAAATTGCCCTGATCTCCAGGTGATTGATGGGGAGAGCAGCCTCCTGGAAGTTCCAGCGACCCTGTGCTGTGTGATGGAGGAAAACCGCTCACCATCCGAGTAGACTGCCATCGGGGGTGATGACCTGCCAGCGGAGAGGAAGGAAGGATTTTCCATGTACAATGGAAGCAGATAGAGTCCACTATGTTAGAGACTGCCTCACCTTGAGAGGCAGCAGGATGGGCCAGTCCAGGGAGGAGGGTCTCGTCCCAAGCTGACAGCAGAGCCAGCTGAAGCGGGCATGAAACTGGGCAAAGGGTATGGCCTCTATGGCGGCAATCATCTTCCCCAGTACGCTCATGCAGAGCCGTAGTGGAAGAGGAGATGGGCGTTTTATAACACAGACCCCATAGCGAAGAGAGGAAAGCTTCTCCTTTAGAAGGAAGACCTTGGCTTGGACTATATCAAACCTCATGCCCAGAAACACCAGGCGCTGAGTTGGGATCAGGGAGGATTTCTGCCTGTTGACTATCTAGCCGAGACGGACAAGAGTATTAAGAGTGATCTGGAGACTCTGGTAGCAGTTTCTGAAGTATGGCCCCTTGATCAAAAGATCGTCCAAGTAAGGGATTATGAGAATCTCCCTGGAACTAAGGAAAGCCACGACCGCTGCCACGACCTTCGTGAACACTCTGGGGGCAGAGGCCATGCTTAAGGGAGGAGCTGTAAATTGATAGTGGTCTTCATGAATCTCAAACCGGAGGAATATCTGATGCGGAGTACACACAGGAATGTGTAGATAAGCATCCTGAATGTCCACAGAACAGAAATTCCCCTGGCTCCATGGAAGCAATTACCGAACATAGGGGACTCCATTCGGAAATGACGGATCCGGGAATAGACGGCCTGAAGAATACCTGGGACCCGAGTTGGGAGTCTTGGCAGACAAGACTGGGATAAACGTCTTCCTGGGGGAGAAGAAAAGTCGATTTTGTAGCCTGGAGTCACAATCTCTTTGATCAAGGCGTCGTCGACCATCAACAACCAGGCATACCGGAAAAGAAGAAGCCGGCCTTCCACCTTGGAGAGACTACCAGGTGGGAGTGACACGTCACGCCAAGGAGAACCTGTTTGAGCGAGACCCTGACGGCTTGGAGGAGCGACCCTTCGGACGCCAGGGAGGAGCTGGTTTGAAGGACGGCTTCCTCCTCTCCCTTTGAGTGGGATTGCGGTCCCTGATGGAGATAAAGGCCAAAAGGAACTAAAACTGAAGCGATCTCTTCCTATTGAAAGGGCGTATAGGTTTAGGCTGGGGAAGGGAAGTGCTCTTACCCCCGGTAGCATCAGAGATTATCTGATCCGGCTTGGAGCCAAAACAGTCTAGAGCCTTGGAAGGAGAGGTTAGTGAGGGACTATTTAGATAGTGGATCCACATTCCAAGCTTTTAGCTAGAGAATGCGGCGTATGGCAAAGATGTTACTGGTAGCCAGGACAGAAAATCTGGCCGCATCCAAGGAAGCTGTCAACAGATATTTGCCGGCATGGGCAATCTGGTCTGCCAAGTCGCCCAGCTCACGAGCAGAAGCTGCCGCTAGAATACCCTGAAGAAGCATTCTTGCCCAGGCAGACATGGATTTTGATACCCGGATGGAGGCAAAAATGGGACAGAGGGAGGTGTCTGACACTTCAAAGGCAGAGACAAAACGGTCTTGAAAGACAAACGAGAAACTGGCAGATCAATGGTAGGGGACTCCGTCCATTTACTAACAAGGTCTGGACTAAAAGGGTAAAAAGAGTATCCAGCTGCTTCCTTCCCAAGAAGCACTTTTCATGGTGTTCCCAGTGTTTAGACATTATAGCCTCAAAACCCCGTGGTTGGAAAACGTCCGGGAAGGACGTTTTACCCGTTTGAAGGAAACAGAGTGCTCCTGGGCAGGGGCCTCGTCTTCTTTCAGATTAAGAGTTTGGTTAATCGATAAGAGAAGGCTATCGACCATATCTTGCAATTATAGCTGTCAAAATAGAGAAAAAAGCGTCTTTTAGTGTGTGACAGCAGCCAAACATAAAAACCTGACATAAATCTGGTATCGCATCCGCCTGAATAATAAAGTTGCAACCAAGAGACTGGACATGAGTGAAAATAAATGGACAGACGGGAATACACTGAAGGAAAAGGAAGTAGAAAAGCCGACCACACAGTCCAAAAGCAATGTGGTGAAAAGAAGAAAAAAAAATTAAAAAAAAAAAAAAATATTGGCAATGGTTTTTTAAATTACATCAAGTGACTATAAAACATTGTTTTCCTTCAATGCTTCTGCATTGCAGAGCATTAGATCAGCATATCTCACACAGGGAAGAGACGCGTCAGCTCCTGCTCTGAGCATGAGATGACAAGCCACTATCCCTTGGTGACCCTGCGGCCATCTTTCGTTCCAGGGTCACCACGGAGACCATCGATGTGCCAATGGGAGCAGAGAGGGAGCTTCCTCCCTATGCGATGCCCCTCGATGTTGCTGTGACATTGGTGCTAGCACGGATCATGGGCGTTGCTGCAGGGTGTCAGCTCTCATATAGAGCCGACACCCGCACTTGATCGCGGTGGCATTCAGCGTGACCCTGCGCGATCATCACATTATATATATATATATATATATATATATATATATATATATATATATATATATATATATATATATATATATATATATATATATATATATATATATACATACAGAGGTTTCTGAGAAAGCTGCTCCCGTATACGGCGCATGTCGGGAAGGGGGTTAAGCAGTGGATGACCAGGAATTGGACAATTCCTTTAAAGTTGTGACTGGGAAAAAATTATTGATGACCTATGCATAGGATAAGTCATGAATAGTCATCAGCTATCTGCTTTTTACAACACTTAGGGTACTGTCACACACTGGCACTTTGATCGCTACGACGGTACGATCCGTGACGTTCCAGCGATATCCATACGATATCGCTGTGTCTGACACGCAGCAGCGATCAGGGATCCTGCTGAGAATCGTACGTCGTAGCAGATCGTTTGGAACTTTCTTTCGTCGCTGGATCTCCCGCTGTCATCGCTGGATCGTTGTGTGTGACAGCGATCCAGCGATGCGTTCGCTTGTAACCAGGGTAAACATCGGGTTACTAAGCGCAGGGCCGCGCTTAGTAACCCGATGTTTACCGTGGTTACCAGCGTAAACGTAAAAAAAACCAAACAGTACATACTCACATTCCGGTGTCTGTCCCCCGGCGTTCTGCTTCTCTGCACTGTGAGCGCCGGCCGGAAAGCGAGCACAACGGTGACGTCACCGCTGTGCTTTCCGGCTGGCAGACAGTGCAGAGAAGCAGAACGCCGGGGGACAGACACCGGAATGTGAGTATGTACTGTTTTTTTTACGTTTACGCTGGTAACCACGGTAAACATCGGGTTACTAAGCGCGGCCCTGCGCTTAGTAACCCGATGTTTACCCTGGTTACCCGGGGACTTCGGCATCGTTGGTCGCTGGAGAGCTGACTGTGTGACAGCTCCCCAGCAACCACACAACCACTTACCAACGATCACGGCCAGGTCGTATCGCTGGTCGTGATCGTTGGTAAATCGTTTAGTGTGACAGTACCCTAACATGCAGAATTTGGTGGGGCAGATATCAGCTGATTGTGGAGGTGTTCAGTGTCGGCCTCCCACAATCTCATACGGACAACCTATGCCATAGATAAGTTAATAGTAATTTAGTCCCAGACAACCGCTTTAAAGCTTTACATGAAGAAAAGTACATGAACTCTATGACAAGGCCAGAGAACAATCATCTGGATCTCAAACTTTTTATGGTAAAGAAAAAAAAAAAAAAGGGCCATGACAAGTTTCCACTCTGCAATACTGATCTGTTGGCCGATAAAGTTAGGACCAACCTGTACAAATTACTTAATGTGATATCACAGTTATTTATTCTAAAATTATGCTACTAAAGGAGTTTTAGGGCTTATACTAAAGTTCTGCAGTCACTATGTGACATCAGATTGCCAAGACCTGATAGTGTGCAACCTGCACACTATCAGGATTTCCCTCTATTTCCAGCTCAAGTGGGCGGTCATGTGACCACGAGAGTGTGATTTGCATAATTATGGTCACATGAAAACTAGATTCTCATCTGCATCTTTCAATAGGAAAGAAGGCGAGGAGAATCTAGTTACATATAAATGCAAGAGAGCAAATCACATATTTGTGGCTATGTGACGGTCCGTTCAGTTCTTTGAAGTACAGCTCCTGAAGTCAGACTGTTCCGTTAAGGAACAAATGTTTGTCATGAGCGCCATCAGTGATTTGTGTATTTTCTACAGAATAAAGATTTACAGAGGTTCTTCAGAGCAGAAAAAAAAACCCAAAGGAATGGATGCGACTTCTTTTGAATTGGTTGTCCGGACTAAAATTACAAGTCATTTTTTGTGACTGCAGACTTATGAATCCTGATATCGTGCGCACTGCGAGCTGTGAGGATTCTCTGGTGTCAGGAGAGGGGGTGTGATACATGAGGGTATGGTTTTCACGTGCCTACTATACTGTACCTGGCCATGCTCAAAGAGAGCGATGCTATATACAGTCTACTTGAAATGTGCGAAATGTGGCCAGAAGTATAGAAATCACATAACCATTTGCCACCGGCACCTGAGAATCCTCACAGGGCGTGATGTGAGGATTCACAAGTGTGACTGGACAGCCCCTTTAACTGTTTGTCTTTTCTGGAAACTTGCAGCTGTTAAATGGAATCTGTCACCCCTGGGACGTATATGACCTATTAATATGGGCATACAGGTGATACATATGTTAAACTAGTCCTAGCTGTATGCCTCATTAGAAGTCTTGTTCTTGAGAAATCATATATTTTTTCCTTATGCTAATGATTTCTTTCAGGCTCCGGGGCGTGTGATGCTTGGAAGAAATCCCTGCCTCCTGTCTTCATTATAATACTACCTTCCTCCCACGCACGGTAGTTCTGGCGCTGGAATCCTGCGCCCTGCACTCCTCCACAATACGTACCTTTTCCTCCCTTCTATGGGCACTGCATTCAGGGATCTTCCGCGCAGGCGAATCACTGTAACCTCCGGCGTGCGAGACGATAAGGTGCTCGCCTTACTTCATCCCTGCATAGTCATTGCTATGAACCATGTGTACATAGCGATGACTACGCATGGAGGAAGTGGGAAGAGCATCTTATCGCGCACGCCGAAGGTCACTGGAGCTGAAGTAGCTTGCACTTGCGTGGAATATCCCTAAATGCAGAAGAGAGGAAAAGGTACATATTGTGGAGGGATTGCAGGGCAAAGGAGCAGGATTCCAGTGCAAGAACTGACGTACATGGAAGGGGGTAGTATTACAATGGAGACCAGGATCTTTTCCAGGCACCGGATGCCCTGGATCCTGGATTAAATCATTAACATAAGAATATAACATTTCTCAAGCACAAGACCACTAATATTAGGCATACAGGTAGGACTAGCTTAACATCTCTATTACCTGTATGCCCATATTAATAGGTCATATACGTTTCACGTTTCGGGGGTGACAGATTCCCTTTAAAAGATGTTCAAGGTGAACATATGAACAGCAAGTTTTTTTTATATGGAACATTCTTTAGAGACCTTTCTGATAGGTTTTTCAGGTGGTCTTCGCTTCAAAAAGACATCATGTGCACATACTCTAGGACTATTTCACACTCCTGTCTAACAGGCATATTATCCCGTCCGTGTAACAGCCACAAGTCTTATCCTGACCACAAATCTCAGGACCCAAACCATTGGTTTGGGGTCATAAAACTGACGGTTGTGACAGTACGTTTATCTGTAATATAGACAATATGGCCGTCACAACGTCATGTACATTAGTCATTATTCAGAACACAGACCTACTTCCAAGGCTGCTCCATGTGACCATTCATTGATCAGCACTGTGTAATGCCACCAGCAACAACTGCTGAATAGACGTGGCTAGCTCTGCTTGCATACCGCTTTACCTTGCTAATACAACGATTTTTGGAGCCTGCAAAAAGTTTTTAGTTTGGGATAAATCCTGACAAAACCAACCTGAACTTGAGCCAGTTGTCTTCACAGGGGTGCTCCTCCTTACGGATTCCTTCTGAATTATAGGCCCTGTTCGTAGCGGATCCTACGCCAGATAAATGGCAAAGGGGAAGGTCGTCTGTCCAACTCAACTGCTCCTGTAAAAACCCCACAATCTTAAGCAACCAGAAAGAGCAAGAAAAAAAATACCTAAAGAAGAAAATTTTATAATGCTAGAAGTAAGCAGATTTTGTGAAGTAGTACTACAAAGACATACGGATAGGGAATTTAGATTGTGAGAACCATAGGGGACATGTGTGCAAAACTGTAAATCACTGCGGAGTATGTTAGCGATATATAAAAATAAAGATTATTTATTATTAAGTAGCTACAGTGTGTAATACCCCTCAGTGTGGAGCATTAGACCCCCACAGTGCTCCCCCAAGACTGTCGGCATGCTATAATGTCATACCGTACAAGCTGGAAGAAGCCATACATATAGCTTTGTGACTGCTGCCTAATGTTTTCCAACTGAATGCCATATTGTAATTGTACAAGGCCTCCGTCTAGTTGCAGCAAAAGGACCTAATTATAGGGAACGCGTCCCAATTTTTTTTTTTTAAAGTTTGCCATTTATGGTAATATATTTATAAGATTACTGTGGTTCTGCTCCACTCAATGTTTTTAAATCTGGCCACCACCGACCCCAATACTCGGACAGTTGAGGGTGGGTGTCAGACCCCACTGATTTGATACCGATGACCAATCCTAGGGACGGATCAGCAATATTTTATGACTGGACACCCCTTTTAATGATGGGTTCATACCAAAATTTCTCTGTTCAGCACTGCGTTGGGGGCTTTGGGCTGAATAGTCAGAATGATGGGGGGAGGGGGTAAAAAAGTTTCACAGTCTAAACTCTGTTGGCCTCACTGAAGTCAATGAGACAAGCTGCATTCTCAGGTTAAAATGACACAAGGAGACCCTATAGAAGTCAGCAGTGTCCGTCCGGGGCTGTTGTGCCCATTGTGGGACGGACTGGGTTGCCAACTGTCCAGAAATCAGCGCTGTGGAGGGTGAGTCGGAGTCATGGAAAATAAGGAGTCGGAGGTTTGGGTTACCGACTCCACAGCCCTGCTAGAAATTCCAGGGCAGTCTGTAAAAATTGGTCACTTTTTTTTGTCTCTGCCATTACAAAAAAAAAAAAAAAATTAAGGCTCCGTGATTTGTTTTGACGCTGAAAAAACTTATACAGATAATCTTGACTGTAGTTATCACAATTTTACAGTTTACAGGGATTGTCTCATCAGGATTATGGGCTGCAGACATGGATCACTGATAATTATGATTTATGGCTTTCTAATGTGTCTGTAAAAAAAATGTCTAGCCGTGATTTTTTTTAACCCCTTCTCGACATGCGCCGTACTATTATTGCGCATGTCGTGTCTCCCCCTTTGATGTGGGCTCCGGCGCTGAGCCCACATCAAAGTCGCGACATGTCAGCTGTTTTGTACAGCTGACATGTGCGCGCAATAGCGGCGGGTGAAATCGCGATTCACCCGCCGCTATTAACCTGTTAAATGCCGCTGTCGAACGCTGACAGCGGCATTTAACTACCGCTTCTGGCCGCGCGGCCGGAAATGAGCTCATTGCCGACCCCCGTCACATGATCGGGGGTCAGCAATGTGTCAGGATAGTAACCATAGAGGTCCTTGAGACCTCTATGGTTACTGATCCCCGGTAGCTGTGAGCGCCACCCTGTGGTCGGCGCTCTTAGCACACCTGCATTTCAGCTACATAGCAGCGATCTGATGATCGCTGCTATGTAGCAGAGCCGATCGAGTTGTGCCTGCTTCTAGCCTCCCATGGAGGCTATTGAAGCATGGCACAAGTAAAAAAAAAAAAAAAAATGTTTTTAAAAATATGAAAAAAATATAAAAGTTTAAATCACCCCCCTTTCGCCCCATCCTAAATAAAACAATAAAAAAAAAAAATCAAACCTACACATATTTGGTATCGCCGCGTTCAGAATCGCCTGATCTATCAATTAAAAAAAAGCATTAACCTGATCGCCAAACGGCGTAGCGAGAAAAAAATTTGAAACGCCAGAATTACGTTTGTTTGGTCGCCGCGACATTGCATTAAAATGCAATAACGGGCGATCAAAAGAACGTATCTGCACAAAAGTGTATCATTAAAAACGCCAGCTCGGCACACAAAAAATAAGCCCTCACCCGACCCCAGATCACGAAAAATGGAGACGCTTCGTGTATCAGAAAATGGCACTTTTTTTTTTTTTTTTTTTTTTAAGCAAAGTTTTGAATTTTTTTTCACCACTTAGATAAAACATAACCTAGTCATGTTAGGTGTCTATGAACTCATACTGACCTGGAGAATCACAATGGCAGGTCAGTTTTAGCATTTAGGGAACCTAGCAAAAAAGCCAAAAAAACAAGTGTGGGATTGCACTTTTTTTGCAATTTCACTGCACTTGGAATTCTTTTCCCGTTTTCTAGTACAAGACATGGTAAAACCAATGGTGTCGTTCAAAAGTACAACTCGTCCCGCAAAAAATAAGCCCTCACATGGCCATATTGACGGAAAAATAAAAAAAAGTTAGGGCTCTGGGAAGGAGGGAAGTGAAAAACGAAAACGCAGAAATGAAAAAGGGCTGCGTCGGGAAGGGGTTAAAGCTATGCAGAAAATATAATAAGCGAAGTTGGCAACACTGGGGACGGACCCCGTCCGATCATAACTTCCACAGAGATAATGGAGCACTGAGTGATGGGGCGGAAAGGAAACGTGGAGGAGTGTAATGGTGAGCAGACTGGAAAATTCATCATCTTAACTTATTGGACAAAGTTTTGTCGCCCCCCCCCCCCCCAAAAGACAACAACTTTTCAGAATAACGTTCACAGTGTCACCCGGCCCCAGAGTCCGCTGAGATTGCAGCCACTTCCAGCCCGGCATAGAATCTATTCCCACTGGTGGTGCGGAGTTCAGACACTCCGCAATGTGACCTCCACACACAAGACGCACAGTGTGACCATGGCAGCATCGCCTCAGTCTGCAGAGACCCCACAACACACTGGGGCCTGACCCCCGCACATGCAGCACATCGGCTCAGCAGTGCAGCGCTCCTCGGCCCATGCTCACACCTCAGCACTCCCCATCACTCTCCTCCTCGGCGTCCCTTTACGACCCCTCACAAACCCTCTTACATTTTGCATCAGATTCCTTCTTAGCGCGGCCATCTTGGAGCAGACGTGACAAGCCAGCTGATAGGATCACGTGACCGAGGCATTAGTAGTGTCAGGGCGCCCTCCTGTGGAGGACATGAAAAATGACACCTGCAGGAATTCGAGTCTTATTTTCCAGGTCCAAGAACGTCTTCAATCAGTCTGTGAAAGCGTCAGCTAAAAGCACGGGATTGGGAGACCTTGGTGACCATTCAACTGGCCCACGACGACCATCATGATGATGTGTTGCCCTTTTTGGGTACTGAACATGGCACGTTTCCTGAGTTTTTCCAGCAAGATGGTGCACAACCACATTATGGGTGTCAGGTCTGAGCATTCCTACATGCAGCGTCAGACTGGAACACCTTGGGCCCACCAGAGAAAATCATTCTTTGGGCCTACTATGTAGCTACATAGCAATAAACACAAGACCACCAATTGTGCGGTAAAACACACTAATATCAGCGTATAAGCTAAGGTAGTACACGTCTTAATTATGTAGCAAGGGTTGGGGTAGCCCCCTCATAGAATATAATGTAGCCCCCTCATAGACTATAATGTAGCTCCCCTCAGAATAATGCAGCCCACTCTCATAGAATATAAATGCAGTCCACCTTATAAAATAATGTAGCCCCCTCATAGAATATAATGCAGCCCCCTCTCAAAGAATATAATGCAGCCTCAATCATAGACTATAATGCAGCCCACTCTCATAGAAAATAATGTAGCCCCCTCATAGAAAATAATGCAGCCCCCCTGTCATAGAATATAATGCAGCCCACTCTCATAGAATATAATGCAGTCCACCTCATAATGTAATAATGTAGCCCCCTCATAGAATATAATGCAGCCCCCTCTCATAGAATATAATGCAGCCCACCTCAGAGAATATAATGCAGCCCACCTCAGAGAATATAATGCAGCACCCCACAAAATATAATGCAACCCCCTCATAAGGTATAATGCAGTCCCCACCATAGAATATAATGTAGCACCCTCATAGGGCATAATGCAGCCCCCCTCATATAGTATAATGCAGCCCCACCACAGAGTATAATGCAGCCCCCCATACAGTATACTGTAGCCCCCTCATAGGGCATATTGATTGGCCCCCTCAAATAGTATGATGTAGCCCCCCAGAATATAATGTAGTTCCCTGAGAATAATGCAGCCCCCTCATACAGTATGATGTAGCCCCCAGAATATAATGTAGTCTCCTGAGATAATAATGAAGCCCCCCCATAGAGTATACTGTAGCCCCCTCATATAGTATGATGTAGCCCCCAGAATACAATGTAGTCCCCTGAGATAATAATGCAGTCACCCCACAGAATATAATGTAGTCCCCTCATAAAGTATAATGCGCACACCCCCCATAGGGTATAATGCGGCCCCTCTCCACCTCATCATTGTTCTCCCCCTCCACCCCATCATTGTCCTCATCACCACCTCCATCATTGCCTTCTCCCCACCACCCCTATCATTCTCCCACACCCCTATATTTTACCCTTTCCACCACTTCCATCATTGTTTTCTCCCCCAAAACCCTCATGATTGCCCATTCCACCACCTCAATCATTGCCTCCTCCCACCACCATCATTGTCCTTTCCACCACAATCATCATTGTCCTTTACACCACAACCATCATAGCTTTCTCCCCCACCAATGCCCATTTCACTACCTCCATCATTGCCCATTTCAACACCTCCATCATTGCCTCCCTCCACCACCATTGTCCTTCCCCACCACCTCATCATTGCCAATCTCCAAAACACACACACAGCACCGCACCACTCTCTCTCTCTCTCTCACACACACACACACACACACACACACACACACCACATGCATGCAGGCAGACAGACACACAGCATACTCACCACAAGTTCACCACAGCACATCCCGGCAGCCTCTTCCTCGCTGGCAGCTTTCTGTTTGAAACAGCGCACTGTATAACGTCATCCAGCTGGGCTGTCTCAGACAGGAAGCATCGGGCAGGAAGCAGGACATCGGGATGTGCTGTGGTGAACTTGTGGAGAGGTGAGTATGCTGTGTGTCTATCTGCCTGCGTGCATGTGATGCGATGGTGGTGGGACTTTACATGCGGGCAGCGTTAGCCTCACCCTGCGGCTAACGCTGCCTGCTATTAAAGTGAAATGGTATGCACTTTTCTCCACGCCCATGGGGGCGTGGGGAAGTGTGAATATTCATTTCACTTTAGCAGCAGGACAGGCATGGCTTCCTGTGACCCGATGCTGCTCCGCTGCTGTTCTGCTGACACAGGGCAGGCCCCCTTGACTCAGAGGCCCCATAGCTATTGGCTGGAGGACCCTGGAACAGCGGGGGCCCTAGGCAGCTACTGGCCAATATGCCAGCAGGTGTCAGTGCCTGCCTGGGCCCACCGGAAAATCCTCCGGTTCTCCGGTGGGCCAGTATGACCCTGCCTACATGAACAGTTTCCTGGAAAGTGGATTGGTCGTCGTGGGCCAATTGAATGGCCACCAAGGTCTCCCGATCTGACCCCCTTAGACTTTGTCTATGCTGTGAAGATACAAGATGTGCAGCATCTGAAACAATGGATACTGGAAGCCTGTGTTAGCATTTCTTCTGTGGTGTTGCTATCAGTGTGTCAAGAGTGGGAGAAGAGGGTTGCATTGGCAATCCAACAGGATAGGCAACACTTTGATAAGTGGTCATAAACTTGTAAATAACTCATGAAAGAATAAAGTTACGTTAAAACCAATCACACCATTGTTTTTCTTGTGAAATTCTCAATAAGTTTGATGTATCACGTGACCCTCTTCCCATTGGAAAAAATAAAGTTGGATCCAAAATGTCCGACTTCAAGATGGTCGCCATGGTCACCACCCATCTTGAAAAGTTTTCCCCCTCCCATATACTAGTGTGCCACAAACAGGAAGTTGATATGACCAACCATTCCCATTTTATTTCATATGAGTGGCCCACCCTGTATATATATATACACTCACCGGCCACTTTATTAGGTACACCATGCTAGTAACGGGTTGGACCCCCTTTTGCCTTCAGAACTGCCTCAATTCTTCGTGGCATAGATTCAACAAGGTGCTGGAAGCATTCCTCAGAGATTTTGGTCCATATTGACATGATGGCATCACACAGTTGCCGCAGATTTGTCGGCTACACATCCCAAAGATGCTCCATACAAGGCAGGATGGATCCATGCTTTCATGTTGTTTACGCCAAATTCTGACCCTACCATCCGAATGTCGCAGCAGAAATCGAGACTCATCAGACCAAGCAACGTTTTTCCAATCTTCTACTGTCCAATTTCGATGAGCTTGTACAAATTGTAGCCTCAGTTTCCTGTTCTTAGCTGAAAGGAGTGGTACCCGGTGTGGTCTTCTGCTGCTGTAGCCCATCTGCCTCAAAGTTCGACGCACTGTGCGTTCAGAGATGCTCTTAGGCCTACCTTGGTTGTAACGGGTGGCGATTTGAGTCACTGTTGCCTTTCTATCAGCTCGAACCAGTCTGCCCATTCTCCTCTGACCTCTGGCATCAACAAGGCATTTCCGCCCACAGAACTGCCGCTCACTGGATTTTTTTTCTTTTTCGGACCATTCTCTGTAAACCCTAGAGATGGTTGTGCGTGAAAATCCCAGTAGATCAGCAGTTTCTGAAATACTCAGACCAGCCCTTCTGGCACCAACAACCATGCCACGTTCAAAGGCACTCAAATCACCTTTCTTCCCCATACTGATGCTCGGTTTGAACTGCAGGAGATTGTCTTGACCATGTCTACATGCCTAAATGCACTGAGTTGCCGCCATGTGATTGGCTGATTAGAAATTAAGTGTTAACAAGAAGTTGGACAGGTGTACCTAATAAAGTGGCCAGTGAGTGTGTATATATATATATATATATATATATATATATATATTATACATAATCCTTAGTGCTCACAGAATGCTATTGTAGTTTTTGTTATTAACTAGTGATGAGTGAGTGTACTCGTTGCTCGGGTTTTCCCGAGCACGCTCGGGTGGTCTCCGAGTATTTGTAACTACTCGGAGATTTAGTTTTCATCACCGCAGCTGAATGATTTACGGCTGCTAGCCAGCCTGAGTACATGTGGGGGTTGCCTGATTGCTAGGGAATCCCCACGTGATCAAGCTGTCCAATAGTCGCAAATCATGCTGCTGCGGCAAGGAAAACTAAATCTCCGAGCAGTCACAAACACTCGGAGACCACCCGAGCAACGAGTACACTCGCTCATCAATATTATTAATGGTTGCGCTGCACCAAAAGCTGCAGGTACGTGGAGCTTGTAACTAGTAATAGTGTTACAGAGATATTATAACTCACAGGCAAGGGTGTAGCTGTTGTTATGCTCGAGCCCAGATTGGATGGCGCGAGCGTGGAGATTGTGGCCCCACTGTGCCACAAACCACACTACCCTTGAAGGGGCGTGACTAAGCAGCTACCTTGGTCTTCACTGGAGCCTCTGATGGTGAGGTCAGGCTTGTGTGGCAGGTAGCTGCCAGGTACCACTCCAGGGCGGTGTCTAGCTGTAGCAGCTGATCCCACTGAGGGACAAAACACAAGTGCATGCAAGTACAGATAGGCACGGCTGGCACTCTGGAAGGCAGGCGGGCACGGCTGGCACTCTGGCAGGCAGGCGGGTACGGCTGGCACTCTGGCAGGCAGGCGGGCACGGCTGGCACTCTGGCAGGCAGGCGGGCATGGCTGGCACTCTTGGCAGGCAAGCAGGCACGGCTGGCACTCTTGACAAGCAGGAAGGCACGGAACACACTGAAGGAATCAGGATGGCAACGGGTAGGGCAGGAACACAGGCAGGTACTATAGGGAACAGATAGGAACCAGTTCAGACTGGAGAGACCGGAACTGCTTCAGGAGACATGGGAACACAGGAGTAGGATAAGGGAGCAGGTAGGAACCAGTACAGACTAAAGTAGAAGAACCGCGGGAGGCAGAGCAGAGCAGAACCACAAGGCGCGCAGCAGAGCAGAGCCGCATGCTGCGCAGCAGAGCAGAGCCGCAAGGTGTGCAGAGCAAAGAGCAGAGCCGCAGGACGCGGAGCAAAGAGCAGAGCCGCAGGACCTGGAGCAAAGAGCAGAGCCGCAGGAAGAGGAGCAAAGAGCAGAGCCGCAGGACCTGGAGCAAAGCGCAGAGCCGCAGGTTGCGGAGCAAAGAGCAGAGCCGCAGGATGCAACGCAAAGAGCAGGAGTGAACACAAGGAAACACACAGCGGGCTAGGAAAGGCTACAGCCAGGGATACAAACGGTCACGGGAATAGGACTTAGTTCAGACAGGGTCAGGTGCAGGATAAGGTACAGGAACAAGGATTCAGACCAGGGTACGCAGCTGCATGGGAAGGCAGAAATGAGAGACACAGGATACAGGCACAGGCCAGGGTATGAAGCCCCCCTAGGTGGCAGAAACGAGAAACACAGCAAGACAGGACCTGGGAACTTAGCAGCAAATACTGAGAAAGTAAATTGCTCAGGCATTAGTGATGTGCCGTTCGCGGACGATTCGACACAAAGAGGCGGCTCCCTCCTGTGAACGATGGGAGCCGGCACGCCAGTGAGAGCCACTAAAATCCTTGAATGGCTCTCACTGGGTGTAAAATCCTGGACTTCGGCAGGCATAACCCCGCCCACCTGAGCAAAACTCCACCCACTCATTGTTAAATATGCTTGTTTCGCACGTTTATTTAATCAGGACTTTTTACCAGATGCGTTACTCTTAAAGAAAAAATGTAATATTTTCATTCAAAATGTGGTGGTTTATTAGATTGTCCACAAAAAAAACACATTGCAGCAAAACATAAAATAGGTGAAATAGTTAGGAACAGATTGTCCATTTGTTCCTCATCTTTCCTGAGATGGTAAAAAGCGTCTGTCTTTCTGTCATGGAATAGAAGTCATCATGGCTACCAGTTGTTCATTCCTTCCGTGAGTTGTCTGAAGTCCGTGGAGAATGATGTAGAAGCAGGCAGGTGACCCCCACGTGACAGCCCCCTCCACCTCCTAAGAGCTGTGATTATAAATGTGTCCCATAGACCACGTGTCCTCTCTATATGGTGTTGACTTATACTCTGAGCTACATATACAGAAATAGCTTTTTGTAATGTCAGCGAGAGGCAATGTGCTCAGTACAGAATTGAGAATAATTCAATTAATAATTAATATTTAACACTCAATTTAATTGGTTCCTAGCAAGTGGGCAGAGTTTCTGCGGTAGGTGGGCATGGTTTCTGGTGCCTGAACACGCATTCAATGGGGATCCATTTAGGATCCAAAAAGAGCCGTTTTGTGAGCCAAAAGAGCCGGCTCTTTATTATGAACGGAGCCATAAGAGCTGGATCACCAAAAAGAGTCGGACTGCCCATAACTATGACAGGCATCCCTCTATGGGTGGGGATGCCATAAGAACCTGATGCCTCTTGGCAATTGGCTAGGGACACCTTTGGAAGGTGCACACAGTCTGTATAAGAAACAGGAAGTGCCGCCGCCCTAAGCATACAGCCAGGAATTATGCAGCAAGGACATGAGGCCCAGAGCATGGAGCCGGCAGAGGACAGAACTCACAGGATGGCCCGGAGTGGTAAGATGGGGGGATGGGAAGCCATACAGTGATGCAGGCAGGGATGTTACAGCTGTATTACACAGCCCGAACCTTCCTTAACTGCCATGAATGGAGATCGTCCATATTATCGAACTTTAACCTCCTCAAATGCCTAAGTCAATAGTGACAGCAGCATCTAGGTGGTTGGACAGAAGGAGAGGGCTTTCCCTGCATCCAAAGGCTCCCCATCAATCTGATCGAGGATGCTGATGGATTACTGCTGTTCGTCCTTCGTAGTCGTAGATGATCATGACTTCAGGGTTTAGAGGATCAGTGGCTGTGGAGGCCACCATGACTACCAAATTACTGCTTCTATTCGACCTTGCATCGCAATTGTGGAAGAGTTTGAAATGACGCTGTAATGTCTTTAATTCCATGGTGCATCTAAACTCAAGTTATTTCGCCAGAAAGGGATCTACAGTGGCTTCTTCTCCATACCTGCTTTATAAACCTGAGGAAATTCGGCTATCATTCTGTCCTCCATTTACCTCAGATCTGATGGACATTGGCACTTCTTACACCTTCCGCCCCCCCATTTATTATATATTTTTCAATATTTTTTGATGTTTCATCACCTATGTTAACCATTGTATTATGTGGATCCAGTTATAATATAGCATAACACACTGTATTTGTAATTTAATGTCCCATAGATTTCACCACACTGTTCACTTTATATATTGTTACAGTGCACTTCTTCACATTGTCACTTTATATAAATTATTTGCATATTTTAATAATTTCCATATCTCTCAATAATTAGAAAAAATAATAATTTAATTATTAGTGTCATTTTCGAGTGCACGTATGTTACTTATCCTCTAATCTAATTGACATCATATTCATTCTAGCATTCCATGTCAACAGTAGAGGATAAAACTTTCTTTCCTTTCATATACAGATTTGTTTAGTACCTTAATGGTATTCTACTCATTCAGTCCTCTTATTCATACACTTGCGGTTCACACTGGAGAGCACATTCACGTCACGTCCGCCCTCATCACCACACAGTACACTAACACTTCCTCTGGTTCCACAGTGGAGCGCACTCTCACGTCCCTTCCGGTCTGGTTGCAGCTCTCCTAGGAGACGCGTCTCTTGGCCCGGAAGTGACTTGGGTCCAGTCCAGAGGCGTAGCTAGGGTTTTGGTCCAGGGGGGGCGAAGCTTCTGAGTGGGCCCCTAACCAGGTAACCTTGAGTACAACTTGATGACGCGCCCTAATAGTGGAGGAGAACCTCAGCAAACTGCGCTGTTACTGAAGATAATCTCTATATAACGACCAAGATGGATATTACCGCCATATGGTCAGTGGTAAATACCAGCCCTACAGAACATGTAAGAGATCACAGCACAGTTACAGATAATGACTTACCGTTGACGTTCTTTATGATGGAGTCGTCACTTTTCCCGTCTTTTCCATCTGGCCCAGACCGACATGACAACTTCTTCCAGCAACAACTCGTCTGCAGAAAAAAAAACAAGGACACGTTTCACTTCTCATATTCCAGCCATCACCATCTATTCCCAACCTGCACAAACCCCTCATCCTGCTGCTACCCCAATACTGAGCCGCTGCTGCCGTATGTGTCCCTATTACTACACCTGATACCCCAATACTGAGCCGCTGCTGCCGTATGTGTCCCTATTACTGCACCTACTCTGTGGTTCTCTGTACCCTCTAAATTCTAAAGCACCCCTCTACAATATAGTAATGACGAGTGCAAGTGCCCTAGAAAACAGAGCCCACATTTTGCCCCCTAGAAAGTAACAATGACCTCTGTGTGCCCCTTTGATAGTGACAGTAACCTGAGTCATCCTATTACAATAAGTGCCCACTTTACATTTAATAATGTCCCGAGTCTCCCCCCCAGTGGCGTAACTACAAAGTTATGGGCCCCGGTGTGAACTTCCAAATGGGCCCCCCCCCCCCTTATCCCGCCCCGCCCCCCCCCCTCTACCCCCCCACCTTCCCCTAGATACGCCTCAGACTGTTGCAGGAATCTCCTGCACTGCAACATGGTGTTGGGTGCCAGCACAGCCCGCACAGTGGTATATCCAGCACAGCCCGCACAGTGGTATATCCAGCACAGCCCTCACAGTGGTATATCCAGCACAGCCCTCACAGTGGTATATCCAGCACAGCCCTCACAGTGGTATATCCAGCACAGCCCTCACAGTGGTATATAGAGCACAGCCCTCACAGTGGTATATAGAGCACAGCCCGCACAGGGGTATATAGAGCACAGCCCGCATAGGGGTATATACAGCACAGCCCGCACAGGGATATATACAGCACAGCCGGCACAGGGGGTATATAGAGCACAGCCCTCACAGTGGTATATCCAGCACAGCCCTCACAGTGGTATATCCAGCACAGCCCTCACAGTGGTATATCCAGCACAGCCCTCACAGTGGTATATAGAGCACAGCCCGCACAGGGGTATATAGAGCACAGCCCGCACAGGGGTATATAGAGCACAGCCCGCATAGGGGTATATACAGCACAGCCCGCACAGGGATATATACAGCACAGCCGGCACAGGGGGTATATAGAGCACAGCCCTCACAGTGGTATATCCAGCACAGCCCGCACAGTGGTATATACAGCACAGCCCGCACAGTGGTATATACAGCACAGCCCGCACAGTGGTATATACAGCACAGCCCGCACAGTGGTATATACAGCACAGCCCGCACAGTGGTATATACAGCACAGCCCGCACAGTGGTATATACAGCAGAGCCCGCACAGTGGTATATACAGCACAGCCCGCACAGTGGTATATACAGCACAGCCCGCACAGTGGTATATACAGCAGAGCCCGCACAGTGGTATATAGAGCACAGCCCGAACAGTGGTATATACAGCACAGCCCGCAGTGGTATATACAGCACAGCCCGCACAGTGGTATATACAGCAGAGCCCGCACAGTGGTATATAGAGCACAGCCCGAACAGTGGTATATACAGCACAGCCCGCACAGTGGTATATAGAGCACAGCCCGCACAGTGGTATATACAGCACAGCCCGCAGTGGTATATACAGCACAGCCCGCACAGTGGTATATCCAGCACAGCCCGCACAGTGGTATATACAGCACAGCCCGCACAGTGGTATATACAGCAGAGCCCGCACAGTGGTATATACAGCAGAGCCCGCACAGTGGTATATAGAGCACAGCCCGCACAGTGGTATATACAGCACAGCCCGCAGTGGTATATACAGCACAGCCCGCACAGTGGTATATACAGCACAGCCCGCACAGTGGTATATACAGCAGAGCCTGCACAGTGGTATATACAGCAGAGCCCGCACAGTGGTATATAGAGCACAGCCCGCACAGTGGTATATAGAGCACAGCCCGCACAGTGGTATATAGAGCACAGCCCGCACAGTGGTATATACAGCAGAGCCCGCACAGTGGTATATACAGCAGAGCCCGCACAGTGGTATATACAGCAGAGCCCGCACAGTGGTATATAGAGCAGAGCCCGCACAGTGTTATATACAGCAGAGCCCGCACAGTGGTATATAGAGCACAGCCCGCACAGTGGTATATAGAGCACAGCCCGCACAGGTATATACAGCACAGCCCGCACAGTGGTATATACAGCACAGCCCGCACAGTGTTATATACAGCAGAGCCCGCACAGTGTTATATACAGCAGAGCCCGCACAGTGGTATATACAGCAGAGCCCGCACAGTGGTATATAGAGCACAGCCCGCACAGTGGTATATAGAGCACAGCCCGCACAGGGATATATACAGCACAGCCCGCACAGGGGTATATACAGCACAGCCCGCACAGTGGTATATACAGCAGAGCCCGCACAGGGATATATACAGCAGAGCCCGCACATCTCATCTCCCCCCCCCCCGATAATGGCCCCACAGTCCAGTTAAAAAGAAAAAAAAAAACTCTCCTCACCTTTCCTTTTGCCCGCGCTGCTCCCGGCGGCTGCAGTCTGCCCAGGACACTGCAGGTGCGCGATGATATGACGTCATCGCGCACCCGCAGTGTACTGTCAGAGGCAGAGCGGGGAATGATGGGAGAGGAAGCGTCAGGTGACGCTCTCTCTTTCATCATTGCATTGAACTATACCGGTGTCATAGACGCCGGTATAGTTAAATGCGGCGGCGTCGGCACTGGGGGGGGGTTCCGGGGGAGGAACAGTGCAGCGGCCCACTACTGGCATCGGCTCTTCTGGCATTTGCCAGAAGTGCCCGATGGCCAGCCCGGCCCTGCTCAGACCTGCCGGCCCGGGGCCCCTGACCTGCGGGGCCCGGTTGCAATGGCAACCGCTGCGACCGCGGTAGTTACGCCCCTGCTCCCCCCCCTATACACAGTATAATGCCCCCTAACTGTATAGGACCACCCACACATTATACTGACCCCTTAGTAGCCTTCAAATTGTTTGATAGCTCCAATTCTGTAATCCCCACACTGTATGATGGCCCCATAGATAACCTCCATTAGTATAATGTGCCAGATAGTCCTCAATATAGCACATAGCACAAGGCAGCACCCCTATAGACCCTGTAGTTTAAAGCAGCACCCACCATAAGCAGACTCTGTAGTATAAGGCAGCACCCCCCCATAGGCAGATCCTGTAGATAAGGCAGCACTCCCCCCCCCATAGGCAGATCCTGTAGATAAGGCAGCACTCCCCCCCATAGGCAGATACTGTAGATAAGGCAGCCCTCCCCCCCTATAGGCAGATACTGAAGATAAGGCAGCACTCCCCCCCCCTATAGGCAGATACTGAAGATAAGGCAGCACTCCCCCCTATAGGCAGATACTGAAGATAAGGCAGCACTCCCCCCATAGGCAGATCCTGTATATAAGGCAGCACTCCCCCCCTAAAGGCAGATACTGAAGATAAGGCAGCACTCCCCCCCTATAGGCAGATACTGAAGATAAGGCAGCACTCCCCCACTATAGGCAGATACTGAAGATAAGGCAGCACTCCCCCACTATAGGCAGATACTGAAGATAAGGCAGCACTCCCCCACTATAGGCAGATACTGAAGATAAGGAAGCACTCCCCCCCTATAGGCAGATACTGAAGATAAGGCAGCCCCCATAAAAACACAGTAAATAAATACTCACCTCTCTTCCTCCTTGTTCCAGCGGCGCTCCCTGCTCCCGCTCATCTAACAGCGGGCGCTGGGTGGTGACGTCATCGCGCCCGCTGTCAGTGTGGGGGATGATGGGAGGAGCACAGCGCAGCGCTCCTTCCCTCATCACTGCGGTGAGCTGTATCGGCCGCCGATACAGCTCACCATGTGATGACGGGCGGGGGGCCCACTGCTGGCACCGGGCCCCCCCCCCGCCTGCTCAGGGGCCCCATAGCGGCAGAGCAGGGGATCGATTCTCCCTGCTCTGCCGCAGAATGTAACTGCATCGGCGCTGCGCACGCCGATGCAGTTACAGTAGCGTAGCTCCCGGTGGGCCCCCTCAGAGCGCGGGGCCCGGGGCGATGGCCCCCTCTGCCCCCCTGGTAGCTACGCTACTGGTCCAGTCCATGCATTGTTACACTATACACCCAGTCCGATCAGCTGATGTAATTTAGGCAAATCAAACTCCTTATATCCTATCGGCTTACTCTATGTTGAGTAGTCCACTCCCCCATACATTCCTGTCCTTGGTCAAAGCTTCCACGAAACGCGCGTTGGGCACAGTGGTGAGAGCAGGTAAGCAGCATCTTCCTTCTACATTCAGTCATCTTGATACTTATTCCATTTTTTCCCCCGGCCACCAGCCACTTTGAGCACATGGCAATTTACACCTTTGCACATATCCTCATGAATTCCCTCAGTACTCCAGAATGCTACATGGATCTGATGATTCAGGGAATATCATTTGAGGCCCTAATTCATTGAATATAGCACCTACCTCACACTCTAGTATTGTTCCATTCATTAAATTCACTTTTGTATTCCATTCATCATATCATTGAATTCATATGGTGTATTGTACCCCCTGCCCTCCTTTATCGGTTTAGTAGTGATGAGTGAATATACTCGTTGCGCGGGTTTTCCAGAGCTCGCTCGGGTGGTCTCCGAGTATTTATGACTGCTCGGAGATTTAGTTTTCGTTGCCTCAGCTGCTTGATTTGCGGCTACTAGACATCTTGATTACATGTGGGGATTCCCTAGCAACCAGGCAACCCCCACATGTACTCAGCCTGGCTAGTAGCTGTAAATCATGCAGCTGAGTCAACAAACACTAAATCTCCGAGCAGTCACAAATACTCGGAGACCACCCGAGCGAGCAAGGAGTACACTCACTCATCACTAATGTTTAGTTATTATTCATGATTTAGTTATTATTTAGGAATTAATTATTATTATTAACTATTACCTACGTACTTTGATTACTTTTTCCATTTATTTAATAACCGAATTCTGAACAATTTGGGCAGGTAATCTATAATGTATTCCATGATCTTATGATGCTGCAGTGCTCTGTTTTATAAATATACTATTATTATTATATTAATTGCTCCTCTCCCGCATTTTTCTTTCCTGTTGGGTGTTTAATCCATTACCATGTTCCTATATGTTTTTTTTTAATTATTTTAATAAATATTTAAACCTAATTAGCATGTTTGCAAGTTGCTTCAGAATCTAAAAAAAACTAAAGGTGCGATATAATCCCCTACACGGCTGTAGGTTTGAGATGACAAACTCCCTTTTAAAATGTGAAAAAACACCCTGAATGAGATAATGTAACTACTGGGACCAATGGACACCTGTGCAGCTACATATTGTCAATGCTGGCATCATGCAGCGCTGATTGTCCAGTGATCAGGGGATGTCATACAATAGTATACAACCTATAAACAGGAGGAAAGGCACCGAATTTTAAAATATTATATGTAAAATCCCTATAAAAGGGCAGATTGAGGAGCGGTGTAGTGGCCATATTTGGGGTGCATAGTTCAAACCAATGTTCCCCAAGTCCGGTCCTCAAGAGCCACCAACAGGTCATTTTTTCAGGATTTCCCTAGTATTGCACAGGTGATAATTGCATCACCTGGACAGGCAAGCATTCAATGACCTGTGCAATACTAAGGAAATCCTCAAAACATGACCGGTTGGTGGCTCTTGAGGACCGGAGTTGGGGAACACTGGTTCAAACGTTTAACATTTTGCATATACCACGATTACTTCATTGGTTTTTGACATTTTTATTTTCTCACCATAATACTATTTTCTCGCCCACCACAATAATGAAATAATCATGAGAACCTTGGGAGACCTGACCCATTTGTTTTTAAAAGTATAAAATCAACCTTTAAGATTAATGTCGACCAACAATCGATAGAACCCCATGGATCCAGTTTTAGAATCCCCTAACGATTGGTTGTTTCTGCCAGTAGGATGAGCCACGTCGCCACGTTTTATTTTTACCATTGCATGCCTTGTAGACACATGGCTACTCAGTCAGTGCCGTAACTCTAAACTTCGGGGCCCCGGGGCAAAACATCATAGTGGGGGCCCTCAACATTTCAATCACTAGAGGTTGTGCGGAGCGTGGTGAAGCCTGCTACGCATTGTTGTATACAACACACAGGCTTCACCACGTTCCGCAAGACCTTTAATAGATTTTGTTTATGATGCAAGTTTTAGAAGTTAAATATTCAGTGAATACGTTTGGAAAATTAATAAGGTGAATAATTCCAAATATTGCACAATTTTCAAATAACTGTATATGTTTATTAAATATTAAGTAGTTTTAAACAGTATATATTTATACTTTGCTCACTTAAACATAACATTACTTAAACATTACCAACTTGTTCCGTTTTAAACAGTTACTTAAACATTTGCTTCCTAACTTTCAGAGAAGCGAATTCATCAATTACTTTGTCAAAATTGATCTGTTGATCTCAATGATGCTGAGCGTTTGTTACAGTCAGTGTGCGCTGTGCCTGCCTTGCCAACTCTCTGTGATCTCCAGACTAACATATTGCTACAAATCTTGTGCTATGAGGCTCTCCAGGCCAGTGCAGGTTTCCATTCATTGACAGCTGGCAGAGCTCCTGGAAATTATTGTAATGATAGTCTCTCCTGTCCTCCGGGTGACATTGTCTGACAGGAATTTAGGACCTGGGTATTTTATGAGAAATTAAAGTATTAAAATACAATTTTTTTACCATCAGTTTGGGGCCCCTTGGGTGGTTGGGGCCCCGGGGCAGTGCCCCGGTTGTAGTTACGGCCCTGTACTCAGTGATAGCAGCCCTAGATGGAAAGTGTGACACTCAGGTACCTTGAAAAAGAGCAAATTGCAGGAGGTAAAGCTTAAGAACTATATGTAACGCAATGATATTGTTAAAGGAGTTATCTGGAACTTACGGGGTTTTATGAAGTTATATGTAGCTTGCCAACTATCTACCTATTCTGCCCTACACTGATCTGTTCTGGCTCAGGTGGCGATTCTCCAGCTTCATTTGACCTCACGTCAACAGAGCAGCTCTTTCTGCTGTCAATGTCATGATGATTGACAGTCGGCTCCCTCCACTTAGGTGGTGGTGAACCGGGTGTCAATCAGCATGACATCGGCAGTCACATCCCATTGACAGAGCAGAGCAGAAGAGATAAAGCTGCTCTGTTTACAAGACATCACCAGAAGCAGGAGAATCGCCGGCAGGAGCGCTCCAGGACTGTTTTGAACCTGAACAAATAGTCACCGGCAGGACAGCAGGTAGTTAGTGACTACCTACCGGTAAATCCTCAGTCCCATACACAGCCAAGAAAAAGTCCCAGATAACCCCTGTAAAATCAATAACCACTTGCATATGCTGATGCTTCATAGTATCGATAAAGCTACCACACCACAACCTGATTTTGTGATCTTAGTTTTACAGGGGTTCTGTGTTTTTAATATTATTTTTACGTTACAAAGTCCCCTCATGTCTGCTTGTAAAAGGGTGTCCCACTACAGGAATGCCCAGCCATCAGCTGTAATCCTCTCATGGAAACTAGCTGCAATGACACATTTCCCAAGGAAAGGAATAGGCTCTCTAGTAGAGACGGGCGAATTTGATCAGGGCCCCTGCTTATTTCTCAAGCTATAGCGCTTACCGAATAAGCAACAGAGGGCACCCGGATACATGGAGCGCGCCGGCTGCTCAGCTGTTCGCCTCCGCAGCTACATGTGTCGCGGCTGTGTCACAGTCACATCCATGGAGGGCCCAACACACAGGCTGTGCGCTATTCGCTTCCTGGAGCGCAGATTTTCCTACACTAGGTTGCGGATTCCATATAAAGAGCCCCTAAGTGCTAAAAAAGCAGAATTCCCCCTCAAGTCACCACATTTTGGAAATTAAAACCCTTTGGACAATTATCTACAGATTTAATGAGGATTTTGACTTCATGGAAGTTTTCCATAAACAAGCAGCAGTGGATGTTGCTGAGTAAAAATTGCAAACTGCCGTTGTAGTGACCAGTACGCTGTAGTAACCAGTACATTATGCCCAGCCTGTGCTTCTGGAGACACGCACCTGTAAATTAGGGCTCCTTCTCACTTCTGAGAAATACGGCCGAGTCTCACAGGTTAAAACCCAGCTCTGGCGCCGGCACTCCAGAGCGGAGCGTGCGGCCGCACAGCAATACATGGAGCTGCACGCTCCGCTCCCAAGTGCTGGCGCCAGAGCAGGGTTTTAACCTGTGAGACTCGGACGTATTTCTCGCAAGTGAGAAGGAGCCCTTAGGAGGACTCTCATCACCACAGAATTGACAAACATGTGGGCGCTAAATGTGGTTTAGGCACACTGGTGCTCAGAAGGGAGGGGGGCATTTGGATTTGGAAGCGGAGAATTTGCTGAATTTCTTTTGGGGGAGCGAGGAGCCATTTAGCTTTTCCAGAGCCTTTGCACTACCTTTATAGGTATATTTTTGATTAAAATGTAAATTGTTCTTTTATTCTATAAACTTCTGACATGTCTGCGAATTTCCAAGCAATAGTTTATTTTTTTTTCTGACAAAGAAAAATGGTCAAAGTTTAAAAAAACAAAAAAAACAGTGCTTTCAGACCTCAAATACTGCAATGAAAACAAGTTCATAATCATTTAGAAACAACAATACTGATGTTTTAATCCCTTCCCGACCTTTGACGCCACGTAGGCATCATGAAAGTCGGTGCCAATCCGACCCATGACGCCTATGTGGCGTCATGGAATGATCGCGTCCCTGCAGATCGGGTGACAGGGTTAACTCCAATTTCACCCGATCTGCAGGGACAGGGGGAGTGGTACTTCAGTCCAGGGGGGGGGGGTGGCTTCACCCCCCCCCCCCCGTGGTTACGATCACTCTGATTAGCTGTTGAAAGTGAAACAGCCAATCAGAGCGATTTGTAATATTTCACCTAAAAAACTGGTGAAATATTACAATCCAGCCATGGCCGATGCTGCAATATCATCGGCCATGGCTGGAAACACTTATGTGACCCCCCCACCCCACCGATCGCCCCCCCCAAGCCACCGATCTGTGCTCCGCTCCCCTCCGTCTTGTGCTCCGCTCCCACCTCCTCCTGTCCGCTCCCCCCGTGCACCTATGCCACCCCCCGTGCTCCGACGCCCCCCCGTGCCCCGATCTCCCCCCCCTTATACTTACCGAGGCTCCCGGTGTGCATCCGTCTTCTCCATGGGCGCCGCCATCTTCCAATCAGGCGGGCATCAGTGCGCCCGCCGAATCTGCCAGCCGGCAGATTCGTTGCAAGTACATTTTGATCGCTGTGATAGGTTCTATCACAGCGATCGAAATAAAAAAAATAATAAATAACCCCCCCTTTATCACCCCCATAGGTAGGGACAATAATAAAATAAAGAAAATATTTTTTTTTCTTTTTCCACTAGGGTTAGAACTAGGGTTAGAACTAGGGGTAGGGTTAGGGTTATGGCATGTGCACACAGTGCGGATTTGGCTGCGGATCCGCCGCGGATTGGCCGCTGCGAATTCGTAGCAGTTTTCCATCAGGTTTACAGTACCATGTACACCTATGGAAAACCAAATCCGCTGTGCCCATGGTGCAGAAAATTCCGTGCAGAAACGCTGCGTTGTATTTTCTGCAGCATGTCAATTCTTTGTGCGGATTCCGCAGCGTTTTACACCTGTTCCTCAATAGGAATCCGCAGGTAAAATCCGCACAAAAAAACACTGGAAATCCGCTGTAAATCCGCAGGTAAAACGCAGTGCCTTTTACCTGCAGATTTTTCAAAAATCGTGCGGAAAAATCTCACACGAATCCGCAACGTGGGCACATAGCCTTAGGGTTAGGGTTGGAATTAGGGCTAGGGTTGGAAAGTGTTAAGATTAGGCTTGTGGTTAGGGTTACGGATAGGGTTAGGGGTGTGTTGGGGTTACAGTTGTGGTTAGGGTTGTGATTAGGGTTAGGGTTGTGATTAGGGTTATGGCTACAGTTGGGATTAGGATTAGGGGTGTGTTGAGGTTAGTGTTGAAGTTAGAATTGAGGGGTTTCCACTGTTTAGGCACATCAGGGATCTCCAAACGCAACATGGCGCCACCATTGATTCCAGTCAATCTTCAAAAAGTCAAACAGTGCTCCCTCCCTTCCAAGCCCCGACGTGCGCCCAAACAGTGGTTTACCGCCACATATGGGGTACCAGCATACTCAGGACAAACTGGGCAACAACTGTTGGGGTCCAATTTCTCCTGTTACCCTTGCAAAAATAAAAAATTACTTGCTAAAACATAATTTTTTGAGGAAAGAACAATTATTTTTTATTTTCACGGCTCTGCGTTATAAACTTCTGTGAAGCACTTGGGGGTTGAAAGTGCTCACCATACATCTAGATAAGTTCCTTGGGGGGTCTAGTTTCCAAAATGGAGTCACTTGTGGGGTGTTTCTACTGTTTAGGCACATCAGGGGCTCTGCAAATGCAACGTGATGCCCGCAGACCATTCCATCAAAGTCTGCATTTCAAATGTCACTACTTCCCTTCCGAGCCCTGACGTGCGCCCAAACAGTGGTTTACCCCCACATATGGGGTTCCAGCATACTCACAACAAACTGGGCAACAAATATTGGGGCCAATTTCTCCTGTTACCCTTCTGAAAATAAAAAATTGCTTGCTAAAACATCTTTTTTGAGGAAAGAAAAATGATTTTTTATTTTCACGGCTCTGCGTTATAAACTTCTGTGAAGCACTTGGGGGTTGAAAGTGCTCACCATACATCTAGATAAGTTCCTTGGGGGGTCTAGTTTCCAAAATGGGGTCACTTGTGGGGGGTTTCTACTGTTTAGGCATATCAGGGGCTCTGCAAACGTAACATGATGCCCGCAGACCATTCCATCAAAGTCTGCATTTCAAAACGTCACTACTTCCGTTCCGAACCCCGGCATGTGCCCAAACAGTGGTTTACCCCCACATATGGGGTATCAGCGTACTCAGGAGAAACTGGACAACAACTTTTGGGGTCCAATTTCTCCTGTTACCCTTGGGAAAATAAAAAATTGTGGGCTAAAAAATCATTTTTGAGAAAAGAAAAATTATTTTCTATTTTCATGGCTCTGCGTTATAAACTTCTGTGAAGCACTTAGGGGTTCAAAGTGCTCACCACACATCTAGATTAGTTCCTTGGGAGGTCTAGTTTCCAAAATGGGGTCACTTGTGCGGGAGCTCCAATGTTTAGGCACACAGGGGCTCTTCAAACGCGACATGGTGTCCGCTAATGATTGGAGCTAATTTTCCATTCAAAAAGCCAAATAGCATGCCTTCCCTTCCGAGCCCTGCCATGCGCCCAAACAGTGGTTTACCCCCACATATGGGGTATCATCGTACTCAGGACAAACTGGACAACAACATTTGGGGTCCAATTTCTCCTATTACCCTTGGGAAAATAAAAAATTCTGGGCTAAAAATCATTTTTGAGGAAAGAAAAATTATTTTTTATTTTCACGGCTCTGCGTTATAAACTTCTGCGAAGCACCTGGGGGTTATAAGTGCTCACTATGCATCTAGATAAGTTCCTTGGGGGGTCTAGTTTCCAAAATGGGGTCACTTGTAGGGGAGATCCAATGTTTAGGCACACAGGGGCTCTCCAAACGCGACATGGTGTCCGCTAACGATTGGAGCTAATTTTCCATTCAAAAAGTCAAATGGCGCTCCTTCCCTTCCGAGCCTTACCATGTGCCCAAACAGTGGTTTACCCGCACATGTGAGGTATCGGTGTACTCAGGAGAAATTGTCCAACAAATTTTAGGATCCATTTTATCCTGTTGCCCATGTGAAAATGAAAAAATTGAGGCTAAAATAATTTTTTTGTGAAAAAAAAGTACTTTTTCATTTTTACGGATCAATTTGTGAAGCACCTGGGGGTTTAAAGTGCTCACTATGCTTCTAGATAAGTTCCTTGGGGGGTCTAGTTTCCAAAATGGGGTCACTTGTGGGGGAGCTCCAATGTTTAGGCACACGGGGGCTCTCCAAACGCGACATGGTGTCCGCTAAAGATTGGAGCCAATTTTTCATTCAAAAAGTCAAATGGCGCTCCTTCCCTTCCGAGCCCTGCCGTGCGCCCAAACAGTGGTTTACCCCCACATATGAGGTATCAGCGTACTCAGGACAAATTGGACAACAACGTTCGTGGTCCAGTTTCTCCTTTTACCCTTGGGAAAATAAAAAAATTGTTGCTAAAAGATCATTTTTGTGACTAAAAAGTTAAATGTTCATTTTTTACTTCCATGTTGCTTCTGCTGCTGTGAAACACCTGAAGGGTTAATAAACTTCTTGAATGTGGTTTTGAGCACCTTGAGGGGTGCAGTTTTTAGAACGGTGTAACTTTTGGGTATTTTCAGCCATATAGAACCCTCAAACTGACTTCAAATGTGAGGTGGTCCCTAAAAAAAATGGTTTTGTAAATTTTGTTGTAAAAATGAGAAATCACTGGTCAAATTTTAACCCTTATAACTTCCTAGCAAAAAAAAAATTTGTTTCCAAAATTGTGCTGATGTAAAGTAGACATGTGGGAAATGTTATTTATTAACTATTTTGTGTCACATAACTCTCTGGTTTAACAGAATAAAAATTAAAAATGTGAAAATTGCAAAATTTTCGCCAAATTTCCGTTTTTTTCACAAATAAACTCAGAAATTATCGACCTAAATTTACCACTAACATGAAACCCAATATGTCACGAAAAAACTGTCTCAGAATCGCTAGGATCCGTTGAAGCGTTCCTGAGTTATTACCTCATAAAGGGACACTGGTCAGAATTGCAAAAAACGGCAAGGTCATTAAGGCCAAAATAGGCTGGGTCATGAAGGGGTTAATTCAGGAAGAGTTCAGAAATCAATATTTTGTGGAATAACCATGATGTTTAATCACAGCTTCCATGCGTCTTGGCATGCTTTCCAGCAGGCTTTCACACTGCTTCTGGCTCAAAAATGTAAGCAGTTCTTCTTTGTTTGATGGCTTGTGACTATCCATCATCCTCTTGGTTACATTCCAGAGGTTTTCAGTGGGGTTCAGGTCTGGAGATTGGGCTGCTCATGACAGGGTTTTGATGTGGTGGTCTCTTCATTTTTGCCAGAGCTGTATATTTTTATAGGTACTCTTATAAGTGATGGTATATGATTGTAAATGATCACCGGGGGGTTGGACCTCGGGGATCTCCCCCAATTCAGAGCATGGTATTATATAATAAAGCAAATGCCAAAAGTGGTCATGGTGTAAGGATAGAAATTTAGAAAATACATTTTAACCACTCTGGAATTATTTTAATGTAAAGAATATATATATTTTTAATTAGGCTTGTTCTACATTGGGATTAGATGTACTGAGCAAGTAATGATCCAGTGAATATGTCAATTATCTAGATTAGTTATCTACATAGTTAGAGGGTAACAAAACATTTATGCCAAGTTCCCACAATGAGTATTTGGGCAGTTGTTGATGTTGAAGATTTTCTACACCAATTAGGCTACTTGCATTTTTCTTTTCTTGCTTGGGTTTTTATCATGTTTTTTCAGCTGAGTTTTGGTCTCTTTAAGTCACATTTAATACAGTGGGGGAAATAAGTATTTGATCCCGTGCTGATTTTGTATCTTTGCCCACCGACAAAGACATGAACAGTCTTTAATTTTGAGGGGAAGTTAATTTTAACATTGAGCTATAGAATATCAAAAATAAAATCCAGAAAATCCCATTGTGCTGCAGTGCTTTTTCATGTTCAAGTCTTTGTCAGTGGGCAAACTTACAAAATCAGCAAGGGATCAAATACTTATTTCCTCCACGGTGTATATCCACTTTGTTTTTGATATTTCCTGGCAGTTGACTTTGACAAATCATTATTGATACAGTCATGTGCAGTTTACATGTGTTTTATTGAATATTTTTAACCTGCGTTTTTTCCATATCTAATGTGATTAGCAAAGAAATTGACAAGTTGCAGATTTGAAAAAAGCACAGCAAGTCAGTTTACACATCATTAAAGACAAAAACATTTTAAAAAAAACCCTGGGGGAAGGAGATTTCTATTAATTTCATCCACTTTCTGGAACTATAAAACACTGGGGGGTTTTATGGAGGGAAAATATCTTGCATCAAAAACTCTGTATGGAAACATAACCTTAAACCGTTTTTGATACGGTGTAGCTTGTATCCAGCATCGTTGATATGTGGGTAAGGACCTAGGACCCCTAGGGGGTAGAAGTGCACAGCTTTTGCTGAAGCAGAGTGTTGTAGGAACCTATAGAAATACTTTGAACCCATACATCACTCAGCTCGATAATGATAATTTCTCACCTCTGGTAACAGCAATTGGTTTGGCAATACACGTGACAAATCAAAATTGATTTAAAACAATCATCCCCATTAAGACATCATAGAACCCAAACCTCACGGCCCTGGTATTATTTACATTGCGGATTACGGCAAAAGGAAAAAACTACCCCCACATCTTCAGTGGATGTAGGCCTGAGCAAATCCTTCCGTCTCATCATGCAATCCCAGACAGAGTGAATGGAAGACCAGGGCCCTGTGGGGCTATATCATCACTTCTAGGTCTCCTCGCTCTTCTTTATGATGAAGATAGTTATTTTTGACACTGGCTGTATGTTTGGGGTTGTTCACTTGCTGCAGAATAAATTTGGAGCCAGACGCCCCTGACAGTATTACGTGTTTGATAAGTATGTTTTATTTCTCATCATTGAGGTAACTATTAATTCTGGCCAAAAACCCAAACCCATTTGATGACGTACAGCCTCAAACTTGCAAGAAGTCTCCACCATGCTTCACTGTTGCCTGCACTCATTATTGTACCGCTCTCCAGCCCTTCAGCACACAATCAATCTGCCTTCTGTTACAGACAAATATTTCACTTTGACTCAGAAACACCACATCACCTGCTCCCATTTTTCTGCACACCAGTTTGAGTGGCTTAGCCTTGTTACCATCTATGGTTTTTGGCCACAATTCTTCCATGCATTCTTCTAATCAGATTTCTCCAACCAGTAGAGGAGTGTAGCTGGTTCCCACTTGTTGCAGATAGTTCTGAGCTGATGGCACTGCTGGACATCCTCTAATTTCCAGTGGAAGGATGCATGATATGCCGTTCATCTTCTGCACTAAGTTTCCTTAGCCAAACAATGTATCTACAGTCTTCAAAGACCAGAAACACAGACAGATACTTATCAATCATACAATACCATCAGGGATACTGCAAATTTATTTTGCGGCAGGAAAATGACCTCAAACATACAGCCAATGTCATTAAGAACAATCTTTAGCTTAAAGAATGAGAAGTCCTGGAAGTTGATATGGCGCCACAGAGCCCAGATCTTAAGGTCGAGTCTATCTAGGCTTACAACGTATATGAAGAGACAGAAGTCTACATCCACAAAAGATCTGTTGTTAGCTCTTTAGACCTTTGGAACAATCTTCCTGCAGAGTTCCTTTAAATACTGGGTGCAAGTACAAGTGTACCTAGACAATCTAATAAATTAGTGCAGCTTTGAAGGCAAAACCATGGTCATACTAAATATAGATTAGATTTACCAACACCTGCCTAATAGTTTTGCTCCATACGGTGTATTTATAGTTAATGGTGTAGTAAAATTATTAACACCAATTTCTTGATGAGTGAAGAACTAGGACAAGACATCAAAAAGAATAATGTACCATTGGGGGCAGAGTTGTATCAACCCAATTCATTAATCCAGGTGACCGATGAGCAGAGATGTTCTTGGTATTGGAAACAAAATTGGTGATTTTTTTTTTCAGCGATGGTTGCCGTAGAAGTTAACAGCCGTTCACAGTGTGCCAAGATGTGGAGCATGTTCCACTACTAGATCAGTAGCAGAAGCCGATACACACAACTGGCCCAAAAAGACCATTTCATGTCTAATTCTTTCCATCCAGTAATTTTATCATCAGTATAGAGACAACAGTAAGAAGACAATGAAGTGACTTTAATAAGATGATGGCTTCCCATTCACACGGCTATTAAACGCAGCCTTCCCATTCGGATGTTTTATTAAACACTTACAAGGATGTAGAGGTCTTTTCGCAAATGAAGCAAACATACATTTGGCAAATGACATATCCAAGATGGCTCTGCAAACTTAACCAACATTTATTCTTCTATTGGATCTTGTGATCGCTCTTCGTTGCTTGCATGGACGAATTTGGATTCGGAGTCCTGTTCTTCTAAAAACTAGGGTTTTTTTTTTTGCCGCACAACACATTTTTGCCAGATGAAAATCGATGTAATCCCAAGAATCCTCTTCCAGTAATGTACAATGTTATGAAACATCATGGGACAAGCAAAAATTGGAAAATGTACTTAAGCCTTTCTCTTCTTTAATAAAAGGCATTCACATTTAGCTATCTAATTAAGGACCCCTAAGCTAGCAACAACATTAGGATAACAGCACTTTACACATACTGAGGTATTGTAATTATTCCAGCCATATCAATAGGGCATTTATAGGATCATATATACACATATATTGCTAAATTATAAACATTATACGTTTATCTTATATACAAGGTCCCAGACTTAAATGCTCATTATCATGGATTCCTACATGTAAAAGGACACGAACCTCATAAGGGGCTGTTTTTCTAGTTAATTGTATAGATTTTTGGCTAAAATTTTCTACTGTTTTGCTTCTACAGCCTCTATGTATAACAGTACATTCTGTACATATCAGAATCCGTCAGTATACCTGTTCAGACAACTTTTTTTTCTTTCTTCTTGTGAAGAATCTCATAAGTTAGTATATTAAAACTTTAAAGACCTCAAGAGAAGAGAGAACACTTACTGATGTTGCTGTCTGAACAAGCTAACTGGATGCACTGTTAATTTAATCTGCAGTGTGCCATGTACAGTGATACATAAAGGTTGTGGAAGCCTAACGATCTAGAGGTTTTTTTTACTGAAACCCTATTGCACAAATGCTTTTTTTCCCCTTTAGCCAAAAATACATGCATTTAAGTGAAAACTAAGTCCCTAAGAAGTGTCCATATCCTTTAAAAAGATTGTACAGGATTAGAAAGACATGGCGCTTTTTCTCTAGAACCAGTACCTGTCCATAACCTGTGCCTGGTAGTGCAGCTGAGCCCCCAAGGTAAAGTGAAGCTATCAGCTGATATGTCCGAGATCATACCCAGAATGTAGCTGGCTGAGCCTGATACATTCTACTAACCATGTGTCAGGCTTACTTTAATGGAGTAAACTGAACACTACCCACATATTAAGGACCGGTGTAGCACTGTCTATAAAAGAAAGCAGCCTTCATTTTCTCATCATAAACAAGCCTTCAAAAAGAGTATTCCTCCATCAAAACTGATCACATCTCACAAGGATATCCATCACTCTGTATCTAATCTGAACTGGATATTGGTGTATTATTTTTTTTTCCCCAAGAATAAATGGCAAATTCAAGATTACTGCTCAATAAAAGGCTTTGAATAAATTCCTTATTTATAAAAAAAAAAAAAAAAAGTGTTTAATTTCAACTTATTCTACACTCCAACGGCTTGTTTTTAGAAGACTAACTGTTTTTATCTCATGTCGGTATGAGGGTGTTTTAGGCTTATGGAGAAGAGGTAATGGGTATCCTCATCCTTGCCTAGATGAGCCATATGATTTATTATCACAGTCAAAACACAATGAGGAAAGTCTGTGCGCATTTATGTGCAGAATACCACATCTACATATCAATACTTTCAAATTTTTTTTTTTTTTTAAAGATATTTATAACTGCATATAATGAACAGATTTGTGTTACTGAAAGGGATTAGAACATTTTGGGAAATGGGTTTCCTAGATACAATTATCCATGTAAACTGCGGTTTTCTACTCACTACCAGTATCGGTGATCTTCCTGCATAACTGTTCAAATACTGGTACCGGATGACATTTTCTCAGGTCCTCTTTGGCCCAAGACTTCTTTATTTTTGTCATTCCTTACATTTTATCCCTGTCCATTACTGATGGACAGCCGGCAAAGTCTACGCTCTCCACGATGCAGCATTTGTGTCCATGGGAAAATGCTGGATAGTGGATGGAACAATCAGAGAGTCCTTTTGGAAAATAACAGCATTTTTTCTAATTTCTCTAAATATTATTAATCCTGAAATATCCCTTTGATATTTTCTGTTCTGTAAACCTGGGAATATGTAAAACCTTTAGTTACAGCTGGTGGACATATTACTCCAGCTCAACAGAACCTTACTTAAAGGAGAATTCAGCAAGGACTGGAAATAAATCAATCATTCTCCATTCCAGAATAACAGACTCAAAAAAGGACTCAAGGAATGATATGGAGTAAACCTGGCAAAATTACAGAAAGCTTAAGATATAGAACAAAAAGAAAGAGACTAAATCTGTATTTATAAACAAACATAAAAATAAGAATAGATCCTTTCCTGGACCAGGTCATAAAAAATAAGGACTTTTTTTTTTTTTTTTTACATCTTTCACTAACAGAGAGGCAGCAACAAATTGCAAATTGAGGAGTTGCGCGCCTGTCAGACAATGAAAGTTCCTTGAAGGAGGTGCTTTAGTAATCCTGGGCCTGGTAGCCTTGTGTGCCTGCGTCGTAGGCGTCTGTTGGAGGCTGCTGGTAGCCAGCAGAAGGATCCAAGTCGTCATTGCTGGCATAGGGGGGATAAGGAGGCCCCTGATCTTGGCTTGGGTCCATGTAGTCCTGAGAGAACAATGCGGAGTCAGAGCCCAGGCGATAGCGTTGGTAGGCCAGCACGGCTTGTCCCGCCTTGAATCAATGATGAATGGAAATTAATGGGGCAAGGAGTGGTAGGGAAGCGTAAGGAATGGGGGCAAGAGTGGAGAAGGTGGAAAGGACAAAAGAGAAACAGACACCCATCACCATAGTTAGTAACTGTTAAATCAGCATTACGGAACATAAAAGGATTCTTTCCTGATTCAAATACAGAAAAGATATATATCTTGGTACCGTGTTAGCCAGTAGATAGAAATATTTAGAATTGAGAGTCCTCAGTGGTTGATACCTTTTAATGGCTAACCCATAATGACAGTGCTGTGTTGTGTATAAATATGCGATTCTACAGATTTTCCATTAGTCTATGCCTGATGACGAGGCCTGAGTAGTCTCGAAAGCTTGCAATTTGTTACCATCTTTTCAGTTAGCCATTAAAAGGTATCAACCACTGAGGACTCTCAATTCTAAATATTTTCCTGATTCTACAAACTGACTTGGTCCTCAAGTTACACTAGAGTACGCCATACATATCAAACAGAGGTCAGGAGAGTCCTCCTTCTAAGCAACCCCATATGCATGCACGCTCGGCGGAGCATGCATGTGTTCTTAATAGGGAGAGACCAATCAGCAATTCCTCTAGCATGGGGGGGGGGGGGGGTGAGGGCTGTCACACTAAACATGTAAAAAAGAAAAAGAAAAAAAAATGGTCCAAGGGTAGCACAAGTCTCATGCGAGTACAATCCGATTTTACACATAGCATCCGATTTACATCCGAATGCTATGTGATTCGAACATGAGCTTTTTCAGAGAATTGCTGTCATTTGCACATCATTTTCTAAGGAAATATTCTTCAAGATAAAGACAAATAAATAAAAAGTAGCCACGTATAGCAAAATCACAGTGACAGGTTAGAGTAGAACAGATATATAGATGTCAGTGACACACATATATATGTACATATATTACATAGATAGAAGAAAAGCTGGCAATTTATCTGCCGTGTACTGTAAAATCACTGTAGGAGCTGACAGGATAAAATAGATTGATTACACACAGTAAATGCATATAAAATAGATAGTTATACAGATGTCCGTGACAAATACAATTAGTACAGTGTGTGCAGCTTACTGTACAGGTATTTAATAAAAGATTAATTATTCTGAAAAAAATGGTATTGGCTCTTGCGCAATTTTCTTAACCAGCAGAGGAAAAGTCAAAGGTTGGGGGCAAATGTTTATAAGCTGGGAAGGGGATAACACCCATGGAGCTTCCAAGGCTAGTAATATCAGCTCACAGTTGTTTACTTAGCCTTTATTGGACCCTATTAAAAAAAAAAAAAAAAAAAGAGAGTAGGGTTCCCCTATAATTGTTAACCAGCAAAGGCTATGCAGACAGCTGCGGGCTGATATTAATAGCCTAGGAAGGGGCCATGGATACTGCCCCCCCAGGCTAAAAACATCAGCTCTCAGCCAACCCAGAAAAGGCACATCGCTAAGGTGTGCCAATTCTGGCACGTATCCTCACTCTTCCCACTTGCCCTTTAGATGTAAACCTTTGTATTATCAGGTGATATTAAGCCCTGAGGTTAGTAATGGAGAAGCATCAATAATATGCCCCCATTACTAACCCCATAGTCATATCGTATAAAAACACACACACACACACACAACCAGAAAAAAGTCCTTTAATTGAAAGAATTACACAGACCCCTTTAATTTCCCACCGTGCTCATGTCACATAGGTGAAGGGAGTTCTTTGGCTGTGAACTCCCAGGACCTGTCTGACAGCACCACGAGCAGGAGAACTTTCTCACGCTCGCGGTTCTGCCAGACAAATAATAGGAGTTCACAGGGAGACAATGAAAACACGCTGCTCAGTGTCTCTGCTGGATGGCAGGCTGTATGGTTGCACCATGCAACTTGCCATCTAGATGTAGCAGTGTGAGACCCATCGTGGGACAAATTAACTAACATCTCTGCAGAAAGGTGAGGAATATTGTTGGTTTTTTTTTTGTTTAACTCTTTTGCAGAAGACAATGGCATCAGTGGCTGCAAGTATGGTTTAATTAAGATTCATTAAAGGAGTCTGTGTAATTCTTTCAATTAAAGGACTGTGAGCGGATATTAATAGCCTGGGAAGCTCCATGGGTATTAGCCCCTTCCTAGGCTATAAACATGAGCCCCCAAACATCAGCTTTCCCTCTGCTGGTTAAGAAAATTACACAGAAGCCAATGCCATAATCTTTTATTAAAAACATGTAAAGTAAGCTGCACACACTGTATTAATTGTATTTGTCACGGACATCTGTATATCTACCTATTCTATGTGTATTTACTGTATGCAATCCATCTATTCTTTCCTGTCGGCTCCTGCTGTGATTTTACAGTACACGGCAGATGAATTGCTGTCTTTTCTTATATGTACGTACGTGCGTGCGTGTTATATGTATATACTTGTGTATAAATATTATATCAATCCTATTTTAATCTGTCACTGTGATATTACTGTACGCGGCACATGAATTGCCGGATTTTCAAAGGACATCAGTACGTAAAAAAATCGAACAGCGCTCACATGGTCTGAGTGCGGTGCAATTTTCTCGCATGCATAGGCTTGCATTGGCGAGTCTCGGCACCAATCGCAGTATGCTGAGATTTTACATGTACCTCGATTACACTTGAGAAAATAAACACTGATGTGAGCTGCCCCATAGATTAACACTGGGCCGAGAGCTATGCAATGTTTTCTCGCATAGCACTTGGCTGTATTCTATGGTGGTGTAACTCCGGCCAAAGGCTGTGTTCCCACAATGGCTTTTGCTGAGGTTTTTGATGCTGCAAAATTTCTACACCTATTTAAAATTAGGTCACTTGTATTTTTTTTTTATTGCATTTGTATGTGCGCTTTTTTTTTTAGCATGAATTTTTATTGCATTTTTTACACTGAGTTTTGTGTCTTTTTGGTGCATCATGCTTTAAAGAAAGCCGCTTTGTTTTTGATACTTCCACAGTTTTCTCTAAGCCAATTACTAGGATTATGTTTGTTTTTCAAGGTCAAAAATATAATCACTTAGGTCCAACCACTGGGACAACACATCTCGAGAAGAGAGGGTCCTAAAGTCCCTATAGGCGAGGTGGTCAAACATGCATATTACCGACCAATTCACAAAGGCTCGGACCCCAGAAACAATTCAATAATACCCTAGTCTGAATGATAAAACATTTTGCTGAAAAAAAAAAACCCTTTAAAAAAGGGATATTCTTGAGTTGTTTCTTCAGCAGCTCAGAGCTTCCCACTCTGCATACTTTCTGATTTCTGGCAGGGCTTTCGCTTCTCCTTAATGGGGAATGTCCAGCAAAGAAAAGTTCATTTTAATTAATAGATCATGGAATAATAATAATTTTGACAATTGGATGTTTTTTTGTTTTTTTCCCCAAAGTTACTGTGCCGAGATTTATATAAAAAAATAAAAATAAAATAAAGTAAACAAGAAAGCTTGGGATCACATCTGATTCTTTCTGTAAGAGAAAACATTTCTCTGACCATTTTCAAACATCTTTTACCTCACAGAAAGAAGCATTTTGTCATATCTGTATCCTCTTTTGCTTCCCCCCTGCCCAGGAGATGTGGTATGTTCAGACCATGTTCATGTACGGTCAAACACAATCATTACACAGTACACAGCAGGGGCACATTTATAAGATTTTTTTTCAGCACAGGAACATTTTATTTAAACACATCCAATTGTGGAAATTATTATTATTCAAGGATCTATTGATTAAAATGTACTCAGTTTGTGAAACAATCCCTTTAAGTGGCAGATCTGGTGTGTAGCAGAGCTGTAGTAACAGTAGAACTATAAAGCTCAGCCCAAGATCTGCTGTAACACAATTAGCTGAGTCTACACAGCTATCACTGTAGAAGTATACAGAGATAGTAGGGCATTTGGACACGCACACAGCTCCAGCCAGTGAAAGGCTGGGTGCCAGGTATTGTGATTCTACAGGACTGATACGAGTAAGATTTATAACACTGGAGGTGGAGTGTGGATGGATCAATTGGATGGAAAGAGGTGGCTAGTAAGTTAAGAGTTTACTCCTGTCCTGGAATGTAACTGAACACTCCAGGCCAGGTTCCACGGAAGCCAGCAGTACACTATGAAAGATAAAAGCTCTCTATGCAATTGACTTGCATTTTCTATCTGCTGCTATTCTCCTGCAAACATGCTTATTTCCATATTGTCTAACTAATTAAAGCAATTTAGTAACTTGAGAATACCCCTTTAAGACCGAGTTACCATGATGAGTATTTGGTGAGTTATGATGTTGCAGATTTTCTGCACCAATTAGCTAAATTAGATTGTGTTTTTACATTGCATTCTTGAAAGCATTAACATAGCGTCAAAAACGCACCAAAAATTAATCGTCTGAACTTAAGAGGTTGTCCACTACTTTAACAGTGATGACCTATCCTTGGGATAGATCAATGCATGATCGGTTGGGGTCAGACACCTGTCGGTGGCCAGAAGTGCTCACTTGCAGAGCTGGCAGTCTTCGCATTGTGGCCGCCGCAGGGTATGGCACATCCGCCTGCTATTGATCTGAATAGGAGGCAGATGTGCAGTACCCTGCCTTGGACACTACTAGAAGATGCCCAGCTCCCCAAGTGAGTACTCCCAGCTGGTGGCCACCTACACCTAGATCAGCTGATTGTCGGGGGAGCCGGACCCCGACTGATCAGACATTGATGACTTCTCCAAAGGATAGTTCATCAATGCTAAAGTAGTGGACAACCTCTTTAATTTAAGGGTCAAATTCCCAAACGAAAGAAAATCTGTTCCATCAGTGAATAGGGTTCAGTGTTCTAGTTTACTCTAAGGCTATGTGCACACGTTGCGGATTTTGCTGTGGATCCGCAGCAGCTTTCCATGCGTTTACAGTAATGTAAACCTATGGAAAACGCAATCCGCAGTGCCCATGCTGCGGAAAAAAACACGCGGAAACGCAGCGGGTTACATTCTGCAGCATGTCAATTCTTTGTGCGGATTCCGCAGCGGTTTACACCTGCTCCATAATAGGAATCCGCAGGTGTAAAACTGTAGGTGGAATCCGCACAAAATCCGCGGTAAATCCTCAGTAAATCTGCAGGTAAAATGCAGTGCCTTTTACCTGCGGATTGCTCAAATCCACTGCGGAAAAATCCGCAGAGCTCAAAACTACGTGTGCACATACCCTAAGGCTTTTCACAGTGACCAATCTATAGCTCACTTTTAGGCCTCGTTTAGATAAGCGGTTTATAAAGATGGGTGCGCCATAGACCACAAGCATCCATTGTAGCCAACATGTCAGTGCACATGACCCAACGGTCCGAGGGGGGGAAAAAAAAAAAGTTGCAGCATGCACCATCCTGGTTTGCTTTACGGCCCAGACTAGAGCATGTACATAGGGGGCAGCTCATGCACTTGTCTTCTATGTGGACAAGCACATGGAGAAGGTCACATTTGCAGTTTGCCATCGTGGCTGGCCTGAATTTTAGTACCATAATCTGACACGGGTAAAAACACACTATGCATTCTAAACAACATTCCTTACAGACTAAAAGCAGAAAAGGAAAATAATAATATAAAAATACTGAATGTAGCTAACAGTAACATTTTATTACATTTTACCAGTGCTTGGACTAACATACTAAAGTATCTCAAGTATAATTACAAGGTAAACAATATCCAGGTATTAGAACAACATACGATTCCAGGAAAAACTGGAAGAATAGGAACAAGTAGTCAATTATTATAAGGGAACAGTAAACAAGGTTCATTAAGGCAATAAGACATTGACACTTCCCAAGTCTTATACATGGCTGATGTTTGTACGCACCTCCATTTATTGGCTGGCACAACTACTTGACAGCTGTATGGCACTTGAAGGGTTATTCCCATCTTCATAGATGGATATTATCGGATTGTGCTCGAAAATACTAACACTTTTGCAATTTACGGCTTATTAAAATTTGCAGCCGTTCTTGGGATATTAACACTTTGTTTACTTTTTTTTTTTGCCTAGGAGACCGACCCCTGCTGCCGTCTAGCTTGTAAGCACTGCGCTGAAGCTGGCCAGGATCAGTATAAGAGGTAACCGTGCATCCCAGCAATCCTAGACAGCTTCAAACCGTGCAAGCAAATAATGAAAAAGGAGATTGTTAGCCCTGAGCATGTTCTGCTGTCCAGCACCGGTGGTCGGTAACCAAGGAAACAAAATGTAAAACAAAAGAAAAATAAAGTTAACTCAAGAATGGCAAAATGCATTAAGGCGCAGCAAACTGAAATTTTGCTTGTATATACAGGCACTATCCGATAATACCGACTCATGATGATGGAACGACCCTTTAAATTGTCAATGAAATGGTTATTCTGATGATTTTCAGTTGGCGCCATATTGGCACTGCCAAGCACTAATCCACTATCGGTTACACCAATGACATGGACTGAGCTCCATTCAAGCTTCTGCAGATTCATAGGAGGAAAAGGGAATTGCAGTCACCATGCATGGTAGAGAACATAAAGCAAAGTCAAGCTGTCTTTCTTACAAAAAAAAATAAATGCTCAACTACGCCCCCAGACGATGCTACCTCCTCCTACATGGCACTTCAGGAAAACATTTTATTTTCAACAAAAAAAAACAAAAAAAAAAACAATAATAATGACATATGAAAGACTGTCTATAAATACTTCTTATCATATGATTCAGAGAGACTGGAACATGGAAGCACAGGAAATATGAGCGACCTGATCTAATATCACAGGACAATGAAGATCAAAGAGCTGCATCCATAGAAGAAGCCAAGGTGGTCTCCATCATGTGCTCAAGATCTGCCTATGTATAGGACGCTCTAAAGCGGAGACACATACAATGCCAGCCGTAAACAATTCCTATAATCGGTAACACAGGCACTGCAGATTGTTTAGCGGTGTTAATAGGTTAAGGGAAGGATTGGGGGTTCGGGGGGAAAAGCCGGCTGTACTCCTCTTGGAAAGTAATTTCCTTTAGATGCTGCAGCCTCAGCACTGCTAGGACGGCCTGTGGAAGGGATAAAATTACAAGATGAGATCCCCCCATTACCACAACCACTCAGCAGGACCCCCACTAGAAGCAACAAGTTGCCCAGTGGTGAAAAGTACATGGGTTGTCCGGCTATTGCTTTTTTACTTAAAATGCAAAAATTATTTTGAGCCCCAATTACATGCAATAGGGTTTCATTACAAATGATGCACCATTTAGCCTGAATGGTTAGATGAGAAACTATCAGCGAGCCCACTAGGACGCTCTCACAGAGCATGTCACTCTTATCTGTCTTTTCAGAGCCTAGACCACATCAAAGTTAAAGAAGTATTCCAATCTCCAACATCCTATCCCAATATGTAGCAAGTGTAATAATATTAGCACATACCCCTAATTAGAAACATAGTATAGTTCTTCTGAGTCACTATGTCACTTATCCCATGTGCAGGGCATTGTAGTAGCTTAGGTATCCATGGTTACGACCCTCATATAGTGACAGTTAGTGGTCGTAACTATGGATACCTAAGCTACTACAATGCCCTGCACATGGAATAAGCAACATAGCGAATCAGAAGAACTATACTATATTTTTAAATGGGGGTATTTGCTATTATTCCTATTACATAATGGGATAGGATCTTGGAGATGGGAATACTCCTTTAAATTTGATGTGGTGTAGGGTGATCATTCAGCTGAGAGGAGCTCTGAAAAAGACATAAGAGTTACATACTCTGTTAGACCGTCATAGTGGACTCACTATAGGCTATGTGCACACGTTCAGGATTTCTTGCAGAAGTTTCCTGAGCAAAACTGGACATTTTCTGCAAGAAATCCGCATGTGTATTTTGCGCGTTTTTGGTGCGGTTTTTTTTGCGGATTTTTCCGGAGGTTCCCAATGCAATAATATAGCGGGAAATCCGCAAAAAATCCGCAAAATTAATGAACATGCTAAGTTTTGTACCACGATGCATTTTTTTCGCGGAAAAAAACGCATCATGTGCACAAAAATTGCGGAATGCATTCTAAATGATGGGATGCATAATGTATGCGTTTTGTTTGCGTTTTTATAGCGAAAAAAAACGCAAAAAATCTGCTACGTGTGCACACAGCCTAAATGTGCAAAGAAACATAAGACCTATGCAAATCAAATGTTGAGAAATTTTAAATTAAACCCAATCGTAAAAATACAACACGCATTTAAAAAGTTTAAAAAGAAAAAAAGTCCCCAGAGATGGCCACACTAACATTGTGCAACAATTCAACCCGTTTCTGCAGAATTTGGCTAAATATGAAATTACGGCATCTAGTTATCACATCAATATGGTTTTCAATGAGGACAAGAGAGAAGGTATCATCATAGAATAAAAAAAAAAACAACAAAAAAAAACAAAGGGTGTTACTTACCTCTCTGAACCCTGCTGCTCCAAAGATCTTCATCAGGACAAGAGTGATGACATCCCATTCGTACAGCCACCTGACCGCTGAAAACAATGAATTCCTGTAGGCTCATGTGACTGATGGATGGATGGATAACTTTCCAACAGAAATTATAACTGATGGAACGTAATCCCATTCTCTCTGTTGGTGTCCCTCAAAGCTCCGTCCTGGTACCCCTACTCTTCTCCATCTATACCTTTGGCCTGGGACAACACAAAGTCCCATGGCTTCCATTACCACCTATACGCTGATATCAGCTTTCTGCTGCCCAGAATCAGCCACAATACTTCTCCTCTTGCTTCCTAAAACCTAATGTGGACAGAACCGAACTAATCATCTTTACTCCCAGCTAACACATTTGCACCTCTCCAGATCATCATTAACTGTACTGCCAGATTAGTACACCTCTCCCCTTGTTACTCCTCCGCTTCTCCCCTCTATAAATCCCTTCATTGGCTTCCATTTTCCCAATGGATAAACCACTAAAGGTACCTTCACACGAAACGACATTATAACGATATCGCTAGCAATCCGTGACGTTGCAGCGTCCTCGCTAGCGATATCGTTTCGTTTGACACGCAGCAGCGATCAGGATCCTGCTGTGATGTCGCTGGATAAAGTCCAGAACTTTATTTGGTCGTCCGATCGCTGTGTATCGTTGTGTTTGAAAGCAAAAGCAACGATACCAGCGATATTTTACACTGGTAACCAGGGTAAACATCGGGTTACTAAGCGCAGGGCCGCGCTTAGTTACCCGATGTTTACCCTGGTTACTAGCGTAAAATGTAAAAAAAACAAACAGCACATACTCACATTGCGTCCCCTGCAGTCTGCTTCCTCCTCTGACTCAGCGCCGCAAAGTGAAAGTGAAAGCAGCACAGCGGTGACGTCACCGCTCTGCTCTCACTGTACGGCGCTCAGTCAGTCAGGAAGTGGACGCAGGGGGACGTGAATGTAAGTATGTGCTGTTTGTTTTTTTTAGATTTTACGCTGGTAACCAGGGTAAACATCGGGTTACTAAGCGCGGCCCTGCGCTTAGTTACCCGATGTTTACCCTGGTTACCAGGGGACCTCGGCATAGTTGATCGCTGGAGAGCGGTCTGTGTGACAGCTCTCCAGCGACCAAACAGCGACGCTGCAGCGATCGACATCGTTGTCGCTATCGCTGCAGCGTCGCTTCGTGTGAAGGTACCTTAACACTGATCAACAAGGCAGTCCTTAATCTGCCATTTCCATATATCTACATACTAATCTCCCAATATCTTCCCAGACGTAATCACCAGTCTTCCTAAGACCTTTCTCGCTTCCACACTTGTACAGTCCCTAACCAATCAACTCCAAGACTTCTCCCGAATATCTCCCATCCTCTGGAACCATGTACCCCCAACACGTCCGATTATCCACCACATTCGGAACGTTCAGACGGAACCTGAAAACCCATGTCTTAAAGAAAGCTTACAGCCATGACCCTGCTGCCACCTCACCACAACCTGCAATGACCCCACTGCCACCTCACCACAGCCTACAATGACCAGATGCCACCTCACCACAGCCTGCAATGACCCTACTGCCACCTCACCACAGCCTACAATGACCAGCTGCCACCTCACCACAGCCTGCAATGACCCCACTGCCACCTCACCACAGCCTGCAATGACCACGCTACCACCTCACCACAGCCTACAATGACCAGCTGCCACCTTACCACAGCCTACAATGACCAGCTGCCACCTCACCATTGCAATTTAAATTTATATTTTGTATGTAACCCCTTCTCACGTAAATAAATAATAATAGACGACGTCCTGTCCACCATCATCATCATCATCAGACCCTGAAGCCAATCAATTATGACGGTATGGACAGGAAGTTATTTCATATGTTGTTGAAGACCACCCATGCAGTGGAGGTTCAGAGAAGTGTGTAACTGTATGTTACAAATATCCTTCACTCTTGAAACCATTGAAAGAGGGATGGAAAACACATGAACTTTAATAACTCTGTGCTACTGCAATGAAAGCAAAACTCTGAGTGGACCAATAGTATGGTAACTAAAGTGGAAAATGCCCATCGTCACTGGAATAGGCACCTGGTGCTGCTCTAAAGGTACTGGAAATACACTTTTGAATGGGGAACACTCATCCTTAGTCTGAACATGCGCCTTATGAGAGTATCCGATACTACTCGACTAGGCTTGTACGTGTGCAATGTGTTAATCAGCCAGACAGGTCTTCATCTATCCCACCCCCAGAACATAAAAGTGGCCAACCTCATTGTTTAATAGCACAACTCACCCAAGTAAAGATGGAGAAGAATGAGAACGCTATGGCGGCACGGGCAGCGTCTGCTCCTTCATTCAACGGATTGTCGTTTGGGTTAGACACTTGCCATTGGTTGGCCAAAAAGCAAAACCCAACAAACCAAAAAAATGACCAAACACCTGTAGCAAAAATGTAAAAGGAAATGTAGCAGATGAGTGAAGGCAGTTAGTAACATTTGTCAAAATACTTAGAAAAATGAACTTCACTGCAAACATTTTATAAATTCGTATATATTGACCGATTTCTCACTGAACATAGAAAGCAGTTCTTTATTTTTCTCAATGTTACAACAATGGAATATAGGATTCATAGGGGCAGATTTAGGTTTGTAGATGTCCTCCAAAAACGTACGCCTTATCTTGGCTGGATAGGATATAGACCAGCCATCAGGTGACCGCGATACTGCTGAAAACCGGATGCTCCTTGAAGTCTGCAGTGTATATTCCGCCATATTATGGAAACTTTCTCTCCTAGAGGTTTTGCAGTTAGTGGGGAAAACATCCATAACATGACCGTGCCTAATGCACCATAGTAGGGCGCTGCAGGGACTCCGTGTGGACTCCATACAGGCTCCATGCACTCCGCTCGCTCATGTGCATGAGGTCTAGGGAAGGAGGGTGAACCAACAGAGACTATTGCAGCAATCTAGAAGATTGCCATTTTGATATTGTGCCAACATTTTTTTTTTTTTTTTCTGGTCACTGAATAATTCAGTTTGTGTTAGTGCAGAACCAAGAGGAATAATTACTCTAAAATTAAAAAAAAAAAAAAAAAAAAACTTCAAAAGGATCTACAGTGTTGGAAATCTGAGCTTATGTGCATTCCCACAGCCTTGATAACTCCAGCTCTGGCATCACACATCGGCCTAGTGGGAACAGGAGAAGATTTCACCATAAAAACACACCGTTCTACATCACATTTCATGGCTTTTAGTCTACTCATCAGAGACACTTAAAAGGGAACCTTGCAGCGAACGTACATATGAGAGTCGCATTCTAGAGTTATAGGTGCTCGTCTCCTAATGGAAATGATGCCTTTTTGGCAGAAATCCGATGTGCCAGTCATGAGAAATCAGGCTGGAAGTGCACATGAGCATCAATGGACATGGACTGGTGTCTCCACGCCCCAGTGCACTTCATAACAGATTTACCTATGATTTCTTCAATAGATTACTCATGACTGGCAAAAAAAGGATTATTAATAATATTATTGAACGAGAGCAGACATGTCTTTGGGATTGATGGACCTTTAAATCCTGCAGCTTTGTTTGTATAGCGGTGTCGATTTTAAGCAAGAGTGATGTTGCTTTAAGAGGAAGGAGCACAGTATGTCTGTGACTGGTGTGTTACTATGAGGATGGTGGGGCTTATATGGAGGAGGTAACTGTCTCTCACAGGATGAAATGGAGAAAACAGGTCTGCAGTGTCAGGGAGTGTCATACTGGGGTCATCACCTCACATTACAGATGATAGGAGCACATTTACCTCAGACATCATGTATTAGTGTAGTATCAGCTCCTACATCATATATGGGATCAATATTACCTCAGAAATTCATGTAGCCTCCATGTTACCTCATGATCCTGCTACAAGTTACCTCACACACTGCAGAGTCAGTTCCTGTGTGACCTCCCTGTAGACATGGTGGATATATAACATTACTGCTCTATTACACAGAGTCTTCATGAGTTCTGGGTGCTGTTGAATGTATAATATGAGGAACAAGGGCTGTAAGCAGATATCTGCCACCACTGTGTAAAAGTGGGAGGACAGAGCATGGACACATACAGTGTCTGCCATTACTATAGCATCTATTCTGGAGCTCGGCAGTCACATGTACCAGACACTGGTGAGAGCAGCAGTTGGGGATGGTATATGTATGATGATATGACCCCCTGGTATGGAGGGGTAACCATCTCGTGTATGGCCCCAGGGGTGGAGGGGTAACCATCTTGGGTCTATCCTCCTGGGGTGAGGGGCAACCATTTCAGGTATGGCCCCCCTGGGGTGGAAGGGCAACCATCTTGCATATGGCCCCCTGGGGTGGAGGGGTGACCATCATGGTATGGCCCCCTGGTCTCGAGAAGTATTTAAATCTTATAAGACCCTGTTAGGGTAATGTCCCTGGGCTCACGGCAATCACATTTTGCATGCCTACAGAAGAAATTGGCTCCTCCAAGCTAGAAATAGCGGCTGAAGGGGAACAAAAAAAAAAAAAAAAAAAAAGAAAAAAGGTAGACATGCTTTTCAATATAATCTGTAGCTTCAAGGACCCTTTTTTTCATGTGACGTCTCAAATGCTGAGGAACAGATTTTGACTGTTTATATTGACCATCTCCTGTTTTTTGTCCAAGGCTGTCATCTAGACAATGCAGTAATCTAGTGCATTAAACTGAAGAGCACTGTACCTCATTTGGGTGCCCTTGAGTCAGTGGGAGTGGCTAAGGGTAACGTAATGAAGTGTACCAACACAGAGGGCAATATGCCTATACCCGGTGCCCTTAAGCCAGTGGGAGCAGCTAAGGGTAAAGTAATGAAGTGCACCAACAAGAAAAATATGCCTATACCCGGTGGCTTTGACCCAGTTGCAGCGGTTAACGATAAATGTCATCAAGTGCTTGAAAAACAATTAACGATGGCGTGGCAGGGTTATTAATCATGCCATCGTAGACTATGCTGTAGGTTTATTTCAAATTACCATGTCGAAATATTATAAAGCCATTTACTGGTCGATTATAATGATGGTTATATTGTGTATAGCTTTTAATTACTCCCTATGTATATCAGTTCAAAGGCTGATTGACATTTAAAGGGGTTGTCTGTAATTTGACTGATGACCTAACCCTAGGATAGGTCATCAATATGAGATTGGTAGGGGTTCCTACACCCGGCACCCCATGAGGAGCTGAAATTTGCAATGGCAGTGGTTGGATATACAGCGTCATGTAAAAGTTTGGGCACCCCTGTGCAAAATGACTGATATTGTGAACAGTTGAACAAGTTGAAGCTGAAATGATCTCTAAAAGGCCTAAAGTTAAAGATGATGCATTTCCTTTGTATTGTAAAATATTATATTATATATACACACACATATTATATTCCTGCCTTTGTAAGTGACATGCCAGCCCAGACACATGCAGCAGATTTGACCCCCCCTTTTTTTCCCCCAGCTCCTTTTCCCTGCTGACAATACAGTTGTAACGTGAAACTCCAGTGTGTGACTCCCCCCTAACTCAAGAATGCGTGAGTGAGCAGAAACCACATCTTTGTTTGCTGCCATGTGCTTCCATTTTTCTATGAGAGTTATTCAAGATGGAATAACTTGACCCCAAGTAGTGGTATTGGTGTGAATCTTGCATATTTGGGATGTGCAACAATAAAGCTACACACCAGTGTGTTTCCTAATATCCCGTACCAGCGGTATCCGAGAAACAGATTACTGCTTAACTGAGGCACATAGACAAGTCATGTTTGGACATAAATGAACGGCAGTTTCATACTCTGAAAAATGATAGTTCTGTCGCCCGTCTACGAGCCTCGCAGACCGAGTTACGACGGCTATGAGCTTTTAGGAGGTTTTCCATAACTTTCCCAGAGGGCGTATCCAGCCCCTCAGAGATGTCACGAGCAGAGGGTATAAAAGAGGTTCAACCTCATTTTAGGAGGGCTTTTTGCCCAGGAGGTCAGCTTACAGAAACTCTGCTCTGATGAATTAAGAGGTGTCGCCCTTCCCCCCAGCCGCATGGCCAGCCATGATGTAAGAGAACTGTAAGTGTTTTTTTCAACTTTAATCCTTTTTAATTTGTAATCGTTCTGTACATAATATAATGGTCTCATTTTGCTAACATATTTTTAGACTTTTGTATACACTGCCTATTTCTTTTTGAAGTAAAAGTTATAATATTTACTAGCTTTGTTTTCCTTGCTCTAAAACGTAACTCCAACGTCCTCTGAAGTAAATTACGCTACTGATTGGGTTGGCTCCTGACCCGCTATTAATCATAGTAATAGGAGCTGGTGGCAGCAAAGCGTTCTGAGCTGGTTGGGCAAAACTGGCAGCGACGGAAAGACGTCTGATAATTATAATTCCTGCCTGAGCGGGAGTAGTTATATCGCCCAAACCGGAACTGGGAAGTGGGATATAAATAAATCCCTGAGGAAAGAACTTGGGCAACCAAACACATGACGCACAGCTTAATAAAAACCCAGCCTCTGCTAACCTTGTGCCAAAAGAAAAAAAGAAAAAAAAAAAAGAGCAGCCATGGGTTCTTCTAAGCAGCCGTCTAGCCCTCTGAAAATGAAAATGGTGGAGGCCCACAGAGCAGGAGAAAGTCATAAGAAGATAGCAAAGTGTTTTCAGGTTGTGCATTCCTCAGTTCAAAATGTAATTAAGAAATGTCAGTTAAAAGAAACAGTGGAGATCAAGATAAGGTCTGGAAGACCAACCAAAATTTCAGTGAGAGCTGTTCGTAGATTGCTAGAGAGACGCTTGACTGCATAAAAAAAAAAAAAATGTCTAAGCAACCCTCATGCATATTGGAAAAAAGTCCCGTGGACCGATGAGGTTAAAAAACCCCAACTCTTTGGCCACAATGAACAAAGGTATGTGTGGAGAAAAAAAGGCACAGAATTTGAGGAAAATAAGATATCGCCAACCATTCAGCATGGGGTGGATCAATCATGCTTTGGGGTTGTGTTGCAGCCAATGGCACTGGGAACATTTCGTTGGGGGAGGGAGGAATAGACTCAATGAAATTTCACCAAATTCTTGATGCAAACATAACAGTCTATAAAAAAGCTGAAGTTGAAAAAACAATGGCTCCTACAAATATATAATATTCCTAAACACAAGCCATAATCCACAATAGACTACCCCAAAAGGTGCAAGCTGAAGGTTTTACAATAGCCCTCACAGTCCCCCGATCTGAAAAATCAGTGAAAATCTGTGGCTAGACCTCAAAATAGCAGTGCATGCAAGACGCCCCAGGAATCTCACAGAACTGGAAGAATTTTTCAAGGAAGAATGGATGGAAAGCCCTCAAACAAGAACTGAAGGACTCTTGTCTGGCTAGAAAAAGTGTGATACTAGTGCTAACCATGCATCGGCCCACTTTCATTTTTGTAATTTTTTAAACGTAAAATGATCAAAACATATATATGTTTGCTAAAATACAAAGCAAATGTGTCATCTGTAACTTTAGCCCATTTAGAGATCTTTTCATCTTCAACTTGCTTATCCGTTCACAATAACAGCAATTTTGACGACCAGGGGTGCCCAAACCTTTACATGTCACCAAGTGGTGTACTGGCAGAAAGCAGCAGCACACCACACTGCTTAGTGGCCACTGCTAAGTACTCCTGAGTTATAATAATTAAAGGGAACCTGTCACCCCCCCGGGCGTTTTTAAGTAAAAGAGCCACCTTCTGTAGCACTAAGGCTGCATTCTGTGTAGGTGGCTCTCCCATTTGTGGTCCCTACTAACGCTGCAATATGAACTTTTATAATTTTCGCGCCAAACCTGTATTATGTCCGGTGGGTATGTTTCTTCCCCCGGACTTAACTGCCTCCCATCCGTCAATCATCCCCGCAGTGCGCCGCCTCCTCTGTTTGCATGCACATACCCGGCGCCTGCGCCGTGTTCTCATATTTCTGTCATGTGCGCTGCCCTGCAAGTCCCATCAGCTGATCTAGTGATCCCGCCCCGCAGTGTGTTCTGATGTATTCACACTGCGGGGCCGGGAAACTGGCGCATGCGCAGTTAGTCTCTGCGGCTGTCCCCATCTCCTCCGCCTCTTTCCTCCAGCGTGATACGACTGGTCTGCAGCCTGGGAAGCACGGTGGCGCAGTGGTTAGCACAGCAGCCTTGCAGCGCTGGAGTCCTGGGTTCAAACCCCACAAAGGACATCATCTGCAAAGAGTTTGTATGTTCTCTCCGTGTTTGCGTGGGTTTCCTCCGGGTTCTCCGGTTTCCTCCCACATTCCAAAAGACATACTGATAGGGAATTTAGATTGTGAGCCCCAACTGGGACAGTGATGATAATGTGTGCAACCTGTAAAGCGCTGCGGAATATGTTAGCGCTATATAAAAATAAAGATTATTAGTATTATTATCACTCTGACGCTGCAGTGCCGACGAGTCGCATCACGCTGGAGGAAAGAGGCGGAGGAGATGGGCCGCAGCGACTAACTGTGCATGCGCCAGATTCCCAGCCCCGCAGTGTGTATACATCATAGCACACTGCGGGGCGGGATCATTAGATGAGCTGATGCTACTTGCAGGGCAGCACGCATGGCAGAAAAATGACAGGTGCAGGGTACGTGCATACAAACAGAGGAGGCGGCGCACTGCGGGGATGATTGACGGATGGGAGGCGGTTAAGTTCGGGGGAAGAAACATACCGGTATGGCGCGAAAATTATAAATGTTCATAATGAAACGTTAGTAGGGAGCACAAACGGAAGATCCACCTTCACAGAATGCAGCCTTAGTGCTACAGAAGGTAGCTCTTTTACTTAAAAACGCCTGGGGAAGGGGGGGGGGGGGGGTGACAGGTTCCCTTTAATGATTGAGTTGTAAAATCAGCTTTGTATGGGTCCACAAAGAGTTAAAACACTGATTTATTAGCAGGTGGGAACATTTTGAAGAAGAATTCTACAGATTCTCACAAAGATTTTGAAAGTAAATATAACAGCCTCATCAAGTCTAGGAACTCTATAACTGATGAATGCATTTTATGCTGTAAAATCTGTTGACAGGTCACCTTGAACGCAGCTACTGAGCAAAAATCAGTCTGATTTACACAACACTGGGATCATTTGTAGCACAATAAAGAATTGAGTGATGATAAAGATGAAGCAGCAGCAGCTTACCAGACACAGCGACGTCAGATATCACTGTCTTTTTGCGGTCTTTGACGCTGCTAATCTGTGGAAAGTGGACATCTACAGCCAGGTACAGAAGGCAGGTGAGAAAGGCCAGCAACCCCACTGTCACACCATAGGTGCAGGCACTTCGGTTTTGGTTGAAAATGCAGTGTTCCTCCTCCTCACTTGCCTTATTAATGTATCCCTCATTAATTATGCCCCCAAAGACCACAATAGAGAACACCTGCAAAATACAAAAAATAGAGAGTGTCAGAAAAAAACAAAAACAATATAGTATAACATATTAAAAAATGAACACACAAGCCTCATTCTCTATGTCGCCCTTATAGAAGCAGAAGAGTCCGCAACATAACTTTTCTCTATGTACAATGGAAATATCAACATGGTGAAAGCAAAAGAAAATGCACATTCATGCTGGGAAAGTCCACATTTAAAGGGAGCAATCATCAGGTTTTGGCTACCCCATCGGAGAGGAGCATAATGTATGGTTCAGAGACCCTGATTCCAGCTATATGTCCCAGTGCTGCAGTTTATATAAAATCAGTTTTCTCTGCTTCAGACCTACCAGTTCTGTGAATGCTGCGCTCTGTATAACCCCGCCCACAATGCTGATTGGTAGCTTTTCCACAGAGTAAACAGAAAGCTGCCAATCAGTGGTAGCTCATGAATACGGAGGACTACCTGGCAGCAAGGTTACTAGTCCTTGAGTGACACTATCCCCCTTATTAAACAGTAATTTAATCAAACCTAATGCAAACAGACAAGCAAGTGATACATCACTGGAATCAGGGTCTCTGCCTCTATATTATGCTGCTCTCAGAAGAGGTGGCAAAAACCTGGCGACAGAAGAGCTACAGTGGGTACGGAAAGTATTCAGACCCCTTTAAATTTTTCACTCTGTTTCATTGCAGCCATTTGGCAAATTCAAAAAAGTTAATTTTTCTCATTAATGTACACTCTGCACTCCATCTTGACTGAAAAAAACCAGAAATGTAGAAATGTTTGCAAATGTAATAAAAAAGAGAAACTGAAATATCACATGGTCATAAGTATTCAGACCGTTTGCTCAGACACTCATATTTAAGTCACATGCTGTCCATGTCCTTGTGATCCTCCTCGAGATGGTTCTACTCCTTCATTGGAGGCCAGTTGTGTTTAATTAAACTGATAGGCCTTGATTGGAAAGGCACCCACCTGTCTATATAAGACCTCACAGCTCACAGTGCATGTCAGACCAAATGAGAATCATGAGGTCTAAGGAACTGGCCAACGAGCTCAGAAACAGAATTGTGGCAAGGCACAGATCTGGCCAAGGTTACAACAGAATTTCTGCAGTACTCAAGGTTCCTAAGAGCACAGTGGCCTCCATAATCCTTAAATGGAAGAAGTTTGGTACCACCAGATGCCTTCAGAGACATGGTCATCCAGCCAAACTGAGCAATCGTGGGAGAAGAGCCTTGGTGAGAGAGGTAAAGAAGAACTCCAAGATCACTGTGGCTGAGCTCCAGAGATGCAGTAGGGAGATGGGAGAAAGTTTCACTGCAGCCCTCCACCGGTCAGGCCTTTATAGCAGAGTGGCCCAACGGAAGCCTCTCCTCAGTGCAAGACATATGAAAGCCTGCAGAGTTTTTGCTAATTAAAAAAAAACAAAAAAAAAAACAACACATTAAGGACTCCCAGACTATGAGAAATAAGATTCTCTGGTCTGATGAGACGAAGATAAACCTTTTTGGTGATAATTCTAAGCGGTATGCGTAGAGAAAACCAGGCACTGCTCATCACCTGCGCAATACAATCCCAACAGTGAAACATGGTGGTGGCAGCATCATGCTATGGTGGTGTTTTTCAGCTGCAGGGACAGGACGACTGGTTGTCATTGAAGGAAACATGAATACAGATAGTACAGATATATCCTGGGTGAAAACCTCTTCCAGAGTGCTCTGCACCTTAGACTTGGCCGAAGGCTCACCTTCCAACAAGCCAATGACCCTAAGTACACAGCTAAAATAACAAAGGAGTGGCTTCAGAACAACTCTGTGACCATTCTTGACTGGCCCAGCCAGAGCCCTGACCTAAACCCAATTGAGAATCTCTGGAGAGACCTGAAAATGGCTGTCCACCAACGTTCACCATCGAACCTGAAGGAACTGGAAAGGATCTGAAAGGAAGAATGACAGAGGATCCCCAAATCCAGGTGTGAAAAACTTGTTGCATCATTCCCAAGACGACTCATGGCTGTACTAGCTCAAAAGGGTGCTGGCATATAGTTTTGGAAGAAACCGGAAACCTGATGGCACCCCACACCTCCCATGTGGCACCAAGGTCTAACATCCAACTTGTAACTGACTTTTGTATCATCTGCTTATACTTATTGTACTACCACCTGAATTTACATAACTGATCATCGGATATGTATATCCATTGTGTATATAGCATATTTTGTATAAAGAATTTTGTCTAGTGTGCCCTTAAGGCGACTAAATATCCAATTTTACCTTGGGCTGCCCCTTTATCTTGATCCAGGAATCCATACAACCGTGTTCTCGGTTTAACGTCACATGCTACTGGGGCTGGTTTCTGGCACAATATAATCCCGTTAACAGACCAGGCTTTTATATAATGAGAAACTGGTGGCAGTCCTACCAGGCTGGCAAGGGTCTGTTTCACTGGTGCTAGATAAAAGGGTCTGAGCCTGTCAGGGTTGTGAGCGAGTGTTGTGCTATGCTAGCATTCGTGTGGGCCACCCTCTTTCACTACCTATGCTTCCCTCTGCCCATGTGGACATGGGGTGTCTGTGTAAAACTGGCCAAGCTGACTATGTATCCCCAGGAGTGGAAAGTCACGGTGAAAGAGGGAAGACCGTGCCGCGTGACACCAGACTTATCAATGGCGTCAGGCGGGGCTGCAAAGTGCGGTTCTTCACAGCCTCACCACATCTGTTTTATAAATGGTCATCACTCACTGTTCCATTTTGGTCACAACTGAACCCATATGAAGTAGGGATAACCATACTAACCTCCTTGTTTAGATTTGAATCCAGGATTGCAGCGCTAATCACTGATCCACCACAGTACATGATCTTTATATACCTACTGTATCTCATAGTAATAAAGAGGGACTGCTGTATACGGCTCACATGTGCACATCTGATAATCTTCTTAGCCTTTTAGCTGCCCTCCAAGATTCTATTTTCTGCAGTCAGTAACATGATCGGCATTCACTGCTGCATGCCCTGCACATTGCACTGTTCCCGTCTCCTGGCGACTTGCCTTTCCCTCATCATTGCACAAAACAATGATATGATTGGACAGGTCACTGCTTTGCAAAAAAAAAAAAAAGCAAGACTTATCTGATCACTAACAAGTCATATAATGACCAGCAAGTCTAGACCAGCAGCTGCCTCATTTCGACAGGCCATGCTAAGTGCTGATGAAGGGCAACTACTCCGAAACAGATGTAATGTAAACGGGTGTCTGACTTGGCGAATATCCCAGGTCATGTTGAACTGAAGGCTTGAAGGGTCAGCTACTGCTTTAGAGGGAACAAACAATTTGCTAATGCCACCTACTGAAGTTAGCTACTCTATGAAAGAAACAATTTGCACCAACATTCTTTTCAGTGGAAAAAATAAGCAGGAATCACCTTGGATGGGGCATCGCAAGCAGCTTCATGCAGTGGACGCAGCAGTCAGTGGGGTTTGAGCATGCAGGCAGCATTCTTTAGGCAACGGCAGTGTTGTGCTGTACCTAGCGGTTCATCAGGCCCAACGTGATTACGGGGTGCGGATGTGTTCCTAAGGTAGTCAGAAGCATGATAAAGATCCCTATGGCCGCCAACTAGGCACCCCTGTGAAGCACAGGCATAGGCTGGGCTTCATAAGAAACCATCATTCAGACTATATACTGCAATATTCTGGCATAAAATTCAGTAACCATAAAAAGTAAAATGCTGTAAAGAGGGAAGGAAAAAAAGATAACCCTGCCAAAGCAGTCGCGGCACCGATCAGCTGATCGGCCGGTGAGATCCAGGAAGCCGGGTTTCCTCTGCAGCTTATTCGGCAAGCTATAGCGCTTGCCGAATAAGAAGGAACCCGAACAAATTCGCTCAACTCTACTACTCAACCTCCATAGTCCTCCTTACTGCCATGAGGAGTTCCTCTATATTCCCTGAGGAGAAATAATCTCTCATTGGGAGATCTCTGGGTCCAGAATTAATTTGCCTTCTTCCAGAGGTTCATCTGGGATCGACGTCTCATCCTGAGAGTCGTCATTCACCTCCTCCTCCTCTATATTAAGCTTCTGGATGGACACTGGGAGAGGGTGCGGGCTGGGAAAGGGCAGCCAGGGAGGTTTTTATCTCCTGGTGGATTAGGCCTTTAATTTCTTCCATTAAGGAAGGTTGCTCTTCCCTGATCTTCTCAGTGCACTTTACATAATGTCTTCTTATGAAGAGGCCAGATTTTTTTGTACAAACTGCACATCTCCATGAAGTCTTGGACTTACTTCCTGGTGCAGGTTCCTTGTCCCCCTACAAGAAAGGGGAGAAGGAATAATTAAAGACTAAAACCTGCACACAGGGAATGGACACACAGTGTCAGTCGTTACTGGGACCGGGAGGGTGCTGGGATCTGCTGAGCGAGAGGAACCAGACATCTCCATGCTACCACCACACAGGGTTGGTCCTACCTTAGATATCTTCCTTGTCCAGGGCTCATAAATGGGCGACAAGCCTTAGCACCTGTCCTCTCATTAGAGGACCTCCTCCCCCTTGATGTCCAGGTGTGTGTGTGTGTGTGTGTGTGTGTGTGTGTGTGTGTGTGTGTGTGTGTGTGTGTGTGTGTGTGTGTGTGGGGTGGGGGGGGGTAGCAGACACCTATCCGCACTGCAATCTCTGATGTGTTCCAGTGTGGAACGCAAGAGTCCCTGCATCTGGTATACTGAAACCGGCATGGGACGTCACTTCCTGCCGCCGGCGCAAGACCCGGAATTTCTCATGCACGCGCCTAGTGTGACACGTTGTCTGGATACTGCAACGGTGGAGGAGGAGAGGTGGCTGGAGAGCCACTAAAACAGTCATTCCAAGACACTGGCATTCTAGAATCACTCCTATCTTCCCTTTGTCTGTTACTCGTGTGTACACGTGAATGACAGAAAAACGACTGGCACATCCAAACTAGTGTGAATAGGTGCATACCAGGAGCAGCTACCTCCATATACAATACACAAAAAAGGTTGCACTCTATCGTGCCAAAGCATGTCGAATAGGAAATACATGAAATATGAAGAGCAAAATGACTTTTGAACATTAGGAAAAATATTTATGAGACACGTTGCACAAAATTTGGCCAAATAGTGTGAGCCCATCAACCATCATCAAGGTGGCCTCAATCTGATGGGTCCCTGACCTCCCTATTTGGCCAAATTTTGTGCAAAGCGTCTCAAATATTTTTCCTAATGTTCAAAAGCCATTTTGCTATTCATATTTCATGTATTCCATATTCGACATGCTTTGGCACGATAGAGTGCAACCTTTATTGTGTATGGAGGTAGCTGCCCTGGTATGCACCTATTCACACTAGTTTGGATGTGCCAGTCGTTTTTCTGTCATTTCTATGTTAGCTCACTGACTGAGCACTCCTCCCTTCACCATGTTGTTTTTAATTACATCTAATCACACTTGGTTCCGGCCAACCCATATGTAGGCTTTACTGACAGAGGTGTCCACATTCACCCATGCATACAGACATTAGCCTTAAGTGTTCACATTTAGACAGGGAGGTCAGAGACCCATCAAATTAATGAGGCCACCTTAACGATGGTTGATGGGCTCACACTATTTGAACAAATTCTGTGCAAAGCGTCTCAAATATTTTTCCTAATGTTCAAAAGCCATTTTGCTATTCCCATATTTCCTATTCGACATGCTTTGCCACAATAGAGTGCAACCCTTTTTTGTATACTCGTGTGTACATGTTCATAATACCCCTCCAATCTTTCCTTTTCTCCACTGCCCAGATTAACTCTCCGATCTTTAAACCAAAAGGCTTATTGGTCAGAGGTAGACAGAGAAGTATGAGTAGCCAGCCTAACGGCACCGGCTGACTCATCTGTCAGACAATCCGCAGCTTTTTGTCATGTCAGAGAAACAAGAATTTGATTATGTGGACAATTGGTTAACCCCTTACTGACCTAGGATGGAATAGTACGTCTGAGGTCAGTACCCCAGCTTTGAGGTGGGCTCCAGCAATAAGCTCACCTCAAAGCTGCGACATGTCAGCTGTTTCCAAAAGCTGACCTGTGCCTGCAATAGGCGCGGGCGGAATCGCAATCCACCCGCGCCTATTAACTAGTTAAATGCCGCTGTCAAACTGACACCGGCATTTAACAAGCGCTTCCGCTGACCCCCGTCACGTGATCAGTGGTCAAGCAGTGCATCGGCATAACAACCAGAGGTCTCCTGGAGACCTCTATGGTTGTTGATGCCAGATTGCTGTGAGCACCACCCTGTGGTCGGCGCTCATAGCAATGCTGTAATTCAGCTACTTTGGGGCAATCTGAGCATCGCCCCTATGTAGCAGAGCCAATCAGGCTGTGCCAGCTTCTTGCCTCCCATGGAGGCTATTGAAGCATGGCAAAAGTTAAAAAAAAAAAAAAAAAAAAAAAAAAGGTTAAACCCCTTCATGACCTTGGGATTTTCCGTTTTTCCGTGTTTGTTTTTGCTCCCCTTCTTCCCAGAGCCATAACTTTTTTATTTTTCTGTCACTATGGCCATGTGATGGCTTATTTTTTGCGAAACAAGTTGTACCTTTGAACGAAATCATTGGTTTTAGCATGTCGTGTACTAGAAAACGGAAAAAAAATTCCAAGTGCGGTGAAATTGCAAAAAAAGTGCAATCCCACACTTGCTTTTTTTTTTTTTCTCTTTCACTAAATGCTAAAACTGACCTCCCATTATGATTCTCCAGGTCAGTACGAGTTCATAGACACCTAACATGTCTAGGTTATTTTTTTATCTAAGTGGTGAAAAAAAATTCCAAACTTTGCTAAAAAAAAAAATAAATAAAAATTTGTGCCATTTTCCGATACCCGTAGAGTCTCCATTTTTCATGATCTGGGGTCGGGTGAGGGCCTATTTTTTGCGTGCCGAGCTGGCATTTTTAATGATACCATTTCGGTGCACATACGTTTTTTTGATTGCCCTTTATTGCATTTTAATGCAATGTCGCGGCGACAAAAAAAACGTAATTCTGGTGTTTCAAATTTTTTTTTCTCGCTACGCTGTTTAGCGATCAGGTTAATGCTTTTTTTTAATTGATAGATCGGGCGATTCTGAACGCGGTAATACCAAATATGTGTAGGTTTGATTTTTTTTTTTATTGATTTATTTTGAATGGGCGAAAGGGGGGTGATTTAAACTTTTATATTTTTTTTTTTATTTTTCACATTTTTTTTTTTAAACTTTTGCCATGCTTCAATAGCCTCCATAGGAGGCTAGAAGCTGGCACAATGCGATCGGCTCTGCCACATAGAAACGATCATCAGATCGCTGCTATGCAGCAGAAATGCAGGTGTGCTGTGAGCGCCGACCACAGGGTGGCGCTCACAGCTACCGGCGATCAGTAACCATAGAGGTCTCAAGGACCTCTATAGTTACTCTGCAGAAGCATCGCTGACCCCCGATCATGTGTCGGGGGTCGGCGATGCGCTCATTTCCGGCCGCCCAGCCGGAAGCGCTGGTTAAATGCTGCTGTCAGCGTTTGACAGCGGCATTTAACTAGTTAATAGTGGCGGTTGAATCGCGATTTCACCCGCCGCTATTGCGGGCACATGTCAGCTGTTCAAAACAGCTGACATGTCCCGGCTTTGATGCGGGCTCACCGCTGGAGCCCTGCATCAAAGCGGGGTATCTGACCTCGGACGTACTATCGCGTCCGAGGTCAGAAAGGGGTTAAAAATATGCAAAAAAAACAAAACAACAAAGAAGGATTAACCTGATCGCTAAACGGCGTAGTGAGAAAAAAAAAATCAAAAAGCCAGAATTACTTTTTTTGGTCGCCGTGACATTGCATTAAAATGCAAAAAGGGGCAAGCAAAAGAACGTATCTGCACCACAATGATGTCATTAAAAACTTCAGCTCGGCACGCAAAAAAATAAGCCCCTACCCAACCGGAGATCATGAAAAATGGAGACGCTGCGGGTATCGGACAATTGTGCATTTTTTTTTTAAAAAGCAAAGTTTGAAATTTTTTTGTTTTACCTCTTAGATAAAAAAATAACAGACATGTTTGGTGTCTATGAACTCGTAATGACCTGGAGAATCATAATGGCAGGTCAGTTTTAGCATTTAGTGAACCTAGCAAAAAAGCTAAACAAACAAAACAAAAAAAAAAAAAGAAAAAAAAGAGTGGGATTGCACTTTTTTTTTGCAATTTCACTGCACTTGGAGTTTCTTTCCCCATTTTCTAGTACACGACATGGTAAAACCAATGGTGTTGTTCAAAAGCACAACTTGTCCTGCAAAAAAATAAGCCCTTACATGGCCATATTAAAGGAAAAATAAAAAAAGTTATGACTCTGGGATGGAGGGGAGAGAAACACGAAAACGCAAAACCAAAAAAAAAGCTCTTGTGGTGTTAAGGGGTTAAACTGCGCCTCCAGGTGATCTAGCCACACAATGAGATGTGGCAGTGCATGTTGCGTCAGTAGTCGGCCTAGTGACAGCCGCCCTGGATTCCCATGTCTCTTAAGAAAACCCTTAGGGTATGTGCACACGATGCAGATTTAGTGCAGAATTGGTGCAGAACTGCACTGTGATTTACAGTACAATGTAAATCAATGGGAAAAAAAAAAAGCTGTGCACATGGTGCAGAAAAATCTGCGCAGAAACGCTGCAGATTTCAAAGAAGTGCACGTCGCTTCTTTTGTGCAGTTCTGCAGAGTTTCTGCTGCAGATTTTTCTGCACCATGTGCACAGCTTTTTTTTTTCCCATTGATTTACATTGTACTGCACAGAAACTGCACAGAAACTGCATAGAATCTGCGCAGAAACTGCATAGAATCTGCATAGAATCTGCGCAGAAACTGCATAGAATCTGCATAGAATCTGCATAGAATCTGCATAGAAACTGCATAGAATCTGCATAGAATCTGCATAGAATCTGCATAGAATCTGCATAGAATCTGCATAGAAACTGCATAGAATCTGCGCAGAAACTGCATAGAAACTGCATAAAAACTGCATAGAAACTGCACAGAGACTGCATCAAATCTGCAGATGCAGATTTAGTGCAGAAAATTCTGCACCACATTTCCTACGTGTGCACATAGCCTATGGGCATGTTCACACGCTGCGGTTTTTGCTGCGGATCCGCAGCGGATTTGGCACTGCGGATCCGCAGCTTTTTTCCATGTAGGTTACAGTACAATGTAACTCAATGGAAAACAAAACCTGCTGTGCCGATGATCCTTTTTTCCCCAGGCAAATCCGCAGCGGTTTTGCCTGCAGAAAAAAGAAGTACCTGTCAATTCTTTCTGCGGATTCTGCTGCGGGTTTCCAGCAGCCCCAATAGGAAACTGCAGTTGGAAACCCGCAGTGGAATCCGCAGAAGAAAAAGGATCAAAAACCGCAGCTAAAAATCAGTGCGGATTTTAGCTGCGGTTTTTCAAAACAGGACCTGAAAAAAAAAGGACGGAAAAAAGGATCGTGTGAACGTAGCCTAACCCTCTCGTCCAAAGAGTTGTTTAGAAGACTCAGATCATGAGAGGGCAATGCTGATCAGTGGGACACCTGGGAAATGGCTACATCAATTTTCTTGCCTTGTCCCAGGATTCACATACAGTTTCTTCAATTCCCTATTTTGAATGAACTTTTTTTTTTACTCTTTAGATCAAGAATAGTAAGTGTTTATGGACAGGGAAGCATCTTTTCTTGTAAACTTCCAACCAGTAGTACAGACTTTGGTTCCTTATTGCTTACTGCTTTTAAAAGTTTGTCTTTGGCAAGAAAACATGGATGACCTCTGTTATAAGAGTATGACAAGTATCAGAATAAAAACCCATTAATTCGCCACCCTCCTCCTCAGAGCTTTAAAAAGGGAAATGTCATATTTGTCTGCTGCACTTATTCCTTCTAATGGAATTCCTAATTTCACTTTAAAAATTTTTAAAAATTTTTAAATCCTCAACTAAGGTTCTATTAATTCAGGACTGCCAAAGCCTTAACAAGCAAAAGAGATACATTTGCGCTAGGTTGCGATTATCTCGATTTTTTTCCCTCATAAATTAATTGAGCTGAAGACAGAAAGAAAAAAGGAACCAACAATGAAGACTGAAATGGAGCCACAGCAGACTTACTGCCGGGAAGAAGGGACTGCAGCCATATACAGGTCCTTCTCAAAAAATTAGCATATAGTGTTAAATTTCATTATTTACCATAATGTAATGATTACAATTAAACTTTCATATATTATAGATTCATTATCCACCAACTGAAATTTGTCAGGTCTTTTATTGTTTTAATACTGATGATTTTGGCATACAACTCCTGATAACCCAAAAAACCTGTCTCAATAAATTAGCATATCAAGAAAAGGTTCTCTAAACGACCTATTACCCTAATCTTCTGAATCAACTAATTAACTCTAAACACATGCAAAAGATACCTGAGGCTTTTAAAAACTCCCTGCCTGGTTCATTACTCAAAACCCCCATCATGGGTAAGACTAGCGACCTGACAGATGTCAAGAAGGCCATCATTGACACCCTCAAGCAAGAGGGTAAGACCCAGAAAGAAATTTCTCAACAAATAGGCTGTTCCCAGAGTGCTGTATCAAGGCACCTCAATGGTAAGTCTGTTGGAAGGAAACAATGTGGCAGAAAACGCTGTACAACGAGAAGAGGTGACCGGACCCTGAGGAAGATTGTGGAGAAGGACCGATTCCAGACCTTGGGGAACCTGAGGAAGCAGTGGACTGAGTCTGGTGTGGAAACATCCAGAGCCACCGTGCACAGGCGTGTGCAGGAAATGGGCTACAGGTGCCGCATTCCCCAGGTAAAGCCACTTTTGAACCATAAACAGCGGCAGAAGCGCCTGACCTGGGCTACAGAGAAGCAGCACTGGACTGTTGCTAAGTGGTCCCAAGTACTTTTTTCTGATGAAAGCAAATTTTGCATGTCATTCGGAAATCAAGGTGCCAGAGTCTGGAGGAAGACTGGGGAGAAGGAAATGCCAAAATGCCTGAAGTCCAGTGTCAAGTACCCACAGTCAGTGATGGTGTGGGGTGCCATGTCAGCTGCTGGTGTTGGTCCACTGTGTTTCATCAAGGGCAGGGTCAATGCAGCTAGCTATCAGGAGATTTTGGAGCATTTCATGCTTCCATCGGCTGAAATGCTTTATGGAGATGAAGATTTCATTTTTCAGCACGACCTGGCACCTGCTCACAGTGCCAAAACCACTGGTAAATGGTTTACTGACCATGGTATTACTGTGCTCAATTGGCCTGCCAACTCTCCTGACCTGAACCCCATAGAGAATCTGTGGGATATTGTGAAGAGAAAGTTGAGAGACGCAAGACCCAACACTCTGGATGAGCTTAAGGCCGCTATTGAAGCATCCTGGGCCTCCATAACATCTCAGCAGTGTCACAGGCTGATTGCCTCCATGCCACGCCGCATTGAAGCAGTCATTTCTGCCAAAGGATTCCCGACCAAGTATTGAGTGCATAACTGAACATTATTATTTGATGGTTTTTTTGTTTGTTATTAAAAAACACTTTTATTTGATTGGACGGGTGAAATATGCTAATTTATTGAGACAGGTTTTTTGGGTTATCAGGAGTTGTAGGCCAAAATCATCAGTATTAAAACAATAAAAGACCTGACAAATTTCAGTTGGTGGATAATGAATCTATAATATATGAAAGTTTAATTGTAATCATTACATTATGGTAAATAATGAAATTTAACACTATATGCTAATTTTTTGAGAAGGACCTGTAGATGCCTTGGTCTTCTGCTGACTCCAGAGATCCTATCCTATGAACTCACTGACAGGACCATACGCCAAGACTAGATCCAAGATTGGGAACAATGCTCCAAACAGAACTTTACCCATGAATTTCTTACAAAGAAGCCCCAATCTAGTAACTACTCCTGGGTAGGATGAAAAACTCCCAATTTAATCTGGTTACGGCTCCCGATTCATGAAGACTGGCATGAAAAACGCCAGTCTTGATGAGGTGGTGAGTTGGGAGGCAAATGCTTCCACCATGCTTCTTCATGAATCTGATACATCTTAAAAGTGATATGTAAATCTACACAAATCTTACTCCACTCAGGGACTGGAGTAAGATCTCTGGCATAAGGAACAGCACATTTATCACCACTACTCTGGAACCCTCTACCACAACACATCAGACTCTCGCCCACCATCGAAACCTTCAAAAAGAATCTGAAGACCCACCTCTTCCGACAAGCCTACAACCTGCAGTAACCACCAATCAACCAACCGCTGCACGATCAGCTCTATCCTCACCTACTGTGTTCTCACCCATCCCTTGTAGATTGTGAGCCTTCGCGGGCAGGGTCCTCTCCTCCTGTACCAGTTATGACTTGTATTGTTCAAGATTATTGTACTTGTTTTTATTATGTATACCCCTCCTCACTTGTAAAGCGCCATGGAATAAATGGCGCTATAACAATAATAATAATAATTTGTCATGAATTAGACGAGCTGTAGGTCTCTCCCCTTTTTCAACCAATTTTAGCATAATGAGGTGAAACAACCATAAAAAAAATAAAAAGTTAGACTTTTCAAATCTATTTACGCCAAAATCAGGGCCAAAGAACTAATCCTAGCACAGTCAGGGACTGTAGGTTTATCTTCAAGGACAGGAAACTACTGGAATGTATGGAGAGGCTCCTGTACTCGAGGGTGGATCCTCTCTAGTGCTGCCATGGGAAAAAAGACAAAAGTATATTTAAGATATAGACAACAGCTTAAAATGGATCATCTGATGCCTCTTCTGTTACATTACAGACAACCAACCTGCTGGTATCAGATGTTGTGCAGGAAAAAAACCGACAATGTCTCCATACAAGACTTGTAAAATATTCATTCACTAGTGGTAGCTGTAAATACTTATTAGGAGATGTGCTCTGTCGCTCGGGTTCTTCTCCAGGATCTGAAACTATCATCAATTCTCTAATATCTAAGCAGATTTATTAAAATTATACATACAAAAATGTTTCTATTACATATACAGTTGTGCAAAAAAGTATTTGCCCGCTGTCTGATTTCCTATTCTTTGCATCTTTGTCACACTTAAATGTTTCAGATCAACAAACAAATATAAATATTAAGATTACTTGTGTTATCACAGTTTTTAAATGAAGGTCTCGATTATTAAGGGAAAAAGAAATCCAAACCTACAGGGCACTGTGTGAAAAACTGATTGCCCCCTAAACCTAATAACTGGTTGGGCCGCACCTTAGTGACAACAACTGCAATCAAGCGTTTGCGATAACTGGCAAGGAGTCTTTTACAACACTGGGGGGATTTTGGCCCACTCATTCAACTAAACTCGGTTATGGGTCTATGTGATCAACAGCCATTTGGATTGTTAAGTGGTTTTAATGTCTTGGCTTTCATGTACAATAAACATTAATAGGTGATCCTTTTTTGTGTACCTCTCTGTATTTTCATTTAGTTTCTCCGGTATGCTGCAGGTCGACCTCTTTGTATAGAGTGGCGCCCTCCATTATCTAGTTGTTTGTGCTAGCCTTAAGATAGGTCATCAATGTCAGTAGGGTGCGACACCCAGCACCTCCGCCAATCACCTATTCTCTGTCGGCCGGACCTGCTCAGTTATGAAGCTACACAGCTCATTCTACAGAATAGTGGCCGCGGCCGGTACTGCACATCCTCCACCCATTAATTTGAGTAGGGGGCGGATGTGTAGCACTCAGTCGCAGCCACTATACAGTAGACGGAGCTACGCTGTGCAGCCGTGTAACTGCGCAGCTCCGGCCGCTGCCAGCACCGAGAACAGCCGATCGGTTGAGGTTCTGGGTATTGCTCCCCCGCTGACATTGAAGATCTTTCCTACAGATAGGCCATCAATATTTAAGTAGTAGAAAAGTTGGAAAATTGCTAATTGTTCTACATTATTTTAAAATGTTAGATAATAGCTTTCTTCTAACAATAACGGATATTACTCTGAAATGACTTCGTGAACTGTCCATGTTGGCGATGTGGTGTATTATTCTACTCAGGGGTTGTCCACCTGTCGCCTCCACTTAGTAAATGTGTCGCAACTGCAAGAACTGGTAAAGATCAGTGTGGGGAAGGTCACATTCCTCTTGCACCTGCCATTTGATAAACCTGGCACATTTTCAGACTGTCTTATCGAAATTTACACCACCTATTAGTTGGCTTACCTTGTGCCAGAAACGTGCGCTACAATTTTGGTGCAATTTCTGGTGCAGAATGTTAGACTCCTCCCATCCCATGTAAGCCACACCTATTCTAATCTAAGCCACACCCCTTTTCATCAAAGCCACACCTCTTGTCAGACAAGACCGTGTTAAAAACAAGGAGGAGCAAGCTATGAAATACAGTTTTTACCACAACTACAGAATTCTGTCCCATTTAGCGGATAAATCTCTCCCAGTGACGTCTCACTAATAGTTAGGTTTGTATTCAACAGAAATCCACAGTCTTAGGCCCATTACATACATTGCTTTATACACATTAAATAGCAATTTATTTTACCAACAAAATATATCTCTGCAGCTCCCACATATAACTGTATGAAAAATATGAAGAGGATAGAGATAGATATATATATATATATATATATATATATATATATATACACACTCACTGGCCACTTTATTAGGTACACCTGTCCAACTTCTTGTTAACACTTAATTTCTAATCAGCCAATCACATGGCGGCAACTCAGTGCATTTAGGCATGTAGACATGGTCAAGACAATCTCCTGCAGTTCAAACCGAGCATCAGTATGGGGAAGAAAGGTGATTTGAGTGCCTTTGAACGTGGCATGGTTGTTGGTGCCAGAAAGGCTGGTCTGAGTATTTCAGAAACTGCTGATCTACTGGGATTTTCACGCACAACCATCTCTAGGGTTTACAGAGAATGGTCCGAAAAAGAAAAAAAATCCAGTGAGCGGCAGTTCTGTGGGCGGAAATGCCTTGTTGATGCCAGAGGTCAGAGGAGAATGGGCAGACTGGTTCGAGCTGATAGAAAGGCAACAGTGACTCAAATCGCCACCCGTTACAACCAAGGTAGGCCTAAGAGCATCTCTGAACGCACAGTGCGTCGAACTTTGAGGCAGATGGGCTACAGCAGCAGAAGACCACACCGGGTACCACTCCTTTCAGCTAAGAACAGGAAACTGAGGCTACAATTTGTACAAGCTCATCGAAATTGGACAGTAGAAGATTGGAAAAACGTTGCTTGGTCTGATGAGTCTCGATTTCTGCTGCGACATTCGGATGGTAGGGTCAGAATTTGGCGTAAACAACATGAAAGCATGGATCCATCCTGCCTTGTATGGAGCATCTTTGGGATGTGCAGCCGACAAATCTGCGGCAACTGTGTGATGCCATCATGTCAATATGGACCAAAATCTCTGAGGAATGCTTCCAGCACCTTGTTGAATCTATGCCACGAAGAATTGAGGCAGTTCTGAAGGCAAAAGGGGGTCCAACCTGTTACTAGCATGGTGTACCTAATAAAGTGGCCGGTGAGTGTGTGTATATATATATATATATGTGTATATATATATATATATATATATATATATATATATATATATATATATATATATATATATATATATATATATATATATATATATATATATATATATATATATATATATATATATATATATATATATATATATATATATATATATATATCCATAATCTGTACAGGTCCATATATTAACCACCAGTATGTGAAATATATAATAAAATACACTATATCATATAAAGCAAAAATGACACAGACACATGATCCAAATTACCTGCCATATGTTCGCCCACATGTGTCTGCTAGGACTACCTGACCCATCATCATAAACTATATATAACTACCGCCGAAAAAAGATGATACCATGGTCAATATATAGAAAAAAATCATGAAACCTTTATTAACACCTTATTAAAACACTACATCACACCAAATTGGGACAGAAGGTGAAAAGTGGAACAACATACGCTCTGTGTGATACATAGGTGACCGACACAATCACCCAGCACCGTAGCCAAACTCCATGGTATCTACATACATATTTAGTCCTATCTATGAACCACCGCCAGCTGTAACCACTACATATTCCACTAATTATTCCATAATGTACTAATTTCCTGACGCTACTTCACTGATACAATAGGATACACACACCCGCTTGTCCTAGCTGATAATTCCCAGCAAAAGACCATTAGATAGATCAATAATATTACCTGTATAGTGGGGGTAACGGAGTGAGGCTGCAGTCCGGGCGAGAGCGTCTGCCCCGACGTATGTTTCGGACCTTTTTCCTTTTTCAAGGGGCCTAGTTAGACTGCTCACGGCCCGTCTTAAATAGTGTCCCATCAACAAGCATGGTGACGGCGTCACCGGATGTTGCGCTCCCGACCCGGAAGTAACGCGCCCCGTCGCCGAGGAAACCGCAGCAACAACAGGGACCAGCGTCACATAAAGGAAAGGTACATGACCCATCCTCCATGTAAAGACGCCGATACCGGCAGTCACCACGGCGCCAAGGCGGCGAGCGCGTGCAGGGCAGGGATAGCAACTCCACTGCTGTGTAAAATAAATACCCAATCTGCATATAAATAACATATAAAACGAGCACCGCAGTAATTTTAAAACAGAGTATGTAGAGACAACACAGTGGATCTTGCACATAGTATGGGGGCAAAATGGGCATTATACAATACAGGATACCCAAACCGAATAGGATATGTCTAGATGTATAGTACAACATACCCAATACCTAAGCTAATTAGAATGACATTTGCCCCATGTATCAATTACACAGCACAGTAATTATATCATAGAAAATAGTACACATAACATCCTATCATATTAATACATCTATCACTCAAGGACAGTGTTGTATATCAAATAAGAAGCAAAATAAAGACAGCAAAAGCAAAATTGCAAATATATATAACATGGCATCCAAAAAAAACGGTAGGCATCCGATGTTATTCATTCCTCCACATATATGAACAATTCATCACAGATGTATACCAGCACACCCATCGTTCAGTATACCCATCCATAGGATCCACGGTGTCTCCACAAATACTTGTAACTAAGATTAAACATAAAAACTTTATTAAAATATGCTCACACAAAGCAAATTGTGTCCCGCATACGTAGCGCAAAGTGGTGATTAGAGAAACGGGGCGAAACTAAGATTCTCATTGGGTCCAGATGGATGGGCCGTGCCCAATGTCCATATCCACCGGGACTCTAATTGAGCCAACCTCCTAAACATTCCCCCACCCCGAATATTAACATCAAGCATATCAATGCCTCTGACCTGAAGTTGTCTACCATCACATCCGTGAAACCTGCTGAAATGTCGGGGGATTGTTTTGAGCAGTGTCACATCTACAGCCGTAGCTGCTGCCTCGATCCCTAGCACATGCTCACGAATTCTTATCTTGAGCTGTCTTGTGGTCATCCCCACGTAGATCATATCACATGGACAGACAGCGTAATAAATTACGTTCCTACTTGTACACGTAATATTTGTTTTTATATTGAATTCTCTAGAGCCCTCTTGATTCTTAAATGTGTCTGTGCGATCCATATTAGAGCAGGCCACACAGTGGCCACATGGGGCACTTCCATAACGTCTCTTAATCTGGTCAAGAAATGTAATTGATGGCTCTCCCGTATAATGACTACGGACCAATTGGTCCCGTAGATTTTTCGACCTCCTGGCTGTAATAACAGCCCTATCGGGAATAAATCTCGAAATCACCGGGTCGGCCTTCAAGATATGCCACGATCTGTCAAGAATTTTCCTCATTTTCGGGAAGTGTGAGTGGAAATTGGTGACAAATCTTACGTCTCCACATTCTTTAGGTTGGCGTGTCCCATATAATAGATCATTTCTGGAGGAACCTCTCGCACGGTTATAAGCTTTTTTTAATCATACGATTGCTGAAGCCTCGCTCCCTCAGGCGTTGTTTTAGATCTTCCGCCTGTTTGTGAAAATCACTATCTGTGGAGCAAAGTCTCCGCAACCGCAGGAATTGTCCGGTAGGGACTGACTGGATCATGTGCCCCGGGTGGGAGGATGTAGCGTGCAACAACATATTCGTGGAGGTGGGCTTGCGGAAGATGTCCGCCTGTATCTCACCCCTCACATCTTTCTTTAATGTGACGTCAAGAAACTCTATAACCGAGGTGTCACATTTATAGGTGATAAAGATATTTTGGTCGTTGTCATTCAATGACTTCATGAACATATGTAGGTCATCACATGATCCCAGCCAGATCAGCAAAATGTCGTCAATGTACCGCGTCCAGGATAGGACCCGGTTGCCTCAGCGACGGGGCGCGTCACTTCTGGGTCAGGAGCGCAACTTCCGGTGACGCCGTCACCATGCTTGTTGATGGGACACTATTTAAGACGGGCCGTGAGCAGTCTAACTAGGCCCCTTGAAAAAGGTCCGAAACGTACGTCGGGGCAGACGCTCTCGCCCGGACTGCAGCCTCACTCCGGTATCCCCACTATACAGGTAATATTATTGATCTATCTAATGGTCTTTTGCTGGGAATTATCAGCTAGGACAAGCGGGTGTGTGTATCCTATTGTATCAGTGAAGTAGCGTCAGGAAATTAGTACATTATGGAATAATTAGTGGAGTATGTAGTGGTTACAGCTGGCGGTGGTTCATAGATAGGACTAAATATGTATGTAGATACCATGGAGTTCGGCTGCGGTGCTGGGTGATTGTGTCGGTCACCTATGTATCACACAGAGCGTATGTGTTGTTCCACTTTTCACCTTCTGTCCCAATTTGGTGTGATGTAGTGTTTTAATAAGGTGTTAACCCCTTCCAGACCTTTGACGCATACGCTGCGTCATGAAACTCGGTGCCAATCCGACCTGTGACGCACCGTATGCGTCATGGAGGGATCGCGTCCCTGCAGATCGGGTGAAAGGGTTAACTCCAATTTCACCCGATCTGCAGGGACAGGGGGAGTGGTACTTTAGCCCAGGGGGTGTGGCTTTGCCCCCACGTGGCTACGATCGCTCTGATTGGCTGTTGAAAGTGCAACAGCCAATCAGAGCAATTTGCAATATTTCACCTATGAAAAAGGTGAAATATTGCAATCCAGCCATGGCCGATGCTGCAATATCATCGGCCATGGCTGGAAATCCTGATCTCCCCCCCCCCCCCCCCACTGCCACCGATCTGCTCCCCGGTCCTCCGTTCAGTCCCGTACTCCCCTGCGTCCGCCTGTCCGCTCCCCCGTCCTTGTGTCCACTCCCCCGGGCTCCGATCCACCCCCCTGCGCTCCGATCCACCCCCCCTTCATACTTACCGATCCTCCCGGAGTCGGTCCGTCTTCTCCCTGGGCCAAAATGGCGGGCGCATGCGCAGTGCGCCCGCCGAATCTGCCGGCCGGCAGATTTGTTCCATGTACATTTTTATCACTGTGATATAACCCATCACAGTGATAAAAATAAAAAAAAATAGTAAATGAACCCCCCCCCCCCCCCTTTATCACCCCCATAGGTAGGGACAATAATAAAGAAAATATTTTTATTTTTTTTTCCACTAGGGTTAGGGGTAGGGTTAGGGTTAGGGTAAGGCTATGTGCACACGTATTCTGGTACTCTGCAGAATTTTCCGCAGCGGATTTGATAAATCCGCAGTGCAAAACCGCTGCGGATTTACCGCGGTTTTTCTGCAGATTTCACTGCGGTTTTATTTACAACTGCGTTTTCTATTGGAACAGTTGTAAAACCGCTGCGGAATCTGCAGAAAAGTGACATGCTGCGGAATGTAAACCGCTGCGTTTCCACGCAGTTTTTTCCGCAGCATGTGCACAGCGTTTTTTCTTTCCCATAGGTTTACATTCAACTGTAAACTCATGGGAAACTGCTGCGGACCCGCAGCGGCGGAAACGCTGCTGCGGACCCGCAGCGGCGGAAACGCTGCTGCGGACCCGCAGCGGCGGAAACGCTGCTGCGGACCCGCAGCGGCGGAAACGCTGCTGCGGACCCGCAGCGCCGGAAACGCTGCTGCGGACCCGCAGCGGCGGAAACGCTGCTGCGGACCCGCAGCGCCGGAAACGCTGCTGCGGACCCGCAGCGTGTGCACATACCCTTAGAATTAGGCTATGTGCACATGGTGCGGATTTGGCTGCGGATCCGCAGCGGATTGGCCGCTGCAGATTCGTAGCAGTGTTCCATCAGGTTTACAGTACCATGTAAACCTATGGAAAACCAAATCCGCTGTGCACATGGTGCGGAAAATACCACGCAGAAATGCTGCGTTGTATTTTCCGCAGCATGTCAATTCTTTGTGTGGATTCCGCAGCGTTTTACACCTGTTTCTCAATAGCAATCCGCAGGTGTAATCCGCACAAACACTGGAAATCTGCGGTAAATCTGCATGTAAAACGCAGTGCCTTTTACCTGCGGATTTTTCAAAAATGGTGCGAAAAAATCTCACACGAATCTGCAACGTGGGCACATAGCCTTAGGGTTAGGGTTGGAATTAGGGCTAGGGTTGGAAATAGGGTTAAGATTAGGCTTGTGGTTAGGGTTATGGTTAGGGGTGTGTTGGGGTTAGGGTTGTGGTTAGGGTTAGGATTAGCGTTAGGGTTGGGATTAGGGTTAGGTGTGTGTTGGGGTTAGGGTTGTGATTAGGGTTATGGCTAGAGTTGGCATTAGGGTTAGGGGTGTGTTGGGGTTAGTGTTGAAGTTAGAATTGAGGGGTTTCCACTGTTTAGGCACATCAGGGGTCTCCAAACGCAACATGGCGCCACCATTGATTCCAGCCAATCTTGCGTTCAAAAAGTCAAATGGTGCTCCCTCCCTTCCGGGCCCTGACATGCGCCCAAACAGTGGTTTACCCCCACATATGGGGTACCAGCATACTCAGGACAAACTGGGCAACAACTATTGGGGTCCAATTTCTCCTGATACCCTTGCGAAAATAAAAAATTGCTTGCTAAAACATCACTTTTGAGGAAAGAAAACACATTTATTATTTTCATGGCTCTGCGTTATAAACTTCTGTGAAGCACTTGGGGGTTCAAAGTGCTCACCACATATCTAGATAAGTTCCTTGGGGGGTCTAGTTTCCAAAATGGGGTCACTTGTGGGGGGTTTCTACTGTTTAGGCACATCAGGGGCTCTGCAAACGTAACATGATGCCCGCAGGCCATTCCATCAAAGTCTGCAATACAAAGCGTCACTACTTCCCTTCCGAGCCCCGGCATGTGCTCAATATGGGGTATATCAACATATGGGGTATCATCGTACTCAGGACAAACTGGACAACAACATTTGGGGTCCAATTTCTCCTGTTACCCTTGGGAAAATAAAAAATTCCGGGCTAAAAATCATTTTTGAGGAAAGAAAAATTATTTTTTATTTTCACGGCTCTGCGGTATAAACTTCGGTAAAGCACCTGGGGGTTTAAAGTGCTCACTATGCATCTAGATAAGTTCCTTGGGGGGGGGTCTAGTTTCTAAAATGGGGTCACTTGTAGGGGAGCTCCAATATTTAGGCACACAGGGGCTCTCCAAACGCGACATGGTGTCCGCTAACGATTGGAGCTAATTTTCCATTCAAAAAGTCAAATTGCGCGCCTTCCCTTCCGAGCCTTGCACCCATACAATGGTTTACCCCCACATGTGAGGTATAGGTGTACTCAGGAGAAATTGCCCAACAAATTTTAGGATCCATTTTATCCTGTTGCCCATGTGAAAATGAAAAAAATTGAGGCTAAAATAATTTTTTTGTGAAAAAAAAAGTACTTTTTCATTTTTACAGATCAATTTGTGAAGCACCTGGGGGTTTAAAGTGCTCATTATGCCTCTAGATAAGTTCCTTGTGGGGTCTAGTTTCCAAAATGGGGTCACTTGTGGGGGAGCTCCAATGTTTAGGCACACGGGGGCTCTCCAAACGCGACATGGTGTCCGCTAAAGATTGGAGCCAATTTTTCCTTCAAAAAGTCAAATGGCGCTCCTTCCCTTCCGAGCCCTGCCGTGCGCCCAAACAGTGGTTTACCCCCACATATGAGGTATCAGCGTACTCAGGACAAATTGGACAACAACCTTCGTGGTCCAGTTTCTCCTTTTACCCTTGGGAAAATAAAAAAATTGTTTCTAAAAGATCATTTTTGTGACTAAAAAGTTAAATGTTCATTTTTTCCTTCCATGTTGCTTCTGCTGCTGTGAAACACCTGAAGGGTTAATAAACTTCTTGAATGTGGTTTTGAGCACCTTGAGGGGTGCAGTTTTTAGAATGGTGTCACTTTTGGGTATTTTCAGCCATATAGAACCCTCAAACTGACTTCAAATGTGAGGTGGTCCCTAAAAAAAGTGGTTTTGTAAAATTTGTTGTAAAAATGAGAAATCACTGGTCAAATTTTAACCCTTATAACTTCCTAGCAAAAAAAAATTTTGTTTCCAAAATTGTGCTGATGTAAAGTAGACATGTGGGAAATGTTATTTATTAACTATATTGTGTCACATAACTTTCTGGTTTAACAGGATAAACATTCAAAATGTGAAAATTGCGAAATTTTCACAATTTTCGCCCAATTTCCATTTTTTTCACAAATAAACTCAGAAATTATCGACCTAAATTTACCACTAACATGAAGCCCAATATGTCACGAAAAAAAACCAGTCTCAGAACCGCTAGGATCCGTTGAAGCGTTCCTAAGTTATTACCTCATAAAAGGGACACTGGTCAGAATTGCAAAAAACGGCCAGGTCATTAAGGTCAAAATAGGCTGGGTCATGAAGGGGTTAATAAAGGTTTCATGATTTTTTCTATATATTGACCATGGTATCATCTTTTTTCGGCGGTAGTAAAATACACTATAGAATATTAGTGTTCTGTGCCTTTAAATCTGCACATACTTCTGACACCATGGTAAAGGCATTACTAAACAACCAATAGGATTGCTCGGTTTGAATTTGAAAAAGAAAAAAAAAGTCCTGTGTCGTCAGTTTGTTACATCTCATCTGAGTATGAAGAAGACAGACACCTGCGATCAGCACGATATTACAGGTATAACACGAGATATCATATAATGGGCGGACCCCACATCCCACCACACGCACTCAGCGACCACGACTCACAGGAATGATCACATTTATCAGAAAATAAGTTTATTACTTCCCCAACACGTGATGCGCTGAGACACCAGTGGGGGAGGCCAGCACTCGCTACAGCTCCCATCTGGTTGGATCCAGCAATGAGATCCCGACATTTACCCCCCAGCTCTGCTCCTCCATGGGGAATGGCCCGATGTACACAGAATGGCCCGAAGTGCAGTATTGCTAGAACTCTGCACGATATCCCATCCTCCACATAAAGGGGTGCTCCCAAGGTCTACACCTAGGACCGAAACGTCGCCATATGGGCCAATAAAGAGCACCTTACAAGTATTATGAAGTGCTGCTTCAACTTTTTTTTTACATATATATTTTTTTTTATTGATTTTAGCAGTAAATACATTATAAAAAAAATATATAAAGAAAATAAATTTCTGCAGGTTAATTTTCTGATTAACTAAAAGCTTAAATACTCAGTGGCAGCTGATAGCACTGGTGAGAACACGTCCTAAGCACAGTCTATAGGGAGAGAGGACATTATTCAGTCCAGTTTCCTGCGGCCCCTCCGGAGTACAGATTGCTGCACAGTAGTCTGTATTCTGCGCTACATATAAATGGAAGGGAAAACACAAACTTTTCACGTAGCGGGATGAGAGGCAGTGTGGTGGTCACTAGTGGCGCTCTGTCACGTCCTCTCTGTACGGCTAGGATTACTCCGAATATCTGATTGTGTTTTCTTCAGTTTACGTCACACCTGAGGAACAACTGAGAATACTGGTGTATTGTGTGAGGCTTCTCTCCAAGGATAATTTTCCCAGGGTGCTCGCGCTGACATCAGAAAGGTGAAACGAGTTCAATGGATGTGAACTTGCAGGACCTGTCAGACGGCACCGTGAGTAGGAAAACTTTCTCACGCTCAGACAGGGAACAGCAGTTCACAGGAGGACACGGAGCACACAGTACTCAGTTTCTGCTGGATGACAGGCTGCATGGTGGCATCATGCATCCTGCCATCTAGGTGAGCAGAGCTGGACCCATTGTGGGACAAAAGGATTAAAAGCATCTTTGCGGAAAGGTGAGGAATACTGTTTGTTTTGGGTTTTTTTTACCTCTTTTGCAGATGACGCATTGGGGGAATGGGTGAGGTCGTCAGTATGGTTTAATTAAGATTAAAAGGAGTCTGTCATTCTTTCAATTAAAGGATTTTTTTTCTGGGTGTCTGTTTTCTTAGAATATGATTATGGGGTTAGTAATGGGGGCTTCTTATTGACGCCTCTCCATTACTAACCTCAGGGCTTGATGTCACCTGACAACACAATGGTGACATCAACCACCCCACCCCCAACTATCACCTCATTTGCCACCGCTACAGGGCAAGTGGGAAGAGCGAGGCTAAGTACCAGAATTGGCACATCTTAGAGATGAGCCTTTTCTGGGCAGCTGTGGGCTGCTATTTTTAGGCTGGGGGCAATATCCATGGCCCCTTACCAGTCTGAGAATACCAGCCCCCCAGCTGTCTGCTTCAGCAAAGCTGGTGATCAAAAATGAAGGGGGGGTGGGGGATCCCATGCCGTTTTTTTAAATTATTAATTTAAGTAATTAAAAAAATAGAATTATTCTTACCGTTAATTCGGTTTCTAGGAACCTTCCACGACGGCATATGGAGGTTGTCTCTTTGCCCTAATGGGGAACAGGAAACACAAGAGAGGTTAAAAGCACCTCCCACCTCCCATTCACCAGTGACTTATAACTGAAACCATAGCACCGGTTACCTTCTGAGTCCCAGAATTAATCCAGGAAATATATAGAGGGTGGGAAATTAGTGCCGTCGTGGAAGGTTCCTAGAAACCGAATTAACGGTAAGAATAATTCTATTTTCTCTAGTCACCTTCCACGACGGCATATGGAGGAATACCAACTAATTGGCACTAGGGAGGGACAACGGCCTGAAGAACCTTGCGGCCGAAGACTAAATCTCTGTTGGATAATACATCCAACCTATAATGTTTGGAGAAGGTATGGAGTGACGACCACGTAGCTGCCCTGCAGATCTGCTCTGGAGTTGCGCCTGCTCTCTCTGCCCAGGAGACCGACGTAGATCTAGTTGAATGGGCCTTGATTCCTACTGGAGGTAGTTTATTTTGAGCAAGGTAAGCTTCTGTTATGGCTTTTTTAATCCAAGTAGCGATGGTACTCTTGGCTACCTTCTTCCCCTTATTTTGTCCTGAAGAGTGGACAAAAAGGTTGTGATCAACTCTAAGAGCACTGGTTTGATCCAAATAATGTAGCAGGATACGTCTAACATCAAGAGTATTAAATTTTCTTTCCTCAGAGTTTGCAGGATTACTGCAAAAAGTTGGTAACACTATCTCTTGAGAACGATGAAATTCAGAGACCACTTTTGGGAGGAAAGAAGGATCAAGACGGAGTACTATTGAATCCTCTCTAACCAGAAGATAAGGTTCTCTTATTGATAGGGCCTGTAATTCGCCCACTCTTCTAGCTGAAGTTATAGCTACCAAGAAAATAGTCTTGTAGGCGAGATTCTGTGGGGAACAGGTAGACAAAGGTTCGAACGGTGGACCTGTAAGGCCTTGAAGCACAATATTAAGATCCCATGGAGGAACTATAACTTGCTTCCTAGGGTTCATTCTGTTTGCTGAGGTCATGAACCTTTTAATCCAGCGATGTCCTGCTAGATCTTGATCAAAGATGGAGCTAAGCGCAGAGACCTGGACCTTCAGAGTACTGGGTTTCAGACCGATTTCTAGGCCTCTTTGTAAAAAGTCCAATATCTTAGATATATCTGGCCTAAGAGGGTCTGGAGGTTTAGGCAGACAAAAAGATGAAATTTTTTTCCAGATTTTATTATAAATAGCATTTGTTATCGGTTTTCTGGATTTTTGTAGAGTAGCTATAACAGGGTTTGATAGCCCTTTTGCTCTTAGTACATTGGCTTCAGAAACCACGCCGCTAAATTCCACCTCTGAGGATCTGAGTGAAGAACTGGGCCCTGGGAAAGGAGATTGGCCTTCATCGGTAACATTATCGGTCCGTCCACCTGAAGTTGAATAATCAGGTTGAACCAACTTCTCTTGGGCCAAAATGGAGCAACCAAAATAGTTGGAGTCTTTTGTATCCGAATCTTCCGTAGCACTTTTGCAAGAATCGGAATGGGCGGAAAAGCATATGCCAGATGAAATTGCCAATCTTGAACCAAGGCGTCTATTGCTCTGGGATTTCCTCTTGTATCCAGGGAAAAAAATATTTCTACTTTCGCGTTCTGGTGGGAAGCAAAGAGGTCGACCTCCGGGAGACCCCAACTGTTTACCAGTAAGTTGAAAGTTTGCCGATCCAGACTCCATTCGCCTGGATGAATATCCTGTCGGCTCAAATAATCTGCCTGAAAATTGGCAGTACCTTTTAGGTGAGTTGCCGTCAGGGACAGTAGGTGTTTCTCGGCCCAGGCAAAGATTCGGGCAGAGATATTTTTTAGACTGGTGAATCTTGTACTGCCCTGATGTCTGATGTGAGCCACCGTGGTCATGTTGTCCGAGTATATCTGGACATGTTGTCCAGAGAGTTGATGATTTGTTGCAAGGAGAGCTTCTTCCACAGCCTTGAGTTCTCGGAAGTTTGACGATCTCTCTCTGATTGACGGGTCCCAAAGACCCTGATAAGGCACATGATTTACCATGGCTCCCCAGCCTCTCTTGCTGGTATCTGTTTTGATCGTGGTTAACGGGAATTGAATCCAACTCACACCCCTGCGAAGGTTTTCGGACTTCATCCACCACGTTAGGGATGCTTTCACTCGACCTGGAGTGTGAATCCTCTTGTTTAAAGAGCCAGGATGACCATCCCAATTGCTTAGCAAATGAGTCTGGAGAATTCTTGAGTGGGCTTGAGCCCAAGCCACCGACTGAATACAGGCCGTCATTGAGCCTAATAGTGACATTCCTTCCCGGAGTGTGGGAGATCTCATCTCCCTGTATTTCTTGACCTTTACTACTAATGGTAGTCTGTGATCTTCTGGAAGGAAGGACATCTGCTTTTCCGAGTCCAGAATTACTCCCAAAAACCTTCTGGTTCTTGAGGGTTGAAGCTGGGATTTCTTTATGTTCGGTATCCAACCCAGAGACTTCAATATCTCTAATGTGGTTGATACATGAGATACCAGGGTCATTTTGGTGGGAGCCACTATCAGCAGATCGTCCAGATACGGCACTATACAAACCCCTTGTCTCCGAATGAATGACACGACTTCCGCCATCACTTTGGAGAACACTCTCGGAGCTGATGAGATGCCGAAGGGGAGGACTCTGAACTGATAGTGCTCCACCTGATGATTCCCCTGAATCGCAAATCTGAGATATTTTGTATGTCTCGGGTGAATAGGGATATGAAAATACGCATCTTTCAGGTCGATTGTCGCCATAAAGGCGTGTTGATGTATTAAAGGAATGGCTGATTTTACAGACTCCATCTTGAATCTTCGATATTTTACATGTTGATTCAGACCTTTTAGATTTATGATGATACGTACTTCCCCTGATGGCTTTGGTACCATGAATAAGCGGGAGTAGTGTCCCTGACCCCATTCTGATTGTGGAACTGGAGAGATCACATTTGATCTTAAAAGGTCTCTGAGACCCAATGTTAGCAGTTTGTGATCCCTCATTGAGGGGGTGGTAACCTTTAGACCCTGAGGGGGGGGAGAAGTTAACTCTATCAATAGGCCCTCCTTGATAACATTGAGGACCCAGTGGGAGCTGGTGATGTTTTCCCACTGATCCACAAAATTTGAGAGTCTTCCCCCCACTGGGTCGGAGTCATTGTTTATCTTGCTGAAATGACTGTTGTTGCTGCTGTTGTTGTTGCGGGACGAAGATATTTTTCCCTCTGCCTTTAGCATAGCTCCACCTGCCGGTCTTGCCTTTACCCCTCGGCTGAGAAGGTTGAGACAGTGGGGCACGAAAAAACCGTTTTCTTGGTTGTTTTTGCTCCGGGAGCGCCTTTTTCTTGTCGGTCGCTTTATCCAGAATGTCGTCTAAAGCTGGACCAAACACATAGTCTCCCTTAAAAGGGATGGCACATAACTTGGCCTTAGATGTGACGTCACCACTCCATAATTTAAGCCAGAGGGCTCTTCTGGCAGAGTTAGAGAGCACTAAAGATCTGGCAGCAATTCTAACGGATTCGAGAGAAGCATCCGCCAGAAACCCAGTAGCCTTATGTAAGATAGGGAGGGAATCCAACATCTCACTTCTGGAGGTACCCTGAGAAATGTGTGATTCTAACTTCTCCAGCCAGCAGGAAAGGGTCCTCGCAACACATGTAGAGGCAATATTAGCCTTGAGAACAGAAGAAGATGACTCCCAGGATTTCTTTAGGAGACTCTCAATCTTCCTGTCCATAGGGTCTTTTAACTGCGACGCATCCTCAAAGGGGAGTGCTGTCCTTTTGGCGACTCTGGCCACCTGCACATCCACCTTGGGAATGTCAAGTTTAACAAGGTCGCCTTCTAGAGGAAATCTGTGTTTCATCTCGGAAGACATACTAAGGCGCTTCTCAGGGAGATCCCACTCTTGCTCAATCATATTAAGCACATTAGCATGAACGGGGAACCCTGCCTTTTTCTCCGATTTAAGCCCACCAAACATATGATCCTGTATGGACTGAGGTACAGGTTCCTCCTCAAGCCCCATGGTGTTACGAACAGCAGACACCAGGTCCTCAATATAATCCGAAGAGAAGAGGTATTTCCTGACCTCAGCCCTAGGAGATGCTGGATCTTCCCAGCCAGCAGATGAAGAAAAAGAGTGGTCAGAATCCGAATCCGACTCTATGACCTGAATCTTCCTCTTCTTAGCTGGGGAATGTGGCGGCGGAGGTGGGGGTGGAGGAGTGAAGGCTGCTAAGGAAGATTGTACCTCCTGTTTAACAAGAGAGCGTATCTCATCTAGAAGAGATGGTTGCTCTGCTTTAACTATCCTGTCAGTGCATGGCTGGCAGAGTTTTTTATCCCAGGTATGAGGGAGCTTTGCAGAACAGACCGGACACTTCTTCCTAAAAGCAGCTCTAGGGGCAGATTTTTCTCCCTGAAACAGAGAGGGAGAGAAGAATGAGGAGCTACCCCTAAGATAAAAACTACCTCCCGGATCCAGACCCTGCATACTCACAGTAGCAGGGGCAGTGCTGGGCTCTGCAGTTGCAGGGCATAAAGAACCGTCCATACTGAAGAGATTATAGTCTTACCTCAGTGGTGGTTCAGCAGGTTTTTATGGAGTAACTCTCCTAGCACCTGTCCCAGCGGTAGATTTTCCCCTCCTCCTCCTCCAGGATCCACGTGTGGGACGCCATTGCACCGACACCGCCGCCGGCGGAACCCGGAAGAGCCAGCTTCAGGGTAATATGAAAACCGGAAGTGACGCGCGCGCGACCGCCGACGTCACTTCCGGAACGCCGACCAAGCAGCATGGAGGGAGGAAGCCGGGAAGCTACGGAGAGGATCTCGGCTGGGGATCCCGGCCTGCTTTACCCTCACGGGGGCGCAGGAAGGCCGGGAAGGGTCCCGAGGTACCTGGCAAGCAGGACGACGGGAGCAGCCCACGGAGAGGCACAAGGCGACCCCAGCTGCCCGGCTGAAATACAGGTAAGACCTGTAAAATGACTGTAGCCACCGGCCACTACAGCATATGGAACCTCTCCCTGTCCCATGGGGAACAGGAAAGACACTGGTGAATGGGAGGTGGGAGGTGCTTTTAACCTCTCTTGTGTTTCCTGTTCCCCATTAGGGCAAAGAGACAACCTCCATATGCCGTCGTGGAAGGTGACTAGAGAAATACTGAATGGGGACTCCTCTATTGTTGATAGCCAACCTTGCTGAAGCTGACAGCTGAGGGTTGCAGCCCCGAGCTGTGAGTTTTGCCTGGCTGGTTATCAAAAAATACAGGGGAACCCACGCAGGTTTGGTTTTTTTTAAGTTTATTTACAGCACAGAAGCGGCTGATGAATACTCCCATCCGCCGCTCCTGTTCTCTCTGTTATTAGTGGCAGCAGGTGTCAGATGATGGGAGCTGTAGTGCCATCAGCTGACACCAGTGACCAGAGGTAAACTTTATACCTCCGGTCACAGCTGAGTGCTCACGCTGTGTTCTGACAGCGTGGGAACAGTGGCTCTCTGACCGGCGGGGATGATTTCACCGCCGATCAGAAGTGCTACGACGGCGTTTCCCACTCTGTCACACAGGGTGGGAAGCACCAGCTTTTGTGCCGTGTATGTTAGACTATATTCAGCGAGAAAAAAAAAAAAAAAAAAAAAAGGCGAATATTGCAAAATTCGGCTATCGTGAGCAGAACCGAATATTGAAATATTCGCTCATCTCTAATGATGACCGACCCCATTGCCCAACCAGCAATGAAGAACGAGCCAGGGAGAAAAGGAAAAAGGGAGAAATAGACAAGAAACTAAAAGAACGGAGCAACTACCTGGATGAAGAGGAAGACGAGAAAGAAGAAAAGAAAGCCAAGAAGATCAAAGTGGACATTAGGATCCCTAAGAGAAGCAGATGAAGACGCAGGACCAGGCTGCACAACATCCACCATTACATCAGCCGGTATATGAGAGGAAAGAGGAACATCATGTGGACCGTCCTGCTGGGACCTCTCTGCCGCGAACATCATATACGGCAATACCGGCTGGTAAGTGTAAAATCACCAGTAATAGCAGCAGGGCAGTAACATAGTGGTAGTATATCAAGAGTAATAATATTAGTAATAATACTAAGAAAGTAATAAAAATAGTAACATAACAGTAGTAATAGTAGTAGGGAGAATAGCAGTTTGATCCAGGGTTCCAAGACTGATCGCCTTTTCCCGGGGTCAGGAAGGAATTTTTCCCCGAGACAAATTGACTGAAGGTATCCAGGGGTTTTTGCCTTCTTCTGGATCAACACTGTAGGCATAGGGTAGTTTTAGTAGTGATAGGGAAGAAGAATAATACTGTAATAAACTAGCAGGAAATAATAATCACATCTATAAAAAGAATTAAAGAAAATCTAAAAAATAATTCAAGAAAAGTTAGAAAAGGAATGTAATAAAATAGCAAAATATAACATAATAGGTATGATCCAGGGTTCTAGGACTGATCGCTTTTTCTCGGGATCAAAAAGGAATTTTTTCCCGTTGACACAAATTGCCTGAAGGTGTCCAGGGGTTTTTGCCTACCTCTGGATCAAAATAAAAATTAACTAATGCTAGTACCACCATTAGAATAAGAGGGGTAATAAAAAAAATGCTTTTAACAACAGGTGTAAATTTCTAAATATAACAATGCAGTAATAAAAATGCTTTAAATGATAACAGATTTGTGAGGCATAGTCCCAGTTAGTCAGTAAGTTAGTGTTAAGTTAGTGTAGGGACCCATCTGAAGAGGTCGCCTTGACGTTGGCAGATGGGCTCACACAAATTGATCTTTGTGCGCCAAGAACCTCATTTATTTGTAGAGAAAATATTGCAGAAATACCATTAGAAAATTATATTATAATAAATATATATAGTATACATATTTCTTAGTGCTCACAGACTGCTATATCAGTTTTTATTAACTGCTGCGCTCCACCAAAAGCAGCAGGCATCAGGAGCTCGTAACTAGTAATAGTGTTACAGTGATATTAACACTCACAGGCAGGGGTGTAACGATATTACACAGTCCGCTCCTTAACTGCCATGAATGGACATAACCCCGATTATCGAACCTTAACCTCCTCAAATGCCTAAGTCAATAGTGACAGCAGCATCTAGGTGGTTGGACAGAAGGAGAGGGCTTTCCCTGCATCCAATGGCTTTCCATCAATTTGATCGAAGATGCTGATGGATTACTGCTGTTTGTCCTTTGTAGTTGTAGATGATCATGACTTCAGGGTTTAGAGGAGGATCAGTGGCTGTGGGACCGGAGGCCACCATGACTTCTATATTACTGCTTCTATTCCACCCTGCCAGAGACCTAATAGCACACCTGTCACAGATATGCTGACTTCTCTGCAGCCATTAGACATCCCGATGCTGCCCATCAGCTCGGACACTGCTGCTATATCCAATGTGATGGAGTCCAGCACCTTACAGTGTGAGCCGGCCGACAACTTACACACTGGCTGGCACAAATTAAAGTTCACACCCAAGCTCAGAAATTACAAATCAGTGAATTAATTTATAGAGAAGCACAGTGGCTCAGTGGTTAGCATTGTTGCCTTACAGCATTGGGGTAACTAGTTTCAAATCCCACCAAGGACAAAATCTGCTGGAGTTTCTATGTTCTCCGGTTTCCTCTCACACTACAAAGCCGTACTGGTAGGTTATTTAGTTTGTGAGCCCCAATGGGGACAGCAATGACAAAGTCTAGAAAGCGCTGTGGAATATGATGGCGCTATATAATTAACCCCTTCATGACCTTGGGATTTTCCGTTTTTCAGTGTTCGTTTTTCGCTCCCCTCCTTCCCAGAGCCATAACTTTTTTATTTTTCGGTCAATATGGCCATGTGAGGGCTTAATTTTTGCAAAACAAGTAGTACTTTTGAATGACATCATTGGTTTTAACATGTCGTGTACTAGAAAACGGGAAAAAAATTCCAAGTGCAGTGAAATTGCAAAAAAAGTGCAATCCCACACTTGTTTTTTTGTTTGGCTTTTTTGCTAGGTTCACTAAATGCTAAAACTGACCTGCCATTATGATTCCCCAGGTCAGTACGAGTTCATAGACACCTAACATGTCTAGGTTATTTTTTTATCTAAGTGGTGAAAAAAAAATTCCAAACTTTGCTAAAAAAAAAAAAAAAAAAAAAAAAAAATTGCGACATTTTCCGATACCCGTAGCGTCTCCATTTTTCATGATCTGGGGTGTCGGGTAAGGGCTTATTTTTTGCGTGCTGAGCTGGCATTTTTAATGATACCATTTCGGTGCAGATACGTTCTTTTGATCGCCCGTTAAAGAATTTTAATGCAATGTCGCGGCGACCAAAAAAACGTAATTCTGGCGTTTCAAATTTTTTTCTCGCTACGCCGTTTAACGATCAGGTTAATCCTTTATTTTTATTGATAGATCGGGCGGTTCTGAACGCGGTGATACCAAATATGTGTAGGTTTGATTTTTTTTTTGTTTTATTTTGAATGGGGCGAAAGGGGGGCGATTTAAACTTTTATTTTATTTTTTATACATTTTTTTTTTTTTTACTTTTGCCATGCTTCAATAGCCTCCATGGGAGGCTAGAAGCTGGCACAACGCGATTGGCTCTGCTACATAACAGCAATCATCAGATCGCTGCTATGTAGCAGAAATGCAGGTGTGCTGTGAGCGCCGACCACAGGGTGGCGCTCACAGCTACCGGGGGATCAGTAACCATAGAGGTCTCAAGGACCTCTATGGTTACTCTGCAGAAGCATCGCTGACCCCCGATCATGTGACGGGGTCGGCGATGCGCTCATTTCCGGCCGTATGGCCGGAAGCAGTAGTTAAATGCCGCTGTCTGCGTTTGATAGCGGCATTTAACTAGTTAATAGCGGCGGGTGAATCGCGATTTCACCCGCCGCTATTGCGGGCACATGTCAGCTGTTCATGTCCCGGCTTTGATGTGGGCTCACCGCCGGAGCCCTGCATCAAAGCGCGGTATCTGACCTCGGACGTACTATCCCGTCCGAGGTCAGAAAGTGGTTAAGCATAATATAATTATACACCTTGAGCTGGTAAAATGGGCTAGATAAATAAATATCATTGCATCAGCCGCCTCCAACGTTCCGCTGGGTGGCTGCTCTCCTCTGGAGCGTACAGAACATGGCACCCGAGGTTTCCATAGGCTTCACATTGAGAAATATGTCTGTAATTATTCCACAATTTTTAGATGCACTTCAGATTGGGTACCCTCTGACCATCTTTGCTTGTGAGAGACTCTGCCTCTCTTACACGATTTTTTGTTATATATACAGTCATGTGACATTTAAAAAAAAGACAAAAAAAAAACCTCCAGCTGTTTTTCTTCATTTTTCATGAGGATATGCTCATGTGTTGCTTTTTTTTGCAGCCAAAACCTGATCTCTTGGCAGAAAAAAAAAAAAAAGCTGGAAATAAAAAGCAGGTTTTACTGGCTTTTTGCTACGTTCTTAGGATGCAAAAGTTCAGCTTTCCTTCCACCATACAAGCATGACCAATGGAATGGAAGGTATTAAGTCATAAATGTAAGATGTGTGACACCATAAAACATTTTTGGAAAAAATGTTTGTCTGAAAAAGTTATGACTATTCTGAACAAAAAAAAAAAAAATACAAATAGCAAATGTAAAATAGAGAGGGGGGGAGGGTTGGGGGTTGGTAAAGAGTAGAGTTGAATTGGTCTCCAATAGTTTACTTAAGACATTGGCAGAGCACTGATGGCACTGTTTAGTGACACACATTAGTCAGGGCAATTGAGTTGATCAGGTATCGTTCAATTTCACACCTTGGGTCGCCCAATGTTTACTTCACCCATATCACTAATTTAAACTGTATTAATCCTAAATGCCATTCTCAGGGGAGGAGACCAAGACATTATGGTTTAAAGTGAAACTAACACGATTTTTTTTTTTTTAGTATTTAAATGTAGGGTCACAAAACGGCTGCTGACCCGAAGCACTGCCTAGCAAACGGGCTGGAATCTGGGGGCGTCTCAATAGAACACAGCACGCTGAGCTGCCAGTTCCAAGATGGCGGCTCCCATAGACTGATTTTCTCATTACATAATTCAAAAAATAATAAGTGAATTGTTTGTCCAAAAGTAAATTATTTCATGTTTACTTATTTCTAAAGTCTCCATACTGTAACATACCATAGTATGTGTAAAAGCACTAGGTCCTCTTTAAGCTCCAGAATGCAGTCTGGCAAGGCTCCAAACATCAAAGACAGCCACACAAGAACTCCTGAGTGTCACAAGTCAGTGGTCACATTTGCCATGTTAAGTGAATCAGAGAAAACTGCATTAGTTTGGCATGTGACCTGCACGAAAGGATGTTACAGCAGCCTCATAATATGGCTCTTGTGTCCAACTTGGGAAAGCACAGAGCTTTCTACTGTTTCCCAATACAAATAGTTCAATGCCTGAGAAAATGTCCCAAAATGGCATGAACCGACTGCAAAAAGACCAGAGCCATTCACTATGGGAGGATAAGGTACACTGCTTAAAAAAAATTAAAGGGAACACTTTTTAAACAATAGAATATAACTCCAAGTAATAATAATAATCTTTATTTTTATATAGCGCTAACATTCTGCAGCGCTTTACAGTTTGCACACATTATCATCACTGTCCCCGATGGGGCTCACAATCTAAATTCCCTATCAGTATGTCTTTGGAATGTGGGAGGAAACCGGAGAACCCGGGAGGAAACTCACGCAAACACGGGGAGAACATACAAACTCCTTGCAGATGTTGTCCAAGGTGGGATTAGAACCCAGGACTCCAGCGCTACAAGGCTGCAGTGCTAACCACTGAGCCAAACTACAGTGAAATCAAACTGTCGACTTAGGAAGCAACACTGTTTGACAATCAATTTCACATGTTGTTGTGAAAATGGAATAGACAACAGATGTAAATTGGCAATTATTAAGACACTCAATAAAGGAGTGGTTCTGCAGGTGGGGACCACAGATCACATTCAGTACCAATGCTTTCTGGCTGATGTTTTGGTCACTTTTGAATGTTAGTTGTGCTTTCACATTCGTGGTAGCATGAGACGGACTCTACAACTCACACAAGTGGCTCATCCAGGATGGCACATCAATGCGAGCTGTGCCAAGGTTTGCTGTGTGTCAGCGTAGTGTCCAGAGGCTGGAGGCGCTACAAGGAGACAAGCCAGTACACCAGGAGAAGTGGAGGGGGCCGTAGGAGGGCAACAACCCAGCAGCAGGACCACTACCTCAGCTTTTGTGCAAGGAGGAACAGGAGGAGCACTGCCAGAGCCCTGCAAAATGACCTCCAGCAGGCCACAAGTGGGCATATGCCTGCACAAACTGTTAGAAACCGACTCCATGAGGATGGTCTGAGTGCCCGACGTCCACAGATGGGGGTTGTGCTCACAGCCCAACACTGTGCAGGACGCTTGGCATTTGGCACAGAACACTAGGATTAGCAAATTAATCACTGGCGCCCTGTGCTCTTCACAGATGAAGGCAGTTTCATACTGAGCGAATGTGATAGATGTGATAGAGTCTGGAGACGCCATGGAGAGCGATCTGCTGCTTGCAACATCCTTCGGCAGGACCGGTTTGGCAGTGGTTCAGTAATGGTGTGGGGTGGCATTTCTTTGGAGGGCTGCACAGCCCTCCATGTGCTCGCCAGAGGTAGCCTGACTGCCACTAGGTCCGAGATGAGATCCTCAGACCCCTTGTGAGACCATATGCTGATGCGGTTGGCCCTGGGTTCCTCCTAATGCAGGACAATGGCAGACCTCATGTGGCTGGAGTGTGTCAGCAGTTCCTGCAAGATGAAGGCATTGAAGCTATGGACTGGCCCGCCCGGTCCCCAGACCTGAATCCAATTGAACACATCTGGGACATCATGTCTCGCACCATCCACTAACGTCACGTTGCACCACAGACTGTCCAGGAGTTGGCGGATGCTTTAGTTCAGGTCTGGGAGGAGATCCCTTTTACTGTAGACACCTCTCCATTACTAAGCTATGGGCTTGATGTCACCTGACAATACAAAGGTGACATCAACCCGACAAATATGAACTCCACTTTCCACCGCTACAGGGCAAGTGGGAAGAGCCAGGCAAAGTGCCAGAATTGGTGCATCTAATAGATGTGCCTTTTCTGGGTAGCTGTGGGTTGCCGTTTTTAGGCTGATGGGGACCTGTATGAATGGCCCCTTACCAGCCCCCAGCTGTGAGCTTTAGCAAGGCTGGTTGTCAAAAAATGGGGGGGAGCCCACACAGTTTAATTATTTAAAATAAAACAACAAAAAAACAGCATGGGGACCCCTCTATTATTGATAACCAACCTTGCTGAGCTGACAGCTGAGGGTTTCAGCCCCCAGCTGTGTATTTTGCCTGGTTGGTTAAAGAAAGTAGGGAGGAACCCACAACGGGTTTCATTTGTTTAATTCTAGAGCAGGAGCCTTGTGAGGAATACCCTGATCATCCGCTCCTGCGGCCACTGTTATTAGCGGCAGCAGGTATCTGATGATGGGAGTAAGAGTCCCAAAAGCCCCCACCTGCTGTCATCGTTCTGACTTTAATATAACTCATCATTCTCTTCTGCTCGCGCCGATAGCTGGCCGAGCAGGGGAGAATTATGAGAGCCGTCTTCAGCACCTGACGCTGGGGTACAGCACTTACTGTAGCACTTCTTCCCCGACGCCAATGCGTGTCACATGGAAGATATCAATGTATGTTCTCCGTGTGCAGGACGTTTCGCAGCCTGCGCCGACGGTAAAAAACACAGACATGTCTACGTGTGTGGCATGGCCCGTGGAAACACACTGACATGTGCACAGACCCATTCATTTCAATGGGTCTACATGTGTCAGTGTCTCCAGTACGTGTGAAAACTGTCACCACACGTACTGGAGACAAGGTTGTGTGAAAGAGGATTAGATAGATAGATAGATAGATAGATAGATAGAGACAGGGTAATGGACATACTAAAATGAAGTACAATGCATGGATAGACACGCTAACAGAACTCCAGATAATCTGTTTTTCTTTCTATGGGTATTGGTAAATTGCTTGTAACTATGGGACAGGGATGGGGAGACAATCCGGGCATTGTATAGTCTCTGAAGCAAATGAAATGGAGAACAGCAGAATATTATGATCCTATTATAACCAGAACAAACTGCTCCCACCCAAACCACATACATGGAAATAGGGTCCTGATAAGGGGATATTCTAATATCAGTAACATTTATTCGAAAAACTGATGTGCAAACTCTGTGAAAGCTGAGAAAGACAAGGCATTTCACAGTATCCCAGCCCACAGCAGAAGGACAGATGGACTCGGCTATCCTCTGCTACGTTAATCCAGCCTTCTCATTACCCTTTTGTCTTAATCTTTATCTGACATCTCTTGTGTTCTGGCAGCCAGCTCCTCTGATCTTCCAGCATTATAAGATCAGCAGTAAAGTACCGAAGAAGACGAGTACCTGGTAAGGTAGCGGTACTGTGCAGGCTGCCATCACAAAGTATTTCCATCACATTCCCACTTTAGATTGATACATTCTATTTTCCGTTGTGCCATTATGCTTTCCGCTCATTTATGCCTAGAATATTCACAGAGTGTGCTAAGCACTTCCAAATACAAAACAGCGAGTCAGTAAGCACATGTATGATAGATAATGAAACGGATTGTCCAAAACTAAATATTGATTTAATCTTAAAGGTCTATTTTAATAGTTTTTCTAATGTGGTTTAAAGTATAAAGTTCCTTTGCTCTTTTCTTTTTTTTTTTTAACCCTTTTCCATTTAGATAACGACTAGTTTGAGGATCTCCTAGTGTATGCTGGTATACTCAAATGGGACGTCATCAGGGGGCAACAGCTGCGGTCACTGCCACAGCCTCTGTCCCCACCCTGAAATGAAGAGTCATCAGTTTTAGGGGCTGGGCTAGTCTCTGCTCTACTCTGCTGAACATAGGTCTGTTTTCAATTCAGACATATGGTCAATACGAGCTCACTTACCACTGTGCAATATTCTTCTCAGTGCACAGTGACAGTGCGCTTCCTCAACGGCTCTAATTATAAAAGTGATGAGCTGACAACGGAGCACACTGTCAGTGCGAACCCTAAGGAAAAAAAAAATGGCAGGTACGGAATTCTCTCCTTAAAATGGGCATTGACAGTGCGTTCTGTTGCCAAAACATCACTTCTAACTAGAGTCGGCAAGGGAGTGCACTGTCATTGTGCACAGAGAACAATATTGCACAGTGAGAAGAGCTCGTACTTAGAATATATTGAAATTGACAACCAACGAATGAGCAGTAGAGCAGGGACTAACCTAGCCCCTGAAACAGACGTCACTGATGACGTTTCATTTCAGGGTAGGGACAGAGCATGTGGCAATAACCACAGTCTGTGCCCCTGATGGCATCTTGAGTATCTTGGCATGAACTTGGGATTCTCAAAAAAATCGTCAAAAAAGAAATAAAATAAAGAAAAAATTGTGAGAGATCTACAGCAGAACATAACTTGAAATTCGAGCAGTTACAGCACAAAAACTTTGTGGTGTCGCCTCATAGCCAAGCGCAAACGTTACAACAGATTTTTGTTTATCATGTCCTGAAAACAAGTACAGGAATGTAACAGTGACTGTCAATTCCTTAGGGCAACATTGCAAGATTAAATTAAGAACATACAAGTTGAAGCAAAGAAAAATAAAATGTCCGGACACTTCTCCCCATCCGATATATTGCAGGTGAAAGTTTTTCAGGAGACTCAAGCTGCAATAGCTACAATGTGTAGAACATGAATGCAGCCATCGGTTGCCCAAAATCAAGGGCAGGAAAATGCGTTGGGACATGAACAAGATGGAATGAGAAGATAAAGTGGGTAGACATGGTGACCCAATGCAAAAACGTGAGAAAAGGAAGGAGGCGATGGAGGGTTATCCTTTTCAGGCGGTAGCTCAGCTAGATTAGGTGGGAAGCAGAAAGGATAAGGGAATTTTATATTATTGCAGGATGGAGAGCAAAGCTTTGCTGTATAGGCTGCAAAGAAATTGCAATTTGGCCCAAAAGGCAAACACTTCATAGATCCGCAAAGAAGCTACAGACCGGGTGTACATGAAGAAATAGTTCTACAACCTATATGATGATTGGACTCTAGGGCCCCCCCCAAAAAAAATGTAATTCATATAGGCAGAGTTGTGCGAAAGTTTCACAACTTTGGCACTTTCATGTCGCTTTTGCCCATCTCCACCACAAAGGGGTTTGTTGCCACAGCTAGTCAAGTTCATGACGAGCGGTGGCGTTCCTTACACCAGAAAGGTATCTCCAGTCACCAACTGGAATAAGATTTGTTGTAAAGAGCACATCCACTTGTTAGACATTACCGAGTCACACCAATTACCGTAATGAATCATTAGCATCAGAGTCCAATAAGTCTCCTCCTCAACAATGGAGTGAACAGATCCAGCCTTGATTAATCGGGGCCATAGGGTATATTTTTAGCTGCTTTTTGTCATTTGTATTTGGCACATCAGTTAAAGTAATTTGATTTGTAGACAGTACATATGCCAATCTGGTGGCTCTCGTAGAGCTATTCATAGGATAAAATGAAGAAATAGGAGGGCACACCTGTTGGTACAAGTGTACATTCACACTACGGCCACCAAGACAAAACAGATGAAAACAAATGAGCACGTACTACTTATTTACTTACTGCAGGGTAACATAACACTAGGTACTTCGTTGACACCATTTTGATCAAAAGAGTGTAAAAGGCATCCCACCGTGACAAGGTGTACCCAATCAAGATGGACCCTAACTCTTAAGGCCCCGTCACACATAGTGATTTACCAACGATCACGACCAGCGATACGACCTGGCCGTGATCGTTGGTAAGTCGCTGTGTGGTCGCTGGGGAGCTGTCACACAGACAGCTCTCTCCAGCGACCAACGATCAGGGGAACGACTTCGGCATCGTTGAAACTGTCTTCAACGATGCCGAAGTCCCCCTGCAGCACCCGGGTAACCAGGGTAAACATCGGGTTACTAAGCGCAGGGCCGATGTTTACCTTGGTTACCAGCGTAAATGTAAAAAAAAAAAAAAAACAGTACATACTCACCATCTGATGTCCGTCAGGTCCCTTGCCGTCTGCTTCCTGCTCTGACTGAGCCGCCGTACAGTGAGAGCAGAGCGCAGCGGTGACGTCACTGCTGCGCTGTGCTCTCACTGTACGGCCGGATCTCAGTCAGAGCAGGAAGCGGACGGCAAGGGACCTGACGGACATCAGATGGTGAGTATGTAGTGTTTGTTATTTTTTACATTTACGCTGGTAACCAGGGTAAACATCGGGTTACTAAGCGCGGCCCTGCACTTAGTAACCCGATGTTTACCCTGGTTACCAGTGAAGACATCGCTGGATCGGTGTCACACACACCGATTCAGCGATGTCAGCGGGACCTCAACGACCAAAAAAAGGTCCAGGCCATTCCGACACGACCTCGATCTCGCAGCAGGGGCCGGGTCGCTGGTACGTGTCACACATAGCGAGATCGCTACTGAGGTCGCTGTTGCGTCACAAAACTTGTGACTCAGCAGCGATCTCGCTATGTGTGACGGGGCCTTTAGTTCTCTTCGCTACGTGTCATTCGGCCTCAAAATAGAAAGGGGTAAAGCACGACCCAGACCCGATTTTTTTCACACCTGCCCCTGGAAAGTTTTAAGTTTTGTCTGTTAGTGGCCACAGTGTCAATGAAAAAGACCTGGGTGTATGGGTGGATGACAAACTCATATTCAGTGGCCAGTGTCAGGCAGCTGCTACAAAGGCAAATAAAATAATGGGATGCATTAAAAGAGGCATAGATGCTCATGAGGAGAACATAATTGTACCTCTATACAAGTCACTAGTGCGACCACACTTAGAATACTGTGCACAGTTCTGGTCTCCGGTGTATAAGAAAGACATAGCTGAACTAAAGCGGGTGCAGAGAAGAGCGACCAAGGTTATTAGAGGACTGGGGGGTCTGCAATACCAAGATAGGTTATTACACTTGGGGCTATTTAGTTTGGAAAAATGAAGGCTAAGGGGTGATCTTATTTTAATGTATAAATATATGAGGGGACAGTACAAAGACCTTTCTGATGATCTTTTTAATCATAGACCGATGACAGGGACAAGGGGGCATCCTCTACGTCTGGAGGAAAAAAGATTTAAGCATAATAACAGACGCGGATTCTTTACTGTAAGAGCAGTGAGACTATGGAACTCTCTGCCGTATGATGTTGTAATGAGTGACTCATTACTAAAATTTAAGAGGGGACTGGATACCTTTCTTGAAAAGTGGTTTATTTTTCCTTCCTCTGGATCAACATGTTAGGGCATGTTAGGTTAGGCTATGGGTTGAACTAGATGGACTTAAAGTCTTCCTTCAACCTTAATAACTATGTTACTATGTTACAGTGCACCTACGCATTGCAGCTATACCAACATGTGTGTTGCCCCATTTCTTCGGTTTTGCTTTAGTTCCTTGTACTTAGCTCATACAGGGGCTATGCATCTTTTCTGTATAGCTTTACACTTGCAGGTGTGAAACGGTCACGTCTGGGTCCTGCTATGTCCCCGTCTAATTTGAGGTCTGCTGGCATGTAGCAAGATGAACTACAAGCATGAAGGACCAACCCGAATGGATACGCCTTGTCGCGGTGGGACGGCTTTTATGCTCCTTTGATCTAAATAGTGTAAACCAAGTACCCCATATTATTTACATGTACTAACTACTTCCTGCAGGGTATTTGGGTTTTTGTCTTCGATTTTATTGAAAGATTAACTAGGGAATTCTTTTATAACAAGGGTCTCAACCTGTGACTGGGAGCCATATTTGGCTGGCTTGTGGCCCCTCATGTGGCTCATAGATATCTGCTTCAGTGAGTTGCACTCTAAACCGTATTGGCCTATACCAAGGGCATTATTACTTTTTAATGGGACCACCCGGGCACAGTTACTATTCAAGAAGGCATTGTATGAAGGGGCATTGTTACTTTATAAAACGGCATTATTAATTTTAAAGGAGGCACATCTGGAATTACTACTTTTTAAGCAGGCAACTATGGAATTAGTTTTTAACATTGCACTTATGTTATATGGGTATGCTAGGGGCATTATTATTTTCTAAAATGGCACAAGCACTTTATAAGGGGGCTTGGGCCATTATTACCATTATGAGGGCACTATGGGGCATTTTTACTTTTTAATAAGGTATTTGATGTACGTCTACTTTACAAGGGGGTACACAGGAAATTCTAACCTTCAGAAGGGAGGCACATGGGGCTTCTACGATTTATCTGAATACACTGGCTCACAACCATTCTGCGTTCAATGTGACTTTAAAAAAAGTAAGAAAGGTTGGGGGCCCTAGTTTTACATAAATGCTCCTTTTTTCTACATCTAATATTATATGTGAGAGTCTACGTATTGGGGCATATGAAACTGAGGTTTATATCATTCACTGTCTTATGCTATATCCTGAATACTAAAAAGGATATTACAATCTGTAGTTGTTGCGATGGCTTTTTAAGCCAAAAGCTGGACCAGCCAAAAATAGAGCAAGCTGTGTACAGAGTCCATCTGTTAGAAGAAGTACAGAGAGTACCGCAAACATGTTCCCCGTAGCAGTGAAAGGAATTATTACTAGCTTTATTATAAGTGTCCATATCTCGTCATGCAAAGAGTGAAGCACAAAGACCTGACAGACAAAAGCAAAATGGGCGCCCAACTAGAAGTTATATGTACAGCGCAAAGTAGATCTGAATATTAACACCTTATGTGTAAAGAGTGTGCAATATAATCTACATAAATACACGCACACATATACACAAAAACATCTCCTTCTGGGTACCACAGTACGGGGGTGCGACGGCACCCAATTTCCCTAATAACGTCTCAACCACCTGATACCTTTCCATTAGGCCAGCCAAGTCCTCTGCATTCAGGAGGATCTCCCTGGGCATCCCAGGTCTGCATTGGTCTAGGAAGGGCGTGAATAAATCTGTCCATAGCCACACGCTCAATCTGGACTGGGGTGGTTGAAAAAAAATACGACCAGTCATGGATCCATTGTGCCCCTGTCACGATCGCCGATACTTACCCATCCGGCCGGTGCGCTCCAGACGTTCCTCCTCTTCCTTCTCTGTCCAGCTTCGTTGGTTCTCGGCGCGTCGGCGGTTCGCGCATGCGCCGTAGTGTCTCCTCCATTGCTCGGCTTGCTTGGAGGTCGTGACCCGGTGGCTCCGCCTCCAATATGGTGGCGCCCACCGGGTATTTCTGCTCGGCGCTTCTCCTGGTAAGGCGCCTGTGTCTTCGTTGCTGCGATCCTGTTTAGCTAGCATCGTGCTCTGGGCTTTCCCTTGAGCTGTTCTCTGTGCTCTTCTCCCTCCGTCCCCGTACTGTTTGTTCCTGCTCTTTTTGTCCTCCGCTGCCTCCATATTCTTAGTTTTGCCATCACTTAATATTTGTATTTTCTTTTCCAGCTCACCGCTTCGCCATTCTCAGCGTGCCTGTTCCTCAACTTCACCCAGTCGTCCCTTTGGCTCCGGCAGTTGCGGTTCCATCCTCCTTGGGCCTGCTCCTAACACTCCCTGTATAGGGGGTGCCTCCATCAGGTTTGCTCGCCCTTGGGGGCTCTGGGGCTACGACCCAGAGGGTCCACTTTTGGGTTCTCCCTTTCTCTCTGTCTCACTCACGTGTAGCGTGATAGCTCCAAAACTCACTCTCAAGCGTGACGATATTGCGGTCTTTAATTTGGCATATTTCTCTGTAAGGCAAGGTCATAATAGACCTTTTGGGCTCGCTAGTTAAATAGGGCGCCAATACCTCGGCCTACTCTTCTGGCGGTAGCTTCTCCTGCTCTGCGACCCTTTCAAATACAGCCAAAAATGCCTTCACATCGTCACCTCGGGTTATGTTTTGCATGGCACGTTTTAATCACCTTGACATGGGGCAGTTTCTCTACCACGGATAGCCCCTGCCAGGAGTTGATCTGCCGTTGCATCCATTGTATCAGGAGTTTGTCCCCTGCTGATGCTGGTGGTTAGAATGAACCCGTGGCTTGATAAAGTCCCGCCATGGCTTCAGACACCACTTGCACTGTTACAGCCGCCTTGACCCAGAACATACAGCTTCCTGACTGCAATCACCTGTCCACTGGGATTTCTGCCCATATTCGAAGCACAAGCTGAGGTAGATGTGGCTTAAACAAACAGTATTCAACACAGTCCACATAACTGCGGAGACCGACCACTCAGACATCAGGGTTCAGCTCTTCTATGCAAGAGCCCAGCTCTCCTTCAGAACACACACATTATTAGGCTGGCGTCACACTCAGCGTATGTAAATACGGTCCGTTTTTTACGGCCGTAATACGCAGAAATGTTCCCAAAATAGTGATCCGTATGTCATCCGTAGTCAGGGTGTGTCAGCGTATTTTGCACATGGCATCCTCCGTATGTAATCCGTATGGCATCCGTACTGCGATATTGCTTGCAAAACCGACATCTAATGGATTTATGGCCTCAAATGTTCGTTAAAACATATATACAGTATATATGTCATTGAGACACACTAAATTATATATATATATATATATATATATATATATATATATATATATATATATATATACACACACATAGTAAACCATCTCATATCCCTTTTTTTTTTGCATATTCCACACTGCTAATGTTAGTAGTGTGTATGTGCAAAATTTTGGCGCTGTAGCTGCTAAAATAAAGGGTTAAATGGCGGAAAAAAATTGGCCTGGGCTCCCGCGCAATTTTCTCCGCCAGAGTGGTAAAGCCAGTGACTGAGGGCAGATATTAATAGCCAGGAGAGGGTCCATGGTTATTGGCACCCCCTGGCTACAAACATCTGCCCCCAGCCACCCCAGAAAAGGCACATCTGGAAGATGTACTGTATGTAAACCATGTCTCATATCATGTCGGGTTTGTGAAGGAGAAAGAAAAAGCCGGCAATTGAATTACCAGCTTTTCTAGAGAACACCGCTGCGTATTTCTCGCAAGTCACACTGCTGGTCCGTGTGTAATCCATATTTTTCTCGCACCCATAGACTTTCATTGGCGATTTTTTTTGCTTATTACTACGGTGACAAACGCAGCATGCTGCGATTTTCTACGGCTGTAGAAGACCGTATAATACGGATCAGTAAAATACGGCTGATAGGAGCTGGGCCATAGAGAATAATTGGGCCGTGTGTTATGCGTATTTTACGGGTGTATTTTCTGCGCTCATACGTCCGTAAAACTCGCCAGTGTGACGCTGGCCTTAAGCTTAGCGGCTTCACTCTTACCTCCTGAGCCACACCCAGGGTGGAGATATGTTGACCAGCCATCCCGCCCAACTCTCTGGCTATTCACAATAAACCTGGCCTTGTCACAGCTGATTAACCCTTCTCAGTACACAACATGCTGTAGAAAACGTCCAGGTTCAGATCACTGAAGTTAATAACCTCAGTGAAAACATCTCACGTTATGAATGACAATAAAAATAAATATATATCTATATAATAGGTTAGTGATATTCCAATGACGACAATTTAAACAATTTTTAAAACATTTCGATTTATTCAGTACATGGCGTATGAGCCATAATGTCTTGGCTGCCATTAGTGGGTTAATTATTGTGTGAGCCTGAGGAATGTTCTGCCACACCGAATGCGCTTGGGCAAATCCTCAAGATCCACTGCTGGCAGCTGCTGTGTAATCACTGACCAATGACATCCTCAATATGCTCAATGGATGACAAGTCCGAAGACACTGAAGGCCATTTTTTAACTGACATGTCTGTATGTGGTTTTGTTTTATGCAAACTATTTTTACTATTTTATTTTTTGGCTATATTTTGGGGGTTCATATAATTTACCGTGTGTTTTAGTTTATTAAAAAAAAAAAAAAAAAAGTGTATGCAAAGTTGGACCCCCCCACCCCACACCACACACACAAATTTTATATATATTTTTTTCTCACAGTTCATGTTTCACACCAAATAACTTGTTGAATGAATTCTCCTGATGAGTGTTGTGTAGGTTTTTTCTTTACTATGTTTGCAATTAAAAATTTTATATGAGGAAAAAAATATATGTATTTTTTTTTTTGCAGTAGACATTACCTTATTTGAAAGTTATATTTATTTTACATAATTTGTCCTCCAAAAGATCATAAAATGGCACTAAAATACCTTTTTTTTTTTTTTTTTTTTTTTTTTTAACAATGGAACTGGGACATCCACTGAAGCCCCAGTTACAAGGAAATTCCCTTCACCAGTATAGAGACGACGGTGACCGGTGATCGCACCAAACTACTAAGCCCAGAACATTTAGCTGGCATAGAAATAAAAGGTACCAAACATTTGCACAAATAAACAGTAAAAATTTGCCATGTTTTTACGGCAGAAAATTTGCGTCGTGACTTTGAAGTGTTCCCCAACCTAAAGGTTAACATTTCGTACATTTTTATTTTCTTTTTTTTATTATTACAGTGCCACATCTATCCATTTACTTTTCACAGCTCCCCGCATGATTGTCCTGTTGCAGGATCCTACACGGCTTTATCAATATACCATTGTTCAGCCTAGTCCATGAAAATGAAGTGGTGTACTATCCATGTAGCAATATACTTCCTCACACGCTGTACATACAGGTGAAGTGTCCTATTACAGTGTGGTTGTATCAGTGCTGTGTAACATAACGCCCAGAGCACATTCTGCAGCGCTGCATCTTCCCAAGATCAAGGCTGACGAAAGGTTCTGTAGCTGAGAACGATAATCTGCCGATTCCTAAATGTAGATTAAACTTTCAAGTACATAAAAAAACAAAACGGATTACTTACCGGTAATGCTCTTTTAGTCTACGTTCACATTTGCGGTCTGCGCCGCAGCGTCGCCGCATGAGTCATGCGCCCCTATATTTAACATGGGGGCGCATGGACATGCGTCGCACTTGTGTTTTGCGCCGCATGCGTCACTGCAGCGCACGCGTCTGGGCGCAGAGGACGCAGCAAGTTGCATTTTTGCTGCGTACAAAATCAATCAAAAAAAGGACGCATGCGGCGCAAAACGCAGCGTTGTGCATGCGTTTTGCTGCGTTTGTTTGCGTTGTGCGTTGCGGCGCCGACGCTGCGGCGCACATCGCAAATGTGAACGTAGCCTTAATGAGTCCACGACAGCACTCACTGGAGAGAGAGGGATCTGCCCCAAGGAACAGGAAACCTACAGAAGAGAATAAAAGGAGCGGTCCGCCTCTCCTCCTCAGTTTACATTTAAGAGTACCCGGAGGACAGCGAGTATTAGGTCAAGTATTTATCATTTATATTTGGGATCCAAGAAGTATCGTTTCTCCTTGCGGAGAGTGACATGATAAGCATGTCGAGGTGAGGAGACCTAAAGCCGCAATGCTCCTCTGGGAAATATGCAAATTGCCTCTTCAGAGAGGAAGAGGACTAGAACTCTAGTGCCACCTATTGGAAGTAGCAATCCTAACAGTCAATGTCGACCCTTTAATGAGCCTTGTCACATGACTTAGGATAATTGCCAAACCAGAATCTCAATTTGCAGACACTGTTTCGGGGTACTCCCCCTTGTCAGTGCAAAGAGGAGATCTGGTTTGCAAGGCTCGTTAAAGGGTAAAAGGGTTAAAGGACGTAGAATTATTGGAGAGAAGGCATATGCTAGATTGTATTTCCATGGTATTTGAAGAGCGTCTAGAAGGTCCGGGTGGTCTGCACGGGACAGAGATGCAAACTTCAGCACTTGTTTGTTTTGTCTCGTAGCGAACAGGTCTATCCGAGGATGGCCCCATAGTAACGTTGTCTTGTGGAAAATGCGAGGATTTAGGCACCATTCTCCCTGTTGTAGGATGTATCGACTTAGGAAGTCCACCTGCTGATTGTTCTCTCCCTTGATGTGAAGGGCAGAGCTAGCAGATGTTTTTCGGCCAGGTTCAAGATCTTTTCTGCTGAAGACATTTGAGGGTCTGATCGAGTACCCCCTTGTTTGTTTAGGTATGCCACGGTCGTAGTGTTGTCTGAAAAAACTGACGTGTTTTCCTCGAAGCTGTGGAAGAAAATGACGTAATGCATAGTTTACTGCATTTAGTTCTTTTAGGTTAGATGAATAACGGGTTTCCTCTTCATTCCATATCCCCTGGCAAAACTTACTTCCATATGTGCGCCCCATCCGTGGGGACTGGCATCAGTTAAAGTATGGGATGGTGTTATTACCCAAGGGACACACCCCGCTAAATGTTTACTATCTATCCACCATATTAAGGAAGCTAGGACTCCCTGCGATAAGGTTATCTTTGATTCGAGGTGGCCAAGAAGTTGTTTCTCCTCCCGAAGAATTTGATGTTGCAGTGTCCGGGTATGGTATTGTGCCCACTGGACAGCTGGGGTACAGGAAGAAAGGGATCCTAACAAGGACATTGCTTCCCTTAGAGACATTCAAGGTTTATTAATCGCAGCAGTTACTTTATTTTTTATTAGTGATATTTTTACCTGAGGGAGTAGACATCTTTGCTTTGTAGAATCTAGATGAAACCCTAAAAATGTCTGGAGGGAAAGTGGGATGAAAAAAAAAAAAAAGGGAAAACAAAAAAACTGATCCAGTTACTATTTGTTTTGTTGGTTGGACAAACGTTTTTTTGATACAGCTTAAAAAAACGGACTACAGATGGATGGACAGAAGTCATGGCGGCCAGTCAGTAATGCCTCTAGTTGGAGGTGACTTTGCTTCCATACCATATGCTATCAGAATAAGGCCCTTTACTTGTATTCTCACTTGACACGCAAGAAGCAGAAGATTTAAATCAGTCACTTCCATTACACATTTAGCCATAAAACTCTGAGTCAGTGTGCCACTTGAAAAATGTTAATTTTTTAATTCCTATCCAATAGTGAAGTCTATGGGACAAAGAAACTTTAGAATAATAATAAAAAAAATTTATGAAGCAATGAAAGTGACAAAATACCACAAAAACTTTTCTCAATTCTCTCTTTTGTCTTACAGCAAATATCTGGCCACAGAGTTTTTGTCACAAGATACATAGCAAAAACATTGGGAAGAGAGAAAAAAAAAGAAGAAAAAAAAAGAAAAAAAGAAAGGGCTGTGTATGGATCCGTCGTCCACCCCAAGTCTGTTGTGTCCCGTTACACATTTCACTTGTCACATGTCGGCTTCATTACTAACGATCACGTGGTTACAATGAGGAGTCACATGAACATCTCATGTACATTCCAGCCTCCATAATCTCATGGATTGTACATTTGTAACCACCTTATAACAGTATCAGAGCTTTCACCCAACAAAACGTCTGTGTACAGAAACTTTATGGAGGAACTCTGTAGTCTGGAGCCATAGTCACTGACTGCTGCAATATGGCGACGTCAAAATGCAGGGGCCCCAGTTTATCGTTTGAGATTTACTGAAGTCACCTTCCTTTCTTTGTTTTATCTTCTGACATTTTTCTGCACCAAATACATCAAAATGGCAAACGCTGTTCAGGAAGTTATCCAAATAAAAAAATGCTCTTAATTTTGGTCTTTAACCCCTTTACCCTCAGAACCTGCTTTCACCTTCTTGACCAGGCCAAATTTTACAATTCCGACCACCGTCACTTTATGAGGTTATAATGCTGGAACAATTCAATGGATCCGACTGATTCTGTTTTTTTTTTCCATGACATATTGTATTTCATGATACTAGTAAAATTTGTTCAATATGACTTGTGTTTATTTGTGAAAATATCGGAAATGTGGTGAAAATTTTGCAATTTTCAAACTTTTAAGCCGTTAAACCAGAGAGCTATAGGACACAAATTAGTTGATAAATAACATTTACTACATGTCTACTTTAGCCCCGCATCATTTTTTAACCATTTGAGGTTTTTGTTAGAAAGTTAGGATTATAAGTTTTCCAACAAAATTTACAACCCCCTTTTTTTTTTTTTTTTTTTTTTTTTTGAGGGGGGTGGGGGGACCACAACACATTTGAAGTGACTTTGAGGGGCCTATGTGACACCATGCTAAAAATTGCACCCCACAAAACCACATTCAAGAAGTTTACAAAGATTTTCATATGCCACACAAGAATTCATGCAATGTAGGAGTAACAAAAAAAAAAAAAAAAATTATAAAAAATAAAATATATACATTTGTCTAAGGTCTATTTCCATCTGTTTGTCTGTCACGGAAATCCCGCGTCGCTGATCGGCTGGCTGGGCGCGACCAATCAGCGACAGGCACAGTCCAGCCGCAAATTGGCCCCTCCCTACTCCCATCCAGTCAGTGTCCCCTCCATACTCTCCTCCAGTCAGCGCCCACATAGCGTTTTAGCAGTCCATTAAACGGACTGCGTTACACCGCAGCATAACGCAGTCCGTTAACGCTGCCATTAACCCTGTAAGTGTCACCAACTTTTTACTATTGATGCTGCCTATGCAGCACCAATAGTAAAAACATATAATGTTAATAATAATAAAAAAAAAAGTATTATATTCTCACCTTCCGGTGTCCGCGGCAGCCTTTCCTGCTCCTCGCGACACTCCAGTCCCAAAAATGCATTGCGGCAATGACCCCAGATGACGAAGTGGTCTCGCGAGACCGCTACATCATCATGGGTTATTGCCGCAAGGCATTACTGGGAACGGAGCATCGCTAAACGCCTGGGCTGGATCCGGGGGGCCACCGGAAGGCGAGTATATAACTTTTTTATTTTAATTCTTATTTTAACAGGGATATGGTGCCCACATTGCTATATACTGCGTAGGCTGTGTCATATACTGCGTAGGCTGTGTCATATACTGCGTAGGCTGTGTCATATACTGCGTAGGCTGTGTCATATACTGCGTAGGCTGTGTCATATACTGCGTAGGCTGTGTCATATACTGCGTAGGCTGTGTCATATACTGCGTAGGCTGTGTCATATACTGCGTAGGCTGTGTCATATACTGCGTAGGCTGTGTCATATACTGCGTAGGCTGTGTCATATACTGCGTAGGCTGTGTCATATACTGCGTAGGCTGTGTCATATACTGCGTAGGCTGTGTCATATACTGCGTAGGCTGTGTCATATACTGCGTAGGCTGTGTCATATACTGCGTAGGCTGTGTCATATACTGCGTAGGCTGTGTCATATACTGCGTAGGCTGTGTCATATACTGCGTAGGCTGTGTCATATACTGCGTAGGCTGTGTCATATACTGCGTAGGCTGTGTCATATACTGCGTAGGCTGTGTCATATACTGCGTAGGCTGTGTCATATACTGCGTAGGCTGTGTCATATACTGCGTAGGCTGTGTCATATACTGCGTAGGCTGTGTCATATACTGCGTAGGCTGTGTCATATACTGCGTAGGCTGTGTCATATACTGCGTAGGCTGTGTCATATACTGCGTAGGCTGTGAGACTCTTTTGTCCGGGGCCCTCAAAAACCTGGAGCCGACCCTGGCTTCACTGATGGACGGCCGCGAACAATCAGCGACAGACGCAGTCCGGCCGCGAATTGGCGCGGGATTTGAACCACTCTTCGCTAATTGGTGGCGGTTGGCCGAATCCTGTGTACTCAATGTATTATTCTAAAATCTTCATAAATAAACTACATACACATTCTAGAATACCCGATGCGTTAGAATAGGGATATATATATATATATAATTAGAAAAAACGAGGCAGCACTCCATCTTTGCAGTGTTTAGACGTGCAGGATTTTAATCAACCCACTGGTCTGGGCGACGTTTCGGCTCAGACTGAGCCTTTCTCAAGCTTGAGAAAGGCTCAGTCTGAGCCGAAACGTCGCCCAGACCAGTGGGTTGATTAAAATCCTGCACGTCTAAACACTGCAAAGATGGAGTGCTGCCTCGTTTTTTCTAATTATTGAATTACTTGGATATATGGACTGGTATCCTGGGGGCTGTGCACCCGAAGATAAGTAGAAAGTGTGCTGTTCCTTTTCTTTATATATATATATATATATTTAGTTGTGGCCAAAAGTATTGACACCCCTGCAATTCTGTGAGATAATACTCAGTTTCTTCCTGAAAATGTTTGCAAACACAAGTTCTTTGGTATTATCTTCATTTAATTTGTCTTAAATGAAAAGGGGGTGGACAAAAGTATTGGCACTGTTCAAAAAAATCATGTGATGCTTCTCTAATTTGTGTAATTAACAGCACCTGTAACTTACCTGTGGCACCTAACAGGTGTTGGCAATAACTAAATCACACTTGCAGCCAGCTGACATGGATTAAAGTTGACTCAACCTCTGTCCTGTGTCCTTGTGTGTACCACATTGAGCATGGAGAAAAGAAAGGAGACCAAAGAACTGTCTGAGGACTTGAGAAACCAAATTGTGAGGAAGCATGAGCAATCTCAAGGCTACAAGTCCATCTCCAAAGACCTGAATGTTCCTGTGTCTACCGTGCGCAGTGTCATCAAGAAGTTTAAAGCCCATGGCACTGTGGCTAACCTCCCTAGATGTGGACGGAAAAGAAAAATTGACAAGATATTTCAACGCAAGATTGTGTGGATTTTGGATAAAGAACCTCGACTAACATCCAAACAAGTTCAAGCTGCCCTGCAGTCCGAGGGTACAACAGTGTCAACCCGTACTATCCGTCGGCGTCTGAATGAAAAGGGACTGTATGGTAGGAGACCCAGGAAGACCCCACTTCTTACCCAGAGACAAAAAAGCCAGGCTGGAGTTTGCCAAAACTTACCTGAAAAAGCCTAAAACGTTTTGGAAGAATGTTCTCTGGTCAGATGAGACAAAAGTAGAGCTTTTTGGGCAAAGGCATCAACATAGAGTTTACAGGAGAAAAAAAAAAAAAGAGGCATTCCAAGAAAAGAACACGGTCCCTACAGTCAAACATGGCGGAGGTTCCCTGATGTTTTGGGGCTGCTTTGCTGCCTCTGGCACTGGACTGCTTGACCATGTGCATGGCATTATGAAGTCTGAAGAGACCAACAAATTTTGCAGCATAATGTAGGGCCCAGTGTGAGAAAGTTGGGTCTCCCGCAGAGGTTATGGGTCTTCCAGCAGGACAATAACCCAAAACACTTCAAAAAGCACTAGAAAATGGTTTGAGAGAAAGCACTGGAGACTTCTAAAGTGGCCAGCAATGAGTCCAGACCTGAATCCTATAGAACACCTGTGGAGAGATCTAAAAATGGCAGTTTGGAGAAGGCACCCTTCAAATATCAGGGACCTGGAGCAGTTTGCCAAAGAAGAATGGTCTAAAATTCCAGCAGAGCATTGTAAGAAACTCATTGATGGTTACCGGAAGCGGTTGGTTGCAGTTATTTTGGCTAAAGGTTGTGCAACCAAGTATTAGTCAGAGGGTGCCAATACTTTTGTCTGGCCCATTTTTGGAGTTTTGTGTGAAATGATCAATGTTTTCCTTTTTGCTTCACTCTCGTGTTTTTTATCCCCATTTAAGACAAATTAAATGAAGATAACAATACCAAAGAATTTGTGATTGCAATCATTTTCAGGAGGAAACTGAGTATTATCTGACCGAAGTGCAGGGGTGATATATATATATATATATACACACATACATACACACACTTTAGCCCCATTTTATTTTTTTTCAAAAGGTTAATGGTAGAAAATGGATCCCAAAATGTTGTGCAATTTCTCCCGAGTACGCGGATACCCCATATGTGGTCAAACACTAATTTTGAGGCACAGTCCAAAAGGTCAGAAGCGCCATGTTAGAGTTCAGATTTTGCTGGAATGGTTTGAGGGTGTCACATTGGCAGAGACCCTGAAGCGCCAGAACAACTGAAGCCCCCTATATGTAAACTCATATTACAAACTACACTCCCCAATGAATTCATCTAGGGGTGCAGAGAGCATGTTACCACATGTGCTTCACAGAATTTTATACCATTGGGTGGTAAAGAAAGAATAGTTACATTTTTACTACTAAAATGTTGTTTTAGCCCCAAAATGTAATACTTCTAAGGGCTAGTAGGAAAAAAATGGACCTCCATTTGTTGTAAAATTTCTCCTGATTGCACCAATAGTCTGCATGTAATCGGGAAATTTCTTTCAGGCACAGTGCAAAGCTCAGAAGGGAAGGAGCGCCAGATTGAAGTGCAGATTTTACTGTTCTGGTTTGCAGGTGCTAACTCACTGGGAGAGCCCGAGGTGCCAGAACAGAAGAACCCCCCGTAAGTGACCACATTTTTACAAATCACACCTCTCTGTCATGGAATTTTATTTCATTGGGCTGTGAATAAAAAAATAATTACATTTTTACCAAACACAAAAAAAAAAAAAAAAAGTTTTAGCCCCAGATTCTACATTTTCACATTGGGAAAATGGGTAAAATGGAACCAAAATTTGTTGCAAAATTTCTGCTGAAGGTGGAAACACCCCATATGTGGTTTTACAGGACTACTTAGCCATACGGCGAGACTTGGGAGGGCTAGAACGCTATTTGCCTCCTGGAGCACAGATTTTCCTAGAATAGTTTGCGGTCTCTATATACAGAGTCCCTAAGTGCTAGAAGATCAGAATCCCCCTCCTCAAGTGACCCGATTTTGGAAATTATAACCCTTTGGGAATTTATCTACAAGTCTAGGGATGATTTTGACTCCATTGTTTTTTTCTAGAAACAAGCAGCAGTGGTTGTTGCTGACTGAAAATTGTAGTGCCCATACACTAGTGTCCAGTATGTTGTAGTGCCCATACACTGTAGTGTCCAGTATGTTGTGCCCGTACATTGTGCCCAGCTCATGCTTCTAGAGACATACACCGGTAAAATAGGTGGACTCATTGCTACAGGAATGCCAAACATGTGGACGCTAAATGTGGTTTAGACACAGTGGGGCTCAGAAGGAAGGGGGGGGGGGGGCACATTTGGAATTGCTGAATTTCCTTGAGGGGGGGTGTGAGGAGCCATTTTAATTTTCCAGGGCCTTTGTACTACTAGTAACGTGGAAATCCCCTATATTTCTATTGACAGATGATGGACCCGAGTGGGGACTTGCTTTTTTATGGAACAGTTTACATAACATTTAGGATCACATTTATCCTGTGTTCTACGCTGAGCACTTACTTTGGAGTTTCCGTCTAAATCTCCGAGTGACGCGGTTACCCCGTACGTCAAAAGTCGGTGAGTCATTCCTTTCCATGACGTATGGAGTACATCCAAGGTTGGGAGGGGATTAAAGTGAACCTGTCATTACGATTCAGTATGTTAAAATAAAGGTATGGTCATAGTGGCACTTTTAGACAGATTTAATATATAGCTGTAAGGCTATGTGCACACGTACATGATTTTTTGCGGAAAAATGCTTAAAAAAAAAAAAGCTTACATTAAGCATCCCATCATTTTAATGCATTCCGCAATTTTTGTGCACATTGCTGCGTTTTTTTCTGCGAACAAAACACGTCGCAGTAAAAAAAATGCAGCATGTTCATTAATTTTGCGGATTTTTCGCGGTTTTGACGCTATATTATTGCATTGTGAAGCTCTGGGGAAAAAAACAAAACGTGAGCGCATTTCCTTCAGAAAAAGTCCGGTTTTGTTCAGGAAAATTCTGCTGACATTCCTGAACGTGTGCACATAGCCTAAAGGAGATTCATATCCTGGTTCTTATGTAATTCACGTTAGAAGTTTTGGTACAATAACGTCTTCATTCATCGGATGGAACCGTGGGTAGGGTTTTTGGCTCTGCCGTGGTCCCTCTGCATTTGTGCGAGCCTTCTTTTTTTAAGTTCGCACTAGTGCCGACCTTGCACACATTCATCTCCCATTGGTCTTCAGCAAAATGGTGCCAGTGCATGCGCAGATTGAGATCTCGGCTCATTATTGAGCTGAGGTCTGAATCTGCGCATGCGTTGCCCTCGTGCCATTTTCCTGAAGACAAATCAAACACGTCACCACTTCTGTATTTATCACCCACTCCTGGTTTTGGCTTACAAATACTGAGGTAAATTACTGACCGAATACTCAACATGTGCACACAGCCTTAAAGGGAACCGGTCACCCCCAAAAATCGATGGTGAGCTAAGCCCACCGGCATCAGGGGCTTATCTACAGCATTCTGTAATGCTGTTGATAAGCCCCCGATGTATCTTGAAAGATGAGGAAAAGAGGTTAGATTATACTCACCCAGGGGCGGTCCGATCCGATCGGCGTCGCAGTCCGGGGCCTCCCATCTTCTTACGATGACGTCCTCTTCTGGTCTTCACGCTGCGGCTCCGGCGCAGGTGTACTTTGTCTGCCCTGTTGAGGGCAGAGCAAAGTACTGCAGTGCGCAGGCGCCGGGAAAGGTCAGAGAGGCCCAGCGCCTGTGCACTGCAGTACTTTGCTCTGCCCTCAACAGGACAGACAAAGTACTCCTGCGCCGGAGGCACAGCGTGAAGACAAGACAACATCATCTGATGAAGATGGGAGGCCCCGGACCGGACCGCAGTGAGACCGCCCCTGGGTGAGTATAATTAACCTCTTTTTCTCATCTTTCAGGATACATCGGGGGCTTAGCTACAGCATTCCAGAATGCTGTAGATAAGCCCCTGATGCTGGTGGGCTTAGCTCACCCTCGATTTTGGGGGTGACAGGTTCCCTTTAATCAAATAAGAGGGCTGGTGGATACTGAGGGAAAACAAGCAAGTGGGAAGGTGTAGTTAAATGATTGGCCCGCCATGAAGCGCCTGTGCTTGGTTTGAACAGTTATTCGATGCTGACAAAAGCCCTGTTAGGCTACGTTCCCACAATGAATATTTGATGAGTTGCAGATGCTATGACACATTTCTGCACCTATTCGCTAAATAGGTTACTTGTAAGTTTTATTTTATTACATGTGCTTTTATCGCTGCGTTTTTTTCCCCTTTCTTTTTGGTGTGTGATATTTAAATAAAGTTGCTTTGTATTTGATACTTCCTGATATTTTGCATTGACAAAACTTTATTGATACACTTATGTTCAGATTACAAGTGACTTTAGTGCATTTCGCTAGTGGAAACACAAAAAACAAACAACGCATATATGTTTTTTACTTGTAGATTTTTCACATCTAATGCAATTTTAGTGAGAAAATACGCACATAAAACTCTGTGTATCCACAAGGGAAACTGACATGTTGCAAATTTTGTATATGCGCCTCAGGCTGGTTTCACACATTCATATGATACACGGACCGTCGAGGGTCCCCTGACTCAAACTGGGCAAAAATCAAAGGCATGTATGAGGCGCTTGGGTTCAGGTCAGGAGAAGCAGGACCGATCTGTGCACGGTGGTACATACTCGTGTGAAAAGAGCCTAAGGGTATGTGTCCACGTTCAGGATTGCATCAGGATTTGGTCAGGATTTTATATCAGTATTTGTAAGCCAAAACCAGGAGTGGAACAATCAGAGGAAAAGTATAATAGAAACATATGCTCCACTTTTGCATTTATCACCCACTCCTGGTTTTGGCTTACAAATACTGATGAAAAATCCTGACCAAATCCTGATGCAATCCTGAACGTGGACATATACCCTTAATGTGCAGAGTTAGATGTCCATCACTGAATAGTAAGGTTTTTTTGAGGACACTCTCCAAATCCTCCTCAAAAGACTCATAAGTTTCTGCTCCAAAATGACTCAGTGTGAACATAACCTTTTTCCTAAATAGTCTTTTCTGATGCCTTATGCAGCAGGTTTTTTTTGTTTTTTACATTCACTATAAAATAGATGAAAGCCACCTAAAAAAGGATGGACCAGTCAAAAAAAAAAAAAAAAAGTAACAGCTTCCAAAACCTGAAGCACTTTAAAGAAGTGTCAAAAGATAGATCATGTGCACAGCAAGTCGTTTTGACATTCATGTGCATTAAGCTTATTCTTTATAACGCTTTTGAAGACAGAACCCACCTGAACCCACTGTGTGCGCATACCCCAATAATGAATTGATTCATAAATCAGCTCAGCTTCTTCTGCTCTTAAAGATGGTCAACTCTGAACGCTGCAGACACAGGAAGGTGCTGGCTGTATAACACTGCTGCTACCCGCTCAGCTCTTGAAATTTATGAATTTGAGTTCACCATAATGTGACAACTTAACCCATAAAACAAACAAACAAACAACAACAAAAAAAATGTATATCAGGAACTTCTTTGCAACTGCAAAAGATTTTAAATAAAGATATTTTACTGAAAAAAAAACAAAAAAAAAAAACCCCAATGCCACAAACATGGGGCCTGCACTGTGTCACATTGTGTGCCCATCAGTCCATACTACAGGCCTGTACAATCTCCATGTGCTGATCTTTGGTGCATTGGTCCATCACATATGGCCAATGCAGGAAAATATTATATTTTATATACATAAAATGCAGTCCACTTCCCACAAAATAAGTCAAGAAAGATATACGAACATATATCATAAATGCTTCCCCCATCCATCAATTATTGTGATGAGAGCCCTGACCCCATTCCCCTGAAATAGATATGAAGCCTACCTAGATTATCAGTATACAACGATGAACACAAAGAATTAAATATGTCTCACTAAGGTAATGACAACATTCTCAGAACCACCATGAACAGGGAGTTAATTCAGAAAAGAGAGAATCCTGAACATGACCAGGATCCGTCACATGTCACAGATTTGGTCACAAGCAAACTCCAGAACATGATTCTCCACAGGGTGGATGCATCCATTTCTGGCTAATAATGTAATTAGTGAATGGCGCCTTCAGACCACGCACAGCAGGAACACATTACTTGTGATAGGCGCTCCCAGCTGTCTCCAGATACAGACAGCGCCACACATTCACACTGTATTTGTCTCCACTGCATCAATTTAGGAACAATCCACCAAAGTTGGAAACATTATGGACAGACATGATATACATGTGCCACAAGCCCAAGCAGAACATTTCTTTGTCAATATCGAAGCCATATTGTTTTCTTCTATTACACCAGTTTTTTAGTGATCGCAAACATTAAAAAGGGTCTATCCAAGACTAAGCTACTGATGACTTTGGGCTCATGTAGACATTTGTGCAATTTGGTCCAATCTTGCACAGCAACACACAGACCGGCCGCGGCACTCCCGACCCAAGCATGACAGCTTCATATATTTCTATCAGCGGTCATGCTCAGGTCAGGAGAGCCAGTCTGTGCTCAGACATCTGCAAGTCCCTATCCAAAGAACAGGTCATCAAAAGGAGATCAGAGGGAGTCCGACATCCACCGATCAGCTGAACTGATCGTTAACTACCATGCAAGTAAATGTTAAAAGGGGGTTCTCTGATGAAAACAGGTCGGCACCGATCGGCAGATTGAGGGGCTTTTATCCTCGTTAGATAGCGGCAGTGTGCACGCTCGCCCCTTGCCGATTTCATTCCATACGGCGGTGCAGAGAAACGCGCTTAGAGCAGCCCCCATATGCAAGGAAGTGTTTGGGAATCTGACCTGCAGCTCCATGTTGTAATTAGTGATAAAAGTTCCTTGTCAGGGTTAAATTCCCTACTGTGCCAACCGGTGTGGGTTCCAATAGTGGGACTCCCACCTATCAGCGAGTTATCACCTATCCTGTGTATGGGCGATAACTCCGCTGGACGACCCCTTTATAAGGCTAACTAACCACATGTGTCTCAAGTGTTGGTGGGCTGCACGATCGGAGCATTCGAGGGCACATAGACCAATTGAGTACGTCCTATTCTAGTCCTCAAAATGGGAATAGACTAGGACCTGCTTCGAGTCTCACAAACCTCAACCCTCAGATTGGGATTTTCACGGATGTGTGAAATATCCCAACACAGTTCTGTGAAGTAGACACTAAGTGACGCATGGGGCTGCTGGATTGTGTCCTGTACACTGCTTATAGCAAGCTGCGCCCAGGGGGGATTTCAGATGGAGGGTGCCGGTGTTGGCCCCCAATCATCAAGACATTTATGGACCCAGCATTTTAACATGCAGAAATGGGCACAATTTGAAAATAAGTTCTACACTTGACACATTTGGTCTCCTGCTTTCTCCTAAGGCCTCAGTCAGATGTCTGTTTCCTGTATGTGGAGCTCACATTTCTCGTTTCGGGGAGTCTTTGTGCCACCCACATGTCTGATTTTTTTGCTGACCTGATGGCTTGTAGAAAATTGCTGAGACATGTCGGATATTGATCGGATCAGAATTGAAAGTAAATATATGGGTCTGTGAACGAAAAAAAAAAAAATCAGACCGCACTCAGATGAAATCATGGACTATCGGAAAGAGGGAGAAACTTTTTCCCCCCTTCAAGTACGAGAAAAACTGATAACACTCGGGCCACACTCGTCAAAATAATCGGTCGGAAAGTGAGAGAAGTAGACATCTGAATGAGGCCTAAAGCTGCCGTCACACTAGCAGTATTTGGTCAGTATTTTACCTCAGTATTTGTAAGCCAAAACCAGGAGTGGAACAAATAGAGGAAAAGTATAATAGAAACATATGCACCACTTCTGTATTTATCACCCACTCCTGGTTTTGGCTTACACATACTGATGTAAAATACTGACCAAATACTGATAGTGTGACGGCAGCCTAAGGCTATGTCCACATGTGGCGTTTTGGCTGCATTTTTTTCCCTACAGGCACAGTCTGCTGTAAGAAGCTGCTACAAAAAGGTTTTGCTGCGCTTTTATTGTCTGTTGTGCATGCTGATAAAGTTTAGTGCCCAACCCCCCAAAAAAATCATGAAGCATGTTCCTTAAAGGTTTTTGGACCAAAAATGCAGTAAAACCCGATGTCTGTGTTTTTTGCTGCACTTGAGATTTGTGAAATGTCAAACTTTGCTGAAACTGTAAAATCTAAAAATTTGCGTAAAACAAAAAAATAAAACGCAAAAAACATAACCCAACAGAAAATTGTGTCTATTAACAAGTACAAAAAGTCATAATCCGCCAAAACTTCGCAACATCTGACACATTTGTCTTCGGCCCTTATGCTACATATAATGCTACATGTACAATGCTACATTGGGAGGTGCGCGATCACGCAGAAAAGGCGCAGTCACCATCTGAGCCACATTTAACATCTGAAAAGTTCAGAGCTGCAGAAGAGTGAGGCACAAATGAGGCCGTTTGTAATTTTTTTTTCTTTTTTTGGGAGGGGGGGGGCGAGGGGATTTTTTGCTGCATGTTTTATGTCGACAAAGGCTGCAGCTTGAGGTCTCGTGGGAGCTGCATATATTTCGTTTTTGTGCCTTTTTCCCCCCCTTCACTTTACTTGTGATTTTTGAGTTAGTGGATTTTATTTTCCCAAGCGGCAGCACGCTCCTCTCTCTAGCTACAGTGATTTTTCTCTCTCTCTCCAATAGATCTTCATTGTTTATATGTTTAACCCTTCATGTGCAGTACATTTTTGACATTACAACTGGGGTAATTCCACCAGGAATGTTGTCGTCACAAATCACAATATATAAAAGTTGTAAAAAAAAAAAAAAAATAATAATTTTAAATGCATTTTGTTTGGGGGGGGGGGCATTGACAAAATGCTTGAGGCAAGTGTCTGACCGATGAGCCAGATTGGTGTGGCCCAGAAACAGCGGGAAGACACGGCAGCACCTACACAGGCCGGCCACATAATGTCACAGGCCGGCCACATAATGTCACAGGCCGGCCACATAATGTCACAGGCCGGCCACATAATGTCACAGCGACCTTCTGCATGCAGGACACCAGATCACAGCTGGATCCCGGCCAGGTTGGGGGGGGGATCACTGGTCATTATTATAGGGCAGGTGTGCTGACAGCTGCCAGAAATTAAAGAGACGGTGATCTAAGAACACACAAAGGTCTGACTTACCCAGGACACCATCCTGAGGACAGTGTGAGGTTGCCTGATGAACGTCTGGGGGTCAAAGGCTCCCCCAGCCTTACCAGCTCCATAGGCGCCTCCCTCCATGCTGACGACCTCCAAAATGTATCTGCAGGAGCAATGTGGGGGTCCGCACTGGTGATCACTGGGGATGAGGCTGATCAGATAATGGCTACACCGCTCAAGGGCAGACCCCTGCAGGTGAGCAGAGCAGCATCCAGTACAGCAGAGCACTCAGTAATGCAGAGCAGCACAAGGTTATGGCGATCCGGCCACAATCACGGCTCCTGGGCGCAGATCGGGGAGGACGCCGCTGACTGCACAGGAGATGGGATGGAAGCAGCTGATGTGATGAGAGAATGCAGCCAAACCCTCGATCAGAGCCAGTGCGACAGCTACAGGCTGCTGCTGTGTGTAGCAGCGTCCCACGCCTGCGCACTGCGCTCTTCTTCACAGCTGCCTCCGCGATGACAGAAGACACGTGATCGCTTGCGCAGACATCTTGGATTCGGACCGCTACTTATCTCCATGGCGACAGCAAGCGGGAGGGGTGCAAGGAGGGCGGCTTGCCAAATGGTGCCCCTCAGTAGTAGAGACAGAAGGGTCTTCACCTGGTTATTGTTCAATAAACTTGTGATGTTAGAATGACCTAGTAAAAATGTATAGAAGAATGTCCCAAATACTCAACTATCAGGGTAATAAATAAAAAAGTATTGAGACCTATAAGGAAATGTGACTGGCATCTGTATACACATGACTGGACCTATTAGGCCATGTTCACACTTTGCGGTTTTTACTGCGGCGATTTTGATGCTGCGGGTCCGCAGCAGTTTCCATAGCGTTTCCATTTACATGTAAACCCTATGGAAACAGCAATCCGCTGTGCACATGCTGCGGGAAAAACAGCGCAGAAACGCAGCGGTTTACAACCCGCAGCATGTCACTTCTTTGTGCAGAATCGCTGCGATTCTGCACCCATACGAATGCATTGAACCGCTTACTTCCCGCATGTGGCTGTGCCCACGTTGCGGGAAGTAAGCGGTTAATGTGCGGGTGGTACCCGGGGTGGAGGAGAGGAGACTCTCCAGGCCCTGGGAACCATATTTGGGGTAAAAAAAAGAATAAAAATAAAAAATCATGTTATACTCACCTCTCAGCGCTGCACGCGGCCGGCCGGTCAGAGTTGCTGTGCGAACAGGACCTGAGGTGACGTCGCGGTCACATGACCGTGACGTCACGAAGGTCCTTCTCGGCACAGCATCTTTGGAACCGGAGCGCCGGGTGCAGCGCCGAGGAGATCCGGACATCGGAGGGGGTGAGTATAACCAATTTTTATTATTTTTAACATTACTATTGATGCTGCATATTGCTGCATATGCAGCATCAATAGTATAGGAGTAATCCTGCAGCGGAAATCGCAAAACAAACCGCGATAAATCTGCAGGGATAACCGCAGCGGTTTTGCCCTGCAGATTTATCAATTCCGCTGCGGGATAAACCTGCAGAGGGACGCCGCAAAGTGTGAACATGGCCTTAGGCTGAAGACACACTAGCAATTTTAAAATCAGTCAGATTTTGATGCAGGAGAGTCGGACAAGTGTCATGCGAGTGTCATGGAGTACAATATACATGCGAATGCAGTGGGATTGCTATCCGATTGAAATGCAATTGTGCCATGAGCTTTTCCACACAGCAATTCTCTGTCATTTACACATCGTTTTCAAAGGAAATATTCTTCAAAAAACATATATATATGTATACACTGCTCAAAAAAATAAAGGGAACACTTAACAGCAGAATCTAACTCCAAGTAAGGCCGGCGTCACACTAGCGAGTTTTACGGACGTAAGAGCGCAGAAAATACGTCCGTAAAACTCGCCAAACAAACGGCACAATTATTCTCAATGGGTCTGGTCCTATCAGCCGTATATTACGGATCCGTATTATACGGCGTTCTACGGCCGTACAAAATCGCAGCATGCTGCGTTTGTCAGCGTATTGCGCAAATAATACGCCAATGAACGTCTATGGGGGCGAGAAAAATACGGATTCCACACGGACCAGCAGTGTGACTTACGAGAAATACGCAGCGGTGTTAGTGAAAAGCCAGTAATTCAATTGCCGGCTTTTCATTTCTCCTTCCCAAACCCGACAGGATATGAGACATGGTTTACATACAGTAAACCATCTCATATCCCCTTTTTTTTTGCATATTCCACACTACTAATGTTAGTAGTGTGTATGTGCAAAATTTGGTTGCTGTAGCTGCTAAAATAAAGGGTTAAATGGCGGAAAAAATTGGCGTGGGCTCCCGCGCAATTTTCTCCGCCAGAATGGTAAAGCCAGTGACTGAGGGCAGATATTAATAGCCTAGAGAGGGTCCATGGTTATTGGCCCCCCCTGGCTACAAACATCTGCCCCCAGCCACCCCAGAAAAGGCACATCTGGAAGATGCGCCTATTCTGGCACTTGGCCACTCTCTTCCCACTCCTTGTAGCGGTGGGATATGGGGTAATGAAGGGTTAATGCCACCTTGCTATTGTAAGGTGACATTAAGCCAGGTTAATAATGGAGAGGCGTCAATTATGACACCTATCCATTATTAATCCAATTGTATGAAAGGGTTAAAAAACACACACACATTATTAAAAATCATGAACTGGAGCCTTGGAAAAGTTCCCACGCTCGAGTTCATATGAGTTCATCCACCAGAGGGCGCCTCACCGCGACTCAATGTAAGTACAGATCACCCAGCTTTCCTTTCAGCACCTGGGGATTACAGGCACGAGCGAGTGCTTTAGCGCAGCTCCTGCCTGTAAATTGATTTAACCCCTTCAGAAGGATTTACATCGTGGGACCTGACAGATCCTCGGATGGTATGTATATTGTGGGTTTATTATTTTGCCAAGCGAGGGTCTTCAGGTGGATTGAGAGAGCAATAAAATACTAAAACAACCTGTGTGTTTCTTTCATTAAAATAATTTTTAATAATGTGTGTGTGTGTTTTTTAACCCTTTCATACAAGTGGATTAATAATGGATAGGTGTCATAATTGACGCCTCTCCATTATTAACCTGGCTTAATGTCACCTTACAATAGCAAGGTGGCATTAACCCTTCATTACCCCATATCCCACCGCTACATGGGAGTGGGAAGAGAGTGGCCAAGTGCCAGAATAGGCGCATCTTCCAGATGTGCCTTTTCTGGGGTGGCTGGGGGCAGATGTTTGTACTGGGGGGGGGGGGCAATAACCATGGACCCTCTCTAGGCTATTAATATCTGCCCTCAGTCACTGGCTTTACCATTCTGGCGGATAAAATTGCGCGGGAGCCCACGCCAATTTTTTCCGCCATTTAACCCTTTATTTTAGCAGCTACAGCAACCAAATTTTGCACATACACACTACTAACATTAGTAGTGTGGAATATGCAAAAAAAAAGGGGGAAATGAGATGGTTTACTGTATGTAAACCATGTCTCATATCCTGTCGGGTTTGGGAAGGAGAAATGAGAAGCCGGCAATTGAATTACCGGCTTTTCACATATATCGCGCTGAATTAAATATAAATACAGAATATATATATGTGTCTCAATGACATATATATATATATATATATATATATATATATATATACTGTATATATGTTTTAACGGACATTTGAGCACGTAAATCCATTAGATGTCGGTTTTGCAAGCCTGCGAGAAAATATCGCAGTACGGATGCCATACGGATTACATACGGAGGATGCCATGCGCAAAATACACTGACACACCCTGCCTACGGATTACATACGGACCACTATTTTGGGAACATTTCTCCGTATTACGGCCGTAAAAATGGACCGTATTGTCTTACGCTGAGTGTGACACCGGCCTAAATCAAACTTCTGTGAAATCAAACTGTCCACTTAGGAAGCAACACTGTCTGACAACCAATTTCACATGCTGTTGTGCAAATGGAATAGACAACAGATGGAAATTATTGGCAATTATCAAGACACACTCAATAAAGGTGTGGTTCTGCAGGTGGGGAGCACAGACCACATCTCAGTACCAATGCTTTCTGGCTGATGTTTCGGTCACTTTTGAATGTTGGTTGTGCTTTCAGACTCATGGTAGCATGAGATGAACTCTACAACCCACACAAGTGGCTCAGGTAGTGTAGCTCATCCAGGATGGCACATCAATGCGAGCTGTGGCAAGAATGTTTGCTGTGTCTGTCAGCGTAGTGTCGAGAGGCTGGAGGTGCTACCAGGAGACAGGCCATATAACCCAAGAGAAAGAATGGAGTTCAAGTCCAAAAATTTAAAAGGCTATAAATTTATTACAACAATAATCATTTTGTACATGCAAAGTCAATAATACTACAATGAAGGTGCTGATAACCATTAGAATTTCAGCAAGAAAGACCCTCCATATCCTAGAAATCTTGCCCATGTTGTGGTGTCCTCTGGCTTCCCACTGTGCAGCCCCAACACGCGTTTCGTGTTGGCTTCGTCAGGGGGCAGTGCATTTCTAGGATATGGAGGGTCATGATATGGACAGGGCACTGATCCTTATGTTAGTGAGCAATTGTGTTTGAGTTACATCCACTACCCTTCTTCCTGGTTATCTTTTCCTCTTTTATAACAAAGCACTCTGCACTTTATTTTATGATATATGTGGTGATATCTGGTGTACCCACCGATCTTTTCCACCTGTATTTCTTGCTGAAATTCTAAAGGTTATCAGTACCTTCATTGTAGTATTATTGACTTTACGTGTACAAAATGTTTATTGTTGTAATAAATGCATACCCTTTTAAAATTTTGGACTTGAACTCCATTCTTTCTCTTGGGTTATAAGGCTTGTATGCTAGAGTGTCCTTCTCTCTATCTCTCTGCAGGACCACTACCTCTGCCTTTGTGCAAGGAGGAACAGGAGGAGCACTGCCAGAGCCCTGCAAAATGACCTCCAGCAGACCACAAATGTGTATGTGTCTGCACAAACGGTTAGAAACGACTCTATGAGGATGGTCTGAGTGCCCGACGTCCACAGATGGGGGTTGTGCTCACAGCCCAACACCATGCAGGACGCTTGGCATTTGCCATAGAACACCAGGATTGTCAAATTCGCCACTGGCGCCCTGTGCTCTTCACAGATGAAAGCAGGTTCACACTGAGCACGTGACAGACGTGACAGAGTCTGGAGATGCCGTGGAGAGTGATTTGCTGCCTGCAACATCCTTCAGCATGATCGGTTTGGCAGTGGGTCAGTAATAGTGTGGGGTGGCATTTATTTGTAGGGCCGCACAGCCCTCCATGTGCTCGCCAGAGGTAGCCTGACTGCCAGTAGGTACCGAGATGAGATCCTCAGACCCCTTGTGAGACCATATGCTGATGCGGTTGGCCCTGGGTTCCTCCTAATGCAGGACAGTGCCAGACCTCATGTGGCTGGAGTGTGTCAGCAGTTCCTGCAAGATGAAGGCATTGAAGCTATTGACTGGCCCGCCCGTTCCCCAGACCTGAATCCGATTGAGCACATCTGGGACATCATGTCTCGCTCCATCCACCAACGTCACGTTGCACCACAGACTGTCCAGTTGAGGGCAGAGCAAAGTACTGCAGTGCACAGGCGCCGGGCCTCTCTGACCTTTCCCGGCACATGTGCACTGCAGTACTTTGCTCTGCCCTCAACAGGGCAGACAAAGTACGCCTGCGCCGGACCCGCAGCGTGAATATAAGTAGAGGACATCATCGTAAGAAGATGGGAGGCCCCGGACCGGACCGCAACGCCCATCGGACCAGAACCGGACCTGGACTGCCCCTGGGTGAGTATAATCTAACCTATTTTTCTCAACTTTCAGGAAACATCGGGGGCTTATCTACAGCATTACAGAATGCTGTAGATAAGCCCCTGATGCTGGTGGGCTTAGCTCACCTTCGATTTTGGGGGTGACAGGTTCCCTTTAAAAGAGGGTAAATAATGACGCAATGTTGCAAAAGATGTTGGTTGTTCACAGTCAGCTGTGTCTAAAATATGGACCAAATACAAACAACATGGAAGGTTGTTAAAGGCAAACATACTGGTAGACCAAGGAAGACATCAAAGCGTCAAGACCGGAAACTTAAAGAAATATGTCTCCAAAACAGGAAATGCACAACAAAACAAATGAGGAACGAATGGGAGGAAACTGGAGTCAACGTTTGTGACCGAACTGTAAGAAACCGCCTAAAGGAAATGGGATTTACATGCAAAAAAGCTAAACGAAAGCCATCATTAACACCTAAACAGAAAAAAACAAGGTTACAATGGTCTAAGGAAAAGCAATCGTGGACTGTGGATGACTGGATGAAAGTCATATTCAGTGATGAATTGCGAATCTGCATTGGGCAAGGTGATGATGCTGGAACTTTTGTTTAGTGCCGTTCCAATGAGATTTATAAAGATGACTGACTGAAGAGAACATGCACATTTTCACAGTCATTGATGATATGGGGCTGCATGTCAGGTAAAGGCACTGGGGAGATGGCTGTCATTACATCTTCAATAAATTCACAAGTTTATGTTGATATTTTGCACACTTTTCTTATTCCATCAATTGAAAGGATGTTTGAGGATGATTAAATCATTTTTCAAGATGATAATGCATCCTGCCATAGAGCAAAAACTGTGAAAACATTCCTTGAAGAAAGACACATAAGGTCAATGTCATGGCCTGCAAAAAGTCCGGATCTCAATCCAATGGAAAATCTTTGGTGGAAGTTGAAGAAAATGGTCCATAACAAGGCTCCAACCTGCAAAGCTGATCTGGCAACAGCAATCAGAGAAAGTTGGAGCCAGATTGATGAAGAGTCCTGTGTGACACTCATTAAGTCCATGCCTCAGAGACTGCAGGCTGTTATAAAAGCCAGAGGCGGTGCAACAAAATACTAGTGATGTGTTGGAGTGTTTTTTCGTTTGTTCGTTTTTCATAATTCCATAATTTTTTCCTCAGAATTGAGTGAGTCCATAATTTTTCCTCTCTGCTTGTTCTAAAAAAGTAACAAATACTGACCACAACATCTTTTGTTCTTGATTTATTTTAGTGTTTATTAAAGTCAGAAAGTTGCCATTTGAAATGACTGTAGTTTTGAGCCATGTCTGTGATCTGCTTCTTTTAATAAAAAAAATAAACAACTGAATGAACATCCTCCAAGGCCGGTGATTACATAATTTTTGCCAGGGGTTGTAGAATAGTTGGCAGACTGCATGTAAAGAGCCCCTAAATACCAGAAGAATAGACGTGCAGAATCCCCCCTCAAGTGACACCAATTTTTAAATAACACCCCTCTAGGAATTTATCTACAGGTGTAGTGACAAATTTGACTTCATGGGTGTTTTCCAGAAACAAGCAGCAGTGGATGTTGCTGTGTGAACATTGCAAATCTGCCAGCATAGTGCCCATACATTGTAGTGCCCAATACATAGCAGTGCTCAGTATATTGTAGTGTCTGTTTGCTGTGCCCAGCTTCTGAAAACTCGCACCCCTAAATTAAGCAGGCTCTCATCACTACAGAACTGCCAAACGTGGACGCTAAATGTTGTTTAGGCACACTGTGAGGCTCAGAAGGTCGAGGTGCATTTTTTTGTTTTGCTGCTTCTACACAAAAGTTATTTTATAGAAAAAAATAGTTTTTACATCTCTATATTGTGAGATCTATAATTTTTTTAATTTCTCTGCTGACGGAGCTGTATGTCAGCTTGTTTTTTTTACATTACAAGATGATGTTTTCAGCGGTACCATTTTTATTTCCATTTAATTTTTTTTATTGCATTTTATTCCACTTTTTTTGTCAGCATGATGAAAAAGCGTAATTTAAAAAAAAAAAATTGTATGGTGTTCATTGAAGGGGTTAACTAGTGTCACAGTATTATAGGTTGGGTCGCTCCAGAGGCGGCAATACCAAATATATGTACTTTTTTGTTTATTATTCTTTTTTTTAACATAAGCATGTGTAGTTATTGGTATAATATGTTTTTCTTTATTCTGTAGATTGTGGGGTTTTGTTTTTTTTTAATATTTTTACTTTTGTTTATTATTGTTTTACTTAGTCCCTCTATGTGACTTTAACTTTTTGTTACTCTGATTGCTGGTGTAATGGATTGCAATGCACCAGCATAGCAATGCTTTATACCTTTCAATGCTGCACTGAGAGAAGCCTGACGGGAATAGCCCCCATAACATATAATGTATCTGTGCTATCAATGAAAAAAAAACACAACAGCACACGAACGACAACATTGGCGTGTGAATAAAATTGCCTCATTGTGTGTCCCAGCAGTTGTGCCACATGGACATGGAAGAGCCAGGTGCTGTAGTTTATGGAGATGTTCCTCCTAGAAGCAGTACATTCAGAGATTACCCAGGTACATCCCATGATGGAGTATGACAATTTGCTTTGTATATACATATACACCGAAAAACCTCTGTTCTACTCATCAGTCATTTGTTGTATATCTCATTGTATATCTCATTGGTATTTCATAATATCTGTAGTGGGGAAAGATGGAGATAGAAACAGATAATTGGGCCAATATCACCAATAACAAGAATTTCTGCCAGTTTTACGGATCCATCTGCTAAGAGCATTATTGAATGTGCTGCTGAGCGTATTATTGTTAATACTGCAGTGGTAAACTCCAATAATTAGCAGAAATTGTTTTACATAGAAAAAGCATTTGCTGAAGCAGCATTGTTTCTTTCCTTATTGGGAATAAATCTTCATGAGTAAAATAAACTTTACATTGCAGAAGATAAGCTAGATATACAAAGAAAACATACAAGACAATATATATATATATATATATATATATATATATATATACATATATATATATATATATATATATATATATATATATATATATATATACACACACACACGCATCACTCATCACACACACAGTACTGACATGTTACGCTTTAGGCAGGTGTGGATAAAATACTGCAGAGTAAGAATGCCTTAAAAACAGAAGTATTAATGGTTTACTTAAATCCGTCAACAAAATTAAAAGTGAACAGATAAATAAAAAATCTGAATCCCCTTTTCCCTTCAAAACAACCCCTTCGCCCAGAAGACTATTTTCACCTTCATGACCAGGCCAATTTTTTTAAATTCTAACCACTGTCACTGTGAGGGCTCATACTCACCTGCGAGAAACTCGGATGGGTCTCGCACGTCAATACCCGGCATTCAGGAGCGGAGCTGTGGCTACATGTATTGCTATGTGGCCGCACGCTCCGATCTGAGTGCCGGCAGCAGCGCCGGGTATTAACATGCGAGACTCATCCAAGTTTCTCGCACGTGAGTATGAGCCCTGATTCTGAGACTGTTTTTTTCATGACTTATCGTACTTCATGATAGTGGTAAAATTTCTTTGATATGACTTGCATTTATTGTGAAAAAAAATCGGAAAATTAAGAAAATTATAACATTTTTAATTTTTATGCCCTTAAATCAGGGAGTTTTGTCACACAAAATAGTTAATAAATAACATTTCACACTACTACTTTACATCAGCACAATTTTGAATCATTATTTTTTTGCTAGGAAGTTAGAAGGGTTAAAAGTTGACCAGCGATTTCCCATTTTTACAACAAAATTTACACACGTGGTCAAAATTGTTGGTACCCTTTGTTTAATGACAGAAAACCCCACAATGGTCACAGAAATAACTTGAATCTGACAAAAGTAATAATAAATAAAAGATCTATGAAAATGAACAAATGAAAGTCAGACATTGCTTTTCAACCATGCTTGCACAGAATTTAAAAGTAAATAAAACTCATGAAATAGGTCTGGAGAGAAATGATGGTACCCCTGAAAATAATGTGACAAAAGGGACATGTTAAATCAAGGTGTGTCCACTAACTAGTATCATAGGTGTCTACAATCTTGGAATTAGTGATTGGCTTGTATAGAGGGCTACAGATACTCACTGTGCTGTTTGGTGACATGGTGTGTATCACACTCAACATGGACCAGAGGAAGCGAAGGAAAGAGTTGTCTCAGGAGATTAGAAAGAAAATTATAGACAAACATGTTAAAGGTAAAAGTTATAAGACCATCTCCAAGCAGCTTGATGTTCCTCTGACTACATATCATTCAGAAATTTAAGATCCATGGGACTGTCGCCAACCTCCCTGGACGTGGTCGCAGTAGGAAAATTGATGACAAATCAAAGAGATGGATAATACGAATGGTAACAAAAGAGCCCAGAAAAACTTCTAAACAGATTAAAGGTGAACTTCAAGCTCAAGGAACATCAGTGTCAGATCGCACCATCCGTCGTTGTATGAGCCAAAGTGGACTTCATGGGAGACGACCAAGGAGGACACCATTGTTGAAAAAAAATCATAAAAAAGCCAGACTGGAATTTGCCTAACTACATGTTGACAAGCCACAAAGTTTTTGGGAGAATGTCCTATGGACAGATGAGACAAAAATGGAACTTATTGGCAATGCACATCAGCTCTATATTCACAGACGGAAAAATGAAGCATATCAAGAAAAGAACACTGTGCCTACTGTGAAACATGGAGGAGGCTCTGTTATGTTCTGGGGCTGCTTTGCTGCATCTGGCGCAGGGTGTCTAAAATCTGTGCAGGGTACAATGAAATCTCAAGACTATCATGGGATTCTAGAGAGAAAGTTGCTGTCCAGTGTCAGAAAGCTTGGTCTCATTCGAAGGTCATGGGTCTTGTAACAGGATAATGACCCAAAACACACAGCTAAAAACACCCAAGAATGGCTAAGAGGAAAACATTGGACTATTCTGAAGTGGCCTTCTATGAGCCCTGACCTAAATCCTATTGAGCATCTTTGGAAAGAGCTGAAACATGCAGTCTGAAAAAGGCAACCTTCATGTCACGGACCGCGTGACCGACCTATCGCAGACAGTACACGCGACCAGTATGGTGCCACGCTGGACGTGGATGGCGGCGCCCGGAGGATGAGGTAGCTTGACCGCCAACACGCAGGACCTGCGGCACGTGACTGCAGGAGGAGGGGCCGAGGCGGGGCCAGCCACGGGAGCTCACAGATAGCTGAGTGGAACCCAGCAGAGACTAACGGGAAAGGTAAAAAGTGAGGAATCCGACAAGCACACACAAAAGGGGTAAACCGGTACAGGCAGAAGTCAGAAAACCGAGCGGGCAATATGGGTACCAAGGGCAGAGACAGAAGGGTAGTCAAGAATCAAGCCAGAGTCAATCAACCGTAGAACCAAACAGCACAGTACCAAATCAACAGGCAAGAACAACATGGGGACAGACCGGGTCAGCAACAGGATATAATCTCACAGAGCAGGCACAAGCACGCAAAAACACCAGGATCAACTAACTCAGCCGAGGGCAGGAGTATAACAGACAAGGATTCGAGCAAACCTATAAAAAGCCCTCCCAGATCCAGAGAGAGGCCAAAATAATTAACCCCTGGCACGTCAGTCGAAAAGCTACCGTAGGATCATGACACTTCAAACACGAGACAACTGGCTGAAAATACCCAAAAGTGAGACCATTCTAAAAACTGCACCCCTCAAGGTGCTCAAAACCACATTCAAGAAGTTTATTAACCCTTCAGGTGTTTCACAGCAGCAGAAGCAACATGGAAGTAAAAAATGAACATTTAACTTTTTAGTCACAAAAATGATCTTTTAGCAACAATTTTTTTATTTTCCCAAGGGTAAAAGGAGAAACTGGACCACGGACGTTGTTGTCCAATTTGTCCTGAGTACGCTGATACCTCATATGTGGGGGTAAACCACTGTTTGGGCGCACGGCAGGGCTCGGAAGGAAAGGAGCGCCATTTGACTTTTTCAATGAAAAATTGGCTCCAATCTTTAGCGGACACCATGTCGCGTTTGGAGAGCCCCCGTGTGCCTAAACATTGGAGCTCCCCCACAAGTGACCCCATTTTGGAAACTAGACCCCCCAAGGAACTTATCTAGAAGCATAGTGAGCACTTTAAACCCCCAGGTGCTTCACAAATTGATCCGTAAAAATGAAAACGTACTTTTTTTTCACAAAAAAATTATTTTAGCCTCAATTTTTTCATTTTCACATGGGCAACAGGATAAAATGGATCCTAAATTTTGTTGGGCAATTTCTCCTGAGTACACCGATACCTCACATGTGGGGGTAAACCACTGTTTGGGCACATGGTAAGGCTCGGAAGGGAAGGAGCGCCATTTGACTTTTTGAATGAAAAATTATCTCCATCGTTAGCGGACACCATGTCGCGTTTGGAATGCCCCTGTGTGCCTAAACATTGGAGCTCCTCCACAAATGACCCCATTTTGTGCCCACGTTGCGGATTCGTGTGAGATTTTTCCGCACGATTTTTGAAAAATCTGCAGGTAAAAGGCACTGCGTTTTACCTGCGGATTTACAGCAGATTTCCAGTGTTTTTTTGTGCGGATTTCACCTGCGGATTCCTATTGAGGAACAGGTGTAAAACGCTGCAGAAAATACAACGCAGCGTTTCTGCACGGAATTTTCCCCACCATGGGCACAGCGGATTTCGTTTTCCATAGGTGTACATGGTACTGTAAACCTGATGGAAAACTGCTACGAATTCGCAGCGGCCAATCCGCTGCGGATCCGCGGCCAATCCGCTGCAGATCCGCGGCCAATCCGCTGCGGATCCGCGGCCAATCCGCTGCGGATCCGCAGCCAAATCCGCACTGAGTGCACATGCCATAACCCTAACCCTACCCCTAACCCTACCCGTAACCCTAACCCTACCCCTAACCCTACCCCTAGTTCTAACCCTAGTTCTAACCCTAACCCTAGTGGAAAAAAAAAATATATATATTTTCTTTATTTTATTATTGTCCCTACCTATGGGGGTGATAAAGGGGGGGTTTATTTATTATTTTTTTTATTTTGATCGCTGTGATAGAACCTACCACAGCGATCAAAATGTACTTTGTAATGAATCTGCCGGCCGGCAGATTCGGCGGGCGCAGAGCATGCGCCCACCATTTTGGAAGATGGCGGCGCCCATGGAGGAGGCGGACGGGCACCGGGAGCCTCGGTAAGTATAAGGGGGGGGAGATCGGGGCACGGGGGGGGCGTCGGAGCACGGGGGGGTGACATAGGAGCACGGGGGAGCGGACAGGAGGATGTGGGAGCGGAGCACAGGATGGAGGGGACTACGGGACAGATCGGTGGCTTGGGGGGGCGATCGGTGGGGTGGGGGGGGGTCACTTCAGTATTTCCAGCCATGGCCGATGATATTGCAGCATCGGCCATGGCTGGATTGTAATATTTCACCAGTTTTTTAGGTGAAATATTACAAATCGCTCTGATTGGCAGTTTCACTTTCAACAGCCAATCAGAGCGATCGTAGCCACGGGGGGGTGAAGCCACCCCCCCTGGGCTGAAGTACCACTCCCCCTCTCCCTGCAGATCGGGTGAAATCGGAGTTAACCCTTTCACCCGCTCTGCAGCGACGCGATCATTCCATGACGCCACATAGGCGTCATGGGTCGGATTGGCACGGGTTTTCATGACGCCTACGTGGCGTCAAAGGTCGGGAAGGGGTTAAATGAGGGGTACCAACAATTTTGGCCACGTGTGTATATGGATGCTAACTGCGGTTTAGGCACAGAATTTGCTGGATTTCTTTTGAGGGCGAGGAGCCATAGCACTTTTCCAGAGCCTTTGTGCTACCAGTAATATGGAAGCCCCCTATATTTCCATTAACAGATGAAGGACCTGAGTGGGGACTTGCTTTTTTTGAATTGATCTGAAGCTTTTGTTAGGAACATTTTACATAACGTTTTTCGATCACAGTTATCCGGCGCTCTACGCTGAGCACTTACTTTGCGGTTTTCATCTAAATCTCTGAGTGACGTGATTCAGATGAAACCTCTGAGGGATCCATTCACTATAATGAAAACACCAAACAGCACAGTACCAAATCAACAGGCAAGAACAACATGGGGACAGACCGGGTCAGCAACAGGATATAATCTCACAGAGCAGGCACAAGCACGCAAAAACACCAGGATCAACTAACTCAGCCGAGGGCAGGAGTATAACAGACAAGGATTCGAGCAAACTTATAAAAAGCCCTCCCAGATCCAGAGAGAGGCCAAATAATTAACCCCTGGCACGTCAGTCGAAAAGCTACCGTAGGATCATGACACTTCAAACACGAGACAACTGGAGCAGTTTGCGCTTGAGTGGGCCAAAATACCTGTCAAGAGGTGCAGAATTCTTGAGTTACAGGAATCGTTTGATTGCAGTGATTGCCTCTGCCTCTGTGCAACAAAATATTAAGTTAAGGGTACCATCATTTCAGTCCAGGCCTATTTCATGAGTTTATTTTTTTTAAAATTCTATGCAAGCATGGTTGAAAAGCAATGTCTGACTTTCATTTTTTCATTTTCTTAGATCTTTTATTTATTATTACTTTTGTCAGATTCAAGTTATTTCTGTGACCATTGTGGGTTTTTCTGTCATTAACCCCTTCATGACCCAGCCTAATTTGGCCTTAATGACCTTGCCGTTTTTTGCAATTCTGACCAGTGTCCCTTTATGAGGTAATAACTCAGGAACGCTTCAACGGATCCTAGCGATTCTGAGATTGTTTTTTCGTGACATATTGGGCTTCATGTTAGTGGTAAATTTAGGTCGATAATTTCTGAGTTTATTTGTGAAAAAAACGGAAATTTGGCGAAAATTTTGAAAATTTCGCAATTTTCACATTTTGAATTTTTATTCTGTTAAACCAGAGAGTTATGTGACACAAGATAGTTAATAAATAACGTTTCCCACATGTCTAATTTACATCAGCACAATTTTGGAAACAAATTTTTTTTTTCTAGGAAGTTATAAGGGTTAAAATTTGACCAGTGATTTCTCATTTTTACAACAAAATTTACAAAACCATTTTTTTTAGGGACCACCTCACATTTGAAGTCATTTTGAGGGTTCTATATGGCTGAAAATACCCAAAAGTGACACCATTCTAAAAACTGCACCCCTCAAGGTGCTCAAAACCACATTCAAGAAGTTTATTAACCCTTCAGGTGTTTCACAGCAGCAGAAGCAACATGGAAGTAAAAAATGAACATTTAACTTTTTAGTCACAAAAATGATCTTTTAGCAACAATTTTTTTATTTTCCCAAGGGTAAAAGGAGAAACTGGACCACGGACGTTGTTGTCCAATTTGTCCTGAGTACGCTGATACCTCATATGTGGGGGTAAACCACTGTTTGGGCGCACGGCAGGGCTCGGAAGGGAAGGAGCGCCATTTGACTTTTTCAATGAAAAATTGGCTCCAATCTTTAGCGGACACCATGTCGCGTTTGGAGAGCCCCCGTGTGCCTAAACATTGGAGCTCCCCCACAAGTGACCCCATTTTGGAAACTAGACCCCCCAAGGAACTTATCTAGAAGCATAGTGAGCATTTTAAACCCCCAGGTGCTTCACAAATTGATCCGTAAAAATTAAAAAGTACTTTTTTTTCACAAAAAAATTATTTTAGCCTCAATTTTTTCATTTTCACATGGGCAACAGGATAAAATGGATCCTAAATTTTGTTGGGCAATTTCTCCTGAGTACACCGATACCTCACATGTGGGGGTAAACCACTGTTTGGGCACATGGTAAGGCTCGGAAGGGAAGGAGCGCCATTTGACTTTTTGAATGAAAAATTATCTCCATCGTTAGCGGACACCATGTCGCGTTTGGAATGCCCCTGTGTGCCTAAACATTGGAGCTCCTCCACAAGTGACCCCATTTTGGAAACTAGACCTCCCAAGGAACTAATCTAGATGTGTGGTGAGCACTTTGAACCCCCAAGTGCTTCACAGAAGTTTATAACGCAGAGCCATAAAAATAAAAAATAATTTTTCTTTTCTCAAAAATGATTTTTTAGCCCACAATTTTTTATTTTCCCAAGGGTAACAGGAGAAATTGGACCCCAAAGTTGTTGTCCAGTTTCTCCTGAGTACGCTGATACCCCATATGTGGGGGTAAACCACTGTTTTGGCACACGTCGGGGTTCGGAAGGGAAGTAGTGACGTTTTGAAATGCAGACTTTGATGGAATGCTCTGCGGGCGTCAGGTTGCTTTTGCAGAGCCCCTGATGTGCCTAAACAGTAGGAACTCCCCACAAGTGACTCCATTTTGGAAACTAGACCCCCAAGGGAACTTATCTAGATGTGTGGTGAGCACTTTGAACCCCCAAGTGCTTCACAGAAGTTTATAACGCAGAGCCGTGAAAATAATGTGTTTCCTTTCCTCAAAAATATTTTTTTAGCCCAGAATTTTTTATTTTTGCAAGAGTAACAGGAGAAATTGGACCCAAAAGTTGTTGTCCAGTTTCTCCTGAGTACGCTGATACCCCATATATCGGGGTAAACCACTGTTTGGGCACATGCCGGGGCTCGGAAGGGAAGTAGTGACGTTTTGGAATGCAGACTTTGATGGAATGGTCTGCGGGCATCATGTTACGTTTGCAGAGCCCCTGATATGCCTAAACAGTAGAAACCCCCCACAAGTGACCCCATTTTGGAAACTAGACCCCCCAAGGAACTTATCTAGATGTGTGGTGAGCACTTTGAACCCCCAAGTGCTTCACAGAAGTTTATAACGCAGAGCCGTGAAAATAATAAATGTGTTTCCTTTCCTCAAAAATATTTTTTTAGCCCAGAATTTTTTATTTTTGCAAGAGTAACAGGAGAAATTGGACCCAAAAGTTGTTGTCCAGTTTCTCCTGAGTACGCTGATACCCCATATATGGGGGTAAACCACTGTTTGGGCACATGCCGGGGCTCGGAAGGGGTGACATTTTGGAATGCAGACTTTGATGGAATGGTCTGCGGGCATCATGTTACGTTTGCAGAGCCCCTGATGTGCCTAAACAGTAGAAACACCCCACAAGTGACCCCATTTTGGAAACTAGACCCCCCAAGGAACTTATCTAGATGTTTGATGAGCACGTTCAACCCCCAAGTGCTTCACAGAAGTTTACAACGCAGAGCCGTGAAAATAAAAAATCATTTTTCTTTCCTCAAAAAAGATGTTTTAGCAAGCAATTTTTTATTTTCACAAGGGTAACAGGAGAAATTGGGCCCCAATATTTGTTGCCCAGTTTGTTGTGAGTGTGCTGGTACCCCATATGTGGGGGTAAACCACTGTTTGGGCACACGTCAGGGCTCGGAAGGGAAGTAGTGACATTTGAAATGCAGACTTTGATGGAATGGTCTGCGGGCATCACGTTGCATTTGCAGAGCCCCTGATGTGCCTAAACAGTAGAAACACCCCACAAGTGACCCCATTTTGGAAACTAGACCCCCGAAGGAACTTATCTAGATGTGTGGTGAGCACTTTCAACCCCCAAGTGCTTCACAGAAGTTTATAACGCAGAGCCGTGAAAATAAAAAATAATTGTTCTTTCCTCAAAAATTATGTTTTAGCAAGTAATTTTTTTATTTTTGCAAGGGTAACAGGAGAAATTGGACCCCAACAGTTGTTGCCCAGTTTGTCCTGAGTACGCTGGTACCCCAAATGTGGGGGTAAACCACTGTTTGGGCGCACGTCGGGGCTTGGAAGGGAGGGAGCACCATTTGACTTTTTGAACGCAAGATTGGCTGGAATCAATGGTGGCGCCATGTTGCGTTTGGAGACCCCTGATGTGCCTAAACAGTGGAAACCCCTCAATTCTAACTTCATCACTAACCTCAACACACCCCTAATCCTAATCCCAACTGTAGCCATAACCCTAATCACAACCCTAACCCCAACACACCCCTAACCACAACCCTAACCGCAACACACCCGTAACCCTAATTCCAACCCTAATCCTAATCCCAACCCTAACCCTAATCCCAACCCTAACCACAACTGTAACCCCAACGCACCCCTAACCCTATCCGTAACCCTAACCACAAGCCTAATCTTAACCCTATTTCCAACCCTAGCCCTAATTCCAACCCTAACTCTAATTCCAACCCTAACCCTAAGGCTATGTGCCCACGTTGCGGATTCGTGTGAGATTTTTCCGCACGATTTTTGAAAAATCTGCAGGTAAAAGGCACTGCGTTTTACCTGCGGATTTACAGCAGATTTCCAGTGTTTTTTTGTGCGGATTTCACCTGCGGATTCCTATTGAGGAACAGGTGTAAAACGCTGCGGAATCCGCACAAAGAATTGACATGCTGCAGAAAATACAACGCAGCGTTTCTGCACGGAATTTTCCCCACCATGGGCACAGCGGATTTGGTTTTCCATAGGTGTACATGGTACTGTAAACCTGATGGAAAACTGCTACGAATTCGCAGCGGCCAATCCGCTGCAGATCCACGGCCAATCCGCTGCGGATCCGCGGCCAATCCGCTGCGGATCCGCAGCCAAATCCGCACTGAGTGCACATGCCATAACCCTAACCCTACCCCTAACCCTACCCGTAACCCTAACCCTACCCCTAGTTCTAACCCTAGTTCTAACCCTAACCCTAGTGGAAAAAGAAAAAAAATATATTTTCTTTATTTTATTATTGTCCCTACCTATGGGGGTGATAAAGGGGGGGTTTATTTATTATTTTTTTTATTTTGATCGCTGTGATAGAACCTACCACAGCGATCAAAATGTACTTTGTAATGAATCTGCCGGCCGGCAGATTCGGCGGGCGCAGAGCATGCGCCCACCATTTTGGAAGATGGCGGCGCCCATGGAGGAGGCGGACGGGCACCGGGAGCCTCGGTAAGTATAAGGGGGGGAGATCGGGGCACGGGGGGGGCGTCGGAGCACGGGGGGGTGACATAGGAGCACGGGGGGAGCGGACAGGAGGACGTGGGAGCGGAGCACAGGACGGAGGGGACTACGGGACAGATCGGTGGCTTGGGGGGGCGATCGGTGGGGTGGGGGGGGTCACTTCAGTATTTCCAGCCATGGCCGATGATATTGCAGCATCGGCCATGGCTGGATTGTAATATTTCACCAGTTTTTTAGGTGAAATATTACAAATCGCTCCGATTGGCAGTTTCACTTTCAACAGCCAATCAGAGCGATCGTAGCCACGGGGGGGTGAAGCCACCCCCCCTGGGCTGAAGTACCACTCCCCCTCTCCCTGCAGATCGGGTGAAATCGGAGTTAACCCTTTCACCCGCTCTGCAGCGACGCGATCATTCCATGACGCCACATAGGCGTCATGGGTCGGATTGGCACGGGTTTTCATGACGCCTACGTGGCGTCAAAGGTCGGGAAGGGGTTAAATGAGGGGTACCAACAATTTTGGCCACGTGTGTATATGGATGCTAACTGCGGTTTAGGCACAGAATTTGCTGGATTTCTTTTGAGGGCGAGGAGCCATAGCACTTTTCCAGAGCCTTTGTGCTACCAGTAATATGGAAGCCCCCTATATTTCCATTAACAGATGAAGGACCTGAGTGGGGACTTGCTTTTTTTGAATTGATCTGAAGCTTTTGTTAGGAACATTTTACATAACGTTTTTCGATCACAGTTATCCGGCGCTCTACGCTGAGCACTTACTTTGCGGTTTTCATCTAAATCTCTGAGTGACGTGATTCAGATGAAACCTCTGAGGGATCCATTCACTATAATGAGGCAGCAGAGTTACTCTGGTCTCCATCTGGCCTCTGTTCAGCGTTTTTCTCATCTTTCCAGAATTGCACAAATCTGAGGTCAACAGCACAATTATATACCTAAAAAAATGCACCCCGCCGGATCACAGATCTGATGGCATTCACAGTTCCTCCATCTGCCTCATTATAGGGAATCTTCCTGACAGAGGTTTCGGCTGAATCATGTATTTCAGAGATTTACACGGAAGCCCCGGTGTAAGCGCTTAGCGTAGAGTGCAGGATAATTGTGTGCCGAGCCTTACTGCCATCTTTGGTAGGCAGAATGAAAAAAACACAGCAGGTGCATTGGTTTTACTTATTTTTTACACCGTTGCTTGTGCAGTATAAGTTATTAGGCGAGTTTATTCTTCGGGTCGATGCGATTACAGGGTTACCAGAACATGCAGCATTACCTTACACAACTCTTGCCTATAATACTGTACTGATTGAGGAAGGTCTGTATGCGAAAATATCATTTATTTGAAGCAAAAAGTCTCTTCAATGGGCCAGAGTTTCTACATCTTACTGTATGTAGAAAAAAGGCGCACACAGAACAAAGAAATCTCTATTGAGACAACATTAATAAAAGCAGTAAAAAAAGCACGTGGACCAGTGTTACTCAGTAGTAGCCCCTGAAGAAGGCACGCCACCGAAACACGCGTAGGGGTTATGGCACCATAGCTGACTGCAGGTAAACTATTTTACTATATCTCTGGCAGCACTATACAGTTAGGTCCATATATATTTGGACAGAGACAACATTTTTCTCATTTTGGTTATAGACATTACCACAATGAATTTTAAACAAAACAATTCAGATGCAGTTGAAGTTCAGACTTTCAGCTTTCATTTGAGGGTATCCACATTAAAATTGGATGAAGGGTTTAGGAGTTTTAGCTCCTTAATATGTGCCACCCTGTTTTTAAAGGGACCAAAAGTAATTGGACAGATTCAATAATTTTAAATAAAATGTTCATTTTTAATACTTGGCTGAAAACCCTTCGTTGGGAATGACTGCCTGAAGTCTTGAACTCATGGACATCACCAGACGCTGTGTTTCCTCCTTTTTGATGCTCTGCCAGGCCTTCACTGCGGTGGTTTTCAGTTGCTGTTTGTTTGTGGGCCTTTCTGTCTGAAGTTTAGTCTTTAACAAGTGAAATGCATGCTCATTTGGGTTGAGATCAGGTGACTGACTTGGCCATTCAAGAATATTCCACTTCTTTGCTTTAATAAACTCCTGGGTTGCTTTGGCTTTATGTTTTGGGCCATTGTCCATCTGTAGTATGAAACGACGACCAATCAGTTTGGCTGCATTTGGCTGGATCTGAGCACACAGTATGGCTCTGAATACCTCAGAATTCATTCGGCTGCTTCTGTGCTGTGTCACATCATCAATAAACACTAGTGACCCAGTGCCACTGGCAGCCATGCATGCCCAAGCCATCACACTGCCTCCGCCGTGTTTTACAGATGATGTGGTATGCTTTGGATCATGAGCTGTACCCCGCCTTCGCCATACTTTTCTCTTTCCATCATTCTGGTAGAGGTTGATCTTGGTTTCATCTGTCCAAAGAATGTTCTTCCAGAACTGTGCTGGCTTTCTTAGATGTTTTATAGCAAAGTCCAGTCTAGCCTTTTTATTCTTGACACTTATGAGTGGCTTGCACCGTGCAGTGAACCCTCTGTATTTACTTTCATGCAGTCTTCTCTTTATGGTAGATTTGGATATTGATGCGCCGACCTCCTGGAGAGTGTTGTTCACTTGGTTGGCTGTTGTGAAGGGGTTTCTCTTCACCATGGAGATTATTCTGCGATCATCCACCACTGTTGTCTTCCGTGGGCGCCCAGGTCTTTTTGCATTGTTGAGTTCACCATTGCTTTCTTTCTTTCTCAGGATGTACCAAACTGTAGATTTTGCCACTCCTAATATTGTAGCAATTTCTCGGATGGGTTTTTTCTGTTTTCAGAGCTTAAGGATGGCTTGTTTCACCTGCATGGAGAGCTCCTTTGACCGCATGTTTACTTCATAGGAAAACCTTCCAAATGCAAGCACCACACCTCAAATCAACTCCAGACCTTTTATCTGCTTAGTTGAGAATGACATAATGAAGGGATTGCCCACACCTGTCCATGAAATAGCCTTGGAGTCAATTGTCCAATTACTTTTGGTCCCTTTAAAAACAGGGTGGCACATGTTAAGGAGCTGAAACTCCTAAACTCTTCATCCAATTTTAATGTGGATACCCTCAAATGAAAGCGAAAAGTCTGAACTTCAACTGCATCTGAATTGTTTTGTTTAAAATTAATTGTGGTAATGTCTATAACCAAAATGAGAAAAATGTTGTCTCTGTCCAAATATATATGGACCTAACTGTATATGCAATTACTGATAGCACCTTGGTTTTTCTCCCGATGTGAGGGAGTCTTATGCACTTTTTAAATGACTCAGTATAAACAGGCCCACACTTTTTGCATTACAAGTTCGTGTTATCATGTATAAATTATCCTTAATTTGTTTTTGCTGTTCTTATCATGACTTTTCCCTGCAAGGCTGTGGGGCCACAAATAATTTTTGGCTCATTACTGAGTGTACTGGTCCACATGCTTTTTTACTGCTTTTATTAATGTTGTTCTTTGCTATATATGAGTTCTGTGTGCACTTTTTTTTTCTATATGCTCTGATCCTTTATGACGCTGAACTATACTATTTCAGCAGTCCTGTATATATTTTTTTATGCCTATATATGCTTTATTCTATCTGATTTACAAATACACAGGTTTTGTGGCACTGTTTTAGGAGTTAATATTTGTTTTATCTTACTGTATGAGTTTATTCTACACCAAAACAGATTTGTATGGAAGCACTGCTCTATTGCATAAATGCAGCCCCAATGTGAACAGTGCCACACCTGTTGTAGGAAAGAATTTAACCCCTGTCCCTCTGGTTATGTACCACCCTGTGCGATCACATAGGCGTCCTATTTCTAGGGGAACTCGTGCTCACACTTATCGGTGGGCGCTTTGCACAGGAATGTTTTTCTTCCCCCATTTGTGATAATCACTGGACACATATTTGCTCCATTACTTTAGAACAATAAACAGTGGGGGAAATGTTTACCTGCCCCATAATTATCTCCATAATATTGAAAATTTGGTGTAATAATTCTGGAGTCGTCTTCAGATATGCCCAAAATATTCCAAATGTTGTCTTGACTTTTTCTTCTCTCCTCACCTTCGCTCCCTGATGTTGGCACTCCGGGCTCTGTTTCCATAGCAGCTAATCAGAACTCTATTTGTGGGTCAGTGCAACCGCGCACGCTTACAGGCATCACTATGCAGACAGCAAGCAGCACAGCAACCGGAGATTGAGGGGAGAAATCATTCCTCATTATGTCTTGTAATGCACAAACCCTCACGGGTCGCTGAACAGACCCATATCCAAGGAGCACAGCCGACATTTGGATTACTGTTAATCTGTACAATAGGAGAACAGACAAAACAGTGAAAAAAGAACAATCACCCCATCTCCTCTCCCTCCCAGTTAAAATATTATCATTAGTCAAAGGTAACATGATTATAAAAATGTGAGCAGCTCATGCAGCCTTCGCCCCAGCACATACTCTGCTGGTCTGTGCAATGAGTCTTAAAGCTAATCTGCCACCAAAACACACTGCCTTAGAAAATCATAGTGGCAGCTGCTCAGTCCACTTCATTTCTGTAACTAGTGAGGTTCTGCGCATAATACCATATCTCCTGTATAGCTCAGTTTACACAGTGTGCTCGCCTTGGGAATCAATATTTGGAAACCCTGGAGGCAGTAACATAGTTTAGGAGGGATGAGGGGGAGTTTGCCACAGGCATTAGCATGGATGGCAGGACCAGCCCCAAGTGACTCTTCACTGAGTGGCCAGCAAGCGCCACTTCTACTAGCAGCACGTAGGAGCAATGAGTGCCCAGCAAGCGCTATCTTTAGTTAGGGTAAGGCAGTCTGGTTGCTGCTGTCAGCATTACCTACGCAAAGTGCAATAGTAGACATAACGGTCATCAGCTACTGTGCTCTGCATAGGAAGCAATCAAGATGCAGAGTGCAGCTGCTTGACAAACTCATTTTGACTGCTGCGCTTTGTTGCATAGGCAGCAATAGAGATACTGTATGACAGACTCTGCAGTTATAAGTAAATAAAAACTAAGACCCCCATTCACCAAGACCTGTCTTGACGAGGGGGCGTGTTGGAGTAAGCCGCTTGTGAATCATTAGGTTTTTAATGAATCCGACACGTCATGAAAGTGGCGTGCACCTCGCCAGAATTCTTACTCCAGTCATGACTTAGATGAGCTGTGGCATCACACCACCTTCCCATCTCTGCCACTTGGACTGAAAATGCCAGAAGTGCAAAATTTTTGTGCACCTCTGCATTGCGCAAAAATTTAGCGACTTTTTAAAGAGATTTACACCAGAATTCTGGGGTACCGTATATACTCGAGTATAAGCCGAGAATTTCAGCCCATTTTTTTAGGCTGAAATTGCCCCACTCGGCTTATACTCAAGTCATACCCAGGGGTCGGCAGGGGAGGTGGAGTGGCAGCTGTCTAAGCATACTCACCTGCTCCTGGCGCGGTCCCTGCTTCCCCGGCGCCGGCAGCTTCTTCCTGTAGTGAGCGGTCACATGGTACCGCTCATTACAGTAATGAATATGGACTCCACTCCCATAAGGAGGAGACAGTATGGGGAACAGGAAGGATGTGAGAGGACACAGTATGAGGGAGGGGAATAGTGTGAGGAGACAGTATGGGGAAAAAACTGAGTGGGCACAGAATAGAAACTGAGTAGTGGGTTTGTGGAATGGGGGACAGTGTAAGGGCACAGCCAGGAGGGGACAGTATACCAAGGAGGGGGAGTGTGATGAGAGAGTACAGTATAAATACTGAGCCCTATAAGGGGACACAGTATTAGAGGGCAGTGTGAAGAGAGGGCCGGTATGGAAAGGAGAGGACAGTGTGAAGAGCATGTACCATAAGAGGGACAGTGTGGGGGTCATACTTTGTGCAGACAAAATAGTGAGGAGCAATTTTTCATCCAGGAGCATTAGAATGACACTTGTATCTTTAAGGGCATCATGTGGAGATTTTCTGCAAAAGAGCGGAGAAGATGGAAGTCTGCAGAGATGGCTGTGGATGAGAAAACTCATCATGGGATCTGGACAAGATGAAGAAAAGAAGGAGATCACATGCTGACTAGACATGTGTGGCCTCACTAAATGAAAATGAACTGAGCGAGGCCAGGCACGTCTAGTCGGAATGTGGTCAGAAGCATACAAATCGCATGCTTGTTCTGACATGACTGTCCACTGGCAAGGGAGAATCCTAAATGTGTGCAGCGCATTAGTTGTGAGAATTCAGAAGCTGCGATGTCAGGATTCAGCTCTGCAGGTTCCAGTAGTCATCAGATGGACACTTCACTCATATGCGACTTTCACACTTATGGTCCTGTGACAACGAGCTTCTCTTCTGATTCTCTCAGTTGTTCACTGAACATTGAGAGAATTAGGGAGAGAGGCTCGTGGGTACATGACTAAGTGTGCAAATCACATATGTCCTTGGGGGGGGGGCCAAAATGAATTATTTCCCTGGGTGCCAGAAAACCGACATACACCTCTGCCTGTATGCTACTGCGAGCAGTGATTACCGGGTCCGGTGGAGAGATGTCTGTGCACAGGCAGTGAGGCAGGGACTGAGGGTGTGCACAAAGAGACTGGAGACCCGGAGACTGCCCATCCCAGTCTACGCCGTAGCCTGGAGCCTCATTATCATAGGAATATGTCAGTTAAATTGAACCTGTCACCCCCAAAAATCGTATGAGATAAGGCAACCGGCATCAGGGGCTTATCTACAGCATTCTATAATGCTGTAGATAAGCCCCCGATGTACCCTGAAAGAGGAGAAAAAGAGGTTAGATTATACTCTCCCAGGGGCGGTCCCACTGCGATCCGATGGGCGTTGCGGTGCGGGTCCAGCGCTTCCTATCTTCTTATGACGTCCTTTTCTTGTCTTCCTGCCGTGGCTGCGGCGCAGGCGTACTTATCTGCCCCGTTGAGGGCAGAGCAAAGTACTGCAGTGCGCAGGTGCTGGGCCTCTCTGACGTTTCCCGGCGCCCGCGCACTGCAGTACTTTGCTCTGCCCTCAACAGGGCAGATAAGTACGCCTGCGCCGGAAGACAAGAAGAGGACGTCATCCTATGAAGATGGGAGGCGCCGGACCGCGACGCCCATCGGATCAGACTGCATCGGGACCACCCCTGGGTGAGTATACTATAACCCGTTTTTCTCATCTTTCAGGATACATCGGGGGCTTATCTACAGCAGTCCAGAATGCATTATAGAATGCTGTAGACAAGCCCCTGACGCCGGTGGCCTTATCTCATGTGATTTTTGGGGTGACAGACTCCCTTTAATAAATTGTTTTCCTAAAGCTTTATAGTGCAGTTTTAGGTCAGGGAGGGATGGTTAGGGATCAGCTAGCAAGGTGCAGGGACAGGTAGTGATGGCTACTTGCGGACAGGTGCGGCACTGGCGGTTTTACACTTGCGGTGAGACATAACCACTGCTTGCAGCGTTTTTTTCCCATTGCTGCAGGTACCGCATTTGCCGGATCGCGGCAAAACCACAAGTGCCGCACATGTCTGCAAGTCCCATAGGGAATGAATGAGGCCGAACGCAGTATTGCTGTAAGTGATCCGTTACGCGGCAGATGCGGGAAAACTGCCGGATCTGCGGCAAAAGTCTACTTTCACATCAGCGATTCTTGCCAAAGTCACTGGCGATAGTGTCATACTCACCAAAGGGGAGGCAGCACTAACAGTGCCTAGGGCAGCAGAAACTCTAAATACGGCCCTGGCTGCACATACACACACAATGCCTCATACGTATTTTGAAAGAAGGGAAGAAAAACACAGGCCGGTTTTGAAGGGGTTAACAGCTCCCATTGCACAGAGCCGTGCTGCCGGCCGCACACTGATAGCAGCGGCCGCTGTGTGACCGCAGCGCTGGAGGCCTGTACCCACCACCCACCAGTGACCTGACGGGGGAGCGGCCGCCAGTCACGTGGTGGGCACTCGGTGTCGCGGGAACACAACTTGTGGGCGTGTCCTCACAGCGCGTCTATAAATAAGACACGCTCAGCGCCTTCCCTCCTCTCTTCTATTCCTTCCAGACAGGAGACGCGATGGTGAGTGCGGCGCTGCGGCCTGGAGTGAATCCGGCCTGTAGAGCAGCCATCCTGGCTCCGGCCCGGCTGTGCGCCTCACGCTTGTGCACGGGTGAGCCGCCCGGCGTGTGCGCGGCATTCATGTCCTGTGTGCCGGCGGTGAAGGGCGCAGCTGTAGTGGCCTGGACGTGACCGCCGCCATGAACACGTGACCGCCACTGCGGGAGGCCGCTGTGTCAGTCAGGCTGCTCCTCCGCTCCTTGTGCTGGGTAACGAGTGTTGCCGAGCAGCTCGTCCTGTGTGATGGCGGCGCGCTGCGGCTCGGCACTCCGCCAGTACTGGCTGCTCCGCTCCCGTCGGGGCCGTGTCGGTAACATGTGTTTCATGCTTTCTCCTCTAGTCTCACCGGAAGTTCTCCGCTCCCAGGCACGGGTCCCTGGGCTTCCTACCACGCAAGCGCAGCAAGAGGCATCGTGGCAAGGTGAAGAGCTTCCCCAAGGATGACGCGAGCAAACCCATCCACCTGACGGCTTTCCTGGGCTACAAGGCCGGCATGACCCACATCGTGCGGGAGGTGGACAGACCTGGCTCCAGTGAGTACGGCGTATTGTGGGCTGCGTTACACCGGTCCACTGCATCATGCTGCCCCAGCCACGGACGCTGGGGTCAGATCTGCCATCTGTAGGCTGACACCAGGGATCAGACCAGGCCCCCACCCGCTCACATAGGGCTTGTGTAGGGTGAATCCGCTGACGGGTCCCTTTAAAGGGAACCTGTCACCCCCAAAATGGAAGGTGAGCTAAGCCCACCGGCATCAGGGGCTTATCTACCTCATTCTATAATGCTGTAGATAAAGCCCCACTGTATCCTAAAAGATGAGAAAGTAGTTAGATTATACTCACCTGGGCGGTCCGATCCGATGGGTGTCACGGTCCGATGACGTCCTCTTCTTGTCTTCACGCTGCGGCTCCTGTTGAGGGCAGAGCAAAGTACTGCAGTGCGCAGGCGCTGGGCCTCTCTGACCTTTCCCGACACCTGCGCACTGCAGTACTTTGCTCTGCCCTCAACAGGAGCCGCAGCGTGAAGAGAAGAGGACGTCATCGTAAGAAGATGGGAGGTGCCAGACCATGACACCCATCGGATCGGAACGCCCCTGGGTGAGTATAATCTAACCTCTTTTTATCTTTCAGGTTACATCAGGGGCTTATCTACAGCATTACAGAATGCTGTTGATAAGCCCCTGATGCTGGTGGGCTTAGCTCACCTTCCATTTTGGGGGTGACAGGTTCCCTTTAATGTCACTAAGCTTCTGTGTCTATACTAATGAGCCTTGTAGCAGCAGGTGGTGTAAAGGGAGCTGCTCAGCTTGGATTGCTCCGCAGTGTGTTATGGGGTATGGGAAAAGACTTGGTATAACTCATTCAATATGGGAAAGACTTAACTGTAAATTGTTTTCAGCTTGCTGCTCATATCTGGGCTTATCCATCAAGAACAGGATGGAACTAGGCAGTGATTAAAGGGAATCTGTCACAAGGTCTTTACTACCCCAGCTGAGAGCAGCATGATGTGGGGGCAGAGACCCTGATTCCAGTTGTTACTTACTGGACATTTTGATAGCCCGTTTTCTCTTCTCCAAATCTACCAGTTCTCTGAATGCTGATCCTTGTATTTTCCCACCCACACCACTGGCAGTTTTCTGTCCCATGTGCAGAGCCGCCAATCTGTGTGGTGGGGAAAGGGCAAGGTTATACAGAGCTCATGAATTTGGAGCAGGTCCTCTAAACTTCTAGTAATCTGAGCAGTTAGTGTCACTTCACTAGAATTGGGGTCTTCTCTACATTATGGTGCTATAAGATTAGGGGGCGCTAACCTTCCCTTTAATGACCATTACATGAGTATAGAGGAGAGTTTCAGTAACTTGGACCATTCCTGTCAGTGCTGAACCCAGAATGAGACACTGCTGGCTGCAAATCAAATGCATGTTCCCTACAAGTCTGTAGGGACTTGTTCCCACAGCAGTCAGGTCTAATATTTAACGCTGTCTGGCTAATCTTGGCTAGTAGTGTTTCTGCACTGTTTGGTAGCACTGTGTAAGTACGTAAGGTGTCGGTTAAATTGCCTATCTTTTTGTTTAAAGAGCTATATATGATGAAACCCTTTCGACGGGCGGACTGATAGACTTCCTCTGGTGGTCTCTGTTGAATGTCGATTACTGACTGTAGCTCTTTATCTGCTTTTTTTTTATTTACAAGTTTTGTTTCTGTATAACCGGCCCACATCACTGATGGACAGTTTTCTGTGTACACTGCATAGGCAGAAACCTGCTAATTTGTGATGGGTGCAGGGTTGTACAGAGCTCATGAATATGGAGGTAAAAACTTTTGATAAAACTGATTTTTATAGAACCTACAACAAGCGGCGGCGGAGTGACTCTGGCATCTGGGTCTCTGCCCCTACATCATGCTGCACTCAGATTGAGTGTTAAAAAAAAAACTGCTGACATTCCCAATTGTAAAGGGAATATCTCCTTATTGACTGAGTTACAGGATAGCACAGTTTCTGGGTAGTCACGTGGCAGATTTTTCTATTGCACATTTCGCATGTCACTTTAAAACTAAAATTTGCATGAAGATTGGTGAAATCCTCAATGAGTCTGCAAAAGGCATGCTTTGGTAGCAATCCACAACCATGTCATCTTGCATGAAACTTTGTATACTCCTGGGTGATTTATTGGACCATTTTGAAATGGTGCAGGGCAATGTCCATAGAAGTCTGTTGCTGCTGAACTTAATTGTTTTCTCCCGAGTTTGTATGGTCTATGTACAAAGACTAGGAGAAAAGTCTGCAGTGACCTGTTCACAACTTATTGTCTGTACACCTTTTTATTTTTTTTATATCGTAGAGGTGAATAAGAAAGAAGTTGTGGAGGCAGTGACTATTGTGGAAACCCCCCCTATGGTCATTGTTGGAATTGTGGGATACGTCCAGACTCCACGTGGTCTTCGCAGCATTAAGACCATCTTTGCTGAGCACATCAGTGACGAATGCAAGAGGCGCTTCTACAAGAACTGGTAAGACACTGCTACTTCATGTATTCTGGAGGGTGGTTGATATAATGCAATTCATGGTCTCAAAAAGGAAGAGCATAGATTGTAGATGTTATAGTGAAGCTTGTAATTTGTTTTTGACTTCAAGGCACTCTGTCAGCACAGAATGATTGGTTAAACCCAGTACAGGTTCTCAGTGCTTTGTGGCAGATCCAAACATTTTCATACACCTTCCCACCAGCCTATTACCCCCTAATTTGATTGACAGCTCTGGCTTCATGGAGCCAGAGAAAGGAGATAGATGGAAACCAAGCGGATGGGAAGGTGTAGTTAAATGATTGGCCTCACCTTGAAGCACTGAGCACCTGTACTTGCTTCAAACAGTCATGCTGTGCGGAGTCCCTTTAAATGGGAACTGTAGGGATCAGTAGAAGGCAATGGAAGATCCATTGTAAAACTGTTTTAATCTCCACTTATGAGCCAGCTCTTCATCTCTGCTTTGCTTCCTGATCTCACCATTCACTATGGAGGAGGAGGGTGGGGGCAGCCAGCACAGAGAGATCCTCCTCCACCACCTAGTTTATTGAGAGGCAAGGGGGTAGGAAGACTTGAGAAGCAGAGGGAGACAAAGATTGTACTGAGCTTTCTAACAAGTCTCTTGCCTCGCCCTAGTTTTTCTTCATTGATTAGTGTTGCTGTATTTCCTCCCTACTGCTGCTTGTGCTACCGTAGGATTACCTGTGTGTATGTGAGAGATCACATCAGCTATTCTACTCCCACCAGCTCAGTTAGTTACAAATTTAGGCCTCTCCCAGAGAGGAACATGATTGAAAATGCAGGATACAAGTCACATAATGACCAGAGATGAGGGTCTTCCTCATGTACACACACTAGACTGCCTATTCTGTAAAGTGACATGAACGTACAGTTCCCTTTTAAGCATCTTAACTGTTGTAGCATTTTGCGATAACTCCCTGGTGCATAGTCTGCTCAGACATCCTCTTACATGCTTATTTAATGTGCGGCAAGGATCTGTTAACTTTTTTTGACCTTCATTTGCTAGTATTAATTTACATGGAATGAACATTGGCAGCTCCTCTCAGCTCTGGCCTTGTCTGCCTCTGTCTGATGAGCTCCAGGCTCCGCTTGCTGGCTGAAAATCTCCTTTGAAGCCATGCAATGAGCCAAACACCTGGAATGGTTTGGTGCCTTCCGCTCTTGTCCTTTCATTGGGGCATGATGAGGGTCCACTCCAACTTGCATGCTCTGCCATTGAAGGTATAAATCCAAGAAGAAGGCCTTCACCAAGTACTGCAAGAAGTGGCAAGATGAAGAAGGCAAGAAGCAACTGGAGAAAGACTTTGCAAGCATGAAGAAATACTGCCAGGTCATCCGAGTCATTGCCCATACACAGGTATGTGCTAGTTATTGCATGTTAGTCTGTTCTAGATCTAGTCTACCGTAGCCTTCAAAAACACACACCAGCATTTATGGGAATTTAAAATGTAATTTATTACATGAAACAGAAAAGTCCCATACACAAGAACCACAAAACTATAAATTCACATTGAGCACCAACACAAGTATAGGGCATTTTAGCTCTAGGCTACATTGTGACCCAAGTCTAGTACTGTGCGTTTAAAGGGAATCTTGTCACCAAGGTTTGCCACCTAATCTTAGCAGCATAATAGAGACATACCTTGATTAGTGATGTCACTTACTGGGCTGTTTGCTGTAGTTTTCATACTTTCTTGTTGCTAAAATAGATTTTCTCAATGGGGGACTAGTAAACCTCTAGCCAAGTAGTCAATCATATTTGTGTTATGTATAAGTCTGCAGTCACCACTAATGAACAACTGTGTACACTGTGCATAGGCAAAAAGCTGCCAATCAGTGGTGGGGTTATACAGAACTCTGCATTCATAACATCTGCAGCAGATAAAAATGGGTTTTTATTAAGACTGCAGTAATCTGCCCAGCAAATGATACATCACTGGGATCAGGGTCTCTGCCCCTGATGGGGGGTAGCAAGAACCTGGGGACAGATTCAATTTACGATTGTGATCAGAAAATCATTGAATGGTAAGACAGGCTTGCCTACTGTAAATATCACTCAGTATAAGCAGAAGTCTAGCGACCATCTGATAGCCCCCTTTAGTGCAGGCAAGGCTTAAAGATGTAGTCAACTATTTTAGCATTGATGTTCTATCCTTGGAACGTTCAGCTGCTAACTGAGTACTCGCCTGCCTATTCCATAGGAGGCGGATGAGTAGTACCCTGCGGCGGCCACTATGGGAAGACGGCCAGCTCTGCCGGTGAGCACTTGTGGCTGGCAGCAGCCACTGACAGATAACAGCTGATCGTCCCACAGACAGGACATCAATGCTGAAGTAGAGGACTACATCTTTAAGCCTTCCCTGCGCTAAAGGGGGCTATCCACAAGTGAGTGCTGATGGCTGCCATCAGTAACGGCTGATTGGGGATGCCAGGTGTCGGACCCTGACCTATCAAACATTGATTTATCCTAAGGATAGGACATCAATGACATAATGGGCAACCAGCTTTAATAGTGTTTCCAAGGAAAGTGCTTCCTGGCATTGCAAGGGCAAGAGCAATCGGTCCTCTATAATGGACACCAAACAATGTCCTTCAGACACGTTAACTCCCAATAGGTTTCATTTTGAGATTATGCATAATCTTATCAGGGGAACTGTAATAGAGTAGAGGTGGGGTGTTCTACTGATGATCTCAGCTTGCTCAAGCTACGTGTAACCTGGCATTCTGGCTACCCATGGACCGAATATATATGATGATGCTACACGAGTTTGCCATTGAGAGCTGTAAATTACACAGGACTTTGGCGTTATCAGATGTGGAGAGCAAATGATGAGATTCTCGACGGGCGGACAGATGATTGTTTCTGCAATCTTTGCTGAGTGTCGATTTTTCTGACTTGTACTCCTATTGATCTGAATCAGGTTGGAGCCTTGGCTAATTTTTAAGTAGAATTTAAAGCTTTACCTTTTGACCTTTTAAGATGCGTCTGCTGCCCCTGCGTCAGAAGAAGTCTCATCTCATGGAGATCCAGGTGAACGGAGGGACAATCGCAGAGAAGGTGGACTGGGCTCGTGAGAAGCTGGAGCAGCAGGTGGCAGTGTCTGGCGTTTTTGGTCAGGATGAAATGATTGACGTCATTGGAGTCACCAAGGGAAAAGGCTACAAAGGTGAGGCTGAAGGGTCTGCCACTTTCTATAGTGGATGATGTTGGGTTGGACAAAACAGTTTTTCCTTAATCTGGTCAGGAACCGTGACTTGTATGTACTGAACTTATGTGGTTTAGTTTGTTCTGTGATGAGGTCATGGAATAAGCACTGGGCACGGTGCCTGATAACGCTGAAGAATTATTCCATGCTGCCTTCCTTCTGAGAACAAGATGCCGTAAGGCTACTAAAAAGACCTGTGTAACTAATCTACTAACCTGTGGGCTTTTTTTTTCTTCCCACCCAGGTGTGACTAGCCGTTGGCATACAAAGAAGCTGCCACGTAAGACTCATAGAGGTCTCAGAAAGGTTGCTTGTATTGGAGCTTGGCATCCTGCCCGTGTTGCCTTCTCTGTGGCTCGTGCTGGCCAGAAAGGTTACCACCACCGCACAGAGATCAACAAGAAGGTATGTGATGTTAAAGTTGGCCTTACTTTGTTTAGTTTTTTTTTTTTTTTTTTTTTAGCACAATTAAACTAAAGTTTTGCTTTTCTTCCAGATCTACAAGATTGGGCAAGGCTACCACTCAAAAGATGGGAAACTTGTGAAGAGCAATGCTTCAACAGACTATGATCTGTCAGACAAGAGTATCAACCCATTGGTAAGCTCACTTTATGGTACAGTGTTGTCAATCTAGTGGTTCTTGCCAATGGCTAGCCTGCATGTATTTAAATGTAAGGGTACCGTCACACAGTACCATTTACATCGCTACGACGGCACGATTCGTGACGTTGCAGCGTCGTATGATTATCGCTCCAGCATCGTAGACTGCGGTCACACGTTGCAATCACGGCGCTGGAGCGATGCCGAAGTCCCCGGGTAACCAGGGTAAACATCGGGTTACTAAGCGCAGGGCCACGCTTAGTAACCCGATGTTTACCATGGTTACCAGCGTAAAAAAAAACAGTACATTCTCACCATCTGATGTCCGTCAGGTCCCTTGCCGTCTGCTTCCTGCTCTGACTGAGATCCGGCCGTACAGTGAGAGCAGAGCGCAGCGGCGACGTCACCGCTGTGATCTGCTCTCACTTTCCGGCCGGCAGACAGTCAGAGCGGAAAGCAGACTGCAAGGGACCTGACGGACATCAGATGGTGTGTATGTACTGTTTGTTTTTTTTTTTTTTTACTTTTACGCTGGTAACCACGGTAAACATCGGGTTACTAAGCGCGGCCCTGCGCTTAGTAACCCGATGTTTACCCTGGTTACCAGCGAACGCATCGCTGGATCGCTGTCACACACAACGATCCAGCGATGACAGCGGGAGATCCAGCGACGAAAAAGTTTCAAACGATGTGCTACGACGTACGATTCTCAGCTGGGTGCCTGATCGCAGTAGCGTGTCAGACACTGCGAGATCGTAACGATATCGCTAGAACGTCACGAATCGTGCCGTCGTAGCGATAAAAATGCCACTGTGTGACGGTACCCTAAGACTTGTCACCTTGATAGAGTATGTTTTGAACTCCATGGGGAATAGGGGTAAGCGTGAGTATTTGCTTGTCTCACGAAGCAATGCATTTTGTCAAGGATGATATACCCAAGATAAGAAAATTATCTCAAAAGAACATTAAAAAATAAGTTTGCAAAATAACCTGCACTACAGGTGGCTGTCCGTAGGTCTATATCGCTGACTGTCCTATGATGAAGCAATGGAATCCGCACTGGACAGTGCCTGAAAACCATGATTAAGACTTCCATGCTGCCTTCCTTCTGAGGACTGTGCTACCTGGTAGCAATCATTACATTGCCCTTAGGTCACATGCAGACTGTACTGTAGTCATATTAATGCTGCCTAACTTGTAATCTGATTAAAACACCACTGGACTGCAATCAGGAGGTGTTAATTGTATCTCTGGTTGAAAATACTCCTGGCTTCACCCTTTAGTCTGACCTTTTAAGTCTATAATATGAAGATTGTCATGTGCAACAAATCCCCTTTTAATCCATGGCCCCCTTTCCCTATAGGCATGCTTTGTAGCTAGTCACTGAAGATTGTCATGTAGGCATTGGTTTTTATGGTAACTTGTGTATTTTTTTCTGTGACCTTCACAATACTCTTCAATTCTTCTTAGGGTGGCTTTGTTCATTATGGAGAAGTGAAGAACGACTTCATCTTGCTGAAGGGCTGTGTTGTTGGGACCAAGAAACGAGTCCTTACCCTGCGCAAATCCCTCCTGGTGCAGACCAGCCGTCGTGCATTGGAGAAGATCGACCTCAAGTTTATCGACACAACATCCAAATTTGGACATGGCCGTTTCCAGACAGCAGAAGAAAAGAAGGCTTTCATGGTATGAATTTGTAAACTATTTGCATCCCTGGCATTATCTAGCAAATTTGCTTACAGTATTGGGCAGGCTTTCTATTTGAAGAGTCCTAACTTAATTTACAGAAACGTTGCACTGCTGTGCTCTGAATTATCTTGGTTAACTGTTGGTATTCCTCACTTTGAACTTATTGTTCAGCAGAGTGGCAACATCTGTTCTTGTATCACTCTTATACATTAAATGGTGTATGAGTTGCTACCCAGTAAGCTCGATGTCAACACCAAGATTAAATGTACAGTTTAAATGTAATCTCTCGCTGTGTACTAACCTAAAGTCTTTATCCCACAGGGTCCACTCAAGAAAGACCGCTTGGCGAAGGAGGAAGCATAAGTCTGACCATATATTGTGCCATCTACCACCTGGGCTACACTGCTGCATTGATAGATTTTTCATTAAATTCTATGAAACAATTCATGTGTCTTTTGCTTACTGAGTACATCAGTTTGTGGCATTTTAAAAATTATGTACATCTGGCTTTAGGGTGGTTGGACACGTGAAGCATGTGGGTTTACTTGGCTTCCCTGTACATGACATGTGGGTGGCTGAATGGTAAAACTGCGTGTACTGAATACATTAGTAATTTTTCCAGTCCACCACCTGACAGCACCATTAGAGGACGTCCTTCTTATCCGCAATGGGACAGGAACCACAAGCAGTTAAAAGGACCCTCCCCACTCCACGCACCAGTGTTTTTCCTGTCCCACTGCGGATAGGAACTGCAAGCGTATCCTCCGACGGTGCTGTGTAGATGGTGGGGATCAGGGGGCCCAGCCTTTCCCTTCCCCGCCGCAAGATATCTGCGGCTGATACCTGCAATGGGGGGGTCCCTCAGCCTCCCCAGTGTAGCGCTGCTCCTGGGTCCAAGGTCCGTTTCTCCATGCTGGGGCTCTCGGTCCGGGCGCTGTCTGCTGGGGGCGAACGGCGGCTGTTCCTGGCATGCGGCCGCGGCCATTTTTCGGCAAGCGCTCTCTGTGCAGCAGCCGCTGCCGGCTCCAGGACACGCGGCCGCGTCACTTCCGGTCGCGATGAGCATCGGACGCCAGCCTTCAGGAAGGCCTTTTCAGCACGGTCGACCACGCGGGGCGCGGTAAGGAAGCAGGATCAACCAGGTAAAGCCTATATAAACATTCTATGGGGGTCTTTGTTCCGCCGGCTATCCTGACAAGGGTGCACACGGCTGTATAGTAATATTATCCTCATCATGGAGGAGACTACCAGACCTGAGGGGACTGACCAGCTTCAGGGGCACGTGAGTAGGCTATGTAAAAGCCATACCACAAAGCTCACCCCTCCCCCCTGCTTCCCTACTTACGGAAAGAGATGGATCTGGGGGCAAAGGGAAGAGATCTCTCTTCTCCGCAGCAGACACAGATGAGCTTCTTTATGCTGTACGTAACACCATGCAGCTACAGGATACACCAGAGGAGACCTCGATCCAGGACGAGATGTTTGGCGGATTACATGCCCAGGTGACAAAAGTCTTCCCCGTCAACAACCACATCCGTTCCATGATCCTGGAAGAGTGGCAGGAAGCGGAGAAGAAGCTAGTGATTCCCAGGGACTTTAGACTTCATCTGCCCTACAACCCTGAGGACATTAAAGTGTGGGATGAAGTTCCCAAGATCGATGTCCCACTAGCAAAGGTGGGGGACACTAACTTATTTATACAATACGGTGGTCCAAATAGGGGTTGTAAAGCAGCAAAATCAACCATTGGTAGGTGGATTAAAAACATGATTAGCCTAGCATATAAAGACCAAGGGAAAGATCCCCCGGACACTCTTAGGGCTCATTCAACACGAGCCATTTCTACATCATGGGCAGAAAAGAGGGGAGCCTCAGCTGAGCAAATCTGTAGGGCGGCGACTTGGACTAGTCTTTCTACCTTTGCTAGACACTATAAATTAGATGTCGTATCAGACCAATTAGCCTTTGGTAGAAAAGTATTACATGCAGTAGTCCCACTCTAGTTAAACATCCTTTGGTATTCTCCAATGGTGCTGTCAGGTGGTGGACTGGAAAACGGTAATTAGTTCTTACCGGTTATTGTATTTCCAGGAATCCACCTGACAGCACTACTAGTTCCCTCCCACTGCAAACTTACACTACTGACTAATGTGATGTAACATTGGTGTGTAATTGTAAATAAACTCTCTTTTTTGCATCCATCCAGATGTGGTACTTAGAAAATCACTGGTGGGTGGAGTGGGGAGGGTCCTTTTAACTGCTTGTGGTTCCTGTCCCATTGCGGATAAGAAGGACGTCCTCCAATGGTGCTGTCAGGTGGATTCCTGGAAATACAATTACCGGTAAGAACTAATTACAGTTTTTTTCTCCTGCATCTAATACAATTTTATATGGAAAACCACTCCTTAAACGATGTACCCACAAGAGGAATTTAATTGTTGCAGCTTTGAAACGCATACCGTAGATCTTTTTTTTTTTTTGTTAAAAAAAAAAAAAGTGGTCATGAACGTTGTATAATCTGTTCTGACAACTTTGCTGGAAACAGAAGATGCAGTGTCACTGAAGTTAACCTTAGGACACAGTGGTGACGGGTTTCTATTATATTTTTCATCTTGATTGTACCTCCTGGTTTTGTCTTACAAATACTGAGTGTTAACATGGATGCAGATGGGTTTTACATTGCTTGTTAGTTACAGGTGGTTTTGGTTCTACACTGAGCGGATACCTTATAAACCTGTATAGCATCTGATTTTTTTTTTTTTTTTCAGATCTGAAAGTTTAGTCTACTAAACCAAATTGCTGATATATAGAGATATATATCATGCCGTACAAATTGTACACTGATGAAGAATATACTTTATTCGGTCTCCCATGACCGCACCACGAGAGAGGGGATTTGCCCTTCAGGGACAGGAAACCTACAGACATACCAGGGCGGCACCTCTCACCCGCATCAATTGTTTTCCTGTCACTGACAGACTATTCTCTTCAGAGTTACCTTGGTGAAGAAGGTAGAAGAAAGTTGTACCCAGGCCTGGCAGGTAGCTGGGGTCCCCCTGCCTCGGCCTATCCAGTGTACTGGAAGCTCCCCACTGCAGGGGAACTGCAGGTGTAGGCGGCAGCAAGTAGATGCAGCCTCTGGGAAGGGAGTGTGGGCTTAGGGATGGTCTGTCGCCGCGGGTGCAGGTAAGTAGTGACTGCGGTGTCTCTCTCCCCTGGGGGCTGCCGTGGTGTTACTGGGTCCCTGTCGGGGGCTCCGGTGGTGGTGTGTGCGGGGCGTGTCTATTCTAGGTCGCACGCGGGGCTCCGGCACGCCCTGATGATGTGGCCGGGTCTCATCTGGTGACGCGGGCGGAGAACATGCGTGGTGAGTATCGTGGAAGGGCATGCCCCTGTGACACCCTGGCAAAGATGGCGGCTAGGAGGTACGGGGCGTGTCCAGAGCAGTGTACGGCGCGTCGTGGCCAGGAAGGCCTCATGGATGGTTTCTGATCGGGGCGGGGTTGCCACGTGCAGCCTGGGGGTGTGGTCACTGAGCGGGAGGCTGTCCCACAGTCTGTATGAGGCACCTGGCAGACCATCTGGAGATCCTGCTGGCCCCAACGGGGGTGATGCCAATTAAGGGGGAGTGGCCGGTGCTCTTTAAAGGAGTCGGGTGTGTGGCCATGTGCTTCTGGGCCCATATCCTAGTTAAGGAGTCACCTGAGCAGCAGCACCAACAAATGGAGAAGCCCCACATTAAGGTTACTCGGCAGCGTTCACAAGATGTGGCGGCTCGAGATCCAGTCAGAAGAGTGGACTGGATAAGTCTCCAGCCCGCAATGAGGATCTTTCAGATGAAAAAGGCCCCATGAGGATTACCGTACCATTGCTGTTACACGTCACTGGTAAGTGATCTTCGTGAAAGTTCACTTGGTGATGTAGTTCTCCCCTTGTCTTTCCATATTTTATTAAGGGAAGAAGTGCACCTCTAAGGCCAGATACAGGGAGTGTGCGGTTTGCGGGGTTCCGCTGCCAGACCACCATTTGAAAAAGCTATGTCAGCCCTGCATCCAGCAGATGGTGGCGGATGAGTCTCCTGACTTTGCTACCACATTGAGGGAGATGGTTAGAGCGGAGGTCAGGGGTCGGTGAGGTACCTTTCACGGGAGCTGTCCCAAAGAGAAAACCCAGGTCTCCAGTGTTACAAAGTCTTCCGGTGATTCAGGAGAAATTCTCTGATTCCTCCCCTTCACACTCCTCATCAGAGGGCCCGGTCAGGCTGTTCCTGCCTTCCGCTGGGCCAAGTAGACCGGCTGGTAAAGGAGGTTAATTACACAATGGGTTCTGTAGAACCTCGGCCGGAAAAAAAGCATACAGGATGTAATATTCAGGGGTCTGGATCGGAAGGTTCTTAGATCCTTTCCACTTAATGATCAGCTCAGGGGATTAATAGCTCGGGAGTGGAAGAAGCCCAAAAGGAAGGGATCTCTGCCTCCGGCCTTTAAGAAGAGATATCCGTTCGAGGAGTCAGCATTGTCCTCGTGGGATAAGGCCCCTAAAATTGACTCTGCAATTGCTAAGGCATCTAGGAAAGCCTCGCTGCCATTTCAGGACATGGGGAGTTTAAAGGACCCGTTGGACAGGAAAGCAGAGATTTTTCTAAAGGGCACCTGGGAGACGTCAGCGGGGTCCCTTAGACCTGCGGTAGCGGCCACCTACACAGCTAGATCAGACGGTCCACTCATGCTCTGTAATCCAACTGATACGGGAGAGAGGTGCCCCCTTTTATGTCTGTAGGTTTCCTGTCCCTGAAGGGCGGATCCCCTCTCTAGTGGTTCTGTCAATGATATCCGAAAAAGACTGCTACCGGTAAGTAGCTAAGTATTTTTTTTTTTCTAGATTAAAATCTGATTTCATTACTACGCTTGTATGATCTCTGCCTATAGAAGCTGGAAAGGGAAAAATCTGCATAGTTGCACACATCTACATCCTCCCTTCAGCTTCTGGACACCACTATTGATGTAGTCCTTCTTAGACCTATGACAGGACAGGATCACAGAGGTTGAAAGGCCCCTCCACCCTCCAGTGTTTTTCCTGTCCCCACCAGGGACAGATACATGAGGAGTGTGGGTCTAGGCCACCTTTGTATTTTATCGTGGATCAACAGCACACCTTCATGTTGTAGAGGGTCCCATAATAACTACTCTTAACAGTTAAGGTCCCATGGTTTCACTGCCCTCACAGTAGAGTATCTGCCTTTGATTGGAAGGCAACCTTTTTCTCTTCGCCACGACAGCACCCACTGAGAGAGGGGATCCGCCCCTAGGAACAGGAAACCCTACGGAGAGATAAAAGGGGCGGTCCCCCTCGCTCCCACAGTTTGGTTTCCTGTTCCTACGGGAATCCACGGAGAGAAGAGGATACCCAGCCTGGATGCCGCTTGCGCAGTTTACCTTGAGGACGGCAAGGGCTCCAGAGCTGGAAGCAGCGTTGGGGGTCCTGGTTCAGCTTCCCCCCTCTGCTGGCAGAACTCCGTGAGGCCCAGGACGGAGGAGACGTCTGGCTCACAGGAATCCATCCGGAGGTTCTGCCGGGAGCAAGCGCCGGGGGTGAGTGTCGCCGCGCTGTCCTCGGCGGGCGCACAGGCAGCGTGGAGCTCCAGTTCATTTTCCCCCGGAAGTGACAGCTGAAAGCTTCCGGGGTGATGGAGGAGGTAGACGGCGCCTGCGCTGATACCGGTGGCCGCGCAGGCGCATAGAGTATGGCTGTGACCCGGAGGTGATTAGCACTTCCGGGTTCAACAGGAAGAAGATGGCGGCCCCCATGTAAAAGGACGCCGGCGCTGATACTCCAGCATCCAATATGGATTCTGCGCAGGACCCTGCGATGTCTTCTGTGGAAGTCACCGCAACTACTCCACGCAGCCATGCCAGCAGCAGTCGCAAATCTTCTAGGAAGAACACCAAGGAGAAAAAGTCGGACCGAGCTACTCCTCAGCCTGTGCCTCAGTCTCCTCCTCGTCAGCCGGTACCTTGGCAGATAGATTCACTGGGGTGAGTGTGCATCTACCCTATTAAGCTGATTATTGTTCCCTCTCCTTCTATACACCCTAGGCAAAAAGAACTGAAAAAACAAAACACAGACCGTGTGCGTTATGTCTCCAGCCCCTTCCGGATAGTCACAAAAAGAGGCTTTGTAATCCGTGCATTGATTCTACCTTACGGGAAGAAGCCTCAGTAAAATCAGAAGACATTAGGGAGGAATTACGAGCCCTGCGTAGTAAAGACAGGGTGCCGCATACTAAAGAAAAAAGGGGATACGTTTCCCCTATATCTGACCAGTCTTCTGAAATGGATAATGGGAACTCTATTTCCCAGGAATATGTTTCCTCAGATGAGGAACAAGATACATGCTTTCCCACGGATAGTATTGATAACCTTGTGAAGTCCGTTTGTAACACCATGGGCATCGAGGATTCTAAGATCCCTAGAACACAGCAAGACATAATGTTTGCTGGTCTATCAGAGGAAAAGACCCTCCTTTCCGGTAATAGCAGCAGTGAAAAATTTAGTCAAAAAGGAATGGGAAAGCCAGGGGCAAAGGGGATTACCACCATCTTCAAAAAGGCGTTATCCCTTTAATGATGAAGAGTTCTCAGCATGGTCAAAATCCCCGAAAGTAGATGCAGCGGTGGCATCCACATCCAAAGAATCCTTGGTGCCTATGGAAGATTCGGGTTCATTGCAAGACCCACTGGACCGTAAAGCCGACTCTCTCTTAAAAAGAGCATGGGAGTCTTGTACAGGAGCTTTTAGACCGGCTATATCGGCTACATGCACTGCTAGGTCCATGTTAGTCTGGTTAAATGACTTGGAGGAAGGGCTTAAAGGCGGTCTCTCTAGAGACAAGTTGATATCCTCTATACCCTTGATTAGGGGTGCTAAAGCCTTCCTGGCGGACTCATCTGCTGACTCCATACGTTTGGCAGCCAAGTCAGCAGGACTGACGAATGCAGCACGTAGGGCCCTGTGGCTTAAGGGCTGGAAAGGAGATCCCCAGACAAAATCTAAATTATGTGGCCTCCCATGTCAGGGTGAGTACCTGTTTGGTACTAAACTGTACGAGATCCTAACCAAAGCGGGAGAAAGAAAGAAGGGCTTCCCTAATAATTATTACTTTCCGTCCTACAGGAGAGCGTTCCGGAAGCCCGTGTTTAATAAAAAGAAGGATTTTAAAAACCAAGATCCCTGGGCCACTAGAGACTCCAAACAGAGAGGGGCATTCTTTGGGAAGCGCCCTTTTAAAACTGAAGACAAACCCCGTTAGAGCAGATCTACCTGTGGGAGGTAGATTGTCCTTCTCAAATCAATGGCGAGAAATAACTTCAAACGTTTGGGCAAATAGTCTCATAACCTCTGGCTTAAAATTAAAATTTTCCCGAGTCCCTCCGGACTCATTTCTATTGACTTCTTTAAAGTCTCAATTGCAACAAGAGGCTTTGGAGCAGGAAGTAATGAATCTTCTATCCAAGGGAAGTTTGGTGGAAGTTCCATTCCTTCAGGAGGGAAGGGGATTCTATTCCCCTTTATTTTTAATTTCAAAACCGGATGGATCATTCAGAACCATTATAAACCTTAAAAAGTTGAACATCTTCTTAGACTCCATTTTAAAGGTTTGATTTTCTATCTGATCCACCATAAAACTTCTGTTCCCCCATTGTTTTATGACGGTACTTGACCTAAAAGATGCGTATTACCATCTACCAATCTTTTTAGAACATCAGCAATATCTCCGTGTGGCAATTGTGATGAATGGATGTATACGGCATTTTCAGTATACAGCAATGCCTTTTGGACTGTCAATAGCTCCAAGAGTCTTCACTAAATTAATGTCGGAGGTAATGTCATATCTAAGGTTAAAAGACACCCTCATAATTCCATACCTAGATGACCTTTTAGTAGTAGGAAATTCTCCTTCACAATGTCGGCAACGATTATTTGATATTTCATCCCTGCAGAGATTAGGGTGGTTAATAAATTGGGAAAAATCCAGGTTATTTCCAACCACTCGGCAAACATTTCTGGGTATTATATTAGACTCTATAAGCCAGAGGTGTTCCTTCCAGAAACTAAACCATTAACCATTAGAAGTAAGGTACAGTCTGTGATTGATAAACCTCTAATTTCTTTAAGAGAAGGCATGTCCATTCTTGGCTCCTTCACGTCATGCATTCCAGCTGTCCCATGGGCTCAATTCCATTCGAGGCGTTTACAGTATGCAATTTTACAAGAGGAGGTAAAATTTACAGGGTGGTTTAGAGGGTAAAATTTCCCTTTCTGGAGAGGTAATCCAATCCCTGACCTGGTGGTTAGAACCAAATCACTTGGTTAGTGGAGTCCCCTGGGTAGTTAAACCCTCTAACACAATATTTACTGATGCCAGTCCTAGTGGTTGGGGAGCACATTTAGGAAACCAGTTAGTCCAAGGTCTATGGTCGGTTACAGAGTCAGATGACTCATCTAATAAAAGAGAGCTAAAAGCTATCATGCCCTATGTGAATTCCTTCCGCAGCTACACGGAACACATACCAGAATTCTGTCAGACAACATGACATCAGTGGCTTATATCAATCATCAAGGAGCAACAAGATCGGGAACTCTCATGTCTATAGCCGACGACATCCTAACTATGGCCGAGGAACATCTTCTGTCCCTATCAGCACTACATGTCAGAGGAGTGGACAATTCAAAAGCAGACTTCCTCAGTCGTCATACCCTCCACCAAGGGGAGTGGGTTCTAAATCATCAAATATTCAAAATGATAACCGTGAAATGGGGTATACCCGAAATAGATCTCTTCGCTACAAGAGACAACAGGCAGTTAAAAAGATTCGCTTCAATGTTCCGAACCGACAATCCCAATATTCTCGATGCCCTCCAGGTTCCATGGACATTTCAAAAAGCATATGCTTTTCCTCCATTGATACTTCTTCCAACAGTAATCAGGAAGAAAAGGGAGGACAGAGCGAATATGATCCTAATTGCTCCATTTTGGCCAAAGAGACCATGGTTTTCCCTGCTCAGAGCCATGTCGATCTCAGATCCATGGATTCTCCCAGAGGATCGGGATCTTCTTTACCAGGGGCCCTTCAACCACCCTCATGTGAAGGGTCTACGTTTGACAGCCTGGAATTTGAGAAGCAGCTGTTAAAACTAAGGCTTCTCTGATAAAGTGATTAATACCTTATTGTTACTTAACTACTACTACTTAGGAAAAAATCCACTACATCTATCTATGTAAGAGTGTGGAAAAAATTTCTAAGTCTCTATCCATCTGCCTTGTCGAATGAAATTCCTGTCTCTACTATTTTAGAATTTCTCCAGAGAGGACGTAATTTAGGCCTTTCAGTTAGTACGTTAAAAGTACAAGTTTCTGCTCTAGGGGCCTTGTATAGTCACAACGTTGCGGGTGATAGGTGGATAGCCAGATTTATTTCAGCCTGCCAGAGATCAGAATCAGTTCAAATTCCCCACTTACTTCCTTGGGATGTTAATTTAGTCCTTGAAGCCTTGACAGGTCACCCATTTGAGCCACTACACTCAGCTCACATTAAACACGTTTCCCTCAAGACTGCTCTTCTTGTCGCTTTAGTGTCGGCAAGAAGGGTAAGTGACATACAGGCATTATCAGTAGATCCTTCTTTTCTGTCAATATTTCCAGATAGAATTGTCCTGAAAATAGACCCTACTTAAAATGCGTACTAAATTTCATAGATCTCAAGAAATTCTTCTTCCTTCCTTCTATAATAACCCTACAAATCAGGAGGAAGAAAGGTACCATACTTTAGATGTGAGAAGGGCTGTAATAGCTTATCTAGATAGAACTAGCGCCTGGAGGAAGAGCAGGGCTCTCTTTATTTCCTTCCAGGGTCAAAGAAAAGGAGCTGGTGTTACAAAAGGCACATTATCCTGATGGATTCGGGAGGCGATATACCTGGCCTATTTGTCTAAAGGGGAGAATCCACCTGAGACTGTAAAGGCACATTCCACCCGAGCGATAGCATCATCTTGGGCTGAACGAGCAGAGGTTCCAATAGAACTCATATGTAAGGCCGCAACCTGGTCTTCTCCTACTACCTTCTATAATCACTATAGACTGGATCTATCTGCCTCCACTGACTTGTGTTTCGGTAGATCAGTTCTTAACACGATAATCCCCCCCAAATAACTATCTCTGAAAGTCTCTCAGTGGGTGCTGTCGTGGTGAAGAGAAAACACCGGATTACTTACCGGTAATGCTCTTTTATAGAGCCACGACAGCACCCCTTCACTTCCCTCCCAAATATATTAGTTTGCATATGAGCACTGTTAGGGGTGATTGGTTCTTGTAGTTAAGCATAATTAAGTTAAGTAAAGATAAAATGATGATATAGAATTACCTACTAAAACGGTGGGCGGTTCCTCGCAGTCTGTAACCCAAACTGTGGGAGCGAGGGGGACCGGCCCCTTTTATCTCTCCGTAGGGTTTCCTGTTCCTAGGGGCGGGTCCCCTCTCTCAGTGGGTGCTGTAGTGGCTCTATAAAAGAGCATTACTGGTAAGTAATCCGGTGTGTCTCTAGCTATAGAGGATGATCCCGTCTCTGTTGCGCTGTGGTTTTGCAGATATTTAAAGGCTCTGGAGCTGGCCCCTCATTTATTTATATGTATATGACATGACCAACGGTAGGGGTGTTTATTTAGACAAATTCCATCAGTTCCACAGTTGTTACTCCCTGTGCTGTTGACTTCGTAACCACATGAGTGGTGATCCACGCTTTCCCATCAGGAGTTCTGATGACTAGAGATGAGTGAATATTTCAATATTTGTTTCGGCTTCAAGATTGCCGAATTTGCATTATTTGCCAATTTAATCGCTGAATATAGCCAAACATATACATACAAAATCCAGTGTTGCCCACGCTGTGTGACAGTGTGGGAAACCGGCGTACTGCTTCTGATCGGCGGTGAAATCCCTGCTGGTGTCAGCTGATTGGACTACAGCTCTCATCACCTGACACCTGCTGCCGCTAATGACGGTGAGAGCAGGAGTGGCGGATGGGAGTATTGATTAGCTGGCTCCAGTGCTTTAAATAAATACTTATTAAAAAAAAAAAAAAAAAAAACCTTTGTGGGTTCCCCTGTATATTTGATAACCAGCCAAGCAAAACTCTCAGCTGGGGGCTGCAACCCTCAGCTGTCAGCTTCAACAAGGTTGGTTATCAAGAATAGTGAGGTCTCCATGTCTTATTTTTTATTTAAATAATTAAAAAAATGGCGTGGGGGTCCCCCTCCCATTTTTGAAAATCAGCCTTGCTTAAAGCAGACAGCTGGGGGCTGGTATTCTCAGGCTGGTAAGGGGCCATGATATTGCTCCCCCTCGCCAGCCTAAAAATAGCCGCCCAGAAAAAGCACACGTGTTAGATGCGCCAATTCTGGCACTTTGCCCGGCTCTTCCCACTTGCCCTGTAGTGCTGGCAAGTACAGTTCATATTTGTGGGGTTGATGGCACCTTTGTATTGTCTGGTGACGTCAAGCTCATGGCTTAATGGAGAAGCTTCTATAAGACACCTATCCATTACTAATCCTATAGTTATATGGTAAATAAAGGCACAGCCAGAATGAAGTCCTTTATTAGAAATAAAATAAAACACTTCCATTTTCTTTAAAAATAACACTGTTATACTCGCCTAACGCCTAATTCCACCGAAGCCCTCGTTCTCATGTAATAACTGTTTTTTTTTTTTAAATTATTTACAGCGCAGGAGCGGCTGATTAATACTTCCATCTGCCTCTCCTGCTCTCACTGTTAGCGGCAGCAGGTGTCGGATGATGGGAGTAAGGCTAGCGTCACACTGCCGTAGAATATGGGCGAGTGTTATGCGAGAAAACATCGCATAGCACTCGGACCAGTGTTAATCTATGGGGCAGCTCACATCACCATTTATTTTCTCTGGCGTCTTCAGCGTGCGTGTAAAATTGCAGAATGCTGCGATTGTCAGACTCAGCCAAGACTCCAATGCAAGCCTTCTGGGTGCAAGAAAAAATCGCACAGCACTCGGACCATGCGAGTGCTGTCCGATTTTTATGTACTGGTGTCATTTGATAAGCTGGCAATGCATGTGCCTCATACAGTAAAGTCACCCTGGCAGGCTAGAATAGATATATACACATAGAATATATAGATGTCAGTGACAAGTTTATTTATATTGCATAGAAAAGCTGGCAATTCATGTGCCATGTACTGTAAAATCACTGAAGGAGTTGATAGGGTAGAAGAGATGGATTGCATACAGTAAATGCCAATAGAATAGGTAGATATATAGATGTCTGTGACAAATACAATTAGTACAGTGTTTGTGTGCAGCTTACTCTACATGTATTTAAGTAATAAAAGATTATTTTTTGGAAAAAATGTGGCCTCCTGCGCAATTTTCGTAATTGGCAGAGGGAAAGCCGATGGCTGGGGGCCGATGTTTATAGCCTGGGAAGGGGTAATACCCATGCAGCTTCCCTGGCTATTAATATCAGCTCACAGCTGTATAATTAGCCTTTACTGACTATTAAAATCAGGGACCCCCCCCCAAAAAAAAAAACAACAAAATGACGTGTGGTACCCCTGCAATTAATAACCAGCAAAGGCTACGCAGACATCTGTGAGCTGATATTAATAGCCTAGGAAGGGGCCATGGATATTGCCCCCCCAGGCTAAAAACATCAGCTCTTAACCGCTCCAGAAAAGGCCCAATTCTGGCACTTCGCCTCACTCTTACTGCTTACCCTGTAGCGGTGGCAAGTGGGGCGATAGTTGGGGGGGTTGTTGATGTCACCTGACAATACAAAGGTGACATCAAGCCCCGAAGTTAATAATGGAGAGGCCTCAATAAGAAGCCCCCATTACTAACCCCATAGTCAACATTGTATGAAAACACAGACACCCAGAAAAAAAGTCCTTTAATTGAAAGAATGACGCAGACTCCTTTAATAATCTTAACTAAACCATACTTACGACCTCCCCCATTCCCCTGATGCCCTCGTCATCTGCAAAAGAGTTAAAAAACACAACAATATTCCTCACCTTTCCGCAGAAATGCTGCAAATCCATTTGTCCCATGACTTGTCCAGCTCTTCACATCTAGATGGCAGGCTGCATGAACGTGTGTTCAGTGTCTCTCTGAACTCCTATTACTAGTGATGAGCGAGTGTACTCGTTGCTCGGGTGACCTCTGAGTATTTGACTGCTCGGAGATTTAGTTTTCATCACCTCAGCTGAATGATTTACAGCTACTAGCCAGGCCAAGTACATGTGGGGGTTGCTAGAGAATCCCTACATGTAATCGAGCAGGCTAGTAGCTGTAAATGATTCAGCTGCTGGATGAAAACTAAATCTCTGAGCAGTCATAAATACTCGGAGGTCACCCGAGCAACGAGTATACTCGCTCATCACTACCTATTACCTTATCTGATGGCGCCGCGACCATGAGAAAGTTCTCCTGCTGTCTGACAGGTACTTTAAGGTCCCAAAAGAGTAAAGTATTCCTGGTTAATAAATATGTAGAAATTATGATCTTGGAGCAGTGGGAGGATGTAGAGAAGAGACTGATTATGCCAAGGAGTTTCAGATCTTGTCTTCCATTCAAACCAGAAGAGATGAAATTATGTGTAGTTCCTAGATCAATATCCCCATAGCCAAAGTGGCTTAACGGACAGCTATTCCTTTCTATGATTGATTCATGCTTGAGGGATTCTAAGGACAGGAAGGCAGATGGGCTACTCAAGTGAACATGGGAGACTTTGGCAGCAATTCTTAAAGCTAATATAGCTGCTACCTCTGCAGCAAGTTACATGAACCTATGGATAGATGAGCTAGTGGGCCACCTTAGAAAGAAGACATCCAGAGATGAGATCCTGGAATCCATTCCCTTACTCAAAATGGCAACGTGGTTTATTGCAAATGCCTCCGCACAATCCAATTCGCGGCAAGAAATGGGGCACTTTCTAATACTGTAAGACGGGCAATTTGGCTTAAGACGTGGTCGGGGGATAGCCACTTTAAAAACATGGTGTGTTCAATTCCCTGTTCCAGTCTCTGGGTATTGGCACAGGTTTGGATGACATACTGGAAAAAGCCTCAGACGAGAACAAAGGATTTTCAGAGGAGAAATCAAAAAGGGTATTGTCCTTTCAGAGGACCCGTTACCATCAGATACCAAATTCTAGAGGTAAAGGAAACCCAGTAGATGGAGCTACCCCAAGGAAAGCAGAGGAATGAATACTTTTCTCAATCTGTCCACTAACGCAGGAAGACAATGACGCCAATGAAGTGGGGGAAGACTCCAATCCTTTCACTATGCATGGGCAGAAGTATCCCAGAATCCATGGATACTTCAGACAATTTCAGAAGGGTACAGGATATTGAGTGTTTTTTGCAAGTCTACAAAAGGCTGCTACGTGATGTAAAAAAGTTGGTAACTTCAGGAATAGTAATACCAGAATGGTTCCTTGGATACCACTCACATCTATCTATTCTCAATAAAGAAACCTGAGGGCGACTTCCTCTCAATTATAAATCTAACATCCCTTGGGGATTGGATACAGAAAATTCAAAATGGAATCGATAAGATCAACAATTCCTCTTATCAGGAAAGATATGGAAGCTGGTGACGTCTGTGGTATATACAAAGGTCTGGAAGAAGCTTTGCTCCCAATACCAGGAAACAATGGTGGATATATCAAGCCCTAATATTCCAAAGATACTACAGTTTCTTCAATCCAAGTTTGATAAAGGCCCAAGATCCAGCACTTTGAAGGTACAAATTTCAGCTCTGAGTGCTTTTCTTGGATTATCCGTTAGCAAGCCATCCCTGGATTGAGAGATTTATTAAGGCCACAGGCAGGATTAGACCCACAATTAAGGACTATGTCCTTCCACTGGACTTGAATTTGATGGATGTTCATCGGCTTATGTAGACCACCATATGAGCCTCTAGAAGACTTGGTTAAAATGCCTCTCCTTAAAAACTGCCTTCCTGGTTGCCATAACTACAAGACGATTGATGAAGCTTGTATCTCACCCAAGACCCTTATCTAAAGGTCCTAGAAGATTGCATTACCTTAAGGTTAGATCCAGCCTTCTTGCTTAACAGGTAACTACATGCCATATGAGTCATGCAATCGCTTTGCTTTCCTTTTGTCAAAACCATAAAGATAGCTGGGAACTCACATTCCATTCTTTAGATGCAAGAGGAGCAGTCCTCCAATACCTAGAAACCACAAAAAGTTGGCGTATAGTTTCCAATCTGTTTATTCGGTTTGCAGGGAAGAAAACATCAAAAGCGCCCTTAGCAAGGTGGATTAAGTCGGCAATCAGTCTGACCTTTTGAGAAGAAAGAGCACCACGGGACAACATCAGGGCCTACTCAACTAGAGCAGTATCTACAAGTGCTTCTTACTAAAATAGAAATATAAAATAGTTGATTTATTTCAGTTCTTCAATACAAAAAGTGAAACTCATTATATAGTCATTACAAACAGATTGATCCATTTCAAGTGTGTATTTCTGTTAATGTTGATGATTATGGCTTACAGCCAATGAAAACCCAAAAGAAATTATCTTGGTAAATTAGAATAATTAACAAAAACACCTGCAAAGGCTTCTTAAGCATTTAAAAAGGTCCCTTAGTCTTTCAGCAGGCTCCACTATCATGGGGAAGACTGCTGACTTGACAGTTGTCCAGAAGGCAGTCATTGACACACTCCACAAGGAGAGTAAGCCACAAAATGTCATTGCTAAAGAAGCTGGCTGTTCAGAGTGCTGTATCCAAGCATATTAATGAAAAGTTGAATGGAAGGAAAGTGTGGTAGAAAAAGGTACACAAGCAATTTGGGATATCTGCAGCCTTGAAAAGATTAAGAAAAGGCCATTCAAAAATTTGGAGGAGATTCACAAGTTGTGGACTGCTGCTCAATTCATTGCTTCAAGAGCCACCACACGCAGACTTATCCAGGCTATGGACTACAAGAGTCACATCCCTTGTGTCAAGCCACTCATGACCAATAGACAATGCCAGAAGCGTCTTACCTGGGCCAAGGAAAAAAAGAACTGGACTCTTGCGCAGTGGTCCAAGGTGGGGTTTTCAGATGAAAGTAAAGTTTGTATTTCATTTGGAAATCAAGGTCCCAGAGTCTGGAGGAAGAGTAGAGAGGCCACAATCCAAGCTACTTGGTCTAGTGTGAAGTTTCCACAATCAGTGATGGTTTGGGGAGCCATGTCATCTGCTGGTGTAGGTCCACTGTGTTTTATCAAGACCTAAGTCAGCACAGCTGTCTGCCAGGATATTTTAGAGCATTTCATGTGTCCCTCAGCCGACAAGCTCTTTGGAGATGGAAATGTCATTCTCCAGCAGGACTTGGTCCCTGTCCACAATGCCAAAAGTACCAATACCTGGTTTAAAAAGAACAGAACCGTTTTACTGTGCTTGATTGGCCAGCAAACTTGCCTGACCTTAGCCCCATAGAGAATCTCTGTGGTATTGTCAAGAGGAAGATGAGACACCAGACCCAACAATGCAGACGAGCTGAAGGTTGCCATGAACGCAACCTGGGATTTTCTAACACCTCAGCAGTGCCACAGGCTGATCGCTTCCATGTCACACCGCATTGAAGCAGTAATTGATGCACAAGGAGCCCCGACCAAGTATTGAGAGCATTTACTCAACATAAATTTCAGTAGGCCGACATTTCAGATTTTAAAATAATTTTTATAAAACTAGTGGTAAAAGTGGAGTTATAAAGGTATTCTAATTTACTGAGATAATGACTTTTGGGTTTTCATTGGCTGTAAGCCATAATCATTAACATTAACAGAAAAAATAAACACTTGAAATACTGTAGATCACTCTGTAATGACTCTATATATGAGATTCACTTTTTGTATTGAAGAACTGAAATAAATTAAAGGGAACCTGTCACCCCCAAAATGGCTGGTGAGGTAAGCTCACCGGCATCAGGGGCTTATCTACAGTATTCTGTAATGCTGTAGATAAGCCCCAGATGTTACCTGAAAGAGGAGAAAAAGACGTTAGATTATACTCACCCAGGGGCGGTCCCGGTGCGGTCAGGTCGGATGGGTGTCTCCGGTCCGCTCCGGCGCCTCCCATCTTCATTCCATGACGTTCTCTTCGGGTCTTTATGCCGCGGCTCCGGCGCAGGCGTACTTTGCAAAGTACTGCAGTGCGCAGGCGCCGGGCCTCTCTGACCTTTCCGTTGCCTGCGCACTGCAGTACATTGCTCTGCCCTCAACAGGGCAGACAAAGTACGCCTGCGCCGGAGCCGCGGCGTAAAGACCCGAAGAGGACATCATGGAATGAAGATGGGAGTCGCCGGAGCGGACCGGAGACACCCATCCGACCTGACCGCACCGGGATCACCCCTGGGTGAGTATAATCGAACGTCTTTTTCTCCTCTTTCAGGTAACATCTGGGGCTTATCTACAGCATTACAGAATGCTGTAGATAAGCCCCTGATTCCGGTGAGCTTGCCTACCAGCCATGTTGGGGGTGACGGGTTCCCTTTAAGGTTCAGTGACCTGTCATTTAAGCCAGAATGATGAAGAGCATAAAAAAAGAGCCACCCAAAGTCCCGCCCCAGAGCATGAGCATCTCATTAACTGAAAACCGCAAACACAGATTAAACAAGAACCACGAGACAAATTTCTTCAACCCAGGTATCATTTTAATTAGTGTAACAGCGCAAACCTGGCAATGCCTGTAGTTTACTTTGTAAAATCCTTATGACAGGTTTGCTTTACCTGTTCTCTACAGAACCAGGCAATGATATATCATCCTATATGAGCACAAAGTGCTATGGATTTTTTTTACTTTCAGCAATGTCAGCACCACACAAGATCAAGGACCGGAAACCTAATGAAATAAAAGTGTGTAACCTCTCCCCCGCATCAGTTGGTTTTCTGTCCTTGAGGGAAACCTCAAGCTGAAGTATCTAGACGGATAAAAGAAGGAGCCTGCCCAGGTCCAACCTGGTTGCTTGGAAGAACGACTGGTTGCCTGCCTGCAGCGCTGGTGTATTGTTCTGGAGCCGCCACCACTATGGCTTATACATACATACAAGTGTGGCAGAGGCCTTTTTTCCACATGTCTTCAGCCACTGTGTTGTTCCAGGCAGCGAATACTCGGGGAGTGGAGCATGCTGGGGATACGTGAACAAGAAGTGCTAAGGTACACTTGCAGGGGGCCTCCAAAGGAGGCATCCATGAGGGAGAAGACGCTGTAGCTGGTTCCTCATTCAAAATGGTGTCTCATCACAGTAAGAGTGCTTTTGCTCCAGCTCTTCTTCCCATGTGTGATAGAGGAACAGCAGCAGCATTAACGACAGAGTGGGTGCAGCAGTGGCAGTCACATTAGTAGCAGCAGAGACAGTAAGGCCAGCCAGTAAAGCAGAGTTGGTCGTGATTTCACAGCCTCCAGAGAGGAACAGTTTTGTGACCTGGTGCAGCCTTCTAATTCGGTACCCTTAAGTAAACAGCGGGTGGTGAGGGATCTTTGTGAATGTTCATATTGTTAATGAGGCTCTTTTCTTGTCATTAGTTTACTAGGAAAGCCCTAAGAAAGTTCAAAATGTAAAATGGGAATGTGCACTTTGCAAGAACCTGTTACTGGTTGACTGTCAGAAAATGCTCTGTTCAGAATGCGTTCAAAAGACAATCTGTGAAGAAACCCCCTACTTCGCTATGAGTTTTTGCAGTCCGTTATCAGAACAGAGGTTAAAGATTCCCAAAAATCTCTTATGCAAGAGGGTGTCAAAAAGGGAAGAAAGGGATCTAGGAAATTAATCATCAGATTCGGACTAATTCCTTTAATCAGAGGGTACATATGAATCTGATTCCTCTTTTTTTTCTCTTTGTCTTTTGTTTGCGGTCCAGGGGATTGACCATGCTTCCCTATTGAGGATACAGATAGGTAGATTAAAGCGGTAAAGGCCACCATGGGCCTCACAGATACTAAGGCCAAAGAAAAAAAGGCTCATTACCCTCATCTTCAAAAAGGAAGAACCGCTTTGAGGAAGAAGCAACATTATAGGATAACATTCCAAAAATAGATGTCGCAGTAGCCAAACTTCTAGGATACCTACGTTTTCCATTGAGGACCTGGGTATCCTGAAGGACCCACTAGGTAGAAAGGAGGACTGTTACTTGAGCCATGCTTAAGGGACCTTGGCGGATGCCTTGAAACCAGCTATAGCGGGGACTTGTACAGCCAGGTGTTTGATTTGGTTGCAGCAACTGGAAATTCAGTTAAAGCATCATGTCTCAAGGGAGAAAAATGTGGCCATTCTTGCTGATGACTCAGCAAACTCTTTGAGGCTGGCGGCCAGATCAGCATGCCTCTTTAACGCTGCTTGGAGAGCAGTGTGCACAATATTTCCTAAGTGAAGTAAGATTTGTAATGGGTCAGAGCTCAATAGACATTATAACAACCGGAACCCCAATAGAGCATACTTAATGCATCAAGAGAACCATAGAGTATTTTCAACTATAAAAAATTGATTTTATTGAAATAAACGCACTCTTAAAACATGTCCAAACAGAGTATCGCTACCAAAAGCAGGAAAAAATTATGGGTTCTCAATTAAATACACAGACATAAAATGTGTGTTCACACCAGAAAGAATTTGATTCTGCAAAGTATATAGCCCTGAATAGTACACATGAGTTGTGCTGGTCTAGATCAATGGGATTTTCAGCAAACCTATTTTTGGTATGTGTATTCAGGGTGAATGAAGAAAGCTCCAGCCTGAAGTGAATCACAAACAGCCCTGATCAACCACCCATATAGCACAGTGCAAGGTGGTGTCCTTGTGAGGAATTTGATGTCAGGGTATAACAAAGTGCATATGGCCGAGAATAGTAAAGTGCATATCACAAGGTATAGTAAAGTGCATGTAATGGGCTGATACTAAGGAATATAGTAAATGGATCCCTACCTGTTGCTCCTACTCATGTTTCGCCATGTTTCTTCAGAGAGCAGTATGGCTGAAGCGCCTAAAAATGGTACCAATAAACACGTCAACTTGTCCCTCAAAAAACAAGCCCTCACATTACTCGGCAGAAATGCATAAAAAAATTATAGATCTCAAAATATGGCAATGCAAAAAGTTTTTTTTTTGTAAAAAACAAAAAACGTTTTTTTAGTATGCGGTAGTAGCCAAATATAAAAAACTATTTAAATCTAGTATCACTGTAATTGCACTGATCCGAATAATAAACTTGTCTAATCACTTAGAACTGTGTAAAAAATAAATAAAATAAATTCTTGGCGTGCTGTTGATTTGTTCATTCTGCCTCCCAAAGATTGCAATGAGGCTTGGTGCACATTTATCCTGCACTCAATGCTGAGCGCTTACCCCGGGGTTTCCGTGTAAATCTCTGAAATACCTGATTCAGACGGAACCCTCAGTGCAAGAGTCCTTATAATGAGGCAGGTGGAGACACTGTGAACTCTGTCTGGCCTATGATCCATCTGCGTCCATTTTTTTAGTCATCTTTTAAGGTGTGTGCAAAAGTGAGGTTAGCCACAGTTTTGTACACCTCTGAAAAACCAGACACTGCTAAAGCACATGCCAAAATGGAGTCCATAACTGTCTATTAGTGAATGGATTTGTCGGTGGCTTCATCTGAATCACATATTTAAGATATTTAGATGGAAACCCTGTTGTAAATGCTCAGCGTAGAGCACAGGATAAATGTGAACTAATTCAAAATGTTCTCTGCCCCAAAATGCCACCAATAAAAACTTTTAGTCAACCCATAAAAAACAAGTCCTCACTCAGGTCTGTCCTCTGTTAACAGAAATATAGGGGGTGTTCTAGTTACTGGTAGCACAAATTCTGTGAAAAAAAAACATGGCTCCCACCCAAAGAAATATAGCGAATTCTGAGCTCCTAAATCCAAATGCCCCCCTCCCCTCTGAGTCCCACCATGTGCCTAAACCGTAGTTAGCAACCACATTTAAGTAGTGAAGAGAGCCCACTTAATTTAAGTGCGTGTGTCTCCAGAAGCACAAGCTGGGCACCATGTTTTGGGCACTATAATGGCATATCCACAATTTTCACTCTGCAACTTCCACTGCTTGTTTGTTTCTGGAAAACGCTCATAGCGTAAAAATAGTCACTACAGCCATAGAATCTCCAGACTGGTGTAAGTTCCAATAAGGGGTCACTTGAGGGAGGTTTCCACCGTTTAAGCACAGCAAGGGGTCTGCAAATGAAGTCCGCAAATTATTCTAGAACAATCTGCATCACAAAAGTCAAATAGCGCTCCTTCCCTCCCGACCTCTGCCGTGTGGCTAAACAGTACTTTACAACCTTATATAGGGTATTGATAGTCTGGAGAAAATGTGCAACTAATCATGGTTTCTCTTTTTTACCCAGTTTCCCTTTTGAAAATAACATCTGGTGCTAAAACAGTATTTTAGTGAGAAAAATGTATTTTTTTGTGAGAAAAATGTATTTAATACATTTGGTATAAAATTTTGTGACACACCTGTGGTGTCAATATCCTCACTGTATCACTAGATGTATTCGTTGAGGAGTGCAGTTTGTAAAATGGGGTCACTGTCTTAGAGGGTTCTGTTTTCTGGCACCTCGGGCTCAGCCAATGTCACATGACGCCCACGATCCATTCCAGAAAAATCTTCGTTTCAATATGGCGCTCCTGCACTTCTGAGCTTTGCACTGTGCAGGAACAGTAGTTTCCAACCCCATTATGAGCTATTGGTGTACTCGGGAGAAATTGCGTAACAAATTCTGTGGTCCATTACCCCTTAATAGATCTTTTGAAAACTAAAAAATTGTGGCTAAAACAACATTTTAGTGGAGAAAAATGTAACTTTTAATTTCCGCAGGTCAATGTTACAAAATTCTGTAAAGCATTTGTTTCTTTAACCTCTCTCTGACCTTAGACGAACTATCCCATCGAGGTGACCAGGGCCTATCTGACCCTCGACGGGATAGTACGTCACATGTGATCAGCCGCGCTCACAGGGGGAGTGCGACCGGGATTCAGCTGATTATCACAGCTGACATCCGGCACTATGTGCCAGGAGCGGTCACGGACCGTTCCCGGCACATTAAACCCAGGAACACTGCGATCAAACAAGATTGCAGCATTCCGGCGGCACAGGGAAGCATCGCGCAGGGAGGGGGCTCCATGCGTGCGTCCCTGAGACCCTCAGAACAATGCGATGTGATCACGTTCCGAGCGTCTCCTTCATCCTCCTCCCTGCAGGCCCCAGATCCAAGATGGCCACGGTGGTTTTCCGGGTCCTGCAGGGAGGTGGCTTGTCAGCGCCGGCAAGCCTCCTACACTGCCTGTCAGATTGCTGATCTGACAGTGCTGTGCAAAGTGTCAGATCAGCGATTTGACAATATATAGTGATGTCCCACCCTGGGACAAAGTAAAAAAACAAAAATGAACATGTGTAAAAATATTTATGTAAAGAAAAAAATGTTTTTGTTCCAATAAATACATTTCTTTATGTAAAAAAAACAAACAATAAAAGTACACATATTTAGTATCACTGCGTCTGTAATGACCCGACCTATAAAACTGTCCCACTAGTTAACCCCTTCAGTGAACACCATAAAAAAAAAACATGGTAAAGCCTGCTTTTATAGGAAGCTCAGAACCAACTGTGTCTGGATGTAATTAAAATCACAGCATGGTGAAGGGCGGGGCATTCAAGTCAGAAAAAATAGTACATAGTAAATATAGGAAAACTGACTGAACAGCAAACTAGTCTGAACTGGTGCATAACCCAAAAAAAGTCATATAGCAAATAGATCAATGGCTGCACTCAAAATTTACTGTGCTAAAGCAAGGAAATGTGCAATACATGAAATGTGAATAGCATAATGGCTTGTGAAATTCATGAAAAAACACATGAGATTCTTAGCACAAGATTTGGCCAAAAGTTGTGAGCCCATCCACCAAACGTCAAGGTAATCTCAGAACGGATGGGTACCTGAGCTGACTGCCCTTCACCATGCTGTGATTTTAATTACATCCAAACACAGTTGGTTTTGAGCTTCCTATAAAAGCAGGCTTTACCATGTTATTAGCCATAGGTAAGTGTTCACACTAGGCAGTCAGCTCAGCTCAGGTACCCATCCGTTCTGAGATTACCTTGACGTTTGGTGGATGGGCTCACAACTTTTGGCCAAATCTTGTGCTAAGAATCTCATGTGTTTTTTCATAAATTTCACAAGCCATTATGCTATTCACATTTCATGTATTGCACATTTCCTTGCTTTAGCACAGTACATTTTGAGTGCAGCCATTAATCATAAAAATCCGCTATAAATAGTAAATCAAACCCCCCTTTATCACCCCCTTAGTTAGGTTAGTTAGGGAAAAATAATAAAATTAAAAAATGTATTTATTTCTTTTTTTCCATTTGGGTTAGGGTTGGGGCTAGAGTTGCGGTTAGGGTTTGGATTACGTTTACGGCTGGAATTAAGGTTATCGTTGGGATTAGGGTTAGGGTTGTGGTTGGGATTAGGGTTAGGGGTGTGTTGGGGTTAGGGTTGTGGTTAGGGTTGGGATTAGGGTTAGGGGTGTGTTCGGGTTAGGTGTGTGGTTATGGTTGGGGTTAGGGTTGGAGTTAGAATTGGGGTGTTTCCACTGTTTAGGCACATCAGGGGCTCTCCAAACGCGACATGGTGTCCGATCTCAATTCCAGCCAATTCCGCGTTGAAAAAGTAAAACGGTGCTCCTTCCTTTCTGAGCTCTGCCGTGCGCCCAAACAGTGGTTTACCCCCACATATATGGTATGAATGTACTCAGGACAAATAGGACAACAACTTTTGTGGTCCAATTTCTCCTGTTACCCTTGGGAAAATTAAAAATTTGTGGGAAAAAAATTATTTTTTATTTTCACGGCTCTGCGTTATAAACTTTAGTGAAACACATGGGGGTTAAAAGTTCTCATAACACATCTAGATAAGTTCCTTGGGGGTCTAGTTTCCAATATGGGGTTACTTGTGGGGGTTTCTATCGTTTAGGTACATCAGAGGCTCTGCAAACGCAACGTGAAGCCCGCAGACCATTCCATCAAAGTCTGCATTCCAAAATGGCACTCCTTCCCTTCCGAGCTCTGCCATGTGCCCAAACGGTGGTCCCCCCCACATATGGGGTATCAGCGTACTCAAGATAAATTGGACAACAACTTTTGGGGCCCAATGTCGCTTGTTACTCTTGGAAAAATACAAAATTGGGGGCTTTTTTTTTTTCACGGCTCTGCGTTATTAAACTTTAGTGAAACGCTTGGGGGTTCAAAGTTCTCACAACACATCTAGATAAGTTCCTTAGGGGGTCTACTTTCCAAATGGTGTCACTTTTGGGGGTTCCACTGTTTAGGTACATTAGGGGTTCTCCAAACGTGTCATAGAGTCCGATCTCAATTCCAGCCATTTTTGCATTGAAAAGTCAAATGGCACTCCTTCCCTTCCGAGCTCTGCCATGAGCCCAAACAGTGATTTACCCCCACATATGCGTACTCAGGACAAATTGCACAAAAACTTTTGGGGTTCAATTTCTCCTGTTACCCATGGTAAAATAAAACAAATTGGATCTGAAGTACCGTATTTTCCGGTGAATAAGATGACTTTTTAACCCCTGAAAATCTTCTCAAAAGTCAGGGGGTCGTCTTATACGCAGGGTACGGCGTATGCAGGGAGCGGTCCTGGATGGTTCCCAGGGTCTGGAGGAGAGGCGACTCTCCTTCAGGCCCTGGGATCCATATTCATGTAAAAAAAAAGAATAAAAATAAAAAACATGGATATATTTACTTTCCGACGGCCCCCCGCTCTCAGCGGAGCAAGCGGCGGCCTCCGTTCCCAAGGATGCATTGCGCGAAGGACCAGAGATGACGTCGCGGTCTCGTCCTCCAGACCCTGGGAGCCGTCTTATATGACGAGTATATCCCAAACTCCATATTTTATATGGAAAAGTTGGGGGTCGTCTTATACACCCGAAAATACAATAAGTTTTTTGTGGGAAAAAAAATAAATGTTCATTTTTTTTAAAAACATTCCAAAAATTCCTGTGAAGCACCTGAAGGGTTAATAGACTTCTTGAATGTGGTTTCGAGCACTTTGAGGGGTGCAGTTTTTAGAATGGTGTCACTTTGGAGTATTTTCTATCATATAGACCCCTCAAAGTGACTTAAAATTTATTATGTATTTTGTGTGACAACTGTGTGATTTAAGGGCATGAAAATTCAAAGTTGGAAAATTGCAAAATTTTCTAAATTTTCACCAAGTTTCCTTTTTTTTCCCACAAATAAACGCAAGAAATTTTACCACTGTCATGAAGTATAATATGTCACGAGAAAACAGTGTCCGAATCACCAGGATCCGTTGAAGCGTTCCAGAGTTATAACCTCATAAAGGGACAGTGGTCAGAATTGTAAAAATTGGCCCGTCATTAACGTGCAAACCACCCTTGGGGGTAAAGGGGTATTTTAGCTCACTACACCGCTAGACAAATTCCTCAAGAGGTGTAGTTTCCAAAATGAGGTTATATGTGGATGGTTTTTGCTGTTTTGGCATCATAGCGGCTCTTCAAATGCAACATGGCGCCTGCAGTCTATTCCTGTCAAATAGCGCTCCTTCCCTTCCGAACCCTGCCATGCGCATAAATAGTTCTCCCCCTTATATGGGGCACTGGTATACTCAGGAGAAATGACACAACAAATTATATGGTTTATTTTCTCCTGTTACCGTTTTTAAAATTAACTATTTGGGGCTAAAGCAACACTTTTGTGGGAAATATGTGATTGTTTATTTTCACGGCTCAACTTAAAATAATTCTGTGAAGCACCTGTGGGTTTAAAGTGCTCAGCAAACCTCTAAATAAATTTCTTGAGGGGTGTAGTTTCCAAAATAGGGTCATATGTGGGGTGTTTCCACTGTTTAGGCACATTGGGCGCTCCAAAAGTCAAATAGTTACATAGTTATTAAGGTTGAAGGAAGACTTTACGTCCATCTAGTTCAACCCATAGCCTAACATGCCCTAACATGTTGATCCAGGGGAAGGCAAAAAAAAACCCATGTGGTAAGAGTAAGCTCCACCATGGGGAAAAAAATTCCTTCCCGACCCCACATACGGCAGTCAGACTAGTTCCCTGGATCAACGCCTTATCAAGGAATCTAATATACACTCACTGGCCACTTTATTAGGTACACCTGTCCAACTTCTTGTTAACACTTAATTTCTAATCAGCCAATCACATGGCGGCAACTCAGTGCATTTAGGCATGTAGACATGGTCAAGACAATCTCCTGCAGTTCAAACCGAGCATCAGTATGGGGAAGAAAGGTGATTTGAGTGCCTTTGAACGTGGCATGGTTGTTGGTGCCAGAAGGGCTGGTCTGAGTATTTCAGAAACTGCTGATCTACTGGGATTTTCACGCACAACCATCTCTAGGGTTTACAGAGAATGGTCCGAAAAAGGAAAAAAATCCAGTGAGCGGCAGTTCTGTGGGCGGAAATGCCTTGTTGATGCCAGAGGTCAGAGGAGAATGGGCAGACTGGTTTGAGCTGATAGAAAGGCAACAGTGACTCAAATCGCCACCCGTTACAACCAAGGTAGGCCTAAGAGCATCTCTGAACGCACAGTGCGTCGAACTTTGAGGCAGATGGGCTACAGCAGCAGAAGACCACACCGGGTACCACTCCTTTCAGCTAAGAACAGGAAACTGAGGCTACAATTTGTACAAGCTCATCGAAATTGGACAGTAGAAGATTGGAAAAACGTTGCTTGGTCTGATGAGTCTCGATTTCTGCTGCGACATTCGGATGGTAGGGTCAGAATTTGGCGTAAACAACATGAAAGCATGGATCCATCCTGCCTTGTATGGAGCATCTTTGGGATGTGCAGCCGACAAATCTGCGGCAACTGTGTGATGCCATCATGTCAATATGGACCAAAATCTCTGAGGAATGCTTCCAGCACCTTGTTGAATCTATGCCACGAAGAATTGAGGCAGTTCTGAAGGCAAAAGGGGGTCCAACCCGTTACTAGCATGGTGTACCTAATAAAGTGGCCGGTGAGTGTATATACCCTGTAACATTATACTTTTCCAGAAAGGTATCCAGTCCCCTCTTAAATTTAAGTAATTAATCACTCATTACAACATCATACGGCAGAGAGTTCCATAGTCTCACTGCTCTTACAGTAAAGAATCTGCGTCTGTTATTATGCTTAAACCTTTTTTCCTTTTTTTTTCCTCCAGACGTAGAGGATGCCCCCTTGTCCCTGTCACCGGTCTATGAGTAAAAAGATCATCATATTTCCCCTTCCCTTCCAAGCCCTGCCATGCATCCAAACAGTAGTTTTCTACCACATATGGGGTATCTGTGTTTTCAGGATAAATTACACAAAAAATGTATGGGCCATTTTCTCCCGTTACCCTTGTAAAAATTAAAAATTTGAGGATAAAACAATGTGTAAAAAAAAAAAAAAAGTATAATTTTCATTTTTTTCCTTCCACATTGCTTTAATTCCTGTGAAGCACCTGAAGGGTTAATAAACTTCTCCAATGTGTTTTTGAGAGCTTTTAGGGGAGCAGTTTTTAAAAGTGTCACTTTTGGGTATTTTCTGTCACCTAGGCCCCTTAAAAAGTCACTTCAAATTGCTGATAACCTTTTAACCCATCTAAATTTCTAACAAAAAAAAGGTTTAAAAAAATGATGGTGATGTAAAGTAGACATGTGGTAAATGTTATTTATTAATTATTTTGTTTGATAAAACGAGCTGATTTAACGGCATAAAAATTAAAAGATTGAAAATTGCAAAGTTTTTAAAATATTTCCCAAAATGTTGACATTTTTTGAAATGCAAAAAATATCAACCTAAATTTATCATTAACATAAAGTACAACGTGTCATTAAAAAACATTCTCAGAATCAATGGGATCTGTTGAAACGTTCCAGAGTCATTACCACATAAAGTGACACTGGTCAGAATTATAAAAATTTGGCCTGGTCAGGAAGGTGAAAACAGACTTGGGGTGGTAAGTGTTTAATACCAGAGTTCTTTCACCAGGAGGAGCTCTGCTTTCAGCATTTTTTTTTTCAAACAGACCTCATCCTATGATGAAGTTTTGTTGAGTTTGTGATGCTGCAGAATTCCTGCATCTATTATTTTAATTACGCTACTTTGTTTTTTTATCGCATTTTTTACGCTGCATTTTTTATCTCTTTCATGTGTTATGCTTTAACCCCTTCACCCCCAAGGGTGGTTTGCACGTTAATGACCAGGCCAATTTTTACAATTCTGACCACTGTCCATTTATGAGGTTATAACTCTGGAACGCTTCAACGGATCTTGGCGATTCTGACACTGTTTTCTCGTGACATATTGTACTTCATGATAGTGGTAAAATTTCTTCGATATAACTTGCGTTAATTTGTGAAAAAAGCGAATATTTGGCGAAAATTTTGAAAATTTCGCAATTTTCCAACTTTGAATTTTTATGCCCTTAAATCACAGACATATGTCACGCAAAATACTTAATAAGTAACATTTCCCACATGTCTACTTTACATCAGCACAATTTTGGAACCAAATTTTTTTTTTGTTAGGAAGTTATAAGGGTTAAAAGTTGACCAGAAATTTCTCATTTTTACAACACCATTTTTTTTTAGTGACCACATCTCATTTGAAGTCATTTTGAGGGGTCTATATGATAGAAAATACCCAAGTGTGACACCATTCTAAAAACTGCACCCCTCAAGGTACTCAAAACCACTTTCAGGAAGTTTATTAACCCTTCAGGTGTTTCACAGGAATTTTTGGAATGTTAAATTAAAAATGAACATTTAACTTTTTTTCACACACAATTTATTTCAGCTCCAATTTGTTTTATTTTACCAAGGGTAACAGGAGAAAATGGACCCCAAAAGTTGTTGTACAATTTGTCCTGAGTACGCTGATACCCATATGTGGGGGTAAACCACTGTTTGGGCGCATGGCAGAGCTCGGAAGGAAAGGAGCGCCATTTGACTTTTCAATGCAAAATTGACTGGAATTGAGATGGGACGCCATGTTGCGTTTGGAGAGCCCATGATGTGCCTAAACATTGAAACCCCCCACAAGTGACACCATTTTGGAAAGTAGACCCCTTAAGGAACTTATCTAGATGTGTGTTGAGCACTTTGACCCAACAAGTGCTTCACAGAAGTTTATAATGCAGAGCCGTAAAAATAAAAAATCATATTTTTTCACAAAAATGATCTTTTCGCCTCCATTTTTTTATTTCCCCAAGGGTAAGAGAAGAAATTAGACCACAAAAGTTGTTGTGCAATTTGTCCTGAGTACGCTGATACCCATATGTGGGGGTAAACCACTGTTTGGGTGCATAGCAGAGCTCGGAAGGGAAGGAGCGCTATTTTACTTTTCAATGCAAAATTGACTGGAATTAAGATGGGACGCCATGTTGCGTTTGGAGAGCCCCTGATGTGCCTAAACATTAAAAACCCCAACAAGTGACACCATTTTGGAAAGTAGACCCCCTAAGGAACTTATCTAGATGTGTTTTGAGAGCTTTGAACCCCCAAGTGTTTCACTACAGTTTATAACGCAGAGCCGTGAATATAAAAATTCTTTTTTTTTTTCACAAAAATGATTTTTAGCCCCCAGTTTTGTATTTTCACAAGGGTATCAGGATAAATTGGACCCCAAAAGTTGTTGTCCAATTTGTCCTGAGTACGCTGATCCTCCATATGTGGGGAACCACTGTTTGGGGCGCATGACAGAGCTCGGAAGGGAAGGAGCGCCATTTGGAATGCAGACTTAAATGGATTGGTCTGCAGGCGTCACGTTGCATTTGCAGAGCCCTTGATGTACCCAAACAGTACAAACCCCCCACAAGTGACCCCATATTGGAAACTAGACCTCCCAAGGAACTTATCTAGATGTGTTGTGAGAACTTTGAACCCCCAAGTGTTTCACTACAGTTTACAACGCAGAGCCGTGAAAATAAAAAATCCTTTTTTTCCCACAAAACTTATTTTTTTAGCCCCCAGTTTTGTATTTTCCCAAGGGTAACAGGAGAAATTGGACCCCAAAAGATGTTGTCCAATTTGTCCTGAGTACGCCGATACCCCATATGTTGGGGTAAACCCCTGTTTGGGCACACGGGAGAGAGCTCGGAAGGGAAGGAGCACTGTTTTACTTTTTCAACGCAGAATTGGCTGGAATTGAGATCGGATGCCATGTCGCGTTTGGAGAGCCCCTGATGTGCCGAAACAGTGGAAACCCCCCAATTATAACTGAAACCCTAATCCAAACACACCCCTAACCCTAATCCCACAGTAACCCTAACCACACCTCTAACCCTGACACACCCAACCCTATTCCCAACCGTAAATGTAATCCTAACCCTAGCCCCAACCCTAGCCCTAACCCTAGCTCTAACCCTAGCCCTGGCCCTAGCCCTAACCCTAGCCCTAACCCTGGCCCTAGCCCTAACCCTAACCCTAGCCCTAACCCTAATGGGAAAATGGAAATAAATACATTTTTTTTATTTTTTTATTTTTCCCTAACTATTTAGCGGATTGTTATGATTGGCAGCCGTCACACACTGAAAGACGCTTTTTATTGCAAAAAATATTTTTTGCATTACCACATTTTGAGAGCTATAATTTTTCCATATTTGAGTCCACAGAGTCATGTGAGGTCTTGTTTTTTGCGGGACGAGTTGACGTTTTTATTGGTAACATTTTCAGGCAAGTGACATTTTTTTATCGCTTTTTATTCCGATTTTTGTGAGGCAGAATGATCAAAAAACAGCTATTCATGAATTTCTTTTGGGGGAGGCGTTTATACCGTTCTGCGTTTGGTAAAATTGATAAAGCAGTTTTATTCATCTGGTCAGTACGATTACAGCAAAATCTCATTTATATATTTTTTTTATGTTTTGGCGCTTTTATACGATAAAAACTATTTTATAGAAAAAATAATTATTTTGGTATCGCTTTATTCTCAGGACTATAACTTTTTTATTTTTTTGCTGATGATGCTGTATGGCAGCTTGTTTTTTGCGGGACAAGATGATGTTTTCAGCGGTACCATGGTTATTTATTATCTGTCTTTTTGATCGCGTGTTATTCCACTTTTTGTTCCGCGGTATGGTAATAAAGCGTTGTTTTTTGCCTCGTTTTTTTTTTTCTTACGGTGTTTACTGAAGGGGTTAACTAGTGGGACAGTTTTATAGGTTGGGTCGTTACGGACGCGTCGATACTAAACGTGTACTTTTATTTTTTTTTTTATATTTAGATAAAGAAATGTATTTATGGGAATAATATATATATATATATTTTTTTTTCTTTATTTAGGATTTTTTTTTTTTTTTTTACACATGTGGAAATTTTTTTTTTTTACTTTGTCCCAGGGGGGGGGACATTACAGATCGGTGATCTGACAGTGTGCACAGCACTCTGTCAGATCACCGATCTGCCTCACAGCACTGCAGGCTTACCAAGCGCTTGCTCTGAGCAGGCACTCGGTAAGCCACCTCCCTCCCTGCAGGACCCGGATGCCGCGGCCATCTTGGATCCGGGACCTGCAGCGAGGAAGGAGGTAGGAGACCCTCGGAGCAACGCGATCACATCGCGTTGCTCCGGGGGTCTCAGGGAAGCCCGCAGGGAGCCCCCTCCCTGCGCGATGCTTCCCTATACCGCCGGCACACCGCGATCATGTTTGATTGCGGTGTGCCGGGGGTTAATGTGCCGGGGGCGGTCCGTGACCGCTCCTGGCACATAGTGCCGGATGTCAGCTGCGATATGCAGCTGACACCCGGCCGCGATCAGCCGCGCTCTCCCCGTGAGCGCGGCCGATCGCGTATGACGTACTATCCCGTCGGTGGTCATACGGGCCCACCCCACCTCGACGGGATAGTACGTCATATGTCAGAAAGGGGTTAAATAAAGCTGCTTTGTTTTTCATACTTCCTTTGTTTTGGCTTTTGACAAAACTTTATTGAAATACATAGGTGCAGATTACATGCGTATCCGCCAAAGAAACGCTCTAAAAATGCTTATGCGATTTATTTACCTGCAGATTTTCCCATCTAATTTAAGTGTATGGGGAAAATCCACACAGAAAACTCAGTGAGACCGCAAGGGAAATTGGCATGCAGGTCCATTTATGCTGGTAAGGGTAGGTGCAGATGGTCAGTAAATGTATGCAGCGTCCTACCTGCAGCGTCCAGATGTTACAGCATAGTAGATGGGATTTCAAGAAATCCCATGTCCACTATGCGTGCACAGACGCCCACTACTCTCCCACAGAGACGGACATGCGGTGGATCTTTCCAGACTGCAGCATGTCTATTTATCTTGCGGAGATGCCACGGAGCATCACTAACTTAGAAGGACGGCAGAGTGATATATCATTACTGATCACGATCCGATGTAGAAGAGTCCATGATGAACCAGAGTGGAATACAGATGACTGGAAATGCATAGGCACAAACATGTCTTACAGGTCTGAGAAATCGGGACTTTACAGTAGTGGTCTAATAGTCAACCTATTAGACTACATTCACACACAACGGTTATGCTGCAGCATTTAACCTGTAAGAGCATATAGAAAGATAACAAAGACAATGTGACAGAAAGTTCTAACCACATGTGTCCACCAAATGGAAATTAACCATTACAAGGTCCAGTGCAATAGAACATACAAGAAAAAAGCAAATAAGGAACCAAGATGAAGTAAAATTAGTATTTATTTATCAAAATATTTAAAACATTATTTAAATTACAATAAAGATGCAGAGCAAAATGAAGATGGTGAACCAAATAAAATCTAAAGAGAATCAACCTAAAGAAACAAGGACTTGGGAGTAGAGACTAATAACAATTACCTCGGACCTGCAGTGCCACGACTCTACGCGCGTTTCGGCTTTGTGCCTTCTTCCAGGGAAGAAGTCACTCTATTGGTGACTTCTATTTCTGGTTCACCCTCTTCATTTTGCTTTGCATCTTTATTGTAATTTAAATAATGTTTTAAATATTTTGATAAATACTAATTTTACTTCATCTTGGTTCATTATGGGCTTTTAACCTGTGTTCCTCCAATCTGTTTCCTCATACAATCACTGTGTCTCACTATCACTGCCTGTGTCTCCTACAAGATGGAGCAGACGGTCATTTACAGACTGATGTGAAACAGATTTCTGGTTTTTCATCTGTTTTTGAGGGATCCCTATAGTCTTAAATGACTGTATTCTCAGATTAGAATAAAAAAGTTGAGAATTGTATAAGCTCGATGTTTAACAAAGGATATATAGGTCTGTTAAAAAAAAATTTAAATGGTTTTATAAAATTATGATTGAGAAAAACTGATGTGCAAATACAGTTTAATAAACAAATTTCAGGCTGACCTGGGGGCATTATTAGGCATTATTAGGCTCCCAGCTGCGATGGTAACTGATCAAGTCACTGTGGCGTCAATGGGCTAACAGGGCTCATTCAGATGTTATTTTCCATCAGTGTAAGTAAACCAGGAGTGGAACATACAGAGAAAATGTAATTGAAAGATTGACACCCGTTCTGTGTTTTTGGAGACACTCCTATTTTCGGCCTACAAACACTGGTGAAAAATCACTGAAGTCTGAATGAGCCCTGTCATGATCTCAATGGCAAGAGAACATAGCATAAGCATATATAGGAACTAGCTCTTGGAAGATGGGAACTGAGCTGACCATGAACTAAACCTAACGCACAACTAGCAGTGGCCGGGTAGCATGCCTACGTTGATTCTAGATGCCCAGCCCAGCCGGAGGACTAAATAAAGCTAGCAGAGGAAAATATTAGTCCTAGCTCACCTCTAGAGAAATACCCCGAAAGGAGACAGAGGCCCCCCACATGTATTGGCGGTGAGTTGAGATGAAATCACAAACGTAGTATGAAAATAGGTTTAGCAAATTTGAGGTCCACTTACTACATAGCAGAAGACAGAAAGGACACTTTCATGGTCAGCTGAAAACCCTATCAAAAAACACCATCCAGAAATTACTTTAAAACTCTGGCATTAACTCATAACACCAGAGTGGCAATTCCCGTTCACAAGAGCTTTCCAGACCCAGTAACGAAACTACAGCTGTGAACTGGAACAAAATGCAAAAACAAACATGGACAAGAGTCCAACTTATCTAGTAGTTGTCTAGGAGCAGGAACAAGCACAGAGAGGCTTCTGATAACATTGTTGACCGGCAAGCAACTAACAGAGCAGCAAGGTTATATAGCGACTCCCACATCTTGATGGGAACAGGTGAACAGAGAAGATGAAGACACCAGTTCAATTCCACCAGTAGCCACCGGGGGAGCCCAAAATCCAAATTCACAACAGAGCCCTAATGCAGACATCTGTACAAATTAGTCCTATCTCTGTCCGAAATGCACAGACTGGCCACGGCTCTGCTGACCCAAGCATCACAACCTCATAGAAATTTAGGAATCTTGCATGGTCAAGTCGGGAGACCCGCGGCCAGTCCATGCATTGCGGACCGAGATAGAACTGATTTGCATGGGCATCTACATGAACCCTTATCCTTCTCCCTGTGTTGAAAACTTTAACCCCTTAGCGACCGCCGATACGCCTTTTAACGGCAGCAGTTAAGGGTACTTATTCCTCAGCGCCGCTTTTTAACGGCACTGAGAAATAAGTGTATAGCGCATACCAGCATTGGAATTTCTCTGGGGTCTCGGCTACTGGGGGTAGCAGAAACCCCAGAGAACCTGATTTGGGTCGGTACCGACTCCAGTGTTGCGATTGCCGTTATTCACTGTATAACGGTGACCAAAAAAAAAAGTCAGAATTCCCATTTACAGTGCTTTGCGAAAGTATTCAGCCCCCTAAAACTTTTCAACATTTTCCCACATATCATGCTTCCAAGATACCAAATGTAGATTTTTGGTGAAGAATCAACAGCAAGTGGCACACAATTGTGAAGTTTAACAAAATTTATTGGTTATTTAAAATTTTTGTGGAAATTCAAAAAGTGAAACGTGGGGAGTGCAATATTATTCGGCCCCTTTACTTTTAGTGCAGCAAATTCACTCCAGAAGTTCACTGTGGATCTCTGAATGATCCAATGTTGTCCTAAATGCCTAATGATGATAAATATAATCCACCTGTGTGTAATCAAGTCCCCATATAAATGCACTGTGATAGTCTCAGGGTTCTGTTTGAAGCACAGAGAGCATCATGAAGACCAAGGGATACAACAGGCAGGTCCGTGATACTGTTGTGGAGAAGTTTAAAGCCGGATTTGGATATAAAATGATTTCCAAAACTTTAAACATCCCAAGGAGCACTGTGCAAGCGATCATATTGAAATGGAAGGAGTATCATACCACTGCAAATCTACCAAGACCCGGCCGTCCCTCTAAACTTTCATCTCAAACAAGGAGAAGACTGATCAGAGATGCAGCCAAGAAGCCCATGATCACTCTGGATGAACTGCAGAGATCTACTGCTGAGGTGGGACAGTCTGTCTATAGGACACCAATCGGTCATACACTGCACAAATCTGGCCTTTATGGAAGATTTGCAAGAAGAAAGCCATTTCTCAAAGATATCCATAAAAAGTGTCATTTTAAAGTTTGCAACAAGCCACCTGGGAAACACACCAAACATGTGGAAGAAGGTGCTCTGGTCAGAAGAAACCAAAATCTAACTTTTTGGCAACAATGCCTAACGATATGTTTGGTGTAAAGGCAACACAGCTCATCACCCTGAACACACCATCCCCACTGTCAAACATGGTGGTGACAGCATCATGGTTTGGGCCTGCTTTTCTTCAGCAGGGATAGGGAAGATTGTTAAAATTGATGGGAAGATGGATGGAGTCAAATACAGGACAATTCTTGAAGAAAACTTGTTGGAGTCTGCAAGAGACCTGACACTGGGATGGAGATTTCACAGGATTGCCAGAAAGTGCAATTCCACAATTGTATTTTATTTCCAGTGTTCATTCTACTGTAAAAATGACCTGCCAATATAATTCTTCTGGTCAGTGCGATTACATGGATACCTAATGTGAATTGTTTTCTGAGACCTGTAACGTTTTCAATTTTTGGTTGTTGGGGCTTGTGTGAGGTCCTGATATTTTACCTCAGTATTTGTAGCCAAAACCAGGAGTGGAACAATCAGAGGAAAAGTATAATAGAAACACGTCACCACTTCTGGATTTATCACCCACTCCTGGTTTTGTCTTACACATACTGAGGTAAAATACTGACCAAATACTGACTGTGTGAACATGGCCTAAGGCCGGGGTCACACTACACCATAATACGGACGAGTGCAATGCGATAAAAAATCGCATTGCGCTCGTCCCAATGTTAATCTATGGGTCAGCTCCCATCATCCGATATTTTCTCACCCGTATTCCGGATCCGAGTGAAATCGCAGCATGCTGCGATTGTCAGCGTATCTCGGCCGAGAATCGCCAATGCAAGTCTATGGGTGCGCGAAAAAAATCGGATTACACACGGACCATGCATGTGCATTGCGAGAAATACGGAAGACTTCTCCAGGTGACAGGAAATTGAATCATCCATTATCAGGAAGCTTTGGCATGCTAATTTCTGGCCCACGCTGGATTGCAAAGCAGGAAGCACACCTCCACGGAGTGTACTGTGTAGCAGCATGGCCAGGCATATAAATGTTGAGATGCTGATTGCTCTGGTCCATGATAGACCAGAATTATGGGACCAATGCGACGCACATTATGCGGACCGTGCCCGTAAAGACGCAGCATGGAGGGCAATCTGTCGCCACATGTTCCCCGATTTTGATGAGTGACCTCAAGAGGTTCAGCAAGAAATTTGTAAGTACCATCCTTTACCAAAAAATTGGCTTTTATATTGGGTTCCTGATAAAAATAGGCATGAACACATCATATGTGGTGTGTTTATGAGTGATGTAAATGTTCAAAGCTCTTGGTTGAGGCTGCAAAAACATAAAACAAGACACACAAATATGGTTCAAATGTAGTAGCTATAGTCCTTTAATATATTACCAAGGGAGTTTTATGTCCCCTTAGGCTCCAGGGCCTGTGTGTGATTGCAAACCCTGTACCTGTTGGCATTATGTGCTTGGGCAGCATGGTGGCTCAGTGGATAGGAGTCCTGGGTTCAAATCCCACCAAGGACAACATCTGCAAAGAGTTTGTATGTTCTCTCCGTGTTTGCGTGGGTTTCCTCCGGGCACTCCGGTTTCCTCACACAATCCAAAGACATACTGATAGGGAATTTAGATTGGGAGCCCCATTGGTGACAGCAATGATAATATCTGTAAAGAGCTGCGGAATATGTTAGCGCTATCTAAAAATAAAGATTATTTGTTATTCCAAAAAAAATTTTGTTTCTTTGCAGTGAATGATGTCACTAGACGCTGGCGGAGTTGCCGGGACCAATACTGGCGTCAACGTCAAGTTTCTGGGCGGAGTGGTGATGCAGCAACCAAAAAAAGAAAATATATTTATTTTGATCGGCTTAATTTTCTTGCACTGGTGATGGAGCTCAGACCGTAAGTGCATGCATGTCACAAAATATTTTACACATCTTCTAACGTGAATATGTTTCTAATTTTTTGCTAAAAAATCCTTTTTGAAATCCAGAACAGAGTCAAATCTGACAAAAAGGGAGACTGCATCTGACTCAGAGTTGGTGATTGACCCCGTTGGTGAAGGTGCCGAAATGGCTGGACCATCAAGCCAAGCACCAAGCAGCAACCAACCACCACCACAACCAGCAGCAGCGTCTTCTGCCACACAGGAGGCCAATCCAGAGGTTGAGGAAGGAGCCCAGAGCAGCAGTCCAACCTTGGCTCTGGATACATCACCACAGCCTACTACAAGACCAAACCGTGGTCGGCGCAGAAGGGTGGCTTCTAACCCTGGCACCAGGAGGCAAGTGGATACAGGGGTGTTGGACTATTTGTCCAGGGCTGCACATGACGATGGGGAGGAAGCGTACTTCCGCAGTCTTGCACGCTATTTACGCCCCATTCCACGCTCGCTCAGGCTGCGGACCAGAGGTTGTCTACAAATTGTGATTGATGCGGCAACACCCCCAAACAACCCGACTCATGTATTCAACTACCTCGAACGGTGGCAAATGTCAGCTACAAACCTTCTGGCAGTGCAAGACCTTCCACAGGAACAAACCCAAACGGACGCAGCACCACCCCTGCCACGTATAGCTCCACAACAACAGCCTGGCCAAAGCACCCAACAACACCAAAACAGGCCAATTAATGAATATCCAGCAAATGCCCAATCTGACCACTTGAACAAACACATGTTTGGAGGCTGGGCCCAACATGTGTCTGCTCGACATGGCCATATTGGGGGGTATGACCAAATGGGTCAATACAGTACACAGGACTTGATGCCCTTCTACCCTCAACATCAAGTTTTACCTCAGACACAGGATAGAAACTTGCAACAACACCCTACATATATATCTGCCATACCACAGGTTGACAGTCTGGTTGGTCAACCACCTAGGCCAAGTTCCGCACATGCTGGACACCCGCCATCACCATCGCCACCCCCAACCTATCAGAACCTGTAATTTCTTCAAACAAGGTTTTGGCCTGTCATTTCTGTTTTTTTATGTGCTAAGTTATTTGCGCCCTTGGCATGTTCTGGTTTCTGGTTTCCTCTGGTTAATATGCCTACAATTACATATGATGTCAATATGTTTTGGGCTAATATATATATGCTTTGAGCAGTAAAACTGTTTTACTAAATATGAGTGTTATGCATTCTTCTGACTAAAAAGATGATGTGGCAACTTAACAAATTTTGAGATTTTTTAAGGAGAAACATACTACACAATTCAAACATGAACATTATGCTATTTATTAACTAACAATATAACTAAACTTTAAAGCACAACAGCATTGTCTTGCCAAACAGTCGATCCCTCTGGTGACACAAAATAATTTAACACATCACAAACTTTTAGGCCTGAGGGCTGACGACGTGAAGGAAGAACACGTGGAGTAGACAAGACAGTATTTGCATAATCAATTTCATCAGCAGCAGATGATAGGCAATCATGGTATCTAGTAAAGTTGTGAAGAACAACACATGCTTTGATCACACCATTGACATTGCCTTCACTCAGTTGTATTGCGGACTGAAGTACCCGCCATTTTGCAGTGAGAATGCCGAATGAACACTCTACAAGACGGCGGGCACGGGAAAGGCGCAAATTAAAAATTCTACGCCGGTAGTCCAGGCCTCTCCGTGGATATGGCCTCATGACGTTCCTTGATAATTGAAACGCCTCATCTGCTACCATCATGTAAGGCACCGCATCCAAATTAGCCCCTGGTAGATGACTTGGGGGTGGGAGATCCAAATCATTGTTGCGCAGCCGCTGACCCATAATGGAAGAACTGAAGACTCTAGAGTCTCCAGTTCTCCCATAGGCCCCAATATCTACAATTATAAACCTGTAGTTGCTGTCAACCAGGGCCAACAGCACTACAGAGAAAAACTGTTTATAATTATAGAATTGGGTCCTTGATCCCGGCGGCTTACGCACACGGATGTGCTTTCCGTCCAGAGCCCCAATACAGTGCGGAAACTGGCAGGTGTCCTGAAATCCTTGGGCAATACGTAACCAATCGGACATTTTAGGCTCAGGCATCACCTCTTGATGGAGTCTTCTCCATATTTCCGTGCATGCAGGGCCGGCTCCAGGTTTTTGAGGGCCCAGGGCGAAAAAGTCTCAGTGGGCCCCCCTCTTTAACACATACCACGATTCATGATGCACAGATACAGCAGAGAAATATAGCACAGCCAAGCAGCATATAACACAGCCAACGTAGTATATAGCACAGCCACGTAGTATATAGCACAGCCATGTAGTATATAGCACAACCACGTAGTATATAGCACAGCCACGTAGTATATAGCACAGCCACGTAGTATATAGCACAGGCCACGTAGTATATAGCACAGGCCACGTAGTATATAACACAGCCCACGTAGTATATAACACAGCCACCCACGTATATAACACAGCCCACGTATGTAGTATATAACTCAGCCAGCCATTTAGTATATACAGAAAATCTAGGACTACAAGTCCCAGCATCGCTAGCATACCATATTGTTGCACAAGTCCCAGACAGAGAGTGAGACAGTACTGTCTGTCTTGCAACTTGCACAGAGCAGAGACCAGGCATGATGATCCACTCCCAGGCTCACAGCAGGCTGCATCCCCCCGCCACTGCAATGCGTTGGGACCACCAGGAACTTGGAAGGAAGACTCACTCACTCTTCATCACTCTCACTGCTTCACTTCGCCGTTGCTTCCGTTGTGGACACAGACAGGGACAGGGACCGGGTGCACCGTCCGTGCACCTGACTGCAGTGCTGCTCCTGCCTCCTGCTCATCTGTCTGCTTGGCGCTGCGCCTGCGCTGCCCCTGGACGCCTGGCCCTGGACGGTGGAGGATGTGGATGACAGCAGCAGCAGCCAGATCTCTTCTCTGAGCTCTTAGGATGATGAGCTCTCACCCGACCGGAAGTGACAGAACAGACGGCCTGGAAGTGACTCTGTGTATCCATGGTGACGGTCCTGGAGCCGGAGGTGAGTATTCCTGCAGCTGCGCAGCGGGGTGGTGATGATGGATGTGCTCCGGTCCTGGCTGGGAGACTGTCACGCTGTGTCACGCAACAGCACAGTGTCAGCGGGCCCCCCCCAGGAGCGCATAGCGGCATAAGTGTGTCTGTGTGGAGTGTGTGAGTGTACAGTACTACTTGTTGTGAACCAACCGCTACTACCGTAAATGGACCCCCCATCTCGCCAGGGCCCCGGCACTTGCCCGGGTACGCCGGGTGCTGACGCCGGCCCTGCGTGCATGTATCCTGCACAATTCCAGAAATTGTAGATTTGCCAAGTAAAAACTCTAAATGCAGTGCCGCATATGATAGTCCAGTGGCAAGGAAGCTAAAACTACAATTAGATAAATAATATGCCATGATTAACCCCTTACTGACCTCGGACGGGATAGTACGTCCGAGGTCAGCTCCCCTGCTTTGATGCAGGGCTCCGCGGTGAGCCCGCATCAAAGCCGGGACATGTCAGCTGTTTTGAACAGCTGACATGTGCCCGCAATAGCGGCGGGTGAAATCGCGATCCACCCGCCGCTATAAACTAGTTAAATGCCGCTGTCAAACGCAGATAGCGGCATTTAACTACCGCATCCGGCCGGGCGGCCGGATATGAGCTCATTGCTGACCCCTGTCACATGATCGGGGGTCGGCGATGCTTCTCAATTGTAACCATAGAGGTCCTTGAGACCTCTATGGTTACAGATCCCCGGCAGCTGTGAGCGTCACCCTGTGGTCGGCGCTCACAGCACACCTGATTTTCTGCTACATAGCAGCGAACAGCAGATCGCTGCTATGTAGCAGAGGCGATCGTGCTGTGCCTGCTTCTAGCCTCCCATGGAGGCTATTGAAGCATGGCAAAAGTTAAAAAAAAAAGTTAAAAAAAATGTGAAAATAAAAAAAATATAAAAGTTTAAATCATCCCCCTTTCGCCCCAACCAAAATAAATCAATTAAAAAAAAAAATCAAATCTACACATATTTGGTATCGCCGCGTTCAGAATCGCCCGATCTATCAATAAAAAAAAGCATTAACCTGATCGCTAAACGGCGTAACGATAAAAAAACGAAACGCCAGAATTACGTTTTTTTGGTAGCCACGACATTGCATTAAAATGCAATAACGGGCGATCAAAAGAACTTATCTGCACTGAATTGGAATAATTAAAAACGCCAGCTCGGCACGCAAAAAATAAGCCCTCAAACGACCCCAGATCATGAAAAATGGAGACGCTACAAGTATCGGAAAATGGCGCAATTTTTTTTTTTTTTTTAGCAAAGTTTGGAATTTTTTTTCACCACTTAGGTAAAAAATAACCTAGTCATGTTAGGTGTCTATGAACTCGTAATGACCTGGAGAATCATAATGGCAAGTCAGTTTTAGCATTTAGTGAACCTAGCAAAAAAGCCAAACAAAAAACAAGTGTGGGATTGCACTTTTTTTGCAATTTCACCGCACTTGGAATTTTTTTCCCGTTTTCTAGTAAATGACATGGTAAAACCAATGATGTCGTTCAAAAGTACAACTCGTCACGCAAAAAATAAGCCCTCACATGGCCATATTGACGGAAAAATAAAAAAGTTATGGCTCTGGGAAGGAGGGGAGTGAAAAACGAACACGGAAAAACGAAAAATCCCAAGGTTATGAAGGGGTTAATCAAACATTAAGGACATGCGATGGCTTTGATGTTCGATAAACTTAAATATTATAAAAGAATCCGAAATGATGTTGAAGTTTCATAACCAGTTAATTAGATAATTTTAAAAATGGGTAAGACCATTAAAGACAAAACATTCTTTGTAAACAGAGGATTTATACATACCGTAAAGTAAGGATAAGGCGCTCCTCTGCAGAAATAGATTTGCACATCCTGGTGTCCTTCTTGGTGATCCCTGGTCGCAAAATCTCCAACAAAATATCAAACGTTTGGATCCTCATCCGACAATAGTTGAAGAACTTGTCTGGATTTGTCCTCAGAGCAGCATACAGACGGTTGAAATGGCCTTTATTGATCCGTTGCTTCAAAAGTGGATGTATCCACATCCGTCTCCGCCTCCCCGGATCTACAATAACTGGGTATGGCTCCCCAAAACGTTGGGAAAGTACCCAGTTGTAAAGCACACGCTCTGTGGTGTTAAAAGTCAGTAGATCCGACATGTTGCTCATCTATCAGAAGTGCACCAACACAAGCAGGGACTCTGCTGCATAGATTGGTGGCTGCCACCTGTTTTAGGGCCATTAAATAATGTTCTTGTTGATGATTAAAATTTTTTCAGGTGAAAAAACCGTTATATGTCCATTTTGCAAGCTTGAGTGAAAATCTCGCAAGACGGATGGCATACGGATGTCACATGGGTGTCCAACGGATCATTTGATGCGAGAAAAACGCATCCTCGCACTGCACACGGATCACTGTTTTGTTAACATTAGTGCGATTCTTGTCCGTGAAAAACGGACCTTTTTTTATACGTTGTGTGTGTCCCCAGGCCTTAGGCTGATAAACGCCCGGCATTTGCAGGCTGCCTTCCTGAGATAATCATGAAGTAACTGAACACAAATGAATTAACCATACTTTATGGGGTTATCCACTACTGTACGACCCCATATGAATGGGTGCTGACTTAAAGGAGAAATAAGAGCACATTTACCTCCTGGACCAGCGCTGCTCTGAGTGCTGTGAGTCCCGGATCTCACAATGCTGTTTATACTGCAGTCTTCACAGTTGATATCTCCGAACAACCCCATACGATGAACTGGGAGGGCTGCAGACTTTCAACAGTGAGAGTCTGCAGCGGTCACGTGATGTAAAGCAATGTAACAGCACTCAGAGCAGAGGAGCGGCACACTGAGGGCATTTATAAGGGGTTATACTACTGTGGACAACCCCTTTAAGTTATCTTTTAATGACTTTGGGAAAAAATACAAGTGTGTATAAAGTTATCTATATAGTGACCTATTTTTTCACAGCTTAACCAAAATATCATCATGCTGTAATATTTTTCACCACTAGATGGCAGTCTCACTTTAAAATAAAGTTGGCATTCGCCTGCCATGAGATGTAGTACCCAGCAATTAGCAGAATAGGATGGGGGAAGTCGTCCAACATCTGGGTGTCGAGGTGTGCATTGCACAGGCTACAGTTAATGTAGCATGAATTTTACTTTCCTGTTCTCACGGCACTTACCAACCACCAGGTCATATTACATATCAATTCACGTTAAACACAATAGGATTAAATGCTGTAATACTGGTGGCACTGACATGCTTAATTATTTCATCCCTGAAGCAATTGGTATTATACATAGCATTACATCAGAAGTGAGATTTGCTTCTATAAGCGTGGAGTTTTTATATATATATATATATATATATATATATATATATATATATATATATATATATCCCAGCACATTTTTGCATATGGTATGTCTTGGTATGGCTGTGGAGACGCATTTTCCCCAGTAAAAAATGATTCCTTTAGTGCCAGACATGAGAAATCTAGTACAGAATTATATGCAAATCAGGCTGAAAGTGCACTGGGGAAGGGTCAATGCACCTGGATGGCTTTACTATAAAAAAGGTATCCTTTCTGTTGGAGTATAATTGCTAATACTGCCACCCTATTCACTTACACTGTGCTGCTATGTAGCAGTAGCATACAATAATTTTTTGCCATGTGACCCGTGTCATGATCAATGTCGCCACCTAAATGTCGAAAAAATGACAGCGTGGACATAAGTTCTTTGAAGTTTTTCCCTGAAATTGGATGCAGTTTTTTACGGTGGACTCTGCTCAGTTGGCAGTAATTTAAAGGGTTTGTCCAGGTATGTGGCTTAGAATGACTGCAGACTTCTGAATCTTGACTGCGTGTGCACCGCACATTGTCATGATTCTCCAGAGCAGGCAGCGACAGCAGGTGGACATGTGACCACAATTATGCAATTTGCATATTTCCAGCCACATGCCAACAATACAAGTGAGGCTGGACACGTATAGTCTGAGTGTGGCGAAAAGTATTCATATTTGCATACTATCAGTCATATGACTGTCCTCTCTCGCCCAGAGGTGTATCTAGGTTTCCTGGCACGCGGGGCAAGAATTCAGTTTAACCCTGCACCCACAAGCACATATGCGATTTGCATAATACTGTCACGTGCTGACTAGCTGCTCTTTCTAATTCTCTCAATGTTCGGTGAAAAACTGAGAAGTAGGAAGAGAAGATCGTTGTCTCGACAGTGAGTATATTACACTGTGTTAGTATAGGTTACAGGACATCATTTTATAATTAAAGGGCTTGTACAGGTCTGATATGCAAGTCTGCTGTTAATGTGCCTGCATTCTTCTGAATTCTCACAGCGCATGCACTGCGCACTGTTAGGATTCTCCCTTGCACAAGTATGTGATTTGCATACTTATGGCCACATTCTGACTAGACGTGTCCTTTCTCGCTCAATTCATTTTCATTGAGTGAGGCCACACATGTGTAGTCAGCACGTGACCGCATGTATGCAAGTCGCCAGCTTGAAAGAATACTGACAGAGTGCAGCCTGCACTTTGTAAATTTCAGAAATCAGCAGTCATATAGGATGAATGCAAACTCACCACAAACTTAGACAACCCCTTTAATGTTCCTAATAGAATTAAAGTATGAGAATTAGTATGACAAAAAACATTTACATCCAGGTACCTTATAGATGACGTCTCTGTAGCCGTTCGTTCTCTTTCTCTTTCATTTCTTCTTCATCTTTTCTGGGCACCATGATGAGTTTTCTCATCCACAGATTTTATCTGCAGACTTCCATCTTCTCCGGGCTTTTGCAGTGCAGCGCATCCCGGTACAATGCCCTTAAAGATAGTAGTGTCATTATAATGCTCCTGAATAAAACTATCCGCCCTACGCTGAGCCCCTGAATTAATAATTGTCCTTCACCATATTCCCTGCACAAAATATGACCTCCAAACCGTCCCTTTTACATGTTATCCACACTGCCCTCTCCTTTCCATACTGGCCCCCTTTTCACAGCATCAACTCACACTGTGTTTCCCCTATAGGGCCCAGTCTCTATAGTGTGCCCCCTTGCCACACTCCCTCTGCTTGGCTTACTATTTCTACCTGACTGTGTCCTTACACTGTCCCCCCATGCTACCCTCTCACTCTTCATACTGCTTCTTCACACATTCCCCCAACTCTCCTTACTGTGTTCCCACTCATCCCATCACTTTTGCTCCCCATACTGTGTTCGCATACATTTTCCCCTCACTCCTAATTCGGTGTCCGCACCCACCCTCAACTCATCATAATGTGTCCGCACCCATCTCCCCACTCACCATACTGTGTCCGCTATATCCCCCACTCACCATAAGGTGTCTGGACTCATCCCCCCACTCACCATACTGTGTCTGCACCCATCTCCCATACTGTTTCCTCACACATAACCCCCATTTCCCACCTTGTTCTTCATAGTGTCTTCAAATTTCTCCCACTCCCCATATTGTGTCTGCACCTGTTTTCTTTGCTCCCCAAACTTGTGTTGCCAGCTCTTTCCCATTACAATAAATCTGAAAGACGCGAGTACAATTGTTCACTGGGAGCTGGCACGCTGCACCTTCTGTGAGCTGGCTGTCATTTACTCCTTTGGCACAAGTTGAAATTTCTTTCCTATTTTATACTACCTTTTGGGAGTTTTTGTGGGTACATCTCTGCATGCTGTTCTCCTTTATAGGCACACGGCTGAAGTCAGGACATAGCCCTGACCTCCTGGGACAGTGGGACATCTCACCCAATGCGGGACTGTCCTACTGGATCCAGGACCATTGGGAGATATGGCAGTAAAATAAACTGTAAAAAACATTTGAATACATCTTTTTGGATGTTGTGTTAATGAGCTATTGAGTAGCCGGGATTTCACAATCTGGTTTTAATTAGTAGAAAAAAGTCTGAGTGATACATTACCTTTATGCTGCCCGGACAACAGCTACTCCTGCCGGCTCCCCATTTACATGCATGCTTGGCTTGGCTGAGTGTGCATATTTTTTTATGTGAAGATGGAGAATAAGCCAAAATCAGACACAAATAGTCAGGAATATTAAAATCCAACAAAGGCTTATTGTTCTTTTCCTGACATCTGCCATTATTGTAGGTTCTCTCAAAATCCAACAAATTTTATCTATCGTGTTTGTCAATGGTAAAGAGTTCTGATTATTGAGGCCTATTGTATACAGACAGGATATACAATTTAAAGTGTCACTATTTATTACCGTATATTAAGCAACTTTACCCATTGAGAATAGAGAAGTATTACTCATTTAGAATTGTTAGTTTGGTAAACATATATTTTTGGAGTGTTGCACTTCCTTTTTATGGAGAAATTATCTATTAACACTCGGCTGCAGTGAGGAAATAGTAGGAGCGCTTGTACATTACATTATCACGGGAAGTGAGAAATAATCAGTTTAACACTCTGCCTACCCACCATGTTCAGATATAGAAACCCAGGAAAGGCAGAAACTTCTCCTTACACAATGTTCTGTCATCGGTAACAAACCACAAAACATTTGCAAATCACTTAAAATATGTATATATATAGAGCTCTGGCAAAAATTAGGGGACCACCACATCAAAACCCTGTCATCGGCAGCCCAATCCCCAGACCTGAACCCCACTGAAAACCTCTGGAATGTAACCAAGAGGATGATGGATAGTCACAAGCCATGAAACAAAGAAGAACTGCTTACATTTTTGCGCCAGGAGCAGTGAGAAAGACTGCTGGAAAGCATGCCAAGACGCATGGAAGCTGTGATTAAAAATCATGGTTATTCCACAAAGTATTGATTTCTGAACTCTTCCAGAGTTAAAACATTAGTATTGTTGTTTCTAAATGATTATGAACTTCTTTTCTTTGCATTATTTGAGGTCTGAAAGCACTGGGCCTTTTTGTTTGTTTTTTTACTATTTTTCCTTGTCAGAAAAAAATACAGGAAATCCTCCCTTTATTCATTGCTGGGCTCCAATATGGCGGCTGGAAAGCATGTGAAACACAAGCTTACACTGCCCTCACTTCCTGCTGACTACCATTGGTCCTAGCTAAGAGTTAGTCCCGCCCCTTCCTCACTTTTACCAGTGCTCCCCACATGCTCACTCACAGCTGACCAGCGGTGGATACCGCGTCACTAATGACTGCACGCTGGCACCCCCACCCACCCAGGTGAGCTTTTGAACCCCTTCCATACTGCAATTTTTACTTGCACTGGTTTGGACCAAATTTTATGGCTAGTCATTTTCTTTACTAGGTACTATCTTATACAGGCTCCATGCCCAGCGCCTAATGCATGACCAGACACATTTAAAGTGGTAGGCCACTTTATTTATTTTTTTCTTCCATATATAGCCTGGTGTCACTCCTATTATTGCACTTAACGAGATTAACCATTAGGCTACTTTCACACTAGCGTCCTGCACTGCACGTCGCAATGCATCGTTTTGTAGAAAAAACGCATCCTGCAAAAGTGCTTGCAGGATGCGTTTTTTTCTCCATGGACTTGCATTAGCGACGCATTGCCACACGTCGCAACCGTCGTGCGATGGTTGTGTCGTGTTGCCTCGGACCGTCGCCACCAAAAAACGTTGCATGTAACGTTTTTTGGTGCGTCGTGTCCAGCATTTCCGATCGCGCATGCGGGGCCGGAACTCCGCCCCCGCCTCCCCGCACCTCACAATGGGGCAGCGGAAGCGTTGAAAAGCAGCATCCGCTGCCCCCGTTGTGCGGCGCTTCCACAGTATGCATCGGTGCGCTGCAACGTCGCATTGCGACTTGCAGTGCACAACGCTAGTGTGAAAGTAGCCTTATACTGCAGTCCGGTATGTCTCTTTCTCATCTTTTCTACCAGATATTATATTCTCATTTGTTTATAATATTTTCATTTTGTGCAATTTAATGGTCATTTTCATGCCACATTAAACGGATCTGATTGATCTGATTGTTCAATTTTGACATGACCCCATGTCTAGATTATTCCTTGTCTCTCTAGATTGCCCAATCATGTATATACTTTATTTATGTTTTTGTTGTAATTTCTTTCATAAGACATTTTCATTGTCAATCATATTTTGTATATATTTTTTTCACTTATAGTTACTGATGAAGGCCAGTGAAACGTCTATATTATTTTCTGGCTGCATTAAAAAAAATCCAAAAATATTCTAGAAGTTGAGTGCCAAGTTTTCTTTATTATAACATTATCAAGAGACACCTTATGGAGTTGGCAAAATTACTGAATTTTCAGACTTTTGTTGCTTTACGAATGTTTTACTCCCTACTAGAAATGGCTATAGTGTGTATAGCTTTATGATTTTTCAGACATTGCCGATCATTGGAAGATAATAGATTGCTGGGTAAACAAATGATCTACTTCTTTATTGGGTAGTACCCAAGAGAAATATTTGCAAACCAACAGGGATCTTGATGTATTTTTATTCAGGGTCAATTGTAAGAGCTAATTCAGATGTCCAACTTTTATGAGGCAATGCTCCTCTGGGAAATATGCAAATTGTCTCTTCAGAGAGGAAGAGGACAAGAACTCTAGTGCCACCTATTGGAAGTAGCATGTGACAAGGCTCGTTAAAGGGTCGACATTGTTAGGATTGCTACTTCCAATAGGTGGCACTATAGTTCTTGTCCTCTTCCTCTCTGAAGAGACAATTTGCATATTTCCCAGAGGAGCATTGCGGCTTTACGTCTCCTCACCTCGACATGCTTATCATGTCACTCTCCACAAGGAGAAACGATACTTCTTGGATCCCGGTCAGACGCCTCTCAATCAGCCAAACCAGATCTCCACTTTGCACTGATGAGGGGCAACACCCCGAAACACAGTGTCTGCAAATTGAGATTCTGGTTTGGCTATTATCCTAAGTCATGTGACAAGGCTCATTAAAGGGTCGACATTGACTGTTAGGATTGCTACTTCCAATAGGTGGCACTAGAGTTCTTGTCCTCTTCCTCTCTGAAGAGACAATTTGCAACTTTTATGAGGAAATTTTACTGATTATTCTGATCAGACTTTGATTAGAGTTTGATCAGAGTGTGGCCTGAGTGTCATCTGATTTTCTCGCACTTGGAGAAATTAAGAAAAAAATTTCTCCACCTTCTTTATTCTAACAGTCCATGAAAATCAAACCGCACTTGGAAATCATCTGAGTGCAGTCCAGTTTTTCCACAGACCCATTGACTTTTGCTCCAACATTCATATCAAAATCAGACATGTCTCCCATATTTTCCGGGGACCACTGAGTCTGAGAAAAAAAATCAGACATGTGAATGGCCCTATAGACTATCACAGGTGCGAGTGCTATCCATAAAAATCACGTACACAAAAATCGGGCATCTAAATGATGCCTAAGTTTGTAAATGTATTTACTTAATAATGAAGGGAAATTGGTGCTACTGAACAGTTTGAACCCAATATTGGGTTGAGTGCAGATGTTGCTAATTTGCCATCTACCGCTAACCTCCGATTGCAGCTGGAATCCAGAAAGTTGAATACTTAGTCTCCTGGGAACCTCTACTGGGCTCTTCTGGTACACCATTCCTATCCAAAGCCTAATCCTCTGGCAACATTAAGAGAGGAGGCAATCCCTTGTACTCTCTAGGCTGCCTCCACACCTATTGATGGACTAAGAGGAGCAGAGGTAACCCAATGCCCTACATTCACCTCTTGACTAAAGACCATATTCTGCATAAGGCCGGTTTCACACGTCAGTGATTCCGGTACGTGAGCTGACAGTTTCCTCACGTACCGGAGACACTGACACACGTAGACCCATAAAAATCAATGCATCTGTGCAGATGTCATTGATTTTTTGCGGACCGTGTCTCCGTGTGCCAAACACGGAGACATGTCAGTGTTCGTGGGAGCGCACGTTTTACACGGACCCAATAGAGTCAATGGGTCCGCGTAAAACACGGACCTCACACGGACATTCTCCGTCTGGGGTCCGTGTGCGTGCCGGAGACAGCGCTACAGTAAGCGCTGTCCCCCCCACATGGTGCTGAAGCCGGTATTCATATCTTCCCTGTAGCAGCGTTTGCTATAGAGAAAATATGAAGAATAGTGTTAAAAATAAAGATCCATGTGTCCGCCGCCCCCCCACCCCCTGTGCGCCCCCCCACCCCCTGTGCGCCCCCCCACCGGTCAGAAAATACTTACCCGCTCCCTCGCTCCTTCCTGGTCTGGCCGCGCCTCCTACTGTATGCGGTCACGTGGGGCCGATCATTTACAATCATGAATAGTCGGCTCCGCCCCTATGGGAGGTGGAGCCACATATTCATGACTGTAAATGATCGGGCCCACGTGACCGCATGCAGGAGAAGCCGCGGCCAGACCAGGAAGCAGCGAGGGAGGCGGGTAAGTATTTTCTGACCAGCGGGGGGGCGCACAGGGGGTGGGGGGGCGGCGGACACCTAAATCTTTATTTTTAACACTATTCTTCATATTTTCTCTGCAGCAAACGCTACTGCAGAGAGGATATGAATCGCAGCTTCAGCACCATGTGGGTGGGTACCACACGCTCCGTGTGGTACCCACTCGCCATACGGGCGGCACACGTGTCCCGCTCGTATGGCCTCCGTGAGTTCCCAGGCACACGGACACGGATAACTCCGGTACCGATTTATTCCGGTACCGGAATTATCTGGACGTGTGGGACAGCCCTAATATGGACTGACTGCAAAGTAAAAAAACATGATACCTAATTGGATAATTGCAGCCTTATTGTCTAGGCTCCCACTTAATATGGAAGCAACCCATGCTGCTACGTCATATCCTGCACTCCCCCATCTGGGGTTCAGACATTTCCTCTGTGGCCCCTAAGATTTTTAATCCCGTTTGGCTAATTGCTGTTATTTAGTGCCCTATCTGACCAACACACAAGCGCTCGCAGCTTTAGCCATCATTACCTTATTTCATATTCCCGCAATCCGTTCCCCTCTCTACCACAGAAGATGTGAAGGGGAAGTGATGCTGTTTTTCTGAACTACCAGCGGTCGATTACAGGGTCTCTCCATCCTATGAGGTATGCTCTACTTTTAAGGTGAAGACAGTCCTTAGTCTCCACGGTCTTCACTTCCGAGGTACTTCATGATTCTCTCTATGCTGTGTCTCAGCTCCATGGCTATTATCTACTGCAAAATATTTTACCAAGACCCGATGCAGGACGTTCCCAGTTATACTACATAGTACCAGCACAACCTAGACTGGTAATGGTATGGTTGGGCAGCACAGTTAATGAGACACCATGATGACCCTTTAAAGAACAAATCTTGATGACTTTAAAAAAAAAATCACCAAAAATCCATGTATGACCTCACTAGAGGAAAAAGTTACACTAGCTGCAAAGTACAGTGTATAAGCCAATGATGATTAAAGTAATACATTCACTGACAAAAGATCTAGAAGACCTTAAACAATGTGTGACTGTTGTAGAAGGTTAAATAACCACATTCCTGTACATAACCTTTTCAATACAGTCATAGACCAATTTGAAGACCAAAATGATAGTGGTCAATACACAAACCTTAGGGCATTGCAACTAACAATGCCCATGAAACGATATGGCAAATCCGTCCCAGGATTGGTAAAACAAAGCATTATCTGTTTGCTCAGAAATATTTACGTAAACAAATTTACCACCAATAGGGCACATATAGCATTATTGGCAAAACTCAAGCCTCGAAAACTGCCTAGGGAAATTTTTGTCACCTATACAGTTTGAAAGTCGTTGATATCATCCTACAAAAAGTTAGAAAATGTGCTTGAAATATAAAAAAATATTTTATTTAAAAAAATTTATAGAATCACTACAATGTCTTAAAACCTCTCACATACACTCATGAACAATAGCATTGCATATACACTCACCGGCCACTTTATTAGGTACACCTGTCCAACTTCTTGTTAACACTTAATTTCTAATCAGCCAATCACATGGCGGCAACTCAGTGCATTTAGGCATGTAGACATGGTCAAGACAATCTCCTGCAGTTCAAACCGAGCATCAGTATGGGGAAGAAAGGTGATTTGAGTGCCTTTGAACGTGGCATGGTTGTTGGTGCCAGAAGGGCTGGTCTGAGTATTTCAGAAACTGCTGATCTACTGGGATTTTCACGCACAACCATCTCTAGGGTTTACAGAGAATGGTCCGAAAAAGAAAAAAAATCCAGTGAGCGGCAGTTCTGTGGGCGGAAATGCCTTGTTGATGCCAGAGGTCAGAGGAGAATGGGCAGACTGGTTCGAGCTGATAGAAAGGCAACAGTGACTCAAATCGCCACCCGTTACAACCAAGGTAGGCCTAAGAGCATCTCTGAACGCACAGTGCGTCGAACTTTGAGGCAGATGGGCTACAGCAGCAGAAGACCACACCGGGTACCACTCCTTTCAGCTAAGAACAGGAAACTGAGGCTACAATTTGTACAAGCTCATCGAAATTGGACAGTAGAAGATTGGAAAAACGTTGCTTGGTCTGATGAGTCTCGATTTCTGCTGCGACATTCGGATGGTAGGGTCAGAATTTGGCGTAAACAACATGAAAGCATGGATCCATCCTGCCTTGTATGGAGCATCTTTGGGATGTGCAGCCGACAAATCTGCGGCAACTGTGTGATGCCATCATGTCAATATGGACCAAAATCTCTGAGGAATGCTTCCAGCACCTTGTTGAATCTATGCCACGAAGAATTGAGGCAGTTCTGAAGGCAAAAGGGGGTCCAACCCGTTACTAGCATGGTGTACCTAATAAAGTGGCCGGTGAGTGTATATGGCTATTGCCCTTTAGCCTTAACTTCTACGTTGTAGGGCAGTGAAAATGGCAATAAAAATGCAGAGTTTACAAAAGTCTACTCTACTCTGGACTCATACACTCTCCTCACTATGATAACCTCAACGTTAAGCGATTAAAGCTTGTGAACATTTCAGTTATTGGGGAAACAGATCTGTGATAAAGACTCAGATCCTCAAACAGTTTGTTGTCTTCCTGGCACTCGAGTATCGACATATCGAGAATCCGGTTGATAGATTACAGAGAGGAGCAGATGAGGACCCTGTAACCAGTAATCATGTACTTTACCACCAATGACAAAGTTAGAGGTTGGTAGAAGGTTCTTAAACATTATTGTGACTTTTGTGAAATATTACCTGTACCTCATATAACCGAGAGGCATTGGGAATATTATTGGGGCAATGAGGATGAATGGGTTTGTGTTCTTAAAAACCTGGGTGACATCTTTGTTGGCTACATCCTCTCTTGCAGGGGTCTCAAATTTGGCTGGGTATATGGGCCGCACATATTAAAAAATGTAAATTTGAAGGGCCGCATGCTTTGTATAGCGATATTTTTAGTGATGCCATATTTTTTTCTATACAACTTTTGATTAGTGTTTTTTTTTTTTTTTTTTTACATTTTTGGCATTTTATTATTTTTTTTCTTTCAAATTACATTCATTTTATGGCTTATGGTACAGTTTTATAGCTTGAATCATTCCGGGTGCAGCAGTAACAAATGTGGACTTTTTTGTTTACTTTAGTTTATACATAAAACATTAAGTGTCCCCCCAAAATGTCATACTTTATTATATCTTATTTTTTTAACATTTTTATTTCCTTTTTTGTGTTCTCTAATTGGCCGCATACAGTAATTTTGTTATACAATTAGCACCATATAGTAATACGGACCGATACCTTATAGCAATGTCCCCATCTTGTAGTAGTTTCCCTATCTTTGTAATGTGCCCATCCTGGTCCCTATTTTGTAGTAATGTCCCATCCTGGTCCTCATCTTGTAGTAATGTCCCATACTGGTCCTCATCATGTAGTAATGTCCCATCCTGGTCCCTATCTTGTAGTAGTGTCCCATCCTGGTCCTCATCTTGTGGTAATGTTCCGTCCTGGTCCTAATCATGTAGTAATGTCCCATCCTGGTCCCTATCTTGTAGTAGTATCCCATCCTGGTCCTCATCTTGTAGTAATGTCCAATCCTGGTCCCTATCTTGTAGTAGTGTCCCATCCTGGTCCTCATCTTGTAGTAATGTCCCATCCTGGTCCTCATCATGTAGTAATGTCCCATCCTGGTCCTCATCTTGTATTAGTGTCCCATCCTGGTCCTCATCTTGTAGTAATGTCCCATCCTGGTCCTCATCATGTAGTAATGTCCCATCCTGGTCCCTATCTTGTAGTAGTGTTCCATCCTGGTCCTCATCTTGTAGTAATGTCCAATCCTGGTCCTCATCATGTAGTAATGTTCCATCCTCGTCCCTATCTTGTAGTAGTGTCCCATCCTGGTCCTCATCTTGTAGTAATGTCCCATCCTGGTCCTCATCTTGTAGTAATGTCCAATCCTGGTCCTCATCATGTAGTAATGTCCCATCTTGGTCCCTATCTTGTAGTAGTGTCCCATCCTGGTCCTCATCTTGTAGTAATGTCCCATCCTGGTCATTATCATGTAGTAATGTTCCATCCTCGTCCCTATCTTGTAGTAGTGTCCCATCCTGGTCCTCATCTTGTAGTAATGTCCAATCCTGGTCCCTATCTTGTAGTAGTGTCCCATCCTGGTCCTCATCTTGTAGTAATGTCCCATCCTGGTCCTCATCTTGTAGTAATGTCCAATCCTGGTCCTCATCATGTAGTAATGTCCCATCCTGGTCCTCATCTTGTATTAGTGTCCCATCCTGGTCCTCATCTTGTAGTAATGTCCCATTCTGGTCCTCATCATGTAGTAATGTCCCATCCTGGTCCCTATCTTGTAGTAGTGTTCCATCCTGGTCCTCATCTTGTAGTAATGTCCAATCCTGGTCCTCATCATGTAGTAATGTTCCATCCTCGTCCCTATCTTGTAGTAGTGTCCCATCCTGGTCCTCATCTTGTAGTAATGTCCCATCCTGGTCCTCATCTTGTAGTAATGTCCAATCCTGGTCCTCATCATGTAGTAATGTCCCATCTTGGTCCCTATCTTGTAGTAGTGTCCCATCCTGGTCCTCATCTTGTAGTAATGTCCCATCCTGGTCATTATCATGTAGTAATGTTCCATCCTCGTCCCTATCTTGTAGTAGTGTCCCATCCTGGTCCTCATCTTGTAGTAATGTCCCATCCTGGTCCTCATCTTGTAGTAATGTCCAATCCTGGTCCTCATCCTGTAGTAATGTCCCTTCCTGGTCCCTTTTTTTAATATTTTTAGAAAGTGCCCATCCTTGTCCCGATCTCGTAGTAATGTCCCATTCTGTCCCCCATCATGTAGTAATTTCCCCAATTTTTCCACGCTTCTCATAAACCTTATAAAAAAAATTCTGCTTACCTGACCTCTGCTCCCTCAGCGAACAGCATCCTGTCCTCTTCTCCTCCGCAGCTTGGGAGGCGCATGGCAGTGACGTCATTGGCTGCTCACGTTGGCCTGCTGATGTCAGCTGCCGGCTTCTGATTGGCGGATGGCTCATATTTGTATTGTGGCGCAGAGAGCTTCAAGTGAATATGCGTCAAAGCAAAAAATGGATCCATTTCAAATGGAAAAAAAATGGCAGGCTAATTAACGGATCTACAGTCATGGCCAAAAGTATTCACACCCCTGCAATTCTGTCAGATAATACTCAGTTTCTTCCTGAAAAATGATTGCAAACACAAATTCTCTGGTATTATTATCTTCATTTAATTTGTCTTAAGTGAAAAAAACACAAAAAGAATTGTTCTAAAACCAAATTGGATATAATTCCACACCAAACATAAAAAAGGGGGTGGACAAAAGTATTGGCACTGTTCGAAAAATCATGTGATGCTTCTCTAATTTGTGTAATTAACAGCACCTGTAACTTACCTGTGGCACCTAACAGGTGTTGGCAATCACTAAATCACACTTGCTGCCAGCTGACATGGATTAAAGTTGACTCAACCTCTGTCCTGTGTCCTTGTGTGTACCACATTGAGCATGGAGAAAAGAAAGAAGACCAAAGAACTGTCTGAGGACTTGAGGAACCAAATTGTGAGGAAGCATAAACAATCTCAAGGCTACAAATCCATCTCCAAAGACCTGAATGTTCCTGTGTCTACCGTGCGCAGTGTCATCAAGAAGTTTAAAGCCCATGGCACTGTGGCTAACCAACGTAGATGTGGACGGAAAAGAAAAATTGACAAGAGATTTCAACGCAAGATTGTGCGGATGTTGGATAAAGAACCTCGACTAACATCCAAACAAGTTCAAGCTGCCCTGCAGTCCGAGGGTACAACAGTGTCAACCCTTACTATCCGTCGACATCTGAATGAAAAGGGACTGTATGGTAGGAGACCCAGGAAGACTCCACTTCTTACCCCGAGAAATGAAAAAGCCAGGCTGGAGTTTGCCAAAACTTACCTGAAAAAGCCTAAAATGTTTTGGAAGAATATTCTCTGGTCAGATGAGACAATAGTAGAGCTTTTTGGGCAAAGGCATCAACATAGAGTTTACAGGAGAAAAAAAGAGGCATTCAAAGAAAAGAACACGGTCCCTAAAGTCAAACATGGCGGAGGTTCCCTGATGTTTTGGGGTTGCTTTGCTGCCTCTGGCACTGGACTGCTTGACCGTGTGCATGGCATTATGAAGTCTGAAGACTACCAACAATTTTTGCAGCATAATGTAGGGCCCAGTGTGAGAAAGCTGGGTCTCCCTCAGAGGTCATGGGTCTTCCAGCAGGACAATGTGCCAAAACACACTTCAAAAAGCACTAGAAAATGGTTTGAGAGAAAGCACTGGAGATTTCTAAGGTGGCCAGCAATGAGTCCAGACCTGAATCCCATAGAACACCTGAGGAGAGATCTAAAAATGGCAGTTTGGAGAAGGCACCCTTCAAATATCAGGGACCTGGAGCAGTTTGCCAAAGAAGAATGGTCTAAAATTCCAGCAGAGCATTGTAAGAAACTCATTGATGGTTACCGGAAGCGGTTGGTCGCAGTTATTTTAGCTAAAGGTTGTGCAACCAAGTATTAGGCTGAGGGTGCCAATACTTTTGTCTGGCCCATTTTTGGAGTTTTGCGTGAAATGATCAATGTTTTGCTTTTTGCTTCATTCTCTTTTGTGTTTTTTCATTTAAGACAAATTAAATGAAGATAATAATACCGAAGAATTTGTGTTTGCAATCATTTTCAGGAAGAAACTGAGTATTGTCTGACAGAATTGCAGGGGTGTGAATACTTTTGGCCATGACTGTATGTATTCCATAGACTTCAATATTAAAAAACGGATTCAGCAGAGATCAGATACTTAAAAATTAGCTAAAAAGTTATGTATGCACAATATTTTTGCCAACGGATTGCTACTGGAGCTGTAGAGTATCTGCAGTAGAATAAAAAAGTTACAGGTCTCATAAAATAGCGACACAATCCAAATCTTATAAGTTTGGTACCACGGTATTCATACTGACATGAAGAATTATCGTATGTTCCCAGGTCGTTTTACCTAAGAAATCCTAAGAAGTTTAAAGGGAACCTGTTTGTTTGGCTCTCCATGCATGTGTTGTGACTGTCACACAGCCGCAACACATGCAGCTGCGGCGCCGAACAGCTGATTATCGGGAGCGCTCCAGGTCCAGGTTCCCAAGGCAGCTATTCGGTAAGCTCTATAGCTATTTGGATAAGTGCTTATCCAAAGCTATTCGATCAACACTACGTCTATTATATGATAACTGTGATACATTTCACACTGTTGCATCTTGAACATGTTTGTTTTGTCTTGTTACATATCTCCTTTATTATTGATGTAATTTCACCATGCTGATATTTGTTATGAATTTTCACTTGCTTTATGTTGTGGGCCATGTAATCTTTCATAATGCATTATACATCCACTCACTGGAAATGAATTGTGTAAGGAAGAAAATAATTTTCAATTATGTTCAGATATAGAAAAATAAAGTGCATCAGTAAGAAAAAAAGTAAAAAGTAAAGAAAGAATCAGAAAAATAGAAAGGGTGAGGGGTAAGGGAGCTTAAAATAGAATGTACCATTGTATCATTAGTTTGGTTGAGCGTTCCTGTTCTTGTGTTCTCTTTGGCAGCAGCTTATCTCCTTGCCAAACACAAGGATCATCTGATCTTTTCCTCCCCTGACATCATCTTTCGAGGGAGAGCTGAGGGGTCCCCATAGACATTAGCCAATCAAGGTCATCTCTGAAATGGATCCATCCAGTCTACGTTCTGATAAGGATATAAACAACACCAGCAGGTTGAAGGCTCCAAAGTGGAGGAAAAAAGTTGGTAAATCTGCAATGCTGTGCAATACTATTGTAGGAACTCGAGGATTCTGGTAGCATGGGGCAATGAACAGACAGAGACGGGTTTCTTTAGTGCAAATAGTGTATTTTTACAACAGCAATAACACCAAAAACAATATACTGATAACCCGCAATGAAACAAGTCCTTGAAACATATACAGCAAATCGGCAGAGTTCTTAAGGCAGAGTCCTCAACAAGGTGATCAAAAGGTGAGTGTGACAGGTGACATGGTGCAGATCCAAAACCCTGTCGGTGCAGAAAGAGTCAAATCCAGGTATGTAGTAAACACAGGGAAGTCCAGAACAAGTCCACAGGTTAATCCCAGGTGTGGCATAAACACGGGTAAGTCCAGAAACAAGTTCACATTAAAGTATTATACTGGTGTAGATTCCAGCAGCTCCCAATGGGGGGAGTAAATGAAGGCTTAATGTTATGATCCGGTGACCTTGGAGCCACATGAGACTTTCTCAGGAGAAGGTGGAACCTATACTGACCGCAAACCCTAAGCTGACACCGCAACTAGAAGTAGCCGTGGGGTGTACCTAACAATACTAGACACCTCGACACAGCCGGAGGACTAAATACCCCTATAGATGGAAATGGGAATCCTATCTTGCCCCAGAGCAGAACCCCAAAGGATAGGCAGCCCCCCACAAATATTGACTGTGAGTATTAGAGGAAAGACACACGCAGGCAGAAAACATGGTTTAGCAAAAGAGGCCACTCTAGCTAAATAGGAAAGGATAGGACAGAATGCTAAGCGGTCAGTATTAAAACTCTGAAAATATCCACAGCAGATAATACAAAAATTCCACCATCTAACTAAAGACATGGAACGTATATCTGCATCTCCTGAGAATCCAACTTGACTGGAAAAATCCTGACACAGTCTAAGCTGGACAAGAAAAAACAATGAATAGCACTGATCTGTAAAGCACACAGCATGTGTGCTGCAGAAACAAAAACCAGACACTTATCTTTGCTGATTTGGTAGCAGGGCAGGAGGAACCAGACTGAGATCCAAAACTTCCAAGAACAATGGACAACTGGCAAAGACTAATGAATCCTGCAACCTTAAATACCCCAGTCAGCACTGCAATCAGCAGGGACACCTGCCCATGATTGCAACCCAGGGACAACTGTATTACCACCAACAACCACCGGAGGGAACCCAAGAGCAGAATTCACAACAGTACCCCCCCCCTTGAGGAGGGGTCACCGAACCCTCACCAGAGCCCCCAGGCCGATCAGGACGAGCCAGATGAAAGGCACGAACCAAATCAGCAGCATGGACATCAGAGGCCAAAACCCAAGAATTATCCTCCTGGCCATAACCCTTCCATTTGACAAGGTACTGAAGCCTCTGCCTCGAAAAGCGAGAATCCAAAATCTTCTCAACCACATACTCCAACTCCCCATCAACCAACACAGGGGCCAGAGGATCAACAGAGGGAACAACGGGCACCACATATTTCCGTAATAAAGATCTATGGAAGACATTATGGATAGCAAAAGAGGTCGGAAGCGCCAATCGAAAAGACACCGGATTAATAATCTCAGAAATCCTATAAGGACCAATAAACCGAGGCTTAAACTTAGGGGAAGAAACCTTCATAGGAACATGACGGGAAGACAACCAAACCAGATCCCCAACCCGAAGCCAGGAACTAACACACCGACACGGTTAGCAAAACGTTGAGCCTCCTCCTGAGACAACACCAAATTGTCCACCACATGAGCCCAAATCTGCTGTAACCTGTCAACCACAGAATCCACACCAGGACAGTCAGAAGGCTCAACCTGCCCTGAAGAAAAACGAGGATGAAAACCAAAATTACAAAAGAAGGGCGAAACCAAAGTAGCCGAACTAGCCCGATTATTAAGGGCAAACTCGGCCAATGGCAAGAAAGCCACCCAATCATCCTGATCAGCAGACACAAAGCATCTCAAATAAGTCTCCAAGGTCTGATTAGTTCGCTCGGTTTGGCCATTTGTCTGAGGATGAAATGCGGAAGAAAAAGACAAATCAATGCCCAGCCTAGCACAAAAGGCCCGCCAAAACCTAGAAACAAACTGGGAACCTCTGTCGGACACAATATTCTCCGGAATACCATGCAAACGAACCACATGCTGAAAAAACAATGGAACCAAATCTGAAGAGGAAGGCAATTTAGGCAAAGGTACCAAATGAACCATCTTAGAGAACCGGTCACAAACCACCCAGATAACTGACATCCTCTGGGAAACCGGAAGATCAGAAATAAAATCCATAGAAATATGCGTCCAGGGCCTCTCAGGGACCGGCAACGGCAAAAGCAACCCACTAGCATGGGAACAACAAGGCTTGGCCCACGCACACGTCCCACAGGACTGCACAAAAGAACGCACATCACGTGACAAAGAAGGCCACCAAAAAGACCTACCAACCAAATCTCTGGTACCCAAAATACCAGGATGTCCAGCCAACACAGAACAATGGACCTCAGAAATCACTCTACTAGTCCATCTGTTAGGAACAAACAGTTTCCCCACCGGACAGCGGTCAGGTTTGTCAGCCTGAAATTCCTGAAGAACCCGTCGTAAATCAGGGGAAATGGCAGAGAGGACCACCCCTTCTTTCAGAATGCCGACCGGTTCAAGGACACCAGGAGAATCAGGCAAAAAACTCCTAGAGAGGGCATCAGCCTTAATATTCTTAGAACCCGGAAGATACGAGACCACGAAATCAAAACGGGAAAAAAACAAGGACCATCGAGCCTGTCTAGGATTCAGCCATCTGGCAGACTCGAGGTAAATCAAATTCTTATGATCGGTCAAGACCACAATACGGTGCTTAGCTCCCTCAAGCCAATGTCGCCACTCCTCAAACGCCCACTTCATAGCCAACAATTCCCGATTGCCGACATCATAATTGCGTTCGGCAGGCAAAAACTTACGGGAAAAGAAGGCATACGGTTTTATCAAGGAACCAACAGGATCCCTCTGAGACAAAACGGCCCCTGCGCCAATCTCAGAAGCGTCAACCTCAACCTGAAACGGAAGAGAAACATCCGGTTGACGCAACACCGGGGCAGAAGTAAATCGGCGTTTAAGCTCCTGAAAGGCAGAGACAGCCGCAGAGGACCAATTCGCCACATCAGCGCCTTTCTTCATCAAATCGGTCAAGGGTTTAACCACGCTGGAGAAGTTAGCAATGAAACGGCGATAAAAATTAGCAAAGCCCAAAAATTTCTGAAGGCTCTTCACGGATGTGGGTTGAATCCAATCATGAATGGCCTGAACCTTAACCGGATCCATCTCTATAGATGAGGGAGAAAAAATGAAGCCCAAAAAAGAAACCTTCTGCACTCCAAAGAGACACTTAGACCCCTTCACAAACAAAGCATTATCACGAAGGATCTGAAATACCATCCTGACCTGCTTCACATGAGACTCCCAATCATCGGAAAAAATCAAAATGTCATCCAAATATATAATCAAGAATTTATCAATATAAGTCCGGAAGATATCATGCATGAAGGACTAAAAAACAGATGGAGCATTAGAGAGCCCGAATGGCATCACAAGGTATTCAAAATGGCCTTCGGGCGTATTAAACGCAGTTTTCCATTCATCACCCTGCTTAATACGAACAAGATTATATGCCCCCCGAAGGTCAATTTTAGTAAACCTAGCAAATAAATCGGAAAGCAGAGGTAAAGGGTATTGAAACTTGACCGTGATCTTATTCAAGAGGCGATAATCAATACATGGTCTCAAGGAGCCATCCTTCTTAGCAACAAAAAAAAATCCCGCTCCCAACGGTGAAGAAGATGGCCGAATATGCCCTTTCTCCAAAGACTCCTTAACATAACTCCGCATAGCGGTATGTTCAGGCACAGACAGGTTGAAAAGTCGGCCCTTAGGAAACTTACAGCCTTGAATCAAGTCAATAGCACAATCACAGTCCCTATGCGGTGGAAGGGAACTGGACTTGGGCTCATCGAATACATCCTGAAAATCAGACAAAAACTCTGGAATTTCAGAAGAGGAAGAAGAGGAGATTAACATCAAAGGAACGTCATTGTGAACCCCCTGACAACCCCAACTAGTCACAGACATAGACTTCCAATCCAACACAGGATTGTGTACCTGCAACCACGGAAAACCCAGCACGATAGCATCATGCAAATTATGCAACACCAGAAATCGACACTCTTCCTGATTTGCTGGCGCCATGCACATGGTCACCTGTGTCCAAAACTGGGGTTTATTTTTAGCCAAAGGTGTAGCATCAATGCCCCTTAAAGGAATAGGGTTCTGCAAAGACTGCAAGGGAAAACCACAATGCCTGGCAAACTCAAAGTCCATTAAGTTCAAGGTGGCGCCTGAATCCACAAACGCCATGACAGAAAATGATGACAATGAGCAGATCAAGGACACAGATAACAGAAATTTAGGTTGTACAGTACTGATGGTAAATGAACTAGCGATCCTCTTTCTACGCTTAGGGCAGACTGAAATGACATGAGAAGCATCGCCACAATAAAAACACAACCTATTCTGACGTCTGAATCCTTGTTGTTCCGTTCTAGACAGAATCCTATCACATTGCATTGGCTCAGGCATCTGCTCTGAGGAGAACGCCACAGCGCGCACAGTTCTGCGCTCTCGCAAACGCCGATCAATCTGAATGGCCAGAGACATAGAATCACTCAGACCGGAAGGCGTGGGAAACCCCACCATAACATCTTTAACGGATTCAGAAAGACCCTTTCTGAAAATTGCCGCCAAAGCATCATCATTCCATTTAGTCAACACAGACCATTTTCTAAATTTCTGACAATACAATTCTGCCGCTTCTTGACCCTGAGACAGGGCCAACAAGGTCTTCTCTGCTTGATCCACAGAGTTTGGTTCATCATATAATAATCCTAAAGCCTGAAAAAAGGCGTCTACATTAAGCAAGGCTGGATTCCCAGATTCCAGGGAAAATGCCCAATCCTGTGCATCACCACGCAGCAGGGAGATGACAATTTTAACCTGCTGAATGGAATCACCAGAGGATCGAGGTCTCAGAGCAAAAAACAGTTTACAGTTGTTTTTAAAACTCAAAAATTTGGACCTGTCACCAAAAAACAAATCAGGAATAGGAATCTTAGGTTCTAAAACCGGAGTCTGAACAATATAATCAGAAATACCCTGTACCCTAGCAGCAAGCTGGTCTACACGAGAAGCTAATCCCTGAATATCCATGCTAGCACCAGACTCCTCAGCCACCCAGAGAAAAAGAGGGAAGAAAAGACAAAGCAGGCTACAGAAAAAAAAAATGGCTCAACACCTTTCTTCCCTTCTTCTGAGATGCATTTAACTCATTGTTGGCCATTTGTACCGTTATGATCTGGTGACCTTGGAGCCGCATGAGACTTTCTCAGGAGAAGGTGGAACCTATACTGACCGCAAACCCTAAGCTGACACCGCAACTAGAAGTAGTCGTGGGGTGTACCTAACAATCCTAGACACCTCGACACAGCCGGAGGACTAAATACCCCTATAGATGGAAATGGGAATCCTATCTTGCCTCAGAGCAGAACCCCAAAGGATAGGCAGCCCCCCACAAATATTGACTGTGAGTATTAGAGGAAAGACACACGCAGGCAGAAAACATGGTTTAGCAAAAGAGGCCACTCTAGCTAAATAGGAAAGGATAGGACAGAATGCTAAGCGGTCAGTATTAAAACTCTGAAAATATCCACAGCAGATAATACAAAAATTCCACCATCTAACTAAAGACATGGAACGTATATCTGCATCTCCCGAGAATCCAACTTGACTGGAAAAATCCTGACACAGTCTAAGCTGGACAAGAAAAAACAATGAATAGCACTGATCTATAAAGCACACAGCATGTGTGCTGCAGAAACAAAAACCAGACACTTATCTTTGCTGATTTGGTAGCAGGGCAGGAGGAACCAGACTGAGATCCAAAACTTCCAAGAACAATGGACAACTGGCAAGGACTAATGAATCCTGCAACATTAAATACCCCAGTCAGCACTGCAATCAGCAGGGACACCTGCCCATGATTGCAACCCAGGGACAACTGTATTGCCACCAACAACCACCGGAGGGAACCCAAGAGCAGAATTCACAACAGCTTAAATAGCGAAACACAGTCCAGCAACTTAGTTCAAAAACACAGTTCAGAAACAGAGTTCTACCAGGAGGAGTGAACCAAGGGTTAATGTTGTGAATTTGGATTCTGGGCTCCCCCGGTGGCTACTGGTGGAATTGAACTGGTGTCTTCATCTTCTCTGTTCACCTGTTCCCATCAAGATGTGGGAGTCGCTATATAACCTTGCTGCTCTGTTAGTTGCTTGCCGGTCAACAATGTTATCAGAAGCCTCTCTGTGCTTGTTCCTGCTCCTAGACAACTACTAGATAAGTTGGACTCTTGTCCATGTTTGTTTTTGCATTTTGTTCCAGTTCACAGCTGTAGTTTCGTTACTGTGTCTGGAAAGCTCTTGTGAACGGGAATTGCCACTCTGGTGTTATGAGTTAATGCCAGAGTTTTAAAGTAATTTCTGGATGGTATTTTTGATAGGCTTTTCAGCTGACCATGAAAGTGCCCTTTCTGTCTTCTGCTATGTAGTAAGTGGACCTCAAATTTGCTAAACCTATTTTCATACTACGTTTGTTATTTCATCTCAACTCACCGCCAATACATGTGGGGGGCCTCTGTCTCCTTTCGGGGTATTTCTCTAGAGGTGAGCTAGGACTAATATTTTCCTCTGCTAGCTTTATTTAGTCCTCCGGCTGGGCTGGGCATCTAGAATCAACGTAGGCATGCTACCCGGCCACTGCTAGTTGTGCGTTAGGTTTAGTTCATGGTCAGCTCAGTTCCCATCTTCCAAGAGCTAGTTCCTATATATGCTTATGCTATGTTCTCTTGCCATTGAGATCATGACAGTTTGACCGGCCCGCAAAGTGTTAATTGTTTGGGCTGAAGCAGGAGAAAAAGAAGTGTTGAAGGGAAATTTTTTTTTTTTTTTCCCCTCAGAGTTTTGCTGCCTAGCCCTTAATTGCTGTCTAGCTGCTTCTTACCTCCTCTTAACCCTTGAATGGCTCTGTGTCCACCTGTTTGTAATGGATCTTCAGAGTGTAACTGCAGGTTTGAATAATCTCGCCACGAAGGTACAAAATTTGCAAGATTTTGTTTGTCATGCACCTGTATCTGAGCCGAGAATTCCTTTGCCGGAATTTTTCTCGGGGAATAGATCTGGGTTTCAGAATTTTCGAAATAATTGCAAATTATTTTTGTCCCTGAAATTTCGCTCTGCCGGAGACCCTGCACAGCAGGTCAGGATTGTGATTTCCTTGCTCCGGGGCGACCCTCAAGACTGGGCTTTTTCATTGACACCAGGGGATCCTGCGTTGCTCAATGTGGATGCGTTTTTTCTGGCCTTGGGGTTGCTTTATGACGAACCTCATTTGGAGCTTCAGGCAGAAAAAACTTTGATGTCCCTATCTCAGGGGCAAGATGAAGCGGAAATTTACTGCCAAAGATTCCGTAAATGGTCTGTGCTTACTCAGTGGAATGAGTGCGCCCTGGCGGCGACTTTCAGAGAGGGTCTCTCTGATGCCATTAAGGATGTTATGGTGGGGTTCCCTGTGCCTGCGGGTCTGAATGAGTCCATGACAATGGCTATTCAGATCGATAGGCGTTTGCGGGAGCGCAAACCAGTGCACCATCTGGCGGTGTCCACTGAGAAGTCGCCAGAGAGTATGCAGTGTGATAGAATTCTGTCCCGAAGCGAGCGGCAGAATTTTAGACGGAAAAATGGGTTGTGTTTCTATTGTGGTGATTCTACTCATGTTATATCAGCATGCTCTAAGCGCACTAAAAAGCTTGGTAAATCTGTTTCCATTTGCACCTTACCGTCTAAGTTTATTCTATCTGTGACCCTGATTTGCTCTTTGTCATCTATTACCACGGACGCCTATGTCGACTCTGGCGCCGCTTTGAGTCTTATGGATTGGTCCTTTGCCAAACGCTGTGGGTATGATTTAGAGCCTTTGGAGACTCCTATTCCTCTGAAGGGGATTGACTCCACCCCATTGGCTAATAATAAACCACAATACTGGACACAAGTAACTATGCGTATTAATCCGGATCACCAGGAGATTATTCGCTTTCTGGTGCTGTATAATCTACATGATGATTTGGTGCTAGGATTGCCTTGGCTGCAATCTCACAACCCAGTCCTCGACTGGAGAGCTATGTCTGTGTTGAGCTGGGGATGTAAGGGGGCTCATGGGGATGTACCTGTGGTTTCCATTTCATCATCCATTCCCTCTGAAATTCCTGAGTTCCTGTCTGACTATCGTGACGTCTTTGAAGAATCCAAGCTTGGTTCGTTACCTCCGCACCGAGAGTGCGATTGTGCCATAGATTTAATCCCGGGTAGTAAATACCCAAAGGGTCATTTATTTAATCTGTCTGTGCCTGAACATGCTGCTATGCGAGAATATATAAAGGAGTCCTTGGAAAAGGGACATATTCGTCCATCGTCATCTCCCTTAGGAGCCGGTTTTTTCTTTGTGTCAAAAAAAGACGGCTCTTTGAGACCATGTATTGATTATCGGCTTTTGAATAAAATCACTGTTAAATATCAATACCCATTGCCGTTGCTGACTGATTTGTTTGCTCGCATAAAGGGGGCCAAGTGGTTCTCTAAGATTGACCTTCGTGGGGCGTATAATTTGGTGCGAATCAGGCAGGGGGATGAGTGGAAAACCGCATTTAATACGCCCGAGGGCCACTTTGAGTATTTAGTGATGCCTTTTGGTCTTTCTAATGCTCCGTCAGTTTTCCAGTCCTTTATGCATGATATTTTTCGCGATTATTTGGATAAATTTATGATTGTGTATCTGGATGATATTCTGATTTTTTCGGATGACTGGGACTCTCATGTCCAGCAAGTCAGGAGGGTTTTTCAGGTTTTGCGGTCTAATTCTTTGTGTGTGAAGGGTTCTAAGTGTGTTTTTGGGGTACAGAGGATTTCCTTTTTGGGATATATTTTTTCCCCCTCTTCCATTGAAATGGATCCTGTCAAGGTTCAAGCTATTTGTGATTGGACGCAGGCCCTCTTCTCTTAAGAGTCTTCAGAAATTTTTGGGCTTTGCTAACTTTTATCGTCGATTTATTGCTGGTTTTTCGGATATTGCTAAGCCATTGACCGATTTGACTAAGAAGGGTGCTGATGTTGCTGATTGGTCCCCTGATGCTGTGGAGGCCTTTCGGGAGCTTAAGCGCCGTTTTTCCTCTGCCCCTGTGTTGCGTCAGCCTGATGTTGCTCTACCTTTTCAGGTTGAGGTCGACGCTTCTGAGATCGGAGCTGGGGCAGTGTTGTCGCAGAAAAGTTCTGACTGCTCCGTGATGAGGCCTTGTGCCTTCTTTTCCCGTAAATTTTCGCCCGCTGAGCGGAATTATGATGTTGGGAATCGGGAGCTTTTGGCCATGAAGTGGGCTTTTGAGGAGTGGCGCCATTGGCTTGAGGGGGCCAGACATCAGGTGGTGGTATTGACTGACCACAAAAATTTGATTTATCTTGAGACCGCCAGGCGCCTGAATCCTAGACAGGCGCGCTGGTCATTATTTTTCTCTCGGTTTAATTTTGTGGTGTCATACCTACCGGGTTCTAAGAATGTTAAGGCGGATGCCCTTTCTAGGAGTTTTGAGCCTGACTCGCCTGGTAACTCTGAGCCCACAGGTATCCTTAAGGATGGAGTGGTATTGTCAGCCGTTTCTCCAGACCTGCGGCGGGCCTTGCAGGAGTTTCAGGCGGAGAGACCTGATCGTTGCCCACCTGATAAACTGTTTGTTCCTGATGATTGGACCAGTAGAGTCATCTCTGAGGTTCATTCTTCTGCGTTGGCAGGTCATCCTGGCATTTTTGGTACCAGGGATTTGGTGGCAAGGTCCTTCTGGTGGCCTTCCCTGTCACGAGATGTGCGAGGCTTTGTGCAGTCTTGTGACGTTTGTGCTCGGGCCAAGCCTTGTTGTTCTCGGGCTAGTGGATTATTGTTGCCCTTGCCTATTCCTAAGAGGCCTTGGACGCACATCTCGATGGATTTTATTTCAGATCTGCCTGTTTCTCAGAAGATGTCTGTCATCTGGGTGGTGTGTGACCGTTTTTCTAAGATGGTCCATTTGGTTCCTCTGCCCAAGTTACCTTCTTCTTCCGAGTTGGTTCCTCTGTTTTTTCAAAATGTTGTTCGTTTGCATGGTATTCCTGAGAATATCGTTTCTGACAGAGGGACCCAATTCGTGTCTAGATTTTGGCGGGCATTCTGTGCTAGGATGGGCATAGATTTATCTTTTTCGTCCGCTTTCCATCCTCAGACGAATGGCCAGACCGAGCGGATTAATCAGACCCTGGAGACATATCTGAGGTGTTTTGTGTCTGCTGACCAGGATGATTGGGTTGCTTTTTTGCCATTGGCGGAGTTCGCTCTCAATAATCGGGCCAGCTCTGCCACTTTGGTGTCCCCGTTTTTCTGTAATTCGGGGTTTCATCCTCGATTTTCCTCTGGTCAGGTGGAATCTTCGGATTGTCCTGGAGTGGATGCTGTGGTGGAGAGATTGCATCAGATCTGGGGGCAGGTGGTGGACAATTTGAGGTTGTCCCAGGAGAAGACTCAGCTTTTTGCCAACCGCCACCGTCGTGTTGGTCCTCGGCTTTCTGTTGGGGATTTGGTGTGGTTGTCTTCTCGTTTTGTCCCTATGAGGGTCTCTTCTCCTAAGTTTAAGCCTCGGTTTATCGGCCCGTATAAGATATTGGAGATTCTTAACCCTGTTTCCTTCCGTTTGGACCTCCCTGCATCCTTTTCTATTCATAACGTTTTTCATCGGTCATTATTGCGCAGGTATGAGGTACCGGTTGTGCCTTCCGTTGAGCCTCCTGCTCCGGTGTTGGTTGAGGGTGAGTTGGAGTACGTTGTGGAGAAAATCTTGGACTCTCGTGTTTCCAGACGGAGACTCCAGTATCTGGTCAAGTGGAAGGGATACGGCCAGGAGGATAATTCTTGGGTGAATGCATCTGATGTTCATGCCTCCGATCTGGTTCGTGCCTTTCATAGGGCCCATCCTGATCGCCCTGGTGGTTCTGGTGAGGGTTCGGTGCCCCCTCCTTGAGGGGGGGGTACTGTTGTGAATTTGGATTCTGGGCTCCCCCGGTGGCTACTGGTGGAATTGAACTGGTGTCTTCATCTTCTCTGTTCACCTGTTCCCATCAAGATGTGGGAGTCGCTATATAACCTTGCTGCTCTGTTAGTTGCTTGCCGGTCAACAATGTTATCAGAAGCCTCTCTGTGCTTGTTCCTGCTCCTAGACAACTACTAGATAAGTTGGACTCTTGTCCATGTTTGTTTTTGCATTTTGTTCCAGTTCACAGCTGTAGTTTCGTTACTGTGTCTGGAAAGCTCTTGTGAACGGGAATTGCCACTCTGGTGTTATGAGTTAATGCCAGAGTTTTAAAGTAATTTCTGGATGGTGTTTTTGATAGGCTTTTCAGCTGACCATGAAAGTGCCCTTTCTGTCTTCTGCTATGTAGTAAGTGGACCTCAAATTTGCTAAACCTATTTTCATACTACGTTTGTTATTTCATCTCAACTCACCGCCAATACATGTGGGGGGCCTCTGTCTCCTTTCGGGGTATTTCTCTAGAGGTGAGCTAGGACTAATATTTTCCTCTGCTAGCTTTATTTAGTCCTCCGGCTGGGCTGGGCATCTAGAATCAACGTAGGCATGCTACCCGGCCACTGCTAGTTGTGCGTTAGGTTTAGTTCATGGTCAGCTCAGTTCCCATCTTCCAAGAGCTAGTTCCTATATATGCTTATGCTATGTTCTCTTGCCATTGAGATCATGACAGGTTAAGTTCCAAAGTCAACAGACTAAAGATAACTTAGATAGTGTAGCTTACATACCCAGAGAATGTCCAGAGCCACGGGTAGAAGCACAGTAGAACAAGCAGCTGAGCTGAAGGGGAACGGAAGCAGAATACTCCAAATAAGCTGACACCTGAGCCGGGTTTTAAACAAACGAACAGGAAATAGGGCAGACAAAAACAGCAAACTCCATCTTAACAAAGGGCGAGATCATTCACAAGGGGACTTGGAAAACCCGGAATACTGACATTACTCCCCCCCTAGGAACGGCCTCAGGACGATCCTGGACCAGGCTTGTCTGGGTATCTACGATGAAACTGAGCAATCTTCAGGGGAGCATTGATGTTACTTACTGGTTCCCAAGAATCGTTTTCAGGAGAGTAACCCGGCCATCTAACTAGATACTGAAGCCGGTTCCTATGAAGTCTTGAATCAATAATGTCCTGTACCACAAATTGTTCTTCGCCATCAACCAACACTGGTGGAGGAGGAGGTACGATACGCCCCTGAAATGTGTTAAGAGAAACTGGTTTTAATAAAGAAACATGAAATACTGGGTGTACCTTTAGAGTTCGTGGTAGCTTCAGCCGACAAGCAACAGAGCTTACAATCCCAGTGATCTTGAATGATCCGATGAACTTCTGTCCCAGTTTCTGCGAAGGAACACCCAATCTTAGATTCTTGGTGGACAACCAAACCGAGTCTCCTACCTTATACAAAGGTGCCTGTTTTCGGAATCTATCGGCCGACTTCTTATAACACTCCAGTGCTACGGTATGGGAGTCTTTCAAAACTTCAAGATTACGATGCAACACTGCCACTCTGTCTTGAACTGCCGGTGCCGAAGTAGCAACCGAAGACCTAGGCAAAATATTTGGATGATATCCCAGATTGGCGAAAAATGGCGTTACCTTCGTGGAACTGCTCTGTGAGTTGTTATACAAAAATTCCTCTAACGTAAGTAGCTTCAGCCAATCATCCTGCAAATGACTGACGTAACAGCGTAGATATTGCTCCAAGGTTTGATTGGTCCGTTCAGTCTGCCCGTTGGTCTGAGGATCGTATGCAGAAGACAAGCAAACATTAATGTGGAGCGCAGAACAAAATCCTTTCCAAAACCTAGAGGTAAATTGTATTCCCCGGTCAGAAATAATCTCATCTGGTACCCCATGCAGCCGGAAAACATTCTGGATAACCAGATCCACTGTCTCTGTAGCTGAGGGAAGACCGGTACAGGTAATAAAATGAGCAGCCTTCGTTAAACGGTCAACTACCACCAAAATATTTTTACCGCCAGAGGTGGGTAACTCCACAATAAAGTCCATTGAAATAGACCCCCAAGGGCGAGATGGTACGGGTAGCGACTTAAGAAGGCCAGTAGGTGACACACAAGGAACTTTGTACCGGGCACAAACCTCACAAGAGCGGACATAGTCATTCACATCTTTCAAGCAGGTAGGCCTCCAGAAAAAATGACTTAAAAATTCCTGCATCTTCTCTACCACCGATGACCAGCCAATACGGAGTCATGGACCAATTTGAGAATTCGAAGTCTCACAGCCTCAGGGACATAAATACATCAATCTCTAAGCCATACACCATTCTGAAAGACAAGATTCACATTGTCAGGAGGGGCAGCAAGAAATACGTCACCATCATAGGCCAGCTTGATCTCCTCCCACAAGTCCCGGTCCTGAAGCACTCCTATGAAATTGGCATCAGACAAGATGGTCTTAGACGGGGTCCCAAGCACAGAGTCCATCGTGTGGATTCGAGATAATGCATCGGCTTTCCCATTACGTGAACCTGGGCGTTACGAGATAATAAAATCAAACTGGTTCAAGAACAACTCCATCTAGCTTGTTGAGGAGAGAGACATCTGGCGGACTTCAGGAATTCCAAATTACGGTCATCTGTGAGCACTACTACCTGTTGAGTTGCTCCTTGCAAATGGTGTCTCCATTCCTTAAAGGTGGAAATGATTTCCAAAAGTTCCTTATCTGCAATATCATAGTTCAGTTCAGCAGATGATAACCTGCGAGAAAAGGAGGCACACGGGTGCAGCAAACCTTTATCTCCGGTTCGTTGTGAGAGGATTGCTCCCAGTGCACAGTCATAAGCGTCCACCTCCACGACAAAAGGCAGTGCAGGATCCAGGTGCATCAATATCAGAGCCATGGTAAAACAAACCTTGAGGCGGTCAAAGGCTCCCTGGGCTTGTGAAGACCATACAAACTTCTTCCCCTTCTTAGTGAGGAGAGTGATGGGACGGACAATTTGTGAAAAATTCCGGATAAAGCGTCTATAAAAGTTAGCAAAACCAATGAATCGTTGTACCTCTTTAATGTTTCCTGGTACCGGCCAATCTATGATCGCCTGGATCTTGCTGGACTCCATATTCAATCCCTGGGGAGAAATAACATAGCCTAAAAATTGAATTTTGGAGCAATGAAATTCACACTTTTCGAGTTTGATGTACAAATGATTATCTCTCAAACGTCTGAGCACGGTCTTGACATGTTCCTGTAGGGAATCAGAGAAAATCAAGATGTCATCCAGGTAAATTACTACATAATGATCCAATAAATCCCTGAAAATATCGTTGCTAAGTGTTGCAAAGCAGCAGGAGCGTTACAGAGTCCGAATGGCATCACTAAATATTCAAAATGTCCATACCGACATCTGAAAGCTGTCTTCCATTCGTCTCCGGGATGTATATGGAGTAAATTATATGCCCCGCGAAGATCTAATTTGGTAACTATTTTAGCTTGACGAACTCTCTCCAACAATTCAGGAATTAGCGGCAACGGGTACCTGTTACGAACGGTTACCTTATTTAGCTCCCGGTAGTCAATTCAAGGTCTTAGAGTCCCATCTTTCTTCTTTACAAAGAATATGGGGGCTCCTGCTGATGAAGAAGATGGTCGGATAAATCCCTTGGCTAAATTCTCATCTATATATTCTCCTAATGTCTTTAATTCTGGAGCAGCCAATGGGTAAAACATGGCCAAAAGGAATCGCTTCCCCATGAAGCAGTTCTATGGGGCAGTCATATGGTCTATGTGGAGGGAGTTGGTCTGCCTTCCTCTTGTCACAAATGTCCGAGAATTCCTGGTAAACCAGAGGGAGAGTAGATACCTGTATTGTGTCCTCCAAATTCTGGGTAACTGGAGCCGTTACCGTTGGACTGATGGTAGGACTACACTTCGGGAGGAAGGATATCTCCTTGGTTTCCCAATTGATGTTTGGATTTTGTGACCGTAATCAGGGAATTCCTAAAATTACAGGAAAATGAGGAGAAGATATTAACATAAATGAAAGGGTTTCTTTGATGGTCTGGTTACATCTTACAGTTCAGAAGCACCGTCTCCCGGTCTACTGGTCCGGAAACTAACGGAGAACCATCCACCATTTCCATGGTGACTGTTGAGGCTCTTAGATGTGTCTTAATACCATGTTCCCTGGCAAAAGAAGAATCCATGAAATTCACGCAGGCTCCAGAGTCTATCATAGCAGAACTTGATATCCACTGTCCTTCCCACTGAATCTGAATAGGAAGAGAACAATGTGAATATTTCTCCCCTTGATCTTTAGGGGAAGTCGACATCACTGTTAGGGGAACCACAGCATCTAGATGTAAACTGGTCTCTGAAACCTCTGACTCAGTGTCCATATTGTCATAATCCCCTACTGCCGCCAACACCTTATTAGGTCACCTGGGACATTTAGGACAATTAATGAGGAAATGATCTGATTGACCGCAGTAAAAACATAAGCGTTCACGAAAACGATATTCACGGCTTTCATTACTCTCATGTTTTTTTAATGAGTCCACTTGCATAGGCACCTCCTCAGCCTCCCGCAGGTTCTTGCTGGTAGTTTCCCTAGACGGAAGAGCAAAATTAGTGATGCGATTTAAAGCTGCCCATTTCTCTTGTCTGCGTTCAGTTAGGCGGATATCAATACGCACACAGTGTTGTAAAAATAATTCAAACTCCTGTGGAGACTCTGAGTGAGCTAGCTCATCCTTGATTGTACTGGACAACCCTTTCTTAAAAATTGGTAATAAGGCATTGTTATCCCAGTTGGTATCCACTACTAACCTCTTAAATTCAGTAATATATTCTATGACTGAACGTTTCTCCTGGCTTAAGGAAAGCAAGGCAGTTTCAGCGGAGGCTCGGCGGTTGGGATCATCAAACATTTGCGCCATAGCTGCCAGAAAATCATCCAAATTATTTAGATGGACATTGCGACTTTCAACCATAGGATTTGCCCAAGCCAGTGCCCGTGATGTCAACAACATAATAATACACAGTACCTTAGATCTATCAGACTGATAGTAGGAGGCATGTACATCAAAGAATAATATGCACTGATTAACAAACCCGCGGAATTGATTTTGGTCACCATTAAACCGGAATGGAGGTAATTTAGGCATTCTGGTGGGTGGTGTATGCCGAGCAGGTGAGGTCTCCTGAGCTTCTATCAAAGTACGCAAATCTTGGAGAGCCTGACCAAACACCTGCGCATTGTGGCCAGCCCGGGAGTCAGTTTCTCTAATCTTATTTTGTACAGCCTCCACCTCCTGCTGCAAGGAGTTAATCATAGCAAACAGTTTGTCTTCCCGTGTCTCAGTCATTGCCCCAGCAGAATCCTTTGTAGGCTGGAGTATCCTGTAATACTATTGTAGGAACTCGAGGATTCTGGTAGCGTGGGGCAATGAACAGACAGAGACGGGTTTCTTTAGTGCAAATAGTGTATTTGTGCAACAGCAATAACACCCAAAACAATATACTGATAACCCGCAATGAAACAAGTCCTTGAAACATATACAGCAAATTGGCAGAGTTCTTAGGCCATGTGCACACGTTCAGTATTTTTCGCGGTTTTTTCGCGTTTTTTCGCTATAAAAACGTGATAAAAACGCGAAAAAAACGCTTACATATGCCTCCTATTATTTTAAGTGTATTCCGCATTTTTTGTGCAAATGTAGCCTTTTTTTCCGCGAAAAAATCGCATCGCGGAAAAAAAAGCAACATGTTCATTAAAATGCGGAATTGCAGGGGATTCCGCACACCTAGGGGTCCATTGATCTGCTTACTTCCCGCACGGGGCTGTGCACACCATGCGGGAAGTAAGCAGATTATGTGCGGTTGGTACCCAGGGTGGAGGAGAGGAGACTCTCCTCCACGCACTGGGCACCATATAAGTGGTCAAAAAATAAGAATTAAAATAAAAAACAGTCCTATACTCACCCTCGATGTCTTCCCGCCTCCACTGCGCGCTGCCGTTCGGTTCCTGTAGCTGGTGTGCGGCGAAAGACCTGCCGATGACGTCACTGTCCTGTGATTGGTCGTGAGCGGTCATGTGACCGCTCACGTGACCGTGACGTCACGGAAGGTCCTGTGCGCACAGACCAGCTATAGGAAGAGGAGCCGGACGCCGGTGAGGAGATGTCTGGGTGAGTATAAGCATTTTTTTATTTTTTTTATTATTTTTAAACATTCTATCTTTTACTATAGATGCTGCATAAGCTGCATCTATAGTAAAAAGTTGGTCACACTTGTCAAACGCTATGTTTGACAAGTGTGACCAACCTGTCAGTCAGTTTTCCAAGCGATGCTACAGATCGCTTGGAAAACTTTAGCATTCTGCAAGCTAATTACGCTTGCAGAATGCTAAAAAAAACGCGAAAAAAACGGAAAAAAAACGCAAAAAAAAAAATGCGGATTTCTTGCAGAAAATTTCCGGTTTTCTTCAGGAAATTTCTGCAAGAAATCCTGAACGTGTGCACATACCCTTAAGGCAGAGTCCTCAACAAGGTGATCAAAAGGTGAGTGTGACAGGTGACGTGGTGCAGATCCAAAACACTGTCGGTGCAGAAAGAGTCAAATCCAGGTATGTAGTAAACACAGGGAAGTCCAGAACAAGTCCACAGGTTAATCCCAGGTGTGGCATGAACACGGGTAAGTCCAGAAACTAGTTCACAAGATGATCTCAGTTGTGGCATAAACACGGGTAAGTCCAGAAAAAAGTTCACATTAAAGTATTATACTGGTGTAGATTCCAGCAGCTACCACTGGGGGGAGTAAATGAAGGATTAAATAGCAAAACACAGTCCAGCAACTTAGTTCAAAAACACAGTTCAGAAACAGAGTTCTACCAGGAGGAGTGAACCAAGGGTTAAGTTCCAAAGTCAACAGACTAAAAATAACTTAGAGAGTGTAGCTTACATATGCAGAGAATGTCCAGAGCCACGGGTAGAAGCACAGTAGAACAAGCAGCTGAGCTGAAGGGGAACAGAAGCAGAATACTCCAGCAAAGAAGCTGACATCTGAGCCGGGTTTTAAACAAACGAACAGGAAATAGGGCAGACAAAAACAGCAAACTCCATCTTAACAAAGGGCAAGATCATTCACAAGGGGACTTGGAAAACCCGGAATACTGACATGCTGGTTCACTATTTACAATAGAGATGCAAAGGCGGTGAAGTGATGTCAATGTGGTTTTAATCTCAACACATTTTGAAGTTAGAAAACTTTTCCTCAGGAGAACCACAATAGTTCTACACAACAGACTATTGTTGTTTCCCTGAGGAAGATGTTTGCTAACTTCAAAGGGCACTGAGATTAAAACCACATTGGCATCTCTTCACCGCTTTTGGATTATTATTGTGGATACTAAACCAGTAGAGCAACTTTTTTCCTCTACCCAATGTTTCGAAAGTGGTGGAACCACTGTGCCATGGACCGAGGAGAGCCTGGACGGGTGTGACTAGGCAAACACCTGACTCTTTGCTAGAGCCCCTGATGGTGGGGTTAAACTTGGCAACAGATGGACCCGGGGTGTTACTCCAAAACAGACTTCGAACACTTGCAGCTGACCCCCAAAGGGGCAGGTAGTTGGAATGGCCAGGAATGGGAACTCTTGCCTGGAACAGACAGGCACGGCAGGTATGGCTGGAATACAGACTGGCATGACAGGTTTGGCTGCTATACAAACAGGCACGGCACGTGCAGGCAGTTATGGCTGGTATACTGACTTGCACAGCAGGCTCCGACGGGTGCAAATGGTATACAGGCAGGCGCGGCAAGTGCAGATACATGCTGGCGGGCACGGCTGATATGCAGGCAGGTAGGTGCTGTTACGCACGGCTGGAATACAGGAACACACAGCAGCTATGGGAAGACAGGTACAGACAGGAACTGACATCGACAAGCAGGGACAGGCAGGTACAGGGGACCTGAGAACTAGCAAGCGTGTAACACGGCAGAATGAACACATTGCTCAGGCACCTCCCATCAGGTGGAGGTGCCTTAAATTATAAGTGTCTCACAGCCATTAGCTGGGGACACTTTAGTATGGATGGTATAAAGGCTGGCATGGCTGGTTTACAGGTGGGCACGGCAGGTGCAGGCAGGAACGGCAAGCACAGCTGATGTACAGGCAGTACAGACAGGTACTGGAAGACAAACTTGAACAACGGACATGAGAACTAGCAAGCATGCAACAAGCAGAGTACACGTGTTGCTCAGGCACCTCTTAACATGTTTAGGTGCCTTAAATAATATATGTCTCCCAGCCATTGTCTGTGGACACTTTAGTACAATGCACATTGTCCCTTTAAGAGAACGGGAGCAAGAGTGCCCTAAGTACAGTCACTGGGGATCTGAGAGCTGTGCACAGACCCTGGACAGCAGCAGGAAGAGGAAAAAGTGTGGGAAGGGGACCGTGAGTGAGTCAGCATCCCTGGGAAGGAGGGAAGCATGCAGGGACACTGGCACTACACCCAAAACATGTCTGGCATCTTCCTGAAATCCTTTCAGCTTTCCGATTTAGTTGTATTGTAAAGTACAGAGCGTCTTAAGAGGGGAAAATGCCAAAAGAATGGGCATGTCACTTCTTTTAACCACTTGGCAATTTGAGAAACCTGAAGAGTTCAAAAGACATTCAAACGCTTGAACATATGCACATCAAGACGTTTTTCATAAAAATGCATCTTTTCATTATTCTGAGCATTTTCTTATTGTTGTTTCAGGCTGTTTCTAATTCAAAATCTGCCTGAAATACTTGTTGTATGTGTAGCGCCCCCACTGTTGCAGGGCCAAGGGGTACCCGGTACCGGGCCTCTGAGTCTCTGCTCTGGAGTTGTCACGGTGGCTAGATCCGGTCCGTGACCCTGCTGAGGGGCGTACAATGAAGGTGGAGGTATGGTGACGATGTTATGGTGCGGTGAATCACGAGGACACCAGGTTGCAGTCTCTTTACCTCTTTACTGAAGGCTTCAGGGTCCTCAGTCCGGAATACGGTTAACCAGGCTGCGCAAGTCCGGCCGGTCCGATGGCACCTCCAGAGTTCCCTTTGCAGGTGGAAATCTGTGCCTACCTTCTAGCGCTTGTGTGTTGCAGTCCTCCCCTGCTGTGCTTACGGGATAGTCCCCACAACTGTTGTGTCTGTTTCTCGTGTTCCCTCACAACCGGATTCTGATGTTCTTCTTCGTCCCCCAGATGATATGGCTAGGACGCACCCATATGACGGGTAGGCTCGGAGCTCTTCCTGGGCCCTAGTGTCGCCCTTCTCCTAGTGTGCCCCCCATGTCTTCATAGGTGATTGGTGTGAGACAGCCCGCCTATAGCTGACTGTCCTGCCGTAGGTTTGAAGTATTGCTTGGAGCCTGATACTTCCTCGGCGTTCCGGCCACCGGCTACGCGCCTCAGTAGAATGTTGCCTCGATCTTACAGCACGACTCCTACTGGTATTTCTCCTTGTTGCGTTGATCTCGTTTCTCACTCAGCACAATATACCTCGCTTCTTGTCCTTTCTTAGGGTACCGCCGCGATCAAGTGCAGGCACGGTCCCGTAACGTTCTCTCTGTTCGCTAGGCCTCTGTCAGGATCCCACCCCTGACAGGGACCCCTCTGAATCTTCCCCCACAACACCCTCTGCCACAAGGTGTTGCCTGGTTCCAACCCAGTCAGCTTTCTGATCTAACTTCCTATCCAACCCCCAGTTTTACCAGACTGTGAGGAGTGGCCTAATGCATAGTGCCCTTAGCTCCCCCTGGAGGCCAGACTGTGAAATGTATTGGTGTCTGTGATACCTGGTCAGATGAACTCCTTCAGTGCCATCAGACGTACCATAGCCCCCCTTAGCGGCGGAGCATCAGTACTGCAACGACCAGGACTCTGGGGCGCTGCATATGCACATATCCTAAGTCCTCATTAGGTGGTTTGCTCTACAATACTGTACATTCACACAAGGATGGTGAAAAAGTTAATTTCAATGATAGTACAATTTTAATCAAGAGCTATTGTAAAACTTCTTGATATTTCAAATTAATTAAAAAGGGGAAATAAAAAATTGCAATGGTGGATGGAGCCTTTTTGCTACAACATGAGCACATTTTGTATGGGATCCAAGGTTTATATTATTCATTCCTAGTATAATGTCACTTTTCGTTTTACACTAAGCCAACATATGTTACCTGCATCTTCCAGCTCATCTCACCATACCGTACTATCTAAGAGTTCTAAGATGTAATCTGATAATTTCCTTGCTACCTTTAGAACAGCAAAGAAAATTATTACTCTGTAACTTTAATAATTTTATACTTAAGGATTACACTTAAATATAATAATACATTTACAGCCAGAGGGCTTGTAATTCAAAGCAAAAGGAATCATGTTTCATTTGGCAGTTCAATATGTCATCCCGAATCATGAACATGTTGGCTCAGTACATTATATCATTATTACATGGCCCTGGGATTCTTCTTTTTTTTGTCTTTCTTCCCTTATCTGGATGTTGGGCAGAGCTCAGTGAGACTGAGGCAGAAAGTATGTACAAGAAGGTTGTGTTGGTTCATGGTTTGTTTCTCAAGGGCATTTTGGCTGCATTACAGTGAGAATGACAGGTTCCATCTCATGGATTAGCCTTTGATCAATAAGGATGATAATACACAGGTGTTTTAAGTGAAAAATCCTTCCTTCACTTCCTTTGGTGTGAACCCAACAGCTGTGATGCTTTATTCTGCACGGGTGAGCCACACCACAGTTTTCTTGACTGCTGTGCCACCTGAGCACACAATAGTAACTATGCAGTGGTGTACCATTAATAGCAGAAGACCACAAGGCCGCTCTGGGGTCCTTGAGTCAGGGGGTGTCCCAGTACCAGGCATCCCCCCACCTGGCATCACAGTTTCAACTGTATCTGCATCCTGAATGCAGATAAAGTTGAAAAGAAACTATGGAACAGGGACTTCCTCCATCATTCTCACCAGTGCAAGTGAGCTATGACGTCTCAGCACAGCGGGCGCAATGATGTCACTACATCACGTAACACTGTTCGTAACGCTGTTTCACCTCTTCAATACAAAAAGTGAAACACATATATAGAGTCATTACAAACAGAGTGATCTGTTTCAAGTGTTTATTTCTGTTAAAGTTGATGATTATGGCTTACAGCCAATGAAAACGCAAAAGTCATTATCTCAGTACATTAGAATACTTTATAACAACAGCCTGAAAAATGATTTTAAAATCCGAAATGTTGGCCTACTGAAATGTATGTTCAGTAAATGCACTCAATACTTGGTTAAGGCTCCTTTTGCATCAATGCGGCATGGCATGGAGGCGATCAGCCTGTGGCACTGCTGAGGTGTTATGGAAGCCCAGGTTGCTTTGATAGCAGCCTTCAGCTCATCCGCATTTTTGGGTTTGGTGTCTCTCATCTTCCTCTTGACAATACCCCACAGATTCTATATGGGGTTAAGGTCAGGTGAGTTTGCTGGCCAATCAAGCACAGTGATACTGTCATTTTTAAACCAGGTATTGGCAGTGTGGACAGGTGCCAAGTCCTGCTGGAGAATTAAATTTCTATCTCCAAAAAGCTTGTCGGCAGAGGGAAGCATGAAGTGCTCAGAAATTTCCTGGTAGATGGCTGCGCTAACGTTGGTCTTGATAAAACACATAACAACAAAGAAACAGATGACAAAAGATGCCATTAGGGTATAAAAAGTAATGCTTTATTAATTAAAACATAATAGACCATGCTGCTTAGAGATGATAAAATAAATAACAGGGCTGAATAGTCACAAGAACGATGGCAGTGAACAGACTGGGGGAGGATCCCAAAAAAAAGTATGCAAAAATGAATAAATACACACCAATAGTTAGTTGTTACCAACTGCGGAAGCGGAACTCATATACCTATTGACAACAGGTCATGAGGGCTACAGCACCATATCCACCCTGACGAAGGTGTTTGTGCCGAAACGCGCGTTGGGGCGTTGGACAGGCTCGTGGAGGATCTCCTCATTGCGGTATGTAAGTCTCATTGCCATCTATTTGTTTTATTATTGGTTATGTTATCTATATTATTTAATGGGTATGCGGGTGGCGGCGCGGTCAGTGCACGCTGAGGCAGCTTAACTGTGCGGGGATCTATACTTTCCCTGAGGATAATATATCCGATTGTCTATATGGGTGGATATGGTGCTGTAGCCCTCATGACCTGTTGTCAATAGGTATATGAGTTCCGCTTCCGCAGTTGGTAACAACTAACTATTGGTGTGTATTTATTCATTTTTGCATACTTTTTTTTGGGATCCTCCCCCAGTCTGTCCACTGCCATCGTTCTTGTGACTATTCAGCCCTGTTATTTATTTTATCATCTCTAAGCAGCATGGTCTATTATGTTTTAATTAATAAAGCATTACTTTTTATACCCTAATGGCATCTTTTGTCATCTGTTTCTTTGTTGTTATGTTTATCTGAGTGGATGATATGATGCGATATAGTCCCCTTTTTTGGTACAAGAAATATTCTTTGACTAACATCGATGTACCATGTGTTTTAACTCTATAAGCGTATATTTGATAAAACACAGTGGACCTACCCCAGGAGATGACATGGCTCCCCAAACCATCACTGATTGTGGAAACTTCACACTAGACCTCAAGCAGCTTGGATTGTCTGTTTTACCCTTCGCCAAGACAGCACCCCACATGAGAGAGAGGGATCCGCCCATAGGAACAGGAAACCTACAGAATAAAAGGAGGCGGTCCCCTCTCCTCCTCAGTTTAGGTTTCCTGTTTCTATGGGAACCCGAAGTACCTGCAGTTGAAGAGGATTCCTGGGCCATGCACCCGCCTGCGTCAGTCTCCATGCGAACGGCAGGGGCTGCGGTACCAGAGGCAGCGGCGGGGGAGCCACTGTTTGTAGCCTCCCCCCTCGTCTGATCGTCGCCATGGGCCGGGTTCGGTGCCGCTGGTCCGCCCGGCTCCATGAGGACACGCGCGCTCAGCGGCCGGCTTCTTATCCAGCAGCCGCCGCATGGTAAGGAGGAGCGGCGCGTCTAACCCGGAAGTCGCTGGAGCACTTCCGGGTTGGGTCCGGGGAGGCAGGAGATTCGGCGCCAGATTTAAAAGTGCAGCACTAGCGTCGGCCGGTGTGTGTAAGTATGGCTTCACCGGCCGATGTAGCGCACTTGCCTGCAACAGAGCGGTCTCCCAGTAAGGAGACAAGCGCCAGGAGCAGCACCAAAAGTGGAGATCGATCCCAGGAAAAGCGATCTGCCACCAAACAGAAGGATCTTTCATCTAAGAATCCGCCTCCAGAACCGGTACCTGTCAGCTTCACTGGGTGAGTTTTAAAAGAGTCTCTTCCCATATGCTGATATATGTTCCTCCTATATCCCCTTCCTCTAGACTAAGAAAAGGACACATAAAACCAAACACAAAGAATGTGCCTTATGTTTGCAACCCCTCCCGGACTCATATACTAAGAGATTGTGTGCAGACTGCATCATATTGACCTTACGGCAAGAAAACGTAATGACTCCGTCTGACGTTAGAGCCATAATTCGCGAAGAGATGCAGGGTCTGGCGCATACAAGTAGCACCAGTACCCGTCAGCCTAGCAGGTCCCGATCTCCAGTAAGCTCGGAGTCAGAGGTAGTACAAAAATCCTCTGATGAAGAGGAGTCCCAGCCAAGTTCATCGGAATATGAAGGAGGGCTTTGTCTACCAAATAGTAGTGTAGACAGTTTAATTAAAGCCGTCAGGAGCACGATGGGGTGCCCAGATGAGAAGGGAAAGAAGTCAGCGCAGGACATCATGTTTGCGGGGTTAGGACAAAGAAAACGAAGGTCCTTCCCCACCATACCCACAATTAAGGAGCTGGTTAAAAAAGAGTGGGAGAAACAACATACAAGAGGATTCTTACCATCCTCTGCTAAAAGACGCTACCCCTTCAGTGATGAAGAACTTAATTCCTGGCAAAAGATACCAAAAGTTGATGCTGCAGTGGCTTCAACTTCTAAACAGTTGGTCTTGCCTGTGGAGGACTCAGGAACTCTAACTGATCCGTTAGACCGAAAAGCAGAAGCCTTACTTAAGAGGTCATGGGAGGCTAATACGGGGGCATTCAGACCAGCCATCTCTAGCACCTGTACTGCAAGGTCACTGCTAGTATGGACAGAGCAGCTGGAGGAACAAATTAGAAGTGGAGCTTCGAGAAATACAATTCTGTCGAAAATCCCTCTAATGAAAGATGCAGTAGCATTTCTAGCCGATGCGTCGGTGGATTCGCTACGCCTAACAGCCAGGTCAGCCGGCCTAGTAAACACAGCCCGGCGAGCACTCTGGTTGAAAAATTGGAAAGGGGACGCACAGGCCAAAGCAAAACTTTGTGCGATCCCCTGCCAGGGTGAGTTCCTATTTGGGAAAACTCTGGACGAGCTCTTAAATAAGGCAGGAGAGCGGAAGAAAGGCTTCCCTAACCAGTACCTTCCCTCTTACAGGAGAGCTTTCAGGAGACGCCCCTTTACCAGGAACAAACCTACTGAACAAAGGGAGCGCTGGGAGACAAAGGATCCAAAACAAAGAGGTGCTCTGTTTTCCGGATCCTATAACCAAAAACGTAATAAGTACCGTTAATTATGAAGTGGGCGGTAGATTGAAATATTTCTTTTCTAAATGGAAGCTGATAACATCCAGTCTTTGGATTCTGGACATTATTGGAAACGGATTAAAATTAGAATTTGATAGGATCCCTTGGGATTCTTTTATTGTAACATCTCCAAGAGGTCAACAACAACAAGAAGCTCTAGAATCAGAGATCCTGTCGCTTCTATCTAAAAAAGTATTGATAGAGGTTCCCCGAGATCAAGAAGGGAGGGGGTTCTATTCCCCTTTATTCTTGATCAATAAACCAGATGGTTCGTTCAGAACCATCATAAACCTCAAAAAACTAAATTCCTTTTTACGTAACCACACTTTCAAAATGGAATCCATTAGTTCTACCATCAAGCTTTTGTTCCCTAGGTGTGTCATGGCCGGGATAGACCTAAAAGATGCTTACTATCACCTTCCTATACATGCCGAACACCAGCAGTATCTAAGAGTAGCGGTCATCCTGGAGGGACAGGTTCGTCACTTCCAATATGTAGCAATGCCATTTGGGCTTTCTATGGCCCCCCGCATCTTTACAAAAGTGATGTTAGAGGTGATGGCTCATCTACGCCAACGGGACACTTTAATAATACCCTACCTGGATGACTTTTTAGTGATAGGAAATTCTGTGGCTCAATGTAAATTGCGATTGTCTAACACAATCTCATCCCTGCAGGAGTTGGGTTGGATTATCAACTTCGAAAAGTCCAGACTGAATCCAGACACTACTCAAATGTTTCTAGGGATCCAGCTAGACTCCGTAAGTCAAAAAAGCTTCCTCCCGCATTCAAAGAAAATGACTATACAGTCAAAGGTGTCAGAAGCAATAAAAAACCCCTACATGACACTAAGAAAGGCTATGTCCTTATCAGGATCATTGTCCTCATGTATCCCGGCTGTACCATGGGCTCAATTCCATACCCGCCAATTACAGTACGAAGTACTGTCAGCCCAGGGACGGAAAGGACACCTAGAGAGTAAACTAACTCTCTCTAGAGATGTCATAGAATCTCTATCCTGGTGGCTAGATATGGGACACCTTTCAGGGGGTGTACCTTGGATAGTAGATCCATCCAAAATAATTACTACAGACACCAGCCCAACGGGATGGGGTGCACATATGGAGGATGACATAGTCCAGGATACCTGGAATCAGTCAGAATCATCATGTTCGTCAAATTGGAAAGAATTAACAGCAGTAGGGAAAGCCTTAAATTATTTTCTTCCACAGATTCAAGGAGCAGATGTAAGAGTTTTCTCAGACAACTCCACCACAGTGGCCTATGTAAACCGTCAGGGCGGTACACGGTCAGGAAGTCTGATGACCATCGCAGGGGAGATCTTCCAGTTCGCAGAGACTCATCTTGCGTCCCTATCAGCCCTACACATCAGAGGAATAGAGAATACCAAAGCGGACTACCTCAGTCGAAACAGGCTGCGCCAGGGAGAATGGTCCTTAAACAGAACCGTGTTCAGACTAATAACAAGAGCATGGGGAGTGCCTCAGATAGATCTATTTGCCACAAGAGGCAACAGACAGGTAGAAAGATTCGCTTCCCTGAACTCGATGGATCATCCAGACATGCTGGACTCCCTACACCATCCTTGGAACTTCAAACTGGCTTACGCCTTTCCTCCAATGTCTCTAATTCCGCTAGTGATCAGGAAGATCAGGAGGGAACGTGCAAGGGTGATCCTCATTGCACCCTTCTGGCCAAAGAGGCCGTGGTTCTCCTGCCTCCAGAGCATGTGTCTATGCGATCCATGGATTCTTCCATTGGACAGGGAACTACTGTTCCAGGGGCCGTTTTTCCACCCGCAAGTGAAAGGGCTTCACTTGACGGCGTGGAACTTGAGCGGCAGTTACTAAGCTCAAGGGGTTTTTCAGAACAGCTAGTAAAAACCCTGCTACTAAGTAGAAAAAGATCTACCACCCTGATATATAGCAGGGTATGGAAAAAATTCTTAGACTTTCATACAATACCATTCACTAAACAGGTTCCGATAACACCTATTCTAGAGTTCCTACAAAAAGGTAGAGAATTAGGATTATCAGTGAACACCTTAAGAGTCCAGATATCAGCGTTAGGAGCCCTATATGGATATAATATAGCCGCTGATAGATGGGTCTCCAGATTCATTAAGTCTTGTGAACGAAGTAACCCGGTACATATTCCCCGTCTACCTCCGTGGGATTTAAATCTAGTGCTAGAAGCCTTAACCAGCTCCCCATTTGAGCCTCTAGATTCTATACCTCTAAATGTCCTCACATATAAAGTAGCCCTCTTGGTAGCCCTGACCTCAGCCAGACGTGTTAGCGACATCCAGGCCCTATCAGTAGACCCACCATTCTTACTGATATTCCATGATCGAATAGTCCTAAAACCAGACCCCTCATACCTCCCTAAGGTAGCATCCACCTACCACAGGTCACAGGAAATATTTCTCCCTTCCTTTTTTGATTCTCCTGTAACCCCTGAACAACATAAGTTCCACACCTTAGATGTCAGAAGAGCCATCTTGACTTATATAGAAAGGTGTCAAACATGGAGGGAGAGTAGGGCTCTGTTTATCTCCTTTCAGGGCCACAAGAAAGGACATGGGGTCACGAGAGCTACCATATCTCGATGGATCAGAGATGCTATCTGCTTGGCCTATACATCAAAAGGCGAGATTCCTCCAGTGGGTATTAAAGCGCACTCAACACGAGCCATGGCTTCCTCCTGGGCGGAACAAGCGGATGTCCCGATCCATTTAATATGTAAGGCCGCAACTTGGTCTACACCTTCTACCTTTTACAACCATTATAGACTTGATCTATCTTCATCTTCTGATTTGACCTTTGGTAGAGCTGTTCTTAGTACAGTAATCCCACCCGAATAATGACTCTCTGAAAGTCTCTCATGTGGGGTGCTGTCGTGGCGAAGGGTAAAAAGCCGGATTACTCACCGGTAATGCTCTTTTAATGAGTCCAAGACAGCACCCATTTACAACCCTCCCTGATTATGCACAGCTCTTTCTTTAATTCACAAATAATGGTTGTATAGAGTTTTTTAAGATATTTTGCTGAATAAGAATTAATACTAAAGCTTTTGCGGTTCCGTTTTTATACTCTGTAAACTAAACTGAGGAGGAGAGGGGACCGCCTCCTTTTATTCTGTAGGTTTCCTGTTCCTATGGGCGGATCCCTCTCTCTCATGTGGGGTGCTGTCGTGGACTCATTAAAATAGCATTACCGGTGAGTAATCCGGCTTTTCTCCACTCTTCCTCCAGACTCTGGGACCTTGATTTCCAAATGAAATGCAAAATTTATTTTCATCTGAAAACACCTTGGTCTACTGAGCAACAGTCCATTTCTTTTTCTCCTTGCCCAGGTAAGACTCTTCGGGCGTTGTCTACTGGTCATGAGTGTCTTGACACAAGGAATGCGACACTTGTAGCCCATGTCCTGAATACATCTGTGTGTGGTGGCTCTTGAAGCAATGACTCCAGCAGCGGATTATGGGGAAGGAGACAGTAGGTCAAGGGTTGCAGTAGCTCCGATGGTGTTGAGGTGGCCGTGTGGTCATTACAGGCTGTAAGCTTCTTTCAGGTTTCTTTTGAAGAATCCATATGTGGTGGATAACCGGATGTGTTGGGGCACAGAATTCCAGAGGATGGGGGATATTCGGGAGAAGTCTTGGAGGCGATTGGGTGAGGAGCAAATAAGCGAGGAGGAGAGAAGGAGGTCTTGGGAGGACCGGAGATTACGTGAGGGAAGATATTGAGAGATTAGTTTGGAAATATATGGAGGAGAAAGTTTATGGATGGCTTTGTAGGTCAGTGTTAGTAGTTTAAAGTGGATACGCTGGGAAATTGGGAGCAATTGAAGGGATTTGCAAAAGAGGGGAAGCAGGAGTGTAGCGAGGAGCGAGATTAATTAGTTGGGCAGCAAAGTTAAGGACGGACTGGAGGGGTGCCAGAGTGTTAGAAGGTAGTTCACAGAGGAGGATGTATGAGTTTCACTTGTATTGAAGAACTGAATTAAATTAACATTTTGATGATATTCTAATTTTGTGAGAAGAACCTATACATATTTTTTGTGATTTAAAAAACAATAATTTTTACAATTTTTTTCCTTAGTCCCTGTATGGGACTTTCACTTTTAGCAGTCTGGTCACTGTTTTAAAGCAAAGCATTGCAATGCATGAGCATTGCACTGCTTTATAAACTGTCAGTTCTGCTCTCACCCAAGCTTGTTAGACCATGCTCTGAGAATGGTCTAACAAGCATGCTAGCCTGAAGACCCGGATTTCGTCATGATGACCATGGGTCACCACGACAACGATCGGGTTCTCACGATGGAGTCTTGGGATCGCTGATAGGAGGGTAAAAAGAGCTCCCTCTCTCTGTCATCTAAATGCTGCAATTGATATAGATTGCAGTATTTAGGCACACCTGGCAGTGAGAGCCGGGTGACAGCTCTCAGAATGGCTGAACACCCGGCAGTGATCGCGCGCACAGTTCCTGAATCGCCATATCATATCCATACATCCAAGGTTGGGAAGTCCTTCCCAACCAGGATGTATGTATACATTTAAGGTCAGGAATGGGTTAAAGCAGTTGAACACTTCAATGGGCATTTTAATGGAATTTCATTGTTGTGGAGACATGGTTATTGAACCACAAAACAGGCAAATAAAAGATAGAACAGTCCCTTCCACTGATTTGCCAAGATAAGAGCAGCTGTGACTTCAGAGCTTCCAGGGCCAACTACCCCCACCTGTGGCACACACAGAGGGGAGATAACAACAAGCTTAGGAAGCTGAAAGTTCATTGAGGTACAAGGCCAGGTGAACGGAGGGTCACAACCGGGCTTCTCCGAACATCTCCATTGAGCCAGGTTACTGGTGGGTCCCAATCCTGGCTTTCTCAAATGTATCCATGGGTTCAGTGATGGTCAATGAAGCAGATCTATATTTTTTCAGCCAGGGCTATGGTCCCCTAAGCTGGCATCCTGTAGAATCTCAAATCTGTTTCTCTCATGATATCCCTATGCTTTTCCATCATATCTCTATCCTATAGAGTGTTCCTGGCTGTGGTTTTGTAAAGGGTCTCTGGTTCTTTGGATCTCTGGATCTCTTGGATATATTGTTACAGAGGCATATCCCCTTTATATAGCTCAAAACTGTTGTCCTTCAAGCCAGCATCCAGAGGTCAAGAGGATGATGTGATAACATTAAATTGCAGTGTTTGACTACTTAATAAATTTGCACAGTTTTTACTCCTCTGTTTTGAAAGTCAACAAGCCACAGGACATATTTACCCCTTTGCAACCTTGGGTTTTTCCATTTTTGAGTTTCCGTTTATTGCTCCCCTTCTTCCCAGAGCCATAACTTTTTTATTTTTCAGTCAATATGGCCATGTGGGGGCTTGTTTTTTGTGGGACGAGTTGTACTTTTGAATGACACCATTGGTTTTGCCATATAGTGTACTGGAAAATGGGTAAAAAACAATTCAAAGTGCGGTGAAATTGCAAAAAAAGTGCAATTCCACAGCTGTTTTTTGTTGTGCTATTTTCTACGTTCAATAAATCCTAAAACTGACTTGCCATTATGATTCTCCAGGTCATTACGAGTTTGTATATACCAAACATTTCTAGATTCTTGTTTATTTAAGTGATGAAAAAAATTCCAAAGTTTCTTTAAAAAAAAGTTGCGATTTTCCGAGACCAGTAGAGTCTCCATTTTTCGTGATTTGGGACTGGGTGAAGGCTTTTTGCGCGCCCAGCTGACATTTGTATTTATACCATTTTGGTGTAGGTATGATCTTTTGATCACCGTTATTGCATTTTATTACAATGTTGCAGAGACCAAAAAAACATAATCCTGGAGTTTTTACTTTTTTTCTCATTACTCCGTTTACGGATTAATTCTTTTTATATATGGATAGATCAGGCGATTCTGAATGCGGCAAAACCAAATATTTGTATTTGTTTTCTTTTTTGTTTTATTTTGAATGGTGTGATTTAAACTTTTATGTATTTTTTATTTTTTTATATTTTTAAAAACATTTTTTTTACATTTTCACTTGCTTCTATAGTCTCCATGGGAGACTATAAATTGCGATCATCCTATTGCCTTTGCTACACAGAGCAGGGCATAGCTATCCAGCAATGACAACCACAGGGTTCTGCTGCCAACCCCTCGGTTACTCGCGGTAAAGTGACATGGGTGGGATTAGTGATACGCTTCCGGCATGAGCATGTTAAATGCTGCTGTCCAGGATCGTACTTGATGCTAGGAGCCCACCTTACAGCTATATGCAAATATCTGTCAGTCAATATCCCCATTATAGTGGAGCATCGACTGTAAAACACAGGGGGCTCCAGCACATCTACTGTGTGCCCCCATAACTGGGATGTACAATTGCGGTATTTTACATTAAAGGTTCTATGGTTAAAACAAGTTATCTCTGATCCATAGGCTCCACAGGATAGGTGATCCCTTAGGTCCGACCATTAGAAACTGCACCGATTGGAAGAATGGGAAGTTTTATCCATGACAGGACACTTATCCCCATTTTAAAATGCAGCATCAGTTCAGATGTCTGACCGCAGCTCCATTCATTTTCTTGGGGCTTCCAGAAAAAAACAAGAGCAGCACTTGCAGCCACAGAGTGAATGAATGGATCAGTGGTCAAGTCGGACCTACCGCTCCAGTCTAATAGGGATAAAAGGTCCACATTCTGACGACTGGGTCTCAGCAGTCAGACCCCCCCTCACCACCACCAATCAATACGTTATCAGTAATCCTGTGGAGAGATTATTACTTTTTTCACAGGAGAATCCCTGTAAGTGCATCTCTGACGCTGTGATCCAAGTATCTAATCTCTATGGAAATAAAGAATCTTCTCCTAATTAATATCAGAGAGAACAGATGACTGCCATATACAACACAATCCACTATACCAAGACCAATAATACCCCATACAGGGAAGAAATACCACCACACCATGAACAGATCACATGGTGACTAAATAATACCAGCATATGGGCATCAAATAATACCACATACAAGGAGAGATACCGCCACACCATAACTAGACTTCATATTCCACCATATTAACTGAATAATACAACATACAGGAAATAAATATCACCATACCGTGACCAGACCACAAATTACCACCACATAGTGACCGAATAATACCACATATAGGGGATAAATACCACCACACTGTGACCAGACCACATATTACCATCACATAGTGACTGAATACTACAATACTGATCATGAATACAAACCACAATACTAACAACACTGTTGTTACCACCAGTGACATTATACACAACAGCTCTGTATATACTGTCAGTGTACATATAATACAGGGATCACCAGTGACATTATACACAGGTGTTCTGTATATAGTGACAGTGTACAGGTAATACAGTGATCACAGGTGACATACACAGGAGCTCTGTATATAGTGTTCAGGTAATACAGTGATCACCAGTGACATTATACACAAGAGCTCTGTATATACTGTCAGTGTACATATAATACAGGGATCACCAGTGACATTATACACAGGTGTTCTGTATATAGTGTCAGTGTACAGGTAATACAGTGACCACCAGTGACATTATACACAGGAGCTCAGTATATAGTGTTCAAGTAATACAGTGATCACCAGTGACATTATACACAAGAGCTCTGTATATCCTGTCAGTGTACATGTAATACAGTGACCACCAGTGACATTATACACAGCAGCTCTGTATATACTGTAGTGTACATGTAATACAGGGATCACCAGTGACATTATATACAGGTGTTTTGTATATAGTGTCAGTGTACAGGTAATACAGTGATCACCAGTGACTTTATACACAGTAGCTCTGTATATAGTGTCGGTTTATAGGTAATACAGTAACCACCAGTGACTTTATACACAGTAGCTCTGTATATAGTGTCGGTGTATAGATAATACAGTGACCACAAGTGACATTATACACAGGTGTTCTGTCTGTAGTATATAGTATCAGTGTAGAGGTAATACAGTGATCACCAGTGATATTATGCACAGGAGCTTGTAGTACATAGTGTCAGTGTACAGGTAATACAGGGATCACCAGTGACATTATGCACAAGAGTTCTGTATATACTGTCACTGTTCAGGTAATACAGTGATCACCAGTGACATTATACACAGGAACTCTGTACACATTATATAGTGTATAGTGTGCATGTACATGTAATACACTGACTCACCGGTGAGGTCTCTAGTTGAAGTCCTTCTAAACTTTTCTTCTTCAGCCAGCACAGACCGCCATCACTTCTTCCAGCCAGGACTCATCTCTGCAAAAAACACACAGTCATCAAATTCTGATCGCTTCCGGGACACTTTCCCCACTTTTCCCCTGACTTCTACTACGTTAGATGAAGAAGAAAAGCGACGTAGTGCCGCCCTGCACAGTAACAGGACCCCCATTTTGTTCCCTCCATGAAAAACTTGTCTAAAAAGTAAATTATGTTACAGTAGTAATAATGTCCCTAATTGGACCCTAAAGAAATTATGCTCTCCACTTGTCACCATAAACTAATATAGCATGTTCCTCATTCTGGCCCCCAAACAGTAATTAAGTCCCTCATCCTGGCCCCCTTTATTTGATAAACTTGCCCAGCCTGGTCCCCTCTATTTTATAATATGCCCCAGCCTGGCCCCCTATGTCCCTTGTGCAGCCTGGCCCCCAGATATCCATCCTGCCCCCCAGCTATCCATACTGGCCCCCATATGTCCCTTGTCCTGCCCTCCCATATATCCATCCTGGTCCATTGTCTGGGCCTCCCCCCGATTAATCCATCCTGTCTCCCCCCCATATATCCATCCTGATCCCACTTATATATGCATCCTGACTCCCCCATATAGCCATCCTGGCCCCCCATATTTAACTATCCTGGCTCCCCCAAATATAACTATCCCGGCTGCTATATATATATATATATATATATATATATATATATATATATATATATACAGTACAGACCAAAAGTTTGGACACACCTTCTCACTTAAAGATTTTTCTGTATTTTCATGACTATGAAAATTGTACATTCACACAGAATTTGTATTATGGCACGAAAAAAGCAGATAAGCAAAGAAAAACGAGTGGCCATCATTACTTTAAGAAATGAAGGTCAGTCAGTCTGAAAAATTGGGAAAACTTTGAAAGTGTCCCCAAGTGCAAAAGGCATCAAGCGCTACAAAGAAACTGGCTTACATGAGGACTGCCCAAGGAAAGGAAGACCAAGAGTCACCTCTGCTTCTGAGGATAACATAGTAACATAGTTATTAAGGTTGAAGGAAGACTTTAGGTCCATCTAGTTCAACCCATAGCCTAACCTAACATGCCCTAACATGTTGATCCAGAGGAAAAAACCCATGTGGCAAAGAGTAAGCTCCACACTGGGGAAAAAAATTCCTTCCCGACTCCACACACGGCAATCAGATTAGTTCCCTGGATCAACACCCTAAAAGTTTATCCGAGTCACCAGCCTCAGAATTCGCAAGTTAACAGCAGCTCAGATTAGAGACAAGGTCAATGCCACACAGTTCTAGCAGCAGACACCTCTCTACAACAACTGTTAAGAGGAGACTTTGTGCAGCAGGCCTTCATGGTAAAATAGCAGCTAGGAAACCACTGCTAAGGACAGGCAACAAGCAGAAGAGACTTGTTTGGGCTAAAGAACACAAAGAATAGGCATTAGACCGGTGGAAACCTGTGCTTTAGTTTTATGAGTCCAAATTTGAGATCTGTGGTACTAACCACCGTGTCTTTGTGCGACGCAAAAAAGGAGAACAGATGGACTCTACATGCCTGGTTCCCACCGTGAAGCATGGAGGAGGAGGTGTGATGATGTGGGGGTGCTTTGCTGGTGACACTGTTGGGGATTTATTCAAAATTGAAGGCATACTGAACCAGCATGGCTACCACAGCTTTTTGCAGCGGCATGCTATTCCATCCGGTTTGTGTTTAGTTGGACCATCATTTATTTTTTAACAGGACAATGACCCCAAACACACCTCCAGGCTGTGTAAGGGCTATTTGACCAAGAAGGAGAGTGATGGGGTGCTATGCCAGATGACCTGGCCTCCACAGTCACCAGACCTGAGCCCAATCGAGATGGTTTGGGGCTAGCTGGACCGCAGAGTGAAGGCAAAAGGGCCAACAAGTACTAAACATCTCTGGGAACTCCTTCAAGATTGTTGGAAGACCATTCCCGATGACTACCTCTTGAAGCTCATCAAGAGAATGCCAAGAGTGTGCAAAGCAGTCATCAAAGCAAAAGGTGGCTACTTTTAAGAACCTAGAATATAAGACATAATTTCAGTTGTTTCACACTTTTTTGTTAAGTATATAATTCCACATGTGTTAATTCATAGTTTTGATGCCTTCAGTGTGAATGCACAATTTTCATAGTCATGAAAATACAGAAAAATCTTTAAATGAGAAGGTGTGTCCAAACTTTTGGTCTGTACTGTACATTAGGGGCTCTGCAAACGCAATATGACGCCTGCAGACCAATCCATCTAAGTCTGCATTCCAAATGGTGCTCCTTCCCTTCCGAGCTCTGCCATGCGCCCAAACGGTGGTTCCCCCCCACATATGGGGTATCAGCGTACTCAGGACAAATTGGACAATACCTTTTGGGGTCCAATTTCTCCTGTTACCCTTGGGAAAATACAAAACTGGGGGTTAAAAAATATTTTTTGTGGGAACAAAAATAATTTTTATTTTCACGGCTCTGCGTTATAAACTGTAGTGAAACACTTGGGGGTTCAAAGCTCTCACAACACATCTAGATAAGTTCCTTAGGGGGTTTACTTTCCAAAATTGTGTCACTTTTGGGGGGTTTCAATGTTTAGGCACATCAGTGGCTCTCCAAACACAACATGGCGTCCCACCTCAATTCCTGTCAATTTTGCATTTAAAAGTCAAACAGCGCTCCATCCCTTCCGAGCTCTGCCATGCGCCCAAACAGTGGTTTACCTCTCATATGGGGTATCAGCGTACTCAGGACAAATTGCACAACTTTTGGGGTCCAATTTCTTCTCTTACCCTTGGGAAAATAAAAAATTGTGGGCGAAAAGATAATTTTTTGTGAAAAAATATGATTTTTTATTTTTATGGCTCTGCATTATATCTTCTGTGAAGCACTTGGTGCGTTAAAGTGCTCACCACACATCTAGATAAGTTCCTTAGGGGGTCTACTTTCCAAAATGGTGTCACTTTTGGGGGATTTCAATGTTTAGGCACATCAGTGGCTCTCCAAACGCAACATGGCGTCCCATCTTAATTCCTGTCAATTTTGCATTGAAAAGTCAAACAGCGCTCCTTCCCTTCCGAGCTCTGCCATGCGCCCAAACAGTGGTTTACCCCCACATATGTGGTATCGGCGTACTCAGGAACAATTGTACAACAACGTTTGGGGTCCATTTTCTCCTGTTACCCTTGGTAAAATAAATCAAATTGGAGCTGAAGTAAATTTTGTGTGAAAAAAAGTTAAATGTTCATTTTTATTTAAACATTCCAAATGTAATGTTATAGGCCGGTGAATTTTGGGCAAGGGGGACTGTGATGGCAATAATATATTTTTTAAAAAAGGTAACCCCCATTGGTGAAACCACATCCTTGTTGGCAAACACTTCATAACATTTGTGTACCTTAAAGAGCTCACTTGAAAAGCTCCTTTTTGTGTTACCTGGTTGCTCACATTGGACACAGTACACTTCATATAAATTTGATAAAGCAATGCTGTTAGTCTGGGTCAGTAGTTCATTACAAATATTTCTTTGTCCACTATATTATTTTCTTTCCTTGAGAGCCATAAGTTTGGCTGCATCAAATGTTAAGAGTACGATACAAAAAAGTGATGGGTGAATGCTTGTAGATGCAGAGCACTTAATCAATTTTGGCTGAGATAACTTGTATGAGGGAGACTGCATGTTCTTTCTTTCTAGGATATTAAACAGGAATAATAATAAATGCTCTTTTTATCTGTAAAGTAACCATTTGAAAGGATGTCAGATCATCTATTGTGTCTCCAATATTTACTACACAGCCGAACGGAACAGTTATGGAAAATTGAGCATGGTCACAGATATTTTTTAGAACATCTTCACATTCTAGCAAGTCTCACTTTTATTTCCGGAATACAAAGTAGCAGCTATTTTTAACATTACTTACCTATAGATACTGGTCAAGACGATTGTCATGATTATCCAGAGTACTCAATGGGTTCAGCTTAAGTTTTTCTAGAAAGGCTGAAAATAGATATGATTGCTGTTAATAGTGTAGTGCTAATATACAAATGGCGATTTGGAATCCAGATGGAAATATACCGAATGCATTCAGACAATTACATAGCTGCATTTCTTGTAAAATATTTACAGATGTGACAGACAATGCTAACAGTGACACAATCTTGAGAAATGTTTGTTTATTCACTTCACAAACAGTTCTAGGCTCCTATGTGTCTGTTGTTTGGCATTGTAAAACATTAAGGTTTACTGACCCTCTGCCTGTGGTGGTTTTATCTAAATCCTTGTGGCTTATATATTCTAAGGGCTTATGGCCCCTCGTCTGATGACTCCATGATTATCAGCTTCATCCGACCTTGAAAGCTGGTCAATTGAAAGGCTGGGTGAAACTAGAGTTACTACATAGTGTAAATCACTATATAAGACCAATGAAACATGACTAAGACAGATGCAAAAACTGGGGTACCTGTACATGTACAGTGTGCTCATACCTGCATAATTGGGGATGCCCATGCAGTGTAGGTAATCTCCCAGGGGTTCTCTGTCTTGGTGTTGCTTCTCTGATATTCCAGATGGATGATGTTTAATAAGCCTCTTGGTGATAATGTAAGTATACTGTAAGTACTTAATCTTTATATATACTTAATCGTTATATGTATTTAATCCAAATATGTACTTAACCTTTGTATGTTAACATAAAAAAGTGTATGCACTCATACTATTCAATCATACTATTACTTGAATTTTGTACTTTGAAATAAAATTGTGCTGTATTGCAAGTCTTAGCCTTCTTTAAAGCAGTATCTGAACCTTAGTGTTAAAAATATGGCGAATAAAATTGCCAAATTCTCCTGTAAATAATTCTGCAAAGAGGGAACCATCATACCATTAGAAAATGCGAGTGGATTTTTATGGGCCCATCCAGTATGTGGGTTCTAAGGCCTAATGGGGTGCATATGACTGACTATGCAGTAGGGCTGGCCTTGCTGCCAATGTGTAAAACAAAGGAGTACGGGAGTACAAAATGCATATTGTGAAGTGGATTTTCATGGGCCCATCCAGTATGTGGGTTCCAAGGCCTAATGGGGTGCATATGACTAACTATGCAGAAGGGCTGGCCTTGCTGCCAATGTGTAAAACAAAGGAGTATGGGAGTACAAAATGCATATTGTGAAGTGGATTTTCCTGGGCCCATCCAGTATGTGGGTTCCAAGGCCTAATGGGGTGCATATGACTGACTATGCAGCAGGGCTGGCCTTGCTGCTAATGTGTAAAACAAAGGAGTACAGGAGTACAAAATGCATATTGTGAAGTGGATTTTCATGGGCCCATCCAGTATGTGGGTTCAAAGGCTTATTGGGTGCATACGAATTGGTAGCAGGGCAGGCCTTGAATTCAATGCAACACTTTTTCAGGAGTCCCCCCTGGACATCTTATGACAGGGGTATTGTGGTGCATTGTAATTGTTGGTAGCCCATCCACTCTCAACATAGGCTGCAATAGCTTAGAAGACCCACTGTTTCATAATGGCCCTTTAAGAAGATTAATGCAGACTAATGCACCAGTAAAAATAGGCTCTGAGACTTTAAGAGTCCCTTCTTTATAAATGAAACAAGATGGGTGTGCTTTTGTGTCACACACACCACATGGCCAGCTAGGATTGTTACATGTTACAATGACATTTCCCAGTGAAAGCATTTGTAGTGGTTGAAAGCAATGTTAAAGTTGGAAAACGCTTAAAAAACGCTGTGTCTGAACTAAGCCTAAGTGTGGGAGGAAATTTTCGGTCTGGGGTTAAATATTTGGCCTTACAGGCAAGTCATTAACCTGTAAACGATGTACCTTGACATATTTCCAAGCAAAACCCGTTTTGGTTTTATTTTAATATGTTTTTTGTGGCACAGGGGAAAATGGCATGAATCTCGGAAAAAATGGTTTAAAGGTGTTTCCAGGTGCAATCCCCATGAGGTCCCTGTGTCATTTGAGCAGTGTTTCCATAATTTTCAGACGTTTTAGAACTTAAAAGGACCCCCGAGGGGGATCGCGGTAAAAATACTCAGGTCTCCCATAGACTTACATTGGGCTCGTTGCTCGGGTCGAGTACCCGAGTTTGCCAATCTGCTCGACCTGATCAATGAACACCTGAGCATTTTAGTGCTCGCTCATCACTAATCACTTACAGTACGGTTTGATGAACACTATAGATCCATCACTTCTGGAAAGGGTTCTTTACGATTGATTAAACACATTCAAGATAAGCACAATGCTAATCCTGAGGTTTTGAGTTTTACAGGGATCGAGAAAGTCAACTTCCGACCCCAAGGAGGCAATCATGATAAAGCTTTGCTGAGGCAAGAAGCCCGATGGATTCTGAAATCAAATGCGCAAGGTCCCTTGAGATTAAATGACCGGATTGACTTGGTCATAGGTCCTATAAAGGAAATGACCTGTAGTTAATCACTTCACCTGGACCTGTGGAAGCGAGTAATCGTGAAACGGCCGTCGTCTATCTTTCACCTCCCCCAGCATTCCTCTCACGTCCTGCTTATCCTCTTTGTTGTCCATGGCACGAAAGTGAAATAAAGGACATGTAATGTTTTCACTTCAGCTGGTGAGTGCTGCTTTTTTTTTTTTCTTCATGAATCATTTTAACATATTTTATATCCTCAAAATACAAGTTCACCATAGATATGATTGGATCGATCTGTTGTGAATCGAATTTGAGTTGAATATCCTGAAATACGCAGGTTCTAGGGATGGCAAGCCAGTTGCGAATTGATTAACGCCGATTGGAATAAAAATGCTCATCACCATTTCACACATCATTAATGAGTCAAAGAGCGGGCAAATGACGACCGACACGGCCACCCGAGATTTCCCCATAGTGTTATGGATCTAACGCAGCCAGACTAAAAGATAGGAAACGACCAAGGATCACCAATTTATGCTTTTATAGTGTGCAAATAGGAGGTCAGAATGCACAGCTCATTCAACATAGGGGACGGAAAAAGCATCAATAAGGAGAGCGTGATCTGGTCATTGATCAGCAGTACAGAAGTTTGGACTCTCTCTCCTACACATCACTCCAAGGTAATTGGACTACTTAAGATTCGCCACAAATACATTCACAGCAAATTAATTAAAAAAAATTTGGCAACCTGGCGATTATACAAAACCAAACCAAAAATTAGATGATAGAAGGTCAGATTTCATCAAAAAGTCAATATAAATTTTATTAATAAACAATGAATCAAATACTAAAATTACATAACACCAAATTGGGGAAGAAGGTGAAATAGAGCGACAAATTCACATAGTGTAATACATCGTAAGCGACGCCATCGTCTGGACCAACAGCTTACCTAGGTGATATAACCATAGGGTAATCCCATTCATACACCGCTACCAGCCACAAATCCTAACACATGACTTGGCCATTTTGCCACATGAAAAAGTATCTTCTAATCACAACTATCTGGTGCACGGATAGGTATCACGCCCCTATATACATCTCTAGCTAAATAATGCCACCACATTATCCCCTATGCGGGGAATGGACCATGCCCAGCAGGGACCATATCATCAGGTCACCTATATTTACCTATCGGTGGTCACCAGAGATGTAGGGACTAAGCCGGAGTCCAGGCGAGCGTGTCCACCCCGACGCGCGTTTCGGACCTCTCCTTTTTCAAGGGGCCTGGCGATTATGTATGTAAAAAATTTCAATCATCTTTAGTTATTATTTTTGCTGGTTTCTTCATTTTTTTTTTACATTATCTATGGATTCCATGCAGGGTGTTGTCATCAGAAATGTGAAATTGTGGGTGATTACATGGTGCTCCTGGGTAAAAGCTTGTGGAGGGCACAAAGCACCGAGCATTAATCTCTACTACAAAATTAATATTAACTGCATATAAGGAGGGTCTTTAATAGTTATATGTTACACGGATATGGATTGAATCATTGGTTCGAGCTGATTTGTCACTGGATTCCACAATACAAACAGTACACGTTATTAAATAGGTCCCATAGACCTGATGAGTCTGGTGTAGTTACTTTGAACATCCATGACTGAATGGCTGTATAATCCTGATATTAAGATAATAATTAATATAAAGAGGGAAAACTTTCAAATAGGATCTCACAACTATACTCACATGGACTTTTAGAATAAGTCCACTTGCTTCATCAAGCCTAATAGATTGATTTAAAGCAGGGGTGGGGAATCTTTTTCTGCAAAGGGCCGTTTGGATATTTATTCCATCCTTCGGGGGCCGAGCAAACTGCCCCCTCAAAGTACATGCTGACTCTGGCACTTGTTTCAGGACTTAATCTTTCATTGCATGCCCTTCAATGTTCAGTAGTGAACACTGCGTGTGTGTGCTAACAGAGCAAGAAGAAATTAATGAGCTTCTGGCAATCAAAATACAGCTCCTTGCTCAAGAATGCGGTCCCTGAGAATCTGCTCGGGGGCCTGATAAAAGGTCATCGAGGGCCCCGGGGCCTGAGATTCCCCACCCCTGATTTAAAGGGAATAAGGTAGCATAATGCAGCTTAATGTAGAGATAGGTGTGCTGATTATTGTGCTGATGTGTCACTTATCAGGCTGCTTGCTGTAAATTCATTGAAATCACTTGAAATCACTGTTTTATAAGCAGAAGATTATCACTAGTTCAAGTACATCAGTCTTTAACACACAATATTGGCCACAGCACTCTCCGATTCTTGTTCCATTAGCACAGTATATTTCAATCCTTTTCTTATGTTCAGCTCAGACTATACCTACTTTAACAGATCCTGTAAGTCCTAGTGATCCCCAGTCTGGCACCGCGGTATTCCTGAGATCTGCTATGTTTCGATCAAGTGGTTCCCAATCTGGCTTCCTCTGTATGGAAGGAATTAAGGCACTTTCCTCAGTGCTTATTTTTGCCGGAGGCCCTGGACGTTGCAGGAATGTCCGCGGGAAATTCGGTACGACCTCATACTGCCAGAGCAATATTGTCATGAGTGTGTCACGCCAACCTGAGAGGTCTGGGAGTAGAAGATCACGCATCTTCCATTTAGCCTGTGTATTTGGATCCCATATTAAATAAATTTGATTGCCTTTGGTGCTGAAGAGGTTAACAACCCTTTCTATGCTGGTCAGAAACATGTAGCTCCATTTCATCTGCTTCTGATCGGGTCATTAACTCTTCCTATGAAACCTAACCTGACCTCTGTCTATAGATCGTGTAGAAAATCTGTTAAGGATGAGATTATCTGTAATAAGAATCTGGTACTACTGAGTGACAGTGTATGGCAAATGGCTACCTGGTGTCTGTGAAGGAAAGCCACAAATCATGATCAGGGCAAAGGGTGCACATACCATGGATTGGCCTTTTATAGCTGACTAGATGGCAGCCCGATTCTAAAGAATCGGGAGTCTAGAATCCATATATACTTTATTTATTCAAATGTAAGAATAATACAATTAATAAATAATAGTAAGAAAGAACAAAAAATGGCTGCACTCACCAGCTCTTGACAATTCTTGTTATTTAAGGTACAGTTACACAGGATCCATGAACATGCTTATGAGGGGAGTGATGAAAGACATCAGACAACTTTGCGTGTTGTGGCAAATGCCACAACAACGGTTCTTTGCTTAAGAACAATAATGTAAATAATAAATAATATGTATCAATAACTATGTATATTGGTATGTTCTTTCTTGGCACAAATTGCAGGAAGTAGTATTCTAGGCAATTATATATTAGATGGGCATTTCCTGAAGGAAATACATGGTGCTTGAACAGCGCTACCAGCTTTACAGCAGCACTTTTCACACACGGGACTGGGGGGCGCGCTTACTTTTGCACCCGGGGCCGGGGGCGCGCTTACTTTTGCACCCGGGGGCGCACTTACTTTTGCACCCGGGGGCGCACTTACTTTTGCACCCGGGGGCGTACTTACTTTTGCACCCGGGGGCGCACTTACTTTTGCACCCGGGGGCGCACTTACTTTTGGGGCCGTCCTTACTTTTGCTGGGCGGGGCCCCTCGTCCTCCGATTTGGTGGGCGGGGACCCTCGGCCTCCGATTTGGTGGGCGGGGACCCTCGGCCTCCGATTTGGTGGGCGGGGACCCTCGGCCTCCGATTTGGTGGGCGGGGACCCTCGGCCTCCGATTTGGTGGGCGGGGCCCCTCGGCCTCCGATTTGGTGGGCGGGGCCCCTCGGCCTCCGATTTGGTGGGCGGGGCCCCTCGGCCTCCGATTTGGTGGGCGGGGCCCCTCGGCCTCCGATGTGGTGGTCGGGGCCCCTCGGCCTCGGCTTTGGTGGGCGGGGCCGGGCCCCTCGGCCTCCGCTTTGGTGGGCAGGGCCGCTCGGCCTTCGATTTGTTGGGCGGGGCTCC